>NC_064304.1:92220802-93420802 GCF_023373825.1 Bactrocera dorsalis
GTTTGCCACCAAGTTTGTATGTAAACACATAGAGGAAATCGTCAGAGACTCTAAAAAATGTATATGAGCCGCGAGAGGAGCTGAATTGATTGATAGTCCTTCAGTTTTTGAGATATTGTCTAGTAGACTTGGACTTGTCTTTTTCTCCCCAAAACGCTGCTCATTTCTCAGCATTCTGCAACCTACAAGGTGCGTTCCAAAATAAACAGGACTTAAAAAAAAAACAGAACAAATGGTTTTTTTCGGCGAAATGAATTTATTTTATGCAAAATAGTCTCCTTCTGCTTGAATACTACTTTTTGCGATGAAATTTCCGGTGATCACGGATTTTGATTGGCACACGTGCTGATCGCCATTTATGTCCTTAGCACCACTTTGAAAACGTCGAAACCACTTGTGCACTCTGCTACGGGATAGTCAATCATTGCCATAAACTTGTTTCATCAATTGAAATGTTTTAGAAAAAGTTTTACCAATTTTAAAATAAAATTTAATGTTGACTCTTTGTTCGAAGCTCATTTTCGAGTCGATAACACAAACATACTGACACTTAAAACGCAATAACTTCACTTCCAATCGATAAAATGTCATAAAATTCTCACTGAACAATCGACAAAGATTGCAGATTCTAACGTATGAGTCGGACATATAGATGGTGCCACCAGGGGCGCTAGGTTTAAAAAGTCCTGTTTACTTTGGAACACACCTTGTATGAAGTCAAGTCACTATTTTTTAACAAAAAAAAAAAGAATCAGTTTAGCAGCTTCTAGAGAGCGATATTCGTACTAATTTAGAATCTTTATTTAATTATTAGATGGCCACAAGGGTAGAAATCATGTCGACGAGAACTTTGCTTTTCTTCTCCTCTAATTCGAGGATGTATGACTCATATGAAATTTAATTAAAGGAGAACCGCACCAAGTACCTTGGGTAGTCGTGCCAGATACAGATAGACCTCTTCACTGAAAACTTACGCAATCACAATCGGTAGGACGACTACTAGGTGCAGAAGAATTTGCATACAGAAACTTTGGGCATAGCTCGGTGGGTAATGAAGGTTGGGCAAACACCGACTACATGACCCATATTTTAGCTGAGGTTTTTGCTATTGCGAAAGCCGCGCATACTACATAAAGGATGACTACTCCTCTGTGAACATTCAAATCATTCCTATCAATGATTATACAGCGTACAAACTGTCTTATATATTCAAATTTACTCACTTGAGCTTGAGCTCCAATGCATTAACTACATCCTTTCAAGTTTCAAGTATTTAAAGAAGAAATGGGCGTTCATCATTTTGTCTTTACATTAAGCTTACAATAATTTTAATTAAGTCTTAACTTCAGCATGATATACTTGTAGTTAAACGACTCACGTCTAGAAGAAAAACAATTTCTTTGTCATACAAAAATTGTAGAGACGAGTATAAAACTAAACAACAACTACATAAATATATCCTTACTACTTTTTCTATCTTCTTTTTGCAGACTTTCACTATCAACTTGTTTAAGGTGACACTAACTGCATGCACATGCATGTATATGTATATATATGATGATTTTGTATATGTGTGTGAGTGTGCGTGTATAGATTTCCTTCTAGGCGCACTTGCATAAATTAAAGTGTCTGAAACATTTTCTGTTAGACAACTATTTAAACATTTTATTATTATGTTGCTACGTAACGGTAAATGTGAACTTTTGCCGTGCAACAAAGCAACAAAATACTGTTGCTTACATTATCAGAGTTTACAAAGTTAGTCTGGTTACCTTACATGGAAGCTGAGTTGAGGTTTTGCAATTTATGCTCACAAATAACTCCATAGACATACACATGTACAGAGGTGTTCCAATGGATGTGTGTGCAAAGTGTAAGATTAGCTTGTAGATATACAGTTATTAAGCTTGAACTTAGAACTTTAACTACTAAAATTGGTCGATGTTCTTTGAAAGGATTTAAATTGTGTTTAATGAAAGACAAAAACGGAATATTGTCAATATAAAGCATATATTATATTATATGTATGTGTTAGACATTTGCTTTTCGAATACTAGGAAAAAGGTTAGTAACTTTAGATAAAAGCAGTGAATTGTATTTGTTGAAGTGTAGAAGGAAGGTTCATGTGGTCAAATGTTATAAAAATGGTGCTTTATTTCACAATTTAGTTACATTTTTGCCAGAAGTGTTGCTCAAACTTTTTTAACTCATCTGAAAATGGTTTTTGGAAAATCTTTATATACTATTGTGAGGAAAAATAGTAAGACTTTTGAATTTAATATGTATATGTTTAATATACGCTTGTCTTTTTGAAGTACATACAGTGCATTCGACGATTTTTCCGATGAGTGAAATTATTGAACAAAGGATTATTAAATTTTGTGTGTGGAATCAAATTTCTGGTGCTGAAACGTTCAGAATGTTGGAAAAGGCCTTAGGTGACAATTGTGTATAGCAAGCAAGTGATTTTGATTGGTACAAATTATTCAAACTGGGTCGAAGACGAGTTGACGACGAACCATGTCCAGGACGACTATCAACATCAAATGATGATCAACACGTCAATAAAGTAAAGGAATTGGTGCTTGAGAATCGATTATTAAAAGCAAGAGATCTTACCGGCATCGTTGGAGTATCGGAAAAATCAGTGAAAACCATTTTGAAAGATCATTTGGGCTTAAGGAAAGTGAAAGCACGATTGGTTCCAAAATCACAAAATTTTTTTGAAAAACAGCGTCTCGTTAACGTCTGTGAAACAATGCTTTCCGACTACAAGGATGCCATGAAACCTGCCAATGATTCTTAAATCATTGCTTCCGACCCCGAAACATACGATTAGTCAGCCGAATATCGTGACAAAAGTGGGCCGAGGCCGAAAAAACTCGTTAAAGCAGGTCAAAAATCAAGGTTATGTTGATAGCTTTTTCGATTATTTTTGACCAATATCGTGCCGCAACCATTGTATTCGGTTGATTTAGCTCCGTGTAACTTCTGGATGCTCATAAATAAACGTGAAACGCTGCGCACATTGAAGGCTATTCTCAAGATTGACTTTAACAACTTCTTTACAGTCTTACTATTTTTTTCTCATAACAGTATACTTTTCTGGCGATAACATCTTAATACACCAATATTGTTTATCCGACGAGTGACTTTTTTAGGTTTAGAATCAAAATAAAGTCATACGAAACCAAATCTGCAGGACAAAGTGGATTTCAAAGCAGTTTATAGCATAAGTCGACTAAATTGACAGTGGCTAAAAAATATAGTCAATTAATTCTTTAATATGGTTAATTAACTCCATGATTTGGTCAATTGCCTTCTTAATTTGGTTACTTAAATCCTTAACTTAGTTAATTAACTTCGTATTTTAGTTAATTGATGCAATAATTTAGTTAGTTAATTTCTTAATTAAGTTAATTAACTTGTTATTTGGTTAATTCAATCCTTCATAAGGTAATTATCTTTTTGGTTATAATTCTCCTTAATTTAGAAAATTAACTTCGTAATTGAGTTAATTAACTTTTAAATGTAGTTAACTAACTTCCAAATTCAGTCTATTAGCTTTAGTTTCTTTAATTATGTCAATTAACTACTTAATTTAGTTAATCGACTCCCAAATTTAGTTAATTGACTCGCAAATTTAGTCAATTAACTTCGTAATTGGGTTAATTAACTTTTAAATCTTGTTAAATAACTTCCAAATTTAGTCTATTAGCTTTAGCTTCCTTAATTATGTCAATTAACTACTTAATTTAGTTAATCGACTCCCATATTTAGTTAATTGACTTCCAAATTTAGTTAATTAACTTCTTAATTGGGTTAATTAACTTCTTAATTTAGTAATTTAGTTACTTAATTCAGTTAAATGGCTCATTGATTTAGACAATAGATTCATAAATTCGGTTAATTAATCTCTTAATATAGGCAAATAGCTATTAGCGTCTAAAACGCGTCAATGAGGTTCTGATCCTCCGTATGGTGATTTGTTCTCAGATTAATGATTTAAGTTTTCTAGATGCTCGCGAGTATCGAAAGATGCTTGCAAAATTAGCATTAAATTTTATATCTGTAAAATTCTGGCATAAGTCCATAAAACGTTTATTCAATTAACCTATTTAGCATTTAGATGACTTTGAATTCGTTCCAATAAATCTTTATTTGATGACTTTACATTATATCATCATATCAGTATCAGCTTATATTTTAAGGTTTTAATTGACTATTAAATTTTTTAAATGCAAATTTTCCAGCCGAACTGTCTGGTCGAAAAAAGTTTCACTTTCAACTACAAAATACAATTTACTTGTACAGCCCTCTGGTATATATGTATATTTGTAGGTATTTGTGCGTGTCAATTCCACTACGTGCCACAAATGTATTTTTTGTGGTTATTTAACAAGAATACCCGTGATTTAATTTAAGCAATAAATTCCAGATTGTTGCCAAAGTGCACTTTACTGCATGCAGCACGTAAACTCGTACATTGTAGGATAGCGAAAGTGAGAGAGAGCGAGAGGGTTGAAGTGAAAAACAAATAAGCCAGAAAAAGTGAGCTTGAAGTACAAAAAAAAAATCGTCAGCTGTATGAGGGGGAGAAGGGTAAGTGAAATTACTTTCGAACACGACACGGACACCTGTTGCAACATTTGCGCTAAAGAACCGCTCAGCAATGCATTTCGGATTGCTACCCTCTCTACTAACTCCTGCCTTACCGTGCCATCTACACACACCCACACATATATACGCGATTAGCTCATACAAACTTGCATACACGACGAGCACGAGCACTCGTGCTTTGCACCAGGGGCAACTACAAGTCAGTTGGGGTAAATAGAAACCAATAAATCAAAATTATTTGTAAGTGAAGAGCGAAATGACTCGAAGTGTTGCCACTTTTTCCTATGACTAGCACTTGCTACCCCCCCCCCACGTTAACGCTACGCTGGCGCTGCAACGAAGGCACCAATGCAGCTTGTTAATATTTTATTTTGTTGTTGTTGTTTAATTTTGTTCAGTTTTTACTTTTCATTTTTTCGCTTATTGACGGCTCGAGTTACAATTTTGTTATGCGCGTTGTTGTTGTGTTTTTTGTTGCTGCAGACAAGTGGAAAATTGTTGCAAATGCATGACTGAAAAAGTTCAGAAATAAAGTGTTGCTGCGAAGAAAAAGCTACCCAAGAAATGATTGAGCGTTTTCGCCGTCGCGGCATAAGGGAGGAGCGGCGAAATTTGTTGCAAATTGAATTAAATTGATAATTGATGAGGGGTAGTGGGCACGCCGTGCTGTTGCATGCAAGCAGCAAGTGTTGGCTGGAGTGTCGCTTACAGTGACTTGCCAGCTGACAAAGTGCTAATAAGTTGGAGCGCGCGCAAGCGTGTGGCGTAAGTTTGATGACGGGTCGCTTTTCGAGCGTTGACAGCGGATTTCAACTTCTTAATAATGCACGAGGTTATGGTAAATAATATTGTGAAGCACATATGTATATGTTAAATATACATTTATACAGTAATGCGATTATGTCCTCCAATAAATGTATACTCCGCTTAAATTGTTGCGTATACGCCATGTTGGGCTTTGATTGAATTTTACTCTCGCGTCTTTATTTTAGCTGCATGTTTTGCTTTTGGTTTTAGTGCAGCATAAAACATGCAAATATAATCAATAAATCTAAATAAGCATTCTTGGTAGCCTCACCAAACCAAATACTGGCCTTCCGCTCCCTTGGGTTATGCTGAGTATAAAACTATATATATGTATGCATATTATGCAAACACATCATCTTCGCATATATTCTCGTACAGAGGCGTGCGAAGAAATTACTTTAAGGAGATTACATTTCTAATATATACCACATACCATATATGTCACACCTGGATTCCAATACTATTGGGGGTTATTAATAGACAAGTGAGCTTTGTTATTTAACTCTGACTTTCTCTTTTCGGAAAACTTTAGATGTTAAGATAAGCATGCTTTTGTTTGTGTCCCTCTTTCACCATTCCTTAAAACTTATTGACTTTTGAGTAAAATTTATTTAAAATGGATAATCAAGTTCTTTTTGCTTCATAACACGTTCTAATCATAAGTCAATAAGTCATAAGGTAATCTAAAATATCTCTAAAAACTAGAAACTTGTTAAAATTTTGTTCTTCTTTGCATTAATACCAAATACTTTTGCTTTGGTTTTTGGAGGATGTTACAGTGGAAATATACGACTGTAACGATATCTTGTGACAAAATACGAAAAGACTTTTTCGACTACCAAAATACTTATGACTTTACGACCACAAAACATCACCCAAGGTGAATTTGGATTTATTATAAATTTTAAACCTTTTTATTTATTCCTGGTCCTGCATGTGAGCTATAAGCTTTCCTAAAATCTTGGGATAAATAACTTTCATAGTTATCTTAAATTTCAACAATAAGTACCCGTCATTATAGAACTCATAGTTCTAACTATTTATATTTTACAATATATTCACCAATGGCTAATAGGTTTCTCTTTGAACTTGAAGTTCCCTTTGTAGTCAATGCTTACTTTTCGGCATTATTTCTCAACATTTTACGCTGAGATATTCATTCCTCAATATCCAAAAGACCAAAGGCCCCTTATACCCCATTTTAAAAACGCCGCTGCACACTTGCATGCTGCTGCATTCAACGTATATATGTACGTAATATCTTTGCTTACTTCCATATGGACTTTCACAAATATTTACATATCTTGCTGGATTCCAATATGCGAGCTAATCGTTTCAATAACATCAATGGCATTCACTTGCGCGTGTACATATATGTGTGTGCGTATATTTACCTAAGACGGCGCATACTCACTACTATATACTATGTATGTATGTATGTACCTGCTGTGCCATACTGTTCTTGTGCACATCTTCACACACACTCTTGAGCTGTGCCGCCTTCGATCGTTTTCCGCTTAGGTGGAGTCCTTATGCACTTTAAGTGCCTTTGAATGCCAGCATCATTGTAATCGCCAACGGCGGCGTCGTCGACATCGGCATACTTGCAGTCAACGCTCCAGTCCTGCTACTCCTTGTTCGATTTCTTGTCCTCACTTCGCCAACCCAATATCGATAGGTCTGTTCAGCTATACAAAGTAATTTTGTCTAGTCGCCGTGTGGCAGTTAGCTGAAGGGCTCATGCAACAACTACAACATGTGTCGGCTTTGCTGAGTGAAATGCGGGCGGTTGTGGGTTTATGGCGGAAAATTGGCGCTAAATAGCTTTTCGATAGATACTCGTTGAAAAGATGTACAAATCGTATAAGCGTGTGTGTGTGTGTGTGTGTGAATGGATTATCGGAAGCCCGAGTTGCCACCTTAAGTGTAATTAAGTAAATACGCGTTTATGCAGTAATAGGATTTTATTTATGATGCTTTGGGGACACTATGGAGTATGAGTATGCATTTGAAGAATTTCACATCTGCAGTTGTGAGATTTACGCTATAATCTTCGTTAAAAGGAGTCTGCAGCAAATTTGCACATGTTCTTTTGTTCGTCGAGAGAGGACTTTACTTTTCAATTGCCTACTCAGTCCGAAGTAGCACCTGTTGGCAAGAGTAATCCTGCGTTGGATTTCCAGGCTGACATTGTTGGTGGTGTTTACGCTGGTTCCAAGATAGACGAAATTATCTACAACTTCAAAGTTATGACTGTCAACAGTGACGTGTGTGCCAAGTCGCGAGTGCGACGACTGTTTGTTTGATGACAGGAGATATTTCGTCTTGCCCTCGTTCACTGCCAGACCCATTTCTTTTGCTTCCTTGATATCAATATCATCGGCATACGCCAGCAGTTGTACACTCTTATAGAAGATGGTACCTTCTCTGTTGAGTTCTGCAGCTCGAACTATTTTCTCCAGCAGCAGATTGAAAAAGTCGCACGATAGGGAGTCGCCTTGTCTGAAACCTCGTTTGGTATCGAACGGCTCGGAGAGGTCCTTCCCGATCCTGACGGAGCTTTTCGTGTTGCTCAACGTCAGTTTACACAGCCGTATTAGTTTTGCGGGGATACCAAATTCAGACATCGCGGCATAAAGGCAGCTCCTTTTCGTGCTGTCGAAAGCAGCTTTGAAATCGACGAATAGGTGGTGAGTGTCGATTCTCCTTTCACGGGTCTTTTCCAAGATTTGGCACATGGTGAATATCTGGTCGGTTGTTGATTTACCAGGTCTGAAGAAACTGTTCAGATCGGATCACTATCAGTTTGTTGACGGTGGGCTTTCTTACAAACTGAACGATCAGATGTACGCGATTTTTTGTATTTGTGGGGTCTCCTTTTTTATGGATTGGGCATAGCACACTTAAATTCCAATCGTTGGGCATGCTTTCATCCGACCATATTTTGCAAAGAAGCTGATGCATGCTCCTTATCAGTTCTTCGCCGCCGTGTTTGAATAGCACGGCCGGCAATCCGTCGGCCCCTGCCGCTTTGTTGTTCTTCAATGTAATGGAACGTCTGCTCCATCGTCATCGATTGGGGAATCGGGTTCGCCTTCTCCTGGTGTTATGTGTTCACTGCCATTCAGCAGGCTGGAGAAGTGTTCCCTCCATAATTTTAGTATGCTTTGGACATCGGTAACTAGAATTACGTTAGCAAATATAAATTTCTAGATTCTTGCAGTTTAAGATTTACTCACGACTATGTTAATGTCCCTTAAATTTTTTGTATGTAAGGCATTTTAAATTTTTCATGCAACATGGCAACCCTGCTAATGCTATTTAATTTCCACTTCATTGTGCCAAAACAGCGATACAACTAAGTAAGGCACATGCACACACAAACGGCACGCAAACCGAACTTTAAGCTGCAGCGCTACTGTGTAAGACAACGTGTAACCCATACAACAGCAAACATACGTACAATTGGCCCACCCCCCACATGCACACAGCGAACGGTGCCAACGACACCAGCAGCCTTAGCATAGCCACGCTGTAAGGCAACATGCAACAGCACAAATCCAACGGCGGCAAGCGCTAACGCATGCAACGCGGGTGTGTTTTCATCTCAAACTACAATTAAATGCACAAATACGCCTAAACACAAGCATTTAGCCTACACGTGTGCACGCGCCCACTCTGCTCTGTGTGTGTATATGCCTGTGTACATACATGCATGCACAATTCACTGTGCGCCCACAGTTTCAGAACGCTTTGTAGCAGTTTACAAGCGGTGCGCTAATGGTCGGCCGCACGGTCGCTCGGTCGGTCGGTTGTTATTGTTTCGCCTGCGTGTCTGTGTTCAGTGCATTCGTGCATTGCTTGTTAGCCAACATATTTCTTTGTTGCAATTCGAGTTGCCAGTGAAATGTTGCCGGCTGGCCGCCTAGAACGTTGCGCGCCATCGTCTCGGTCTAAAGCCGCCGCTGCCGCTGCATCAGCGACGGGCGATTGCAACTTCGGTGCGCTTTGGTGGTTCTGGTGGTCGACGCTGCACTTTGCCGCCATACTTGATGCGCTGCGGCCGGCCAGTGAGCGGCGTTTACGTTTGCGCCAACGTCAGCGCGCACGCCAGCGGCAGCGTCAAGAAGGGCGCCAACATTGTCTCTCAATTAAGTCCGCCATATGCAGTAAGTTACAAATTGCTGGCGCTTTATTAGGTTATTATTGTTGGTAGTAGACCGGTCATTGCCGCTGCGGCGCGTACGCCACTCCAAAACGACTTCGCTGCGCGTTGCACTGCCAAGCAAGTGAAGAGTGTTTGCGCGTTATTTTGTTTGCCGCCAGTGCTTTGTCGCCTATGTCGTTATCGCTGTCGTTGCCGTCGACGTTATCGACTCGCAATTTTCCGCCTGCAGTTTTCCAGTTGAATTTCCATTTTCAATTTTCAGTTTCGGTTTTGGTTTCGGTTTCGTTGAATCGCTGGCGCATTACACGCTTGAATGCTTCGTCCGTCCAATTGACGTGTAACGGAATTTCGCTGTCATCTGCTATGTTTGCTCCACACACGGCCACGCTGCGTCTTTGTGTCTAATTCGTGCGCGCAGTGCGTTTAGTGAATGTCGTCGAACTGTGCGCGTATGGTGAGTTGTTGTTTCGAAACGCTTCAATTTGTTCGCGTTAATATGACGCTCGTGTTCTTTTATTACTGTGCGTAAATAAACTGTGTATCCGGCTGAATGTACCTACAGATAAAACGTGTGATTTACGGCGAAAATTTCGGTTTGATTTTTATACTCGAAATATTTGCGAAATGCATTCATCGATTTGTGTATGTTCGCATTTGCGTGTGTATGTGTGAGTTGATATTAGTATTTGCATTGTTTTGTCAAAATAAACAACCGTTAACGCCAATAAGCTGAGTCACAGCGGAATTTTCAACGATTGTCGGTTGTTTGGCTTGTATCGCATCACATCGCATCGCATCACTTCAAACGCTTAAAATCAACGACTTCCTGTTTGTTCTCTAAACATCTGCCGCATCGTAAATGTTTTAATATCAAAAAAGTATGACACAGTCGTCCCCGTCACTGCTATTGTTGCTGCTGTTGTGTATAATATATTTTTTTTAATGATTTTTTACATTCGTGCTAAGATTAGGTTTCCTCATTGCTGAGGCTCGTCACCATCCCAACTAATGGCGACTATAGTAACAACTAAGTAACTGAAATGTCTTCTGACCAGTGTTGCCGCAAAAATATAAAATAAACGACATTCGCAAAATACTTTATGGAATCGCCTACCTTTAGCTGAAACTTCTCATCAAAGTAATATCGGAACAGCGTTCCAAAGAATATATGTTCATAAATATAGCTAACCGTTGGTACTTCGTTGGAAGTTTGGACGAATTTCTATTCCTTATAGATGTATCTTATTTCCAAAAAAGTGGCACTACAACTCAGCTCTAGCAAATTTTGTTTCTTTTGTGCTAAAATCGAGAGATTACGCATCGATTTTCGAATAGACATTATCCTTCTATATACACTCCTCGTTTTTTAGTAGTACTTGGGAAACATTTTTAAGGCCTAGCAGTTTTGCTTGGGTTCGATTCGGTAGGTTGGAAAATTCGGATAGTTTTGCTACTGAACCGAAAAATTGCTTAATACAACTTGAACGGGCGCTCTTGATGCTAACAATGCTCGCTGAATACTCTTTTCTCTTGTTTCATAGATCGAGACCTTTTGAGGAAATGAAAGGAAGATGTTTAGTTGCTCAGAGAACGCACAGTGCTTCCACACGGTTCCATGGACCGGTTTGGACCACTGGGTATTTATTCAATTTCAAATCTGAGTTTAACTTTCATATGACAGTTCGAGGGAAGAGGGAAACAGAGTAAGCTGTGTAGTTGCTCAGACAACACACAGTGCTTCCTTAACGGACCGTTTTGAAGCAGTGTATGCTTATTGAGGAACTAACCGTCTTACTCGCTTGAATTTGTATTGTTATCGCTCCTTATATGAATCATACATTGGAACGTGACGAGTGTTACGGGCTTACATGGGTTTCCTCGGGTAAAAACAGCCTTTTTGCAACAATTTTTTCTAATATAAAAATGAAATATTTTATCAGAATTTTTTGTTATTACAAACATACACTATTAACAAAAACATTGCGACGTCATTTCCGGTGGCCTTTCGGAAATAAGATGCCCCCGCGTCTTAACTCCTTAAAATAAAAAAAATACGTGTTCAAACCTTAGAACTTGGACGAAGGAAGAAAACGGAAATTTGGGTTTTTGGTAGACATTTTTGCAAAAAACTTTTGCGACTTTTTTTCGTCTAGGTCTTTAAGAATTTTATCTCAACGACCTGTGCAAAATTTCATGAAGATCGGTTTAGTAGTTCTTGAGAAATCTTGCCAACCGACTTCAAAACAGTTTTGAGAAAAACGCGTTTAAAAACGGCGCACTTAGCCCAGCTAACCTCGAGCGCACAAGTTCTCAAGGCTGTATCTCCGAAACTATTACTCGGATGAACTTGAAAATTTAGGATAATATTCTAGAGCTCTTGTAGAATTTAATAAGAGAATCGACAAACATCGATATTTTGAAACCCGTAAACCTATGTAGTCCATTAAAAAAGCAAATTTTATTAATTTAAAAAAGCTCTTGAACTACCAACTTGCTTCTTGCTTCTTATCAGCATATATACTATATCATATTTCTATAAGTTTTGAAAATATTTTTTTTTTTATTTAAAAACCCAAATTGGCATTTTTTCATATAGAAAAAAGATTTCAATTATGTAAAGTCAATCAGAAAATTTTGAAGCTTACTCGCGACATTTCCTTGGTTTTGTTGAAACAGACAATTTATTATTTTGCATCCTACATTGTATTTTTTCCATTAGTTATTAACGTAAAATAAATAAATAAAAACTATTCGGTTGCGTTCGTTAAAAGCATTGCTTAGTCAGCAAAGTACCTTTTTGTTTATTTTCTTAAAGACACAAGTATTAATGTTTCGAATTTGTTTTCCCGCTTGGCTACCTGCGTTGCATTTTGTCATTGTAAAATATTGCATAAATAAATACAAATTCCCAATAAATCTTCAATAACAGCAGTGTCTGATATTTTAAAATCTAAAATGGGCAGCTGACAAACATATGTGTCCAAAATATACACATTGCTTTCTTCAGTATATATAATACTTATAGATAAATAAATTTTCAAATATTTTTCCTAACCACTTTCTTTAGAGAATGACATGTTAGCAGCCCAAAGATGGCTGTTTCCGTATTGCTGCCGAAACGCATTGAAATATGCAGATAAGAAGAAAGCAGAAATAATTTTTTTGAACTGTAGTTTTAACTTAACTCCTTTTTTGCGGCTTCAAATCCGAGTTGAATATTTTATTTTAATTTGAAAGAAAACCAAGTAGTGAAGAGTTCTTAGTAAGTAAGTAGCTTAGATTTGTTGAATTGCCATATGTAAGTTATTTTTAGCAAAGCTTTTTATATCTAAATGGCTTACAGTAGTCTTCGATTCGCCACTGCTCTGTTCGCTAAGGTTGAGCCCTGCTCTTTTGTCAATTTTTTTTTTATGAGAACCACAATAAAGTTGATTTGAATACAAAAATGTATGAGTATGTTAATAAATTGTTACATTCGTTGCCATTTTGTCTCCAATTGATTATACCAGTTTATGCGACTTATACCAGTTGCTTGTTCGAGTCATTATTATTCATTACAGTTAATGTGAATATAATAAGATATTTGCATATCTCGGTAAAGCTAAGTGACCTTCTGCATTCTATCTCATTTAGTTTATACCAGTTTAAGCGGTTTATACCAGCCGTTTGTTCGATTCGTTCATCTTCAAGCTGTTGTAAATCGAATGCAGTTTCTAACTGAATGAAAATTCATATTCCAGCAATTCTTTTACGCTTAAAGTCCTAACTAGAAACTGTGAAGAAGCAAATTCTAATGTAGCTGCATAAAACACTAGGATCACTCGTATTTTCGTTCTATCCTATGTCACATGTATCAGAAATGTTTACGACAATATTTATTGCTGAAATTTACAATGAGGAAATGTTGCGAACATTTTTTCCATTGTGTGCTCTCCTTTTGGTGCAATACCTGAAAGGCATGTGAAAATATAACCATATTGCGTTTTACTTTAAAAATTGCTGAATTTTATATTTATTACCGGTTATAAATGAGCATTTAATTCTTTTGTTTATATTATTATTTTTTTTGTGGCAAGCATTTAAAATTTAATTAGGACTATTTAATGCGGTCGCAATTCAATTTGGCAGTCGGAATATGAGCAACCATTAAAATTTTTCCACAAGTATATGAATCGTTAACACTAAGTGCGTGGCAATGGAGTTATGAGCCGTTGAATGGGTTTTTGATTGGGTTGTAATTTGCATAAACGTGCAAAGGAAATTGCTGTAATTTAGGGCAACGAATTTAACTTATTGCACCTTTGTTTCAAGGTTAAGTACTAATTATGACAATCAATAATGAAAATGAATGGCACAAATATTTAAGAAAATGGTATAAATAAAATACGAAAATATGTGTTCTATTTTATAGGCTAAGCTGTCTAGTATTATGTAAGATTAGTGTGTTTAGCGTAGGCACCCATAGAGGATCTTTTGGGGGTATTTTTCAATTATATACAATTAATAAATTAAATCGTTTTGGATACTTAAATTTTCGACTATTTACGCTAGTGGAATTCATGCGATCATTCTGGTTGTTATTCAACAAGTCGAAGTAGTTTCAAATGGTCGGTTAAAAAGGGAAACGCTTGGTCGCCAGACCGCAGTCTGCCGCATTTAAACTATCATTGTGCTCCCAGGTGCTAACCAAATCAAGCTTTATCCAGCAACTCAGTGGGTCCATATTATATTTTATGGTAGCGCTTACACCAAACAGCAAAAGTAATCAATAAACTCGAGTTTGTGAAAAAATTTGCAGGCACTTCGTACAAAATTTCGTACAATTAAGATGTTTAGGATCTTTTAACATTCAATTTCTATCATTTCAAATCTAAAATTAATGTTAATTAAGTGCAATGAGGATCGGCATGTCAATGGTAGCGGTAATAGCCACATCTTTCGTCTTTTACCGTCTTTTTATTATTGCACGTGTATTTAGCTATTCACGTTTATTAAGTGTTTAAGCAAAATTAGTGCTGTGTTTATGCAAAATTTTGTTCGCACATTTCTTCAAATTAAACTCACATATTCACACAATAGCTGGAGTGAAAGAAAAAAAGAGAAATTTGAATGAAATGCAAACACTTTCCAAGCGCTTAAAGGGTGTATGAGATTTTGTGCAAACAAAGTCCATAGAAATTAAAAACGACTAAAAAACACGCTTACAAACAAAACAAAAACAGAACAAGCGAAATACGTGAATAATAAATATATTGCCAAAGTAGAAAAAACATAAGTGAAAGCGAAAACGTTTTCAAAGCAATCGAATTCAAGTGAAATGAACTCAAATGGACGCGCAAAGCGAGTGGAACGAACCAACAGAACGATAGGGCAAGGTAGCGGCGACATGGTAGTGGAAAATCATTGGCTGTTGCCGGTGCAATAAACAAAATTAAAGCCAAAATATACATACATTCCTCAGTATATGGGTATGTAGCAATATGTAGGCAATGCGACTATGAACACATTAGGGTGGTCCGTTGGTTAGGAGAAAATGCAATTGACTGACTTCCCATAGCGTGTCTATCAAATTGAGACTTATGCAAGTTTACTGCAGAAAATAATCTTTGAAGTGTTGCCACCTATTTAAAAATTTAAAACTGTTATTGTTAATTTGTTGATAATACTGGAATGTTTCGTTGTGCGTAGCGAATTAAAAGTACTTACTTAAAAATGCTAAATTATCTTTAAAAATGGTTGCCACCTGTTAGCAATTGCTAAGATAAATAAAGTATTACCATATGAGCAACCAAATTTATAGGTAAAAGAAAAAAATTCTATCTAAATTAGTTAGCTATGTTTAAAATTTATTTAAAGGGTTGCCACCTGTTAGCAATTGATAAGCTAACTAAAGTATTACTATATAAGCATAAGAGTAACCAACTAAATAGGTAAAAGAAGAATATCTGCTAGAGTTGTTTAACTATGTTATACTATTTTTTTAAAGGGTTGCCACCTGTTAGCAATTGGTAAGTTAAATAAAGTATTACCTTATTACCATATGAGCTTAAAAACAAATAGGGAAAAGAATTTTATTGCTTTGCCATTTATCTATCAGGGTTGCCACCTGTTAGAAATTTAGGTGTTGTTATTGGTTCCGCGATCGGTAACAAAAATCCAGCGAAAGCAACTTAAAATTGTTAACAAAATTTATTTTTTCTCTTTCGCTCCACCCTAAACCAAAAACATAATTGTAAAGAACAGAACAGAGGCACAAGAAAAAGAAAAAAATTCCTGGATGAGTGATTCGTCTACAAAAGAAATAGCCTGAAAAAACATTTCACTTCGACCAACTGACTGACTGACTGACTGAGTGACTGATTGACAGGCCGGCAGACGGACGCCCAGTAAATGTCAGTCAAGTGGGCTTGATATTTGTATTATATTGAAGATACATTGAAATGGAAAAATAACAGCCTCGGTGGGCGCAGATCAACGCTAACAGACGATCAGTGACGGATAAGTGAAAATGCCAAATGCGTAATGAGTTTGACGGCTGCAAGCTTTGCAATTAAGAATAATAAAAAAGTACAGTAAACACTGCCTAAACACAACTGTTTGAAATGAAGAATCAGCGATAAATTCTAGCGTACTTGAAACTATACACACGCAGTTAGACAAAGTGTCTGCTAATGAGAAAACTTACGAATACGAATAATAACAATAATAACAACAACCGAAGCAATGCCAGCAAGAGGCAAAACTCGCGAATGCTGCTTAGTAAACAGCATTACAACAGCGCCCAAACAGCGCACAGAAGATATGCCGCGTGGCACTGGTTGGGGGTCACTCGGTGTTGGGCGCAGTTGGGCCAACGCGTTCATTGGCTTTAGTGGCTGTCAGAGAACGCGCACAGCTGATTGAGTTCATGTGGCGCGGAAGGTTTACGAGCGCGCGCCTGTGTGTGTGCGTGCTTGCGGTGGCGTTCATATATTATATAATGTTGTCGGGTCGACGTTGCGCTATGTATGGGTTGCTGTCAGCGCTATTAAAGCCCCCCTGTTTCCGCCATCTTTATGTGCCGCCCATGCACTGCCAATACAAATCGATACGAATTAACGAATTCGTTCGCAATTTTCAATTTTTCAAAACAAAAAACGTAAAATAAACGCGCACACACAAGAGAATCCAAAACAAAGAAAAGTGTGTAGAAGAAAACGGTATAGAAAAAACACAAGACGACGCGCCAAGCAAAGGCGGAGAGATGGAGAAGCGCAGGGGGACAGGCCGCGCTAAACGCGCTGAACGCGCATTGTTAACGCTTTGCGGCGCTGAAGTAACGAGCGCACCAAGCCCCACAACTAGACACAAACGCCATTCAACACCACAGCCGAGAGCAGTGCACGCGTCAGCAAGTTTGTTTGTTGACGAAGCTCCCACCGTCTGGTGACTGCCAATATCAGTGGTATCGGCCAAATCGATGGCGACAGCATTGGCGTTGCAGTGTGCTATTGATGTTGAATTTGATGATGCCGTCACCCGCGTTGTGGTGACGATGACAACAACAACAGCTACAGCAACAACACTAAAACATAACAACAGCAATAGTGGCAGTGCAGTGACAGCAACAGCATCGACGACGGCGACTGTGACGGCACCAAGCGGATTCCGGCTTAACTAACTGCCGGGCAGCGGTGCTCTAAATACGCGAGTGACACGCGATGCAAGCTGGAAAAGTGCATTGATTAATTGAGAAAATTGTGTAGAAAGTTTTTTAGTGAATTACCAAAGAATTGTGCAATAAGTACGCTAACGTGCGAGAGCTAGCGCGCTGCCATGAAAAGTCTTGCAGAATAATTAAAAATATTTTTTACAGCAAATTCAATAATATTCAAGTGTGTGTGTATAACAATATTAATATTGGGTAATGAAGTGGCGTTCAGTGAAAAAATTTCAATTGAAATTCGCTGAAAATTCATCAAAAAATCAAAAAAAAAAAATTGAATTGTGCAAAACATATAAATATAGTTGGTGTCAAATGCTGCGCTTTCAGCTTTTTGTAGTGCCACCAATTTAATTTGAAAAAATTCATAATATTCGTTGTTATATAATAAGAAATTCGTTTTTTAATGAGGGAGCTGCTGTTTTAAATTAACAAATCAATTACAAGTGATTATGAAGTGAGCTTTTTTATTGAAGACTTTTGAAATAAAAATTTTATAAATTAAAGTAAAGCAATAATTACAATGAAATAAAGTACAATATGTTAGATTAAATTAAAACAAAATTTAATAAAAAGATATAATGAAATAAAATAAATAAAATAAAATAAAATAAAATAAAATTAAATAAAATAAAATAAAATAAAATAAAATATAATAAAATGAAATAAAATAAAATAAAAAAAAATAAAATTAAACAAAATAAAATAAATAAAAAAAATAAAATTAAGCAAAATAAAATAAAATAAAAAATTAAATAAATTAAAATGAAAGAAAATAAAATAAAATAAAATAAAAAAATAAAATTAAACAAAATAAAATAAAATAAAATAAAATAAAATAAAATAAAATATAATAAAATAAAGTAAAAAAAAATAAAAAAATAAATAAAATAAAAACAAAAAAAAAAATAAAATTAAAAAAAAAAAAATAAAAATATTTATAATCCAGAGACCAGATAAATGTACTATGAAATATAATCTCTTTTAAAAAATTAATTTTGGAAAAAAATTTGGAAACGTTGTTTCATATCCGTATTCTTACATCATACATAGCTGCTAATAGAGTTCTTCCAAGTACTTTAGGCAATGTGATTATGAGATCATAACTGTATTGTGGGCTTCGGCCATACTCAATAACTACCATAGTCATTAGGAGAAGAAATAATTTTCCAGCATTTTGTTGTTATTGTTAATTTTTAAATTTAAATTTTTTTCTTCCAAAATATTTTTGAGTGCGCTGCATATGTTTTTACAGATTTCTGCGGTTAAAAGTCCGTGTGCCTTCATTGCTTTAAGTAGCATTAGCTTTCGTTAAAGAAAACAGTCTCGAAAAATAAAACGGAGTTCTGAATGAGATGAGATGAGAGATATACCAATATATGTATACTAGGATAGGTCCAAAAAACGAAACTCTTGTTTTCGCTTGGTACTCTGAAAAATAGTTAGGCAGTTTCATACAAATCTATGAGTTTTCAGATTTATGATAATTTTTTCCTTCATTGAGTTATAAAATTCATAAAAAAATACTATTTGCGCTGGGTATATTAAATCTCCATAGTTTTGTTTCAGTTACAGTCGATTAGGGGGATTTCAGAAACCGGTTACTGCACGCTTCTAATTTTTTATGAAGAAAAAATCAAGGCAGTCCAAAACTAAAATAATTTTAATAATATTTTTAGAGCAAAAAACTAAGAAGTTACTAAAAACCAAAATTAAGAAAAAACTTACGGATCTATAATTATATATTTTTTTAGAAACTCTGCAAAACTACACGAGCTGAGTTTTGTAAATAAATCTAGAAAGACTACAAAAAATATGTTGTTGAAGCTCAATTGCTTCGAAAAAAGTTAATAAACCAAAACTGTATGAAAAATGAGAAAATAGTAAATATTCTAAGTGTAATCTGAAGTAAAAACAAGTAAAAAAGAAAACCAAGAAAAAAATAAATATTATTTTAAAATAAAAAAATATGTAAAGGAAATGTGAGATTTAATCCTCTTTTGAAAGTTAATTGTGTGTGTAAGTTAAAGCTTTAATATAAAAAGAGTATGTAAATTATATAATTAAAAAATATAAATATTTTTTATAAAAATATATCATATTAAATAAAATACAATCTCCTAAATATAGACCAAAAATAAGTGTACTTTAATTATAATAATGAATTTTAATTATAACAAAAAAGCATGCAATCCAAAAAATTAATAATAAAAAACTAAAGAAAAAACGTAATAAAAAAATTTAGTGGCAAACAAATCTGTTTAAATTCTGTGAATTGTTATTTAACAACAATAAAGTGTAAAAAAATTGAATGCTGTGATATTTGGTCATTGAAGTGATGCGATCACGCGATGTACATAGGTGTTTAAAACATCATTTGCGAATTCAATTAATGTTATATAATTTAAAATGTTTTCGTGCAATTAATCCCAAGTGAGGTGACAGCCTAACGCAATTGATTGTTTAACTAAGTGATATACAAAAATATATGTATATGTAAAGTACTGCCCACATACGCTCGCCTCTTGGAGTACAAACACTCCACACTTCACACAGCGCAACAGCGGGCACATACTGCGGCGACAAGCGGACGACGCGGCCTAGCGGAGCGACAGTTGGCGGTGAAAACGTGTCATGCATTGGCTCGATGGCAGCATTTCGCTGGATGAAAATTTAATTAGTGGACGCGTCAGCGGCGGCAGTAACGGTGAAAATAGCGACAGCAATCAAAGTAAAACATCGTTGAAAGCAAGTAGGTTGCGTTGCGCTCCGGTGACATTTTAGGGGTGCCGCTTGTGTAACGAACTCCCCTCCACGCATTGTGGGTTTTGCATTTCAATTTCGATTTCGTTTTCGATTTCAATTACACTATCTCAATGCACACTCAACTTATTTACATATGTAACACTTGTTTACATGCTATTTCAAATGTGTACATATGTATGCTGATATGTGCGTGCATTTGTAATGACAATGCAAATTGCCAGCGAAGCGAACTCACGAACATTTGATTTTTATTGAATTTAAATATATATGCATGTGTATGGTTTTCAAAGCGGGTTGATTTGGCAGGAGCCAGAAAAAACAAACGGAAAAATCGCATAAGCGAGGAATCATTCTCAACAACTTTGCCTGAGAGACTATGAGTCTAAAACCGGCTTCGAGCCAGCGATTTTGAAGGTAAAGGTTTTTAGTGAACATACAATTTTTTTCGTCAATTTCTGAGATATCCAGAAAAATTTATTGATCATTTGTTGGTATCGGTCGTATCGGACAACTATATCACGTGTCTTCCGTATAGCAATTTCTGCAGATTTTTTAAACTTCGTCTTAAAAATCGCTGGCTCGAAAGCGGCTTTAGTCAGTCCCATAGTACTTAAGGCAAAGTTGTGTAGAATAATCCATGGAACATTTCTCGCATACGCAATTCTATGAACAAAAAAAAAAACGACCCACTTTAATATCTTTCAGTTTATTACATAAATTCTGATCAGGTAATTTAGCGTCAGTTTACATTGCTCTACTTTGCGTGCGATATTTACCAGAATATGCTGCCTGATATCCTGCGAGTATTTATCTGATTGTCCCATCGACAAAATATGAAAATTTATGGCAGTTGTTGGTTATTTTCTATGTGTGTGTGTAAATAATTAAAGTATAGATACATTTTTCCAGAAAAAAATCACTAATTAATAAATACAATATAATTAAATTCATTATGTGAAAATAATTAAATACAATATAATTAAAATCATTATGTATGAATAATTAAATAACAAGAACAGTGACTTCTATCAGCGATAATATTTTGCAAAAAGATATACGTTTTCATTTCACCAACAAAGTGTACTGGCTTATAACAGTTGGCAAACAGGAGGTGTGTTTTGCTTCATTAATTCATAGCATCAGGCGTCATGCTCATATTGCGGCTGAACAAGAAGGTGCTATAAAGCGAGATTTTTTCACTTCCTTTTCCAAATACGTTTCCGATTATACAAAAGTTTAATCATATTTAAATAATTGAGAGTTGAGAGATACGAATGTTGATTTCGCTGACAAAAAAGTAAATACTGAAAATATGAAGAAACAATTTTGAATGAATTGATTGATATTTTCCAAAAAATTCACTAATTTTTACAAAATGTTCTGAAACTGTTATTAATGTGTTTTATTGATTCAAAAATTGTTATCTTTAATCCAATTTTTTTTTGTTTCTTTCACATGAAATTTATCGCTTTTATTTGCTACGCTTATTAATTTGCATACATCGCATCACAGAAATCACATCACCTTATTCAGATGTTATTAGCTCAAGCATAAAAGTGTTGTTGTTTTTCTACACTATTGTTTATACAAAGTCTTTCACATCAATTTATCATAAGCCAACTCTTATTTTTACAAATCACAAAGTTTTATTGAAAATATCACATCACCACTTGACATAATATCATATCTCATTTATTTACAAAACAATTTGCTTAATCCCTAATGACGTCAACTGCACACCAGATAGTTAAAACTACATATTTCATATCACTTTCACAACGAATCATTAAATCATAGTGAAAAATGTCACATCACCAGATATCGCATCTCTTTATTTAATAATTTGCGTATTCTCTTTTCATTTCAAAAGCACGTCAACTTCATATCAAATTATATCACATCATTGCCAAATCACATAGTTTAAATCAAAGCAAAAAATATCACATCACCACATGACTTAACATCACAATTTACTTATTGCCATTTTTTTTTCATTTCAAAAGCGCGTCAACTTCACATCAAATCACGACATGATGTGATATCGCATCTCAATTGTTTATAAAGTAATTTTCGTATTCCTTTTTCATTTTAAAAGCACATCAACTTCACATCAGACCATTTAAATTATATCGCCTCACATCTACATCATAACGTTTAAGTCATAGCATGTCAAATAATCACATCAGATCTATGACATCATATTTTTCACAGTATATCATTCGAATTTTATTACATAATTACTATAAAAAATCAAATTAATTCACATCAACTTTAATTTTTTATCCCACATTAACACTGTAACACATTTAATTGCCTTAATCCCACATCACAATACTCATTTGACATTATTTACTAATAATGTAAAGTAATAATGTATTCAACATGCATTTCACCTCTGAACAAAATTCATTACAACATCACAAGTCCAGTCACATGCGACTAATATGATATTTTCCATACCTTCTCGAAGTTTACAAAATATTACTACCTACTTTTTTTATTCAATGTATGCATATTAAATCACACTCAAGTTTATTACATAAAGGGCGATTTTTTAAGAGCTTGATAACTTTTTTTAAAAAAAAAACGCATAAAATTTGCAAAATCTCATCGGTTCTTTATTTGAAACGTTAGATTGGTTCATGACATTTACTTTTTGAAGATAATTTCATTTAAATGTTGACCGCGGCTGCGTCTTAGGTGGTCCATTCGGAAAGTCCAATTTTGGGCAACTTTTTCGAGCATTTCGGCCGGAATAGCCCGAATTTCTTCGGAAATGTTGTCTTCCAAAGCTGGAATAGTTGCTGGCTTATTTCTGTAGACTTTAGACTTGACGTAGCCCCACAAAAAATAGTCTAAAGGCGTTAAATCGCATGATCTTGGTGGCCAACTTACGGGTCCATTTCTTGAGATGAATTGTTGTCCGAAGTTTTCCCTCAAAATGGCCATAGAATCGCGAGCTGTGTGGCATGTAGCGCCATCTTGTTGAAACCACATGTCAACCAAGTTCAGTTCTTCCATTTTTGGCAACAAAAAGTTTTGTTAGCATCGAACGATAGCGATCGCCATTCACCGTAACGTTGCGTCCAACAGCATCTTTGAAAAAATACGGTCCAATGATTCCACCAGCGTACAAACCACACCAAACAGTGCATTTTTCGGGATGCATGGGCAGTTCTTGAACGGCTTCTGGTTGCTCTTCACCCCAAATGCGGCAATTTTGCTTATTTACGTAGCCATTCAACCAGAAATGAGCCTCATCGCTGAACAAAACACGCGCGCGAAACACATTTCGAACCGAACACTGATTTTGGTAATAAAATTCAATGATTTGCAAGCGTTGCTCGTTAGTAAGTCTATTCATGATGAAATGTCAAAGCATACTGAGCATCTTTCTCTTTGACACCATGTCTGAAATCCCACGTGATCTGTCAAATACTAATGCATGAAAATCCTAACCTCAAAAAAATCACCCGTTATAATACTAATAAAATCATTCAAATTTCATCATATCATGTCAATCACAACACAGTGTCTGATATCATTTTATACCTATAATACTTACTACTTACTTCGTCTTATATCGTATTAAATAAAATGGCATTACTGCATGTCATTACATAAGGCTTATCATAATCTTATCACTTCACATGAGAAATTTCATAACCTTTCTAATGCGTTAAGCTCACAACAGCTGACGTAAATATCACACCCATTGCAAGTACTTTGAAAGCATGTGAGAATTTTTATGGAATATTCATATATGTGCTCAATACTATTGCTGCGCTCATGCATCAAGTCACCTATTTAATTGCCTTTTCCAGCTAAAATCAACTGAATTGTTTTAAACTGACTACAATGTGCAATGAAATACAGTTAAATACACATAATGTATTTTATAATTAGAAATTGCGTTAGGCGCTGAGCAGCCGTTGTACACACAAGTTGCCACACTAAATGAAAAAAGAAACACCGTAATAATTGCATTGTTTTTGCTTTTTGTTTGCTTAAATACATACAAACATATTGTGCTCATTTATAAAACAATCAAGTCGCGCCTTTGATATGCGTTCGAGTATGAAAGGCAATTGTTCGGTTATTTAAAAATCTTTCAAGTGTACATTTAATTAGGAATATTCAATTTTCAATGAAATAAAACGTTCGTTGAATAACTTTAAAAAGCCAAAATGATGAATAATAAATGAAGCAATGACTTGTGAGCTAAAATGTGCACGTGAACACATATTTATATATGAGATTTAATATATATATGTATGAGTGTGTGTGCGTGCCTGCGTGAATGTATTGCACATTATATTTGTCGTAAATATATGAAAGTCAATAAAATATTTATATTGTTTTGCTTCGTAAGACACAGGGTGTTTTCTCAGTGTCTCTTGAAATGATTGAGCTGGCGTGAAATTCTTGTGATACGCCAATATTTTCAATAAACAACATTTTTCGTTTCAAAAATGTTTTCGAATACGCTCAAGAACCAGCAGAAATATATAAATCTCATGCAAAATTGTATTAAATCAATTAAGTTTGCTAGAATGTCTCACCCTGTACTTTACAAGTCGAAATGTTGCTCTTAGTTCGAACATCCTCTCGCCGATTCCCCAGGCCGCATTGAATTAAGTACCATTTCCGTGCTTTAATGAAACAATATTTTTTTTCTTTTTCATTATTCTTTATTTTCTGTGTACTTACCGGTGCATACATACATACATACGTATATATATATACATATATAGATCTAATAAGCACGAGTAACAGCACAAATGCGTGGAATATTTCAATGGATATTTTTATTTGGCCATAACGCATATTGATCTAAATATTTATTTACATAAGCTGTTTGCAAAAAACCAAAAAAAAAAATAAATAAATAAATGAAAATAAAATTGTGCATTGTTGAGCCCCTAGAATTTGATAATTTTGTTTTTATGGTTTACCGAAAATTGGTATATTATTTTTGTTTGTTTTTTGCCAATAACGTTTTTCACACGCGATTACTTTTTTATATGCGCCGCGGTTATTCTATGTGATTTGAAGGATTTGATGAGTTGAGTTGAAGGTTTAAGGTGAAAAATGGGCGAATTTGTGTTTATTGTTTTACGTAGGGTTTAAAATTGGCTGTGTCTTTAACTACAGCATTCATAGAGAAAAAAGAATTCTGTTTTGCAGGCATTTGCTTGGAATGTTTGAAAGATTAGTAGCAGCGATGATTTGGCACAGCTGCCGCAAGGCGAAATATAGCCTTCTGCAGATAAATTTATATGTTTTTGGATAGATCGCAAAGGTCGTAAAGTATAGCCGAGGCCAAAAAGTCAATATTTAGCCTTCTGACAAAAAAACATATGATTTTAGACAGGTCGCGAAGGCTTTCTTTAATTAAATATATATACATATATGTAAATAATTCTGTGCAGGTACTTTTTGAAGTATTCGTTACCGCATAATAGCTGGATTGTGTCAAAGCCAACTTTTGCAAATTTACGGCTTGTCCATAAGTATAGGCCCTTTCTTAGCTGCAGTAGCTCTGTTTCTTCCGTAACGAGCTGGAATTTATGTGACTCGAACCATTATTGCGTCAGAATCATGACCAGATTAACTTACTTCGGGCGAGTCCTCCAACTCCGTTAAAATCCGCTTCGAGTCAGGGCTTAAACAGCTTTTTATAGAGCTTTCCGGCAATGCATGCATAATGGACGGTGTAGCAAGTTGGGATCTTCTTTTCCATTACTGATTAGCAGCTGGTGCTTTTTCCAGTGTTTAGGTACTTAATCAATAGTACTGCCGGTCGCTTTACAGTGTTTATTTTCAGGATTTCTGCTGGGATTCCCTCCGGGCCGGGTGATTTGTTGGCCTTGAACTTGCCAGTGGCTAGTTGCAGCTTTTCGGGGGTAAATTGGGGAATTTGCGGAAATCTTAGATTCTGTTCTGTATCACTAGTTCTTTATTCGTGTGTGGGAAAGAGTGCATTTACGATATGTTCAATTTTGGCAGCAGTTAAATGAGGTGTTTATATACAATATTTCCCTTGTAAGCTAGCTATATTTTTTATTTTCATTATATCTCTCAAATATATAGTCCTCTTGTTTGTTTAACCACACATCACTTGTGATCAAGGACTACTAATCGATGAGTAACTTGTTTTTAGTTTCAAACATGTTCCAGCTTTGTTTGAAAAATATATTTACTAGTAGTTATCTTTGATTCACCAAGCATTTGAGAGTATCGAATCGAACAAGCAGCTGGTATAAATCACAAGCTGTGGTATGAACAAATATAGATTTATTATCTTGTATTAAATTCAAAATGATGACTTTATAGCTGATTTTACATAAGAGCAACAGAGCTAGATTATGGCGAACAGAAAAGTAGCGAATCGAAGACGGCTAATAAGTGATACTTCATTATATTCATACACTTTAAATATAATAATTTCATTTAAAAACAATTTTGTTTGCACTAAGGTAATTTTTTCTTTGATCCAATTTTTTTTAAATTGTTTGATCTCTTTAAGAAACTTTTTCTATAAGCTAAGTTAAGACTGAACTTTGCCAGGAATTCGAAAAAACATCAAGTTATGTCTCAAGCTTACGTTGTTATGCAAAAATACTTGTATGTCTAAATATATATAGAATTAAGTCATGCTACATGGACTAACTGGTACTCAGACCGAAAATCATCTATTTTATCAGGAATAATAGCAAAAATGACAGCTTGTGGCACCCAGCATTCAACGACCGTTAGTGGCGTGCAGAAATATTGACTTTTCAAACTGCCCTCGTAATGAGAAAATACATAGCTAATCTCTACGTCATTCAACATCCGTGTGTTATTTAATTGTAGGAAAATCGCAAAAATCGCTTTACGTATATCTCACCTTCTCAATCAGTGTTTAGTCTATTTATTTATCGGCTAGAATTGTTTTTCGCGAACAATAAAAACTTCCTCAAATTTCCAAACATTATAATGATTCATTGCATTTTTTATTTTTTTCTCACTTAATAGCGCTATTCGCACGTTTTTGTAAATATTTACAATAAAATTCGATAGGTTAGTGTGGAAGTTGAATAATTGCTAAAAATAAAAAGCAATAATCCACAAAAATTTGCGAAAATAATTCGAAAGTATTTCAACGCTGAGTTTAAACTGCCGCAAAGCTATATTTGGCCGTAAAAAGCGCGCATCTCAGGTTTCCAAAAAAAAAAGAAAAATTGGAAAAGTTTAGCATTTCATGAAATTTTCGTTCCAGCAAGGCGCGGTATCAATTATATGGTTTTTACATGCGAACTTATGTACTATATATATGTATGTACGTATATGACTGCATGTATGATGACTACTCAATCATTTCTTGTGTGTTATTTATTCAATTAATTTGTTTTCGTCTACAAGGGTGTGTGTGTGTGTGCAAGTGTGTAGTGAATGTGGTCCGCAATTCCTAAAATAGTTTATTTTATATTTTTTTGCTCACTTTGTGTTTGTTTATTAGACTTGCGGCGCGTCACAGCTCGGCGGTGTGGTCGCGTTGCAAGCGTTTCGTCGCTCTGTCTGAATTCGTATGCATTTCGTTCTAGGTGCAGGCGAAAATCGATTTTGATTTTTGACACATTAAAAAATGCGTTTAAATATAAACATGGCACACAAATACAGCCAGTACTTTGTGTAGCGGAGAAGAGAGACGCTTGAGTATGCGACCAAACAATTACTTTGTAGTCAGATGTGTACACTGAGAGAAATATTCAGGTGTATACGGACAACTTCAAGAGTAAATTGTTAGGTGCGCAACTGAGTTCCAGTTGTTTGTTAATTGATGGGTCCGGCTGCTAGTGGTGATTGATTTGGTTATTTCCAAAATGTGAAAAAATTAATATAGAAATTTGGAAAGAAACCGCGTTTCCACATTAGAGACTTCGCTTGTGTGCGATATCCCTTTGGTTGTCCGAATATGTTCGATTTTTTTGCCAAATAATGTCATTTGTAGGTAGTGTTCATTTTCTTCTTTCAGTCAAAGAAATCAGTGACTGAAACACATCGGCAGCTCCAAGTGAAACCGTGAATGGTTTTATCGCTTCAAAGACGAGGATTTCTTATTAGCGACCGTCCAAAAATCTTTGAAAACGTTGATACGTTGTTCGTTCCGTGTGCCGTGTCAAATGCAAGAGGAGCTCGCTTCAGCATTGGGAGTCACCGGAAAAGCTTTTTAAAGACAACTACACGCTCTGGGAATGACTCAAAGCAAAACAAGGGCTGCATGATAACGCTCGGTTTCGTTAAGCCCTACCTGGAAGCGCTTAATTGAGAAGACCTTTCGCTATATTCCCAAGATATTGCACCGTCCGACTATTATTTGTTCGTTCGACTGCAGATGGTCTGGCTCAGAAGCAGTTCCACTCACAAGATGACGACGAAAAGTAGCTTGATTATTGGGTAGCATCACAAGATGAGCAATTTTACCGTAATGATGTACGAGCTTTGCTAGGAAGAAGTTGTGCTAGCGATGAGCAGAACTTCGAATAATTAATTTGTAACCATTTTTTACTATGAAATTGCATTTTCATTAAAAATAACAGCGAGAACTTAGTTGCGCATATAATAACAATAACATAAAAGATAATCAATTTTATTCTAGGAGTGAAAATCAAATATGTTTCAGCAACTATAGATTCTTCTAGTTTCTCCGACTTTTAAAATTCCATTATATTTTAGATCTCAATTTTACTATAATAGTTTGTAAGATGCATCCATTAATTTTTACACATTAAATTAACTTTAAGGGTTTTTTAGGTTTTTGTGTTTTTCTAAAAGTATTCCTTTAGGAACAACATTTTCATATTGTCTATTGATGCTTCTATGGCGACGTCATTTTATAAGAGCTATGTCTAGATTCTTTCCTATTGACGATAATTCGTTACTCTTCATTATCCTCGACTATTTTCATACTCCATGTGGAGCTATATAAAACGATCTTTTTTTGTACCCCCAATTGATGTCCTACAAACATACGTATGTATGCGATCTTTAGATCAGCCATCAAACCTAACCTTATTTAATGTTCTACACTTCCATCTTGAGGATGCTAGCAGAGTTCATTTGACTCCTTAGAGAAAACTGCAGAAAAGTAAACCACCAAAGTTCAAACTCATTTGTGGGGAATAAAGTACCAGCTGTCTTTCTTCAGTCATTTCTCTGCTCTCTTGTCGAAAAATTTACATATGAAAACAACAACAAAGTTATCGAGTTGAATTACAGCAAGTGAGCATACGATGATACATTCTGAATGATTTGAATCAAGTTTTCGTAAGGAAAGGAAGTTATCATTATTTCTTGTTTGTTATGTGTGGCTTAATAACATTGCTTGAAACTTTAATTTTTTTCAGTGTACATCCACAAAGTAAAAAATTCAGCTAACGAAATTTATTTTGATATTACCAATGATACAATTTCTCTGAACGACTAAAGATGCACATAAAATGTCCAATAAATTATTCTAAAACGCATAAATGCGCAAGAGAACACACAGACATACATAGATAGACAGTTGCATATAAAATTAGTTCAACATGAAAAACACATTAAGTGCAGTTCGCGGGTAAGATGTATGCTCTAAATTTTGAATTCATTTAGTTTTTTTTTCAAAATATTTGGAAAACAATGTTTTAGAAAAATGCACAAAATATATATTTAAACTGTAGATAAATTGCCGATTTAATATGTCAAATGAGTTATGAAATGTTTGACCACTACTTACAAGCCGACAAAGCTATTTTCACAGAAGATACGTTTTTTGACCCGTAATAGTTTCTTGAGTCAAACCATCATGATTTGACGCTTTAAGGTCTCTATATCATATTTTTTTAAGTTTTGAAAGTTTGTCTAATATTAATATCTGGAATAATTGCGCAGTGGACTTAATGTGTTTCTCATGTCAGCATGCGACAAGCTCGAAAGTACATAGCAATAAAGCGAAGCAAGGAGTTATAACTCACCATGTATGCAGATAAATAATACATACATATGCACAATTGTAGACACATATGCACGTACATAAATAATATATAATATTAGAAGCAGGAAATTAAAGAAAGAACAAAATGTGTTTGTATGTCTGTTGGCTTGAGTGTCCCACAATTGCACACAGAGCAGATGCCAGTGATGTGCAAGTAACACCTAACAGCAAATATGTACGAGTATGCAAGGCAAAAACCACCACAACAATATTGTGCTGAAACCACAACAACAATGTTAACAGCAAGAATTGCAGTGAGGTGAATGCAGCGCCTGCTGATGAATTGTATACATATATATATATATAAACAAAAGTAAATGATTTAATTACGCACACAGACTTACACACATTCACGCATATAAATATATACAACCACACACACATATGTATGAGTGTTTATTTAAATAAACGTTGTATATTCTGCTAACTTCGTCGAACTCAGCAGTCGCCAACGTTAATATGCCGCTGTCGACGCCGCTGCAGTTGTGGGCGTTGCAGCGTTTTCCGTTAGTAATTAGATACGCTCTCATTTTTTCGTCGAGTTTTTGAGTTTTTGCTTTTTTTTTGCTTTGTCTTTAGCCTTTAATGTGGTTTCTTTATATCTTAATGTCTCTCCCATTTTACTTAGCTTATATGTTGGGTATAAGACTATGAAAAATCTTAGCTTAAAGTAGTCTCTAAACTAGTTCTCTTGCAAATAAGTAAATTCAGTGGAGAGGTGTTAAGAAACTACAGTATAAAAAAATGCAGCTCGGAGAACTGATTGAAGATTTTGAAAGAGCTAGACAATACCTAGGTTCTAAATAGTAGTTCTAATAGGAAACAGGCGATACTCAAGTTCCAAATTGTAGTTGTAATAGGAAACATATCCTACAAAGAAATGTACTAATTTCTCGCCGAAATCAACCGTAGTCCACCAGTTTTTCCAGCATAATTATTTTTAATCGCTTCAGATTCCTTTACAGTCTTTTTAGGGAACGTCAAGTTCATTGGCTTGGATTCACGTTCAAGTTAGTCATCTTTTCCGTGATAACAACATACTACGAGGGCTTCTTGTCGTGATAATCCACGAAATATAGCAGCCTATGTACAACTTAAGTATTCTTTGGAAGTAAGTTACCAGTTTTTATAGGCCTAAAGTCAGACTTTTAAATTTAATCTTCAAGACTTAACTTGAGCTTTTTTTCTATGAATTAGCGCTTTCTATAAAAATGAAGTTGAAAAATGAACTTTTCGGATTACGAGTTTTTTTTATATGATATATGCATATATACAAGTGTACTATATTTATCTTTTTTATCATCGGGTAGTCGAAAAAGTCTTTTCGTATTTCTAATCAAACGAAATAATTTTCACAGGCTTGTCTTGAAGCCAAATTTAATCCATTAAGGGAGTATTGCATTGACTGAAACATGGTGGATGCATCAAAACTTTCCAGCCAAGCACTCCCAGTTTTTGCCGAGTCATCAAAAATATGTGTGGTCTTTTGTTGTCCTGCTGGAAGACGAAGCCTTTTCTATGGATCAGTTTTGGCTGTTTTTTCGATTGCTTGCTTCAATCTCATCAGTTGTTGGCAGTAAAATGTAGAATCTGTAGCAGCTCGTAATGGATGAATCCTTTTCAAGACCACCATACACTCAGCATTACCTCTCGAGGCGTCAATCTTGGTTTTGCGACCATTTGATGAGCTTTACGACGCTCAACTGCACCGAATTTAATTTTTGACTTTTTTAGTTAAATGAAGCTTGAAATGTCACCTTTCCAACACTATATAGTTTGACACAATGTGATTGGTAGCACTGGAGCTATACAACTGCAACGACATCTATTGACAAAATAGGAAAAGAGTTTTTCGACTACCCAATATACATATACTAAAATCCAATCTTATGTTATTTTTGGGACAACCGTTATATAAGTTTCATCAGCAGAGTTGATCGAAGCACCTTGGAATCATTTCTTAACGCAAGAATTAGTCTGTGCATACACTGATAAGTAGTATAATTTACACTACTCAACAAATCTGAAAGAAAATTTTGTGACTGATATGCTAATGGATGTGTGGGGTATTTGAGGTGTCCCGTTTCCTAATTTGAGTTAAAAAATTTCCATCAAGTACTTCGATTGCACTGTGTCGAAAAAATTTAATATCTCGGACAACATTAAAAAAAACGTAACAATTTATATATGGTTAAATGAGCTTTTACTATGCGGACCTGAGGGCTGCGTTACAGCTACATACAACCGAAAACGTTGCCTACATTTTGGCGATGAGTTAAAAATCATTACATTTCGCCACATTTTAGCTTTTATTGTCAGAAATGTCTCTCAGAAACTTATACAGATCTTTTTTAATAAATCGAGTTACTTTTCAAAAACCATTTTATTATTTCGCTGTCGGCATTCGAAGCGGCAAACCACTCTAAAACACTTTGAAGTGTTTACGCTGGTCGGTGACTCACATTAGCAGTCTTTTTTAGGTCTTAATATAATCAAATTGAAATTATTTATGCACTAATTTATCATAATTTTTCTGGAGCATGATAACTCAATAGAAAATTTTGTTATAAATTAAACAAATTCGTGAAAAAGCGATAAAACTAGGCTACAGCTGAGCGCAAATAAATTGCAGACCGCAGCTAGGCGAGTGCCGCGAGCAACAACATAGCAAACTATTAAAAACAAATATAAAAAAATTTTATTAGCTGGGGAGTCGCTGAGGAGTGCGAGATCTCTGCTGCCATCGGTGCGCTTGTACCCAAGTGGTTGTGACTGTAGAGCGGCTAAAGAATGCAATCTACGCACATGCAAGTTTTCACCAAACACCTTGGCAGAAAACACTAAACTAGCACAACAACAACAATGATCACAATCAAAATTAAGCAATCAACAGTTTGGAGATCTACAAATAACATTGAGAATTTATTAGTGCTACACACAATAACATACAGCTGCGTGTTGTTGTTTTATTGCATTTTTATTAAAATTTGTTGATATTAGCGTTGCTGTTCTTCCACAAACTGCTAGCGTCTGCGTTGTTAGTATTACTGCGCAGGAATGCTCTCTTCGGTTCTATGTAGTTTTGTACAGTGATTTCATTTAGAACGCGCGCCTATTTGACCAACGCCGCGCGCTGTCACAATCGCTGGGGCGTATGCGTATTGCCACGTGGTCGCCCGGCTGCAGTTGAAAGTGGTGCGCGTTGGTGCTTGCACGCGAACACACATCGCACATACGACTCAGTAAACGCGCGCGCCAGCACTTTTTCTCTAGTTTGCACATGGGCGCTGATAGTCAGGGCGTACGCACGCTAACCTTTTTCACGTTGTGACCGCGCGTTCAACTCTCGGTATCTTTTTGCGCGTGTTTATCGCTTCTACGCAACGAATTGTTAGCAATTTTCCAATAAAATATAATTTGTTTGCTTTCATTATTACTTTCGTAATAAAATTTTGTATTTATATATGTCTGAGTATGCTTTTGTTGAGCTATTAAAAAAGTAAACGAAGTAAACAAGCTAAAAAAATATGTGAAATAAATTTCGCTACTCACTCAATATATGCAGACATACATAGGTGTATAAGTAGCCACGCGCCACTTGGCCGTACGCCGGTGGAATGCCTCGTGGAGCGCCAGCATCCCGCAGTCTGCGCGCGCCCACCGAACGACACGCTTACACGGCCGGCGTTTAGTTCATGCAGGCTTTTTGTCTGTCAGCCAGCCAGTCGCGTTATAAATGTCGCGAAAAAGCAGCGTGTTCTAGACAAATCATCACTACTTTGCGGCACATGGTCACGCATACACACACAGATATGTGCGTAGCCAAAAATACGTTCTCACATAGTTAATAAAAACGTAAAAAAGCCTAAACGCCTAGTGAAAGTGACAGCTAAGTGAGTGTGCAAGTAGTGCGCGTCGTCGCGGGCGCTGCGCGTATGCGAACACAAATAGCATAGACGAACGAAGTGTGTTTCAGCAAATAATATCTCCTTATGAGCTACTTTTACGACTCGGAGTAAGTTGATGATAAATATAGATATTAAAAAAAAATAATAAAATAAAATAATTTATAATTAACGAGCTGAGGCTAAAAGGTGCTTGTACGAGTTGCACCGTTGGAGATTTACCGACTTATCAGCAATATCTGCGTGTTTCTTATATTCTCTGCGTTCGTTGTCGTGGAATTTTCTCTGATCTTTGAAGCGACTGTGTGCAGTTACTGAATGTATTTTGTGTTTTAAGAATGTTTCCAGAGTTTCAAAAAGCGATTAAGTGATTAACATTGAAATATTAAAATGCTATGCATTGTTTGTGTTGTTCTCATGGCACAGTGTCTTCTGAGTAGTGATGCTGAAGTACTTTACTCTATTAATCTTAAAATTAACAAGTACAAGTGTCCTACGTGTGTTTGTGTCATGGTATCATATATTTTATACCAATATTTGGTTGTGAAGTGTGTCTTGTGCGATCTACTATTTAAAGATTAAGCTAGAAGCTTGCAGTTCCATAAAAGTAGTTCATTCAACGCCAAGAGTAAAATATATTATCCGGTATTGAATGTAGATATATTGTATGACGTCACTTTAGCGTTGCTCCGAGCACGTATAAATTTCGTAAATTTTCCGCGGAGTGGTCAACAGCTCTTTAATAAATATGAACTGTCTCAATTAAAGTCGTTTAAATGTTGAAAAATAGATCCGATTAGTTTTTTCTCCATTTTAAAGTAAATATTTATATACTCCCTCTCTCTCTTTCTCTCTCTCTGTCTATCTCTCTCTCCATGCATTTTCAAAATCATCCTTCTTCTTCTTCTTTACGCGGTTATAGCCGAGTCAACAACAGCAAAAAATCAAAATCATCCAAGAATAAATAAATAAGGATAAGGATATATAGATTACTAACACTGAAAGCTTTATAATTTGAAGTACTTTTAGACCAGTTGTAGCTGGATTTAGGTTATTTAAAGCCAAAAGGCTGCACTGAACAAAAAATTTAATTCTTTAATTTTAATTTTTTAATTCCTTAATTTTAAATTTTTAGTTAATTTAACTCATTAGAATTTTTTCTTCACCATTGTTTCCATACAAATTAATTCTACGTTACGAAAAATATATTCACACAAAACCTTCAAACTGGCCAAACCGTCAAGAAGCACAATCGATCAGTGCAACGTCAAGCTTTTGGAGAAAAAGCAAATGCAAATTTTCAAGTTCAATTTGAAAACCTCTATCATATCTCATAAGCAATTATTTTTCCATAAATATTTTGGATTAAGGCCAACATTGCGAAGCGATAACCACAAACCGTTGTGAGAAATTTTTTTCTTCACACTTAAGAGCGATTTCCGGTTGTCATAAAGAGGAAAACACTTACAGCGAAATCTTCAAATAAAACGAAAAGTTCGAAAACATTGAATAACTGTAAATGTTTAGATGCAATTCAAAAAAGATATTTGCATATTTTGGCCTCCAGAAATGACCTTGATTTGTATACATTTCATTTTAGAAAACAATGAAAAATACCAAAAAACATTTTTCAAATTTGAATTTATTATGGAATTGTCAGTTTGTGGTCGTATTCACGTCTACATAGTAAATATGTACATTTGTAATAAATTGCTGTGTTCAATTATTTTCTTATTGGCAATGGGATGAACACCTGTTGCTTGGGAAATATAGTATGATGTTGTTTTATTTTTTTTTTGCTTCTTGCAGGTTTTATCCAGATTTTCATGATTTTAATACAACTTTTTGAAACTTTATGATTGAACTGAACGATTGTGGTACTTATTAAAGTTCCTTAACACCGGAAGTTATTTTGTATGAGAATCAATCAGCAGTTCAACTGGGTTCTTAAGCTTTGGGGACATTTTTAAAAAAATTTAAGTTAGGTTTTATTTTTCTTGTAGGAAATATTGGGTGGTCGAAAATGTTTTTCGTATTTCCAATCAAATATTAACTTATTTTTTTATATTTCTGATAATAAATAAATAAACAAATCTGTACTATTTTGGCCGAGCACTCAAAGTTTCGGAAGCGACCGAACCATTGTCGTGCTGCACGAAATGTGATTGGTAGCACTGGAGATATACGACTGTAACGAAAACTATTAACAAAATACGAAAAGATTTTTTCGACCACTCTACAGTTCCGAGATAAATAGATTCTGTAACATTTATTCTCAAAATATACTCAAAACAGTCGGGTCTTTGAAAAAGAAACCATTTGAATCTTAAGTAACCTGGGGTTTCCTCTGTATTATTGGTGTTTATTGGTTTGAATCTTGATTTTTAATACAAATCATTGAAAAATATCACTCTTCTCTTCTCTTCTAAGAAAAACAAACAATAGCAATAACGGTTAGATGAGGTTATGTTGTAGTAATCTAATGCGAGTAAAACATTAAGACCCTGAAAAGCCTTTGCGGTACTACAAAAAATATAGTGTATATAGTTTCCAAGAAGAGATGGCAGGGATTATAGTTTATATGTAAGGCAACTTATGTGTTAAAAAGCATCAATACCACGGCAGAAAGCATTTATTATTTACACTTTTCTACCTAAAACACAATAAATTTGTACAGAACTATTTTGCGATGACGAAAAAGCCATCTGTGTTCATTATGTCTCATAAAAGTTTTCCATGAAACATTCAATCTCTAATGATGCTGTTGTATACGAGCTTGATACGTATAGACGTTGAGCAGAGATTAGGAATTACTAAAACTTTTCAGAAGATCTATTCTTAGAGCGAATTACGGAACTATTATGATTAATATCAAATATAGTATGTACTCTCCTTGTAAATATATTAAAGCTACATTTGAATGAATTCGACTATTAAGGTAAGATATTGAACCGAAAGGGATCTAACTTTTCAAGCAATGAAGAAATTCGAGTAGGGATGTGATTGACTTTCTGTCGTTAAATTAAAACTTACCCAACTATCTTCCATAGATACAGAAACTAGGTTGTGAGAAAAAGACAGGGGCCACATGAATACATTATATGTACGAACCAAAGGTGTTCAAGGATCTTGCTGTTAGGAGCATAAAGTTTCTTTTTTTTATTTCATATATAATATTTACTAATATGGTCATTACGTAAATCTTCAGGAACTTATGAAACCATCTTTCGTTTGCAAAAAGCTTTCATGCAAATCTGCTGGGAGGAAGAAAGAGAGAGAGAGAGAGAGATAGAGAGGGAGGAGGCAGAGCTGTTGACAATCAGCCAGATATGTAGCTCCGGTGTACAGACTAGTTAATGCTTTTTGTGTGAACGCCTGTGGCGGCCTCGTTCTGCTTGCACGTTGCCTTTATGTAATCACAATACAATGCCCACATCGGCAACACCAGTGATGTTGGTGTTGTCAACGGCAACAACACAGACATTGTCATCGCCTGCCACACGTACATGTGTTGTAAGCGTGCATTAGTGAAGTAAATCTTGTTGACAACACTCACACACACACACGCACACACAGCCATATGAATATGTGTGCAGAGGAAGGCGTTAGCTGATTATTTGGTAGATACTTGATGATTTAATCGATAATCAATGAAACATGTGCAAGTGTGCGTTTGTTTGTGTGTGTATGTGTGTGTGTGTATGTTAGTGGTAGAAATTGAACTCGTGCACGCTTTCAGTCATAATTAAATGAGTATGTTGCATGTGGCTAGGGCCGGGTTCAAGGAAGCACATGTATTGATGCGGATGTGGTAAAGGATGCATGGCGCTGTGTCTGATGCAGCTGCTGCTGTCAGAAATGTCATTGAACATCCGCAATGTAGCAAACAATGGGATTTAAATATGTACATGCTGGTGATATGTAATGATTACACTTCAGTATATGTATGTGTGCTTGTGTTTTAACATGTGCTGGTGTGTGTTGGTCGTATGTAGTTTGTGTAAATATAAGTTATGCCATGTGTGTGGAATTAGGCGGAAGGACACTTTTTGTCAGCGAAATTCTGTCCTCAAAATGATTTGCTGAGAACTTTGCTGTCGCCATGCATTTTTTGAAGGCTTTAATACGTATTTTATATGAAAATAATATAATAACTTTAAGTTTTGTATTATTCAACTTGGAATATCAGTAAAATGGTTGCATGTGTTTCCTCGGGTAAAAAACAGCCTTTTTGAAAAAAATTTTTCTCATATAAAAAAATTAAATATTTTATTAGAGTATTTTATTGTTACATACATACACTATTAGGAAAGAAATTCTGAAATTTTTGGAAAAAATATTTTAAACTCGGCGATTGTGATGCCATTTCCCGTGACACATCGGAAAAAAGAGCCACCCGCGTTGGCAGGATAATTCCTTACAGGATCATCTAAAGTGAAAGAAATACGTGTTTTAGTTAAAACCTTAATTTACAATTTGGACGAAGGAAAAAAATACTAAAAATTTGATTTTTTACAGACATTTTTTTTTTCGAATAATTGTAATCGAAAAAATCCTTCGTCGAAGTCTTTAAGAAAAGTATCTCAAAGACCTGTGTAACATTTCATGAAGAACGGTTAAGTAGTTCTCGAGGAATCTTTCAAAAACACACACAAAACGCATTTAAAGACGGCTCACTTATCGTAGCTAGCCTCGAGCGCACAAGTTTTCAAGCCTATATCTCCGATATTATTGCTCAGATCAACTTGAAAATTTCGAACAATATTCTAGAGGTGTTGCAGAATTTAATAAATAAGTCGCTATTTTCATACCCGTAAACCCATGTAACCCCTTAAATCAGTTTATCTTGAGATCTTCTCTTTCTCTTTTTTTGATATTTATTTTCGACTGTGTTCGATGTCGCGTGAATGTTTCAGCTCACGATTAAACTAAAATGAATTTGATTCGGATTTTCAATGGCAGAGAACATCTGCATTTCTGTTGGCTGGCGACAATTAGAGCTTCTCTGAGAAGTTCAAGTGTTTAAAGCTTCTTTTCTTGTTCTTCTTTGGCGCTTCAACCGTGAGTCGGTCTGAGAAAAGAACACGAAACTTCGTCAGTTTTCTCTATCCTTTGCCTGGTCTTGCTAATTGTACAACCCAAGTGTTGGCAAGTCGCTATGCACTTGGTCCAAGTCAAAGGTGTCTTTCGCTGTCTTCCATGCATACGGTAGGGCCTAATCAGCGGATTTGTTGGATTTTTATGCGCTTATATATCCGTGTGAGCTCGTATGATTCGTGGCTCCATTTTCTTCAACATTCATTGCTCACGTGGACTCCTCCAAAAATCTTGCGAAGAACCGTCGAATGTTCCAAGTTCTTTCTCATTTCGATCCGTCGTGGTCCATGTTTTTGCGCCGTATTTTTTCACTGTTCATTGAGAGCGTTTTTTACGTGGCGGGTCCCAAACATAGCGCATAACCCTGAGGAGGGAATGTTTCGCCTTCTCACTTTAGCTCGTCTTCAAACAGATACTTGGTCAAAGACTGGAAGTAGTGAGCTGTTTGAACTGTATGTAAAAGAATCACTTCTGGCCCTTGCCAAGTGAATAGCTTCTACACATAACTCCATCCTCCCTGTGCCGTATAATAGAATGGGAATAACTAGAGTCTTATAGAGTGTTATTTTAGTTTGTCATGAGAAAGATCTGGTTCTCAATTGCCTACTGATCCCTAAGTAGTACCTATTGGCAAGAGTTACTCTGTGTTTGAAATCCAGATTTCGATTATTGATGGAATTTAAACTGGTTCCGAGATATATAAAGTATATAAATCTACTTGAACGATATATCTGAGTTATCATTTTGTCTGGTTAAGAGAGATTTAGGAAAGTTATGCTTTCAAAAAGTAGAATAAACTCATTTTTCTCATGTTACTTCCAAATACTCTCTTATCTCTGCAAATTACATACTATAGACGACTATGCGGTTTCCATTGAAGTCGGGTCTAAGCGGACCGTATTCCGCTTTATAATAAAAAAAGGTAATCAACTTGGAAGCATTAACCAAAACTATTTGAGAGAAGTTTTATATATAACCACAGCCAGCGAAAACGATTTAAAACTCTTGGAACTAAATGTATGGACTTTTTTTTTGAGAAAGCATCATATTTAGCTTTGGAAAAAGAGAATACATGAAACACTCAGAGATATTTTTTAAGAATAAGCAAAGAGTGAGGGCAATATGGCCTGCTATAATACATATCAACACGTAAGGAAGTCTACAAGTGGGAATATGCTTTCATTTTGCGTATAGAAAGATCGCTTTTTTATCCGGTTCAACACTCTTTTTGACAGATTCCTTAAACAATAGCTCGACTATATAAATTACGTACCTATATACTTTATGGGTAGCTTTGGGTAAACTTTTTGGTAAACTTTTGAGTAAACTTTTGGGTAAACTGAGTCATTTGATTTTCGTGTAGTTGTTTTTTCTCAAAACGATTTCAGGTATTGTTTGAAGTAAACAGTAATGCTCTAAGAGACAATTTTTTCGATGCTTATTTCATTTGAAGAGAGTTAATTGGGTTTATATAAAGGTTAAAATCAGCAACGCCAACTGAAAATATGAACTTCCAAAACTCTCATACACGATTCGACAATCAATAAACACTCGCAGGGACATGGCAAAATTTAATGTCTCCGATAAAGTGAAATATACCGTAAAATCGACGCTAAGAATATGCTAAGCAGAAAATAAACAAAAACAAAAAGCATACACAACTCTTAAAACAATAAACAATTTAAGCATTTGTAAACAGTTTTCTATATCCAAAAAAATACAAAAACAAAATAAAAAACCGTGTGCTCAAATTAAATTTTCTTATTTCTTTCTCTTCACCCAACGCTGCACCATGTACGTATTTGCCGCTGTGCTCACCCTAATGTTTATTTGGATTTACTATTGTTATTTATTTCTGTCCCAATTTCTTGCGAACTACCAATTGTACATGCTCGTTCGTTTGGCTATTTGATTTTACCTCTCTTTGTTGTTGTTTGTACTCTTTTCGTTTGTGTTTTTGTTTTGTTTTCCCCATTTCTTTTCAATATTCTTTTCTTCTTTCGGTTGCTATTGGTTTCTGTCCATTTTGTTTTTATTCGTACATTTTGTGGGGGAACCTAACGCAACAATATGCTCCGAGAACGAAGACGCCTCGCTCATTACAAGCTCAGCAGCAGGTAACTTATAAATACGTACTTACATACATTTATATATATACATATATCTATATCCGTATACCTTTATCTTTTAGATTTACAACTATATATTTTTATATTTCACTTTGTATACATTTTTGCAGTGTAAATATTTATTTAAGATTTACATTAATGCCGTTGCCGTTTGATAAAACCTAAGCGAAAACACACAACCGACCACGCTTACGAAAGACGGTGCAAACACCTGCCCACATCTTCGATTTATTAGCCTTTGAATTTTCAGCTTTATTTAGTGCGAAGAATATTGGTTCCGTGTGGATTATATCGTAAAATTACCATACTAAATTTATATTTTACTGGTTCGTTAAATAACGACTTATGACTTTCTTGTTTAAAAACGTCGCCAAAAAAGCAATTTCTGGTGATTCGAAAACCACATAAATGCGGTTTCGCGATTATGAAATTGAAATTATTCTGTAGTGTGCGAGTATATCCATCATTTTGTGCCTAAACTTGAGAGCATTTTTATACCGATTTTTTTTAATCTGACCTTAAGTGGTTCGAAATCAAACATTATTTTTATTTTGCCTTTAATAGATGACAGTAGAACTTATTGTCGAGTATTTTTTTGGAACTTTTAAGCCCTACATTTTCCAAATTGCTGATAAGATTGAATTTTGGTTTGAAAAATCTGAAAAATAGTTGCTAAAAGTTATGGAGCTCCAGAAAAGTATTCGTCCATAAACTAGGGTTCTACATTGTGCCTTGAGTAGACTTCAGAGGCCATATTGTGGTCAATGATTCGCTTCCATAAGCAACGCCTCTCTTTGAAAAATTTGAAAAATTCCAGGAATAGCATATTCAGACTGAGATCTCAACATTATCTAAGCATCTACTCTTTCGTAAGTACTCAATTTTTATCCTAATAAAAAGTATAGAGTTCCTCTTGACATCTATTTTTTAGCAAAGGTAGAAAATATTATATTAGACTTCCATAGAGCATAGTTTCGACATATTAAACTATAAAAACTGTTATACTAATCAAATCTCAGCGGTCTTTTTTTAGCAGGCAAGGTTGCCTGTCGATAGTTCCTTTCCACTATGTTCTAATTTTTGTACACTTCGACGTCTAAAATATTTTTATTTCTCCTCACTGCTTGATAGTTAATGAAGTGTGTTCGAACGCAAATAAAATCTTAAGAGCTAAATAGTTTGCTTAAATTATCCATTTTTAGTTTTCGAAAATAATCTTGAGAAGAATGGATTCCTGAAAATGTATTTGTTGAGTTTAGAAATTTGAGAGCAAAATTCAAATAACAATACACTGTTAAACATTTGTTAAACTTGAAACATTGTGGTGTTGCTTACGCTTTAAAGATAGAGGGATGAGCTTACAAAAGCTTTGAAAATTTTTGTGTGAAATTATAAACTTTGCCCGCAGTATTGTGCTTAAAAAGCTCTCAAACAAGATCGCAACGCATTGCCGCGTATACATTGGAATGAGCTTTCAAAAGCTTTCAAAATTTCTTTTTGAAATTAAAAATTTTGCCTGCAGTATTGTGCTTAAAAAGCTCTTCTCCGGTTTTGTAAACATTCAAAAAAAGCTTTTCAAGTTTCGCGGCATATTTGTTCACAGAAAAAACTAAATTTAGTCTAAGTTCAACCAAAACGCCTAAAAGCGCGCAGTGGTTATTGAACGACAACATAATTTATCAACGCTTTAGAGACTCAATCACGTATGTTTTAGTGAAATCTGTATAATATGGCAATATTTGGCTGCTTAGTACTTATACATACACATATATATGTATAGGAAATAAGCAGACGCAAATTTACAGCAAAATAAAACAAAAACAATAGCCTTCCATTAGCAAATGACAGACAACTTGTAGCAGATTTATATTCATTTTGACGAGCGCGCCGCGTTTTAATGCCATAATTCAAGCGTAAATAGCATATAATCTCCCATTTGACATTTTTACAAGTTCTCATTAATGTTTTAAATCCGATAGAAAGTGGCCAAAATAAATAAAAGAGGGGCATAAAGGATTTCCAAACTTAATTTCAAATAAACACGTGTTTAAAATCAAATAAATAAATGTGTTTAATACTGTCAACCGCAATTTTGTGGTTGTATGTGTTTCTACAAATTCATATTACAAATTATGCACTTATAGAATTTTCATTTCCGCTTTATATTCTTGGTATTTACAGCAATCAGCTAGCATTGCTGTCAAATTTGCGTCAAGCTAGTGTTAATTATTAAAGAAAAAAGGGTTGAACTAAATTTGGAGGCCTTAATTGAAATACATAAGTAGTTGTGTATGTGAAGCAAATTTCATACGATTTTTTGGCACGTGGCACGAAGGCTGCAACAATTGTCAAAATTATGTCACAACAAGCACAATCTAAACATTGCAGTTGTGGTTTGGTGTACAAGCACCGTTACAGTTGCCGAAATAAGGCCATGAACAGCAAGTGGCGCAGAGCTTTCATTACAGAATACATACACATACATGTGTATGTGTGTATATGTCACTTTAATTATTATGGTTTGCTGTTATTTGGTAACTTTTGGGCATGAAAACAATCAGCACTGGTTATTATTTTAATTAGAGGCACTTGTGAGAGTAAAATGCAAAAAAAATGTACAATAACAATTATTTTAGGGTAGAATACACATACTGGTGTTCGTTGTTATTGTATTTTTCTTAAATAAATTGTTTATAATAGTTAAGTTATAATATTGCAAACTACTCATTAAGATGTTTAACTAGAGCTGATTTAACCAAGGATTACTTTTAAATACCTACGGTAGGGAAAGCAGTTTCATCAGCTGATAGCTAATATACAATGAGAGCTATTAACATACTAAATATTTGCTAAACCCTTACGTGTTGAAATTATCTCTGACATTTTCTCTTTGCAAATGAATAAAAGCTAAATCCTTTGAAATCATCTCATCATTAGACAGTGTTTGAAACATACATATACAAGTAGATCGGCAGTAGAGTTGAAGATATTCTATGATACATGGACGTGTAAGAGTTCTGCTCAATGGCTTGTACCGTGACTAGAGAGACTAAATGTTTACTTTTATTGGTGCCATTATAAGACTGAATTGATTCTGCAGCTATTTGTTCACAGGGTAGATGATTTCGAGTACTTTTCGACTGATTTTAGCCTCCACGATGGTTTGCCACCTTTCTGTTAGAGAAAAGCCCGTAGAAAAAAAATAACGCAGCCTTTCTGGTCAATCCGAATCAACGGGTTCAACGTCGTTCTGGCTCGTCGATTCGGCTCTGTACGCTATAAGATTGTTTTGGTTCAAGAGCTGGAGTCGACAGACCATTTGAAGTGACGTAGCTTTGCCGTTTGGGTGCTGGAAATGATAGATGATGATTTTCTTCGAAAAACCTTCTCAGATCAGCCCCGTTTCTGGCTTAATAGCTTCGTGAACAAACAAAATTGTCACTATTGGGATGTGTAAAATACTCGTGTGGTTGGGGAAAAGCAATTATATTCCCAAAAATTGACCGTTTGTTGCGACTTGTGGCATGACGACATCATCGGATGTTATTTCTGCAGAAATTAAGCAGGAAATGTAGCTATCCTTAATAGAGAGCATTAAAACATGATTTTGACTGAGCCACTTCCCCGAATTTTGATAATATCTAAGCGTATGATCTCTATTTCTAGTACGACGGTGCGTCGCCTCATGTTTCCAATCTAAACATGGATACATGGCGTGCAAAGTTTGGTATTCGTTAATTTCGAGAAATGACCCAGTCAAATGGCCGCTAGCATCGTACTATTTAACACCTCTTTATTATTCTAAACTGATGTTGAGCAAGACCTCCGTCACGATCGGTAAGAACCTCTCCTAGCCGTTTTATATCTTACGAGGTTTCAGACTCCTTATCATGAGACTTTTTCAGTGTACTCCTGGAGAAAATAATTCGAGTTGCAGCGCTGAATAGAGAAGTTACAATTAGTATACTATAAGTTCTCTAAGTTTTTCTTAACACATATTTTATATTTTTAATCAGAAATCAAGTTACGTACAAGTATAATTCATCGTAGATATGAAGTGACACAAATACAAATACATACCTGCAATACACACTCTACATATATCGTATTTGTTTATTTAGTTTGTTATGTAGAGAAATAAATAATAATCAAATTATAATGCAGCTTTAAACTACTAGAACCGCGAGTTTATATAACAGCATATATATTTATTTTAATTAGTAGCTTTAACTCTTACTTTGTAATTGCGGTGTTGCGCACTGCTATCTATACTCATACAAACCAAAATACATATTACAACTGAAGTGAATATAAATTGATACAAAACTTCACTTGAATCTCTTTACTAATGTATTAATGTACACACTTTACTCAATAAATTGATTCTCGTAACACTTAACAGTGAGTATTTCAGTGGAAATATCGCTTTTGAGGATAATTGAATTTTAATGCGATTACAAAAACTTTATTTGTTGCTGTTGTAAAAGTAAAAAATGCAAAAATTGCAAAAAAAAAATGTAAATTGTATTGTTAAGCATAGTTTTGAAGTGCGTAGGTTTTTGCATTTTTAATGGGGCTACGCCGTGGCGGCGTGGGTTTTTCACTTTAATGATGAAGTGATATGTCGATATGTATTTATTTATATTCATTATGACTTTGAAACCAAATAGTGCTTTTTATAACAGCATTTGTGATGCTGCATTTGAAAAAAAAAATATAATTTATAGAATTAAATTCACTTTAAGTGTTTTTTTTAGAAATTTAATACCGTTATGTTATCATTTTACTGAAAAACAAATTCATTTGCAGCTGGGTAAGGTAACAACAAACACGCGCGGCGTCCAAAATACAGAGAGTTTCATAAATGCTCTGATGTTTTGACGTATCAAACTCTAGGTTTTTATATACCTTACTCAAAAATCATAATTTTATATTTGATGTAATAGGCATGAGCGGCAATTATCTCTAATGATGCTTTAGCTCTTCTTCTTTACTGGCGTAAAGTCGTGTTAACAACAGCGTGCTTTTCGCTATTTTTTCCAAAGGAGTGGAGGTCTTTTTATTCCTCATCCATATGGACGACTTAACCTAGCCAGCGTAGCTGCTGCCTCTTGAGTCGCTGAACTAGGTCAATATGATCGTGTATCTCGTACAGCTAATCATTCCATCGAATGCGGTATTCATCGTGGACAACGCACAAATGACCAAAAATCGTTTGCAAAATCTTTCTTTCGAACACTCCTAAGGCCCACTCAACAGATGAGGTCATTGTCCATGCCTCTGCACCATACCGCAGGAGTGAGTGACTTAAACACTTAGAGTTTAGTCTTTATTTGTCGTGAGAACACACTCACACTTTCCTATTGCCAACTCAGTCTAAAGTAGCATTTGTTGGCAAGAATGATTCTACGTTAGATTTCCAGGCTGATATTTTTTAGTGTTGATGCTGGTTCCAAGATAGACGAAATTATCTACGACTTCAGAGTTAAGGCTCACAACAGATGACAGAAGATATTTTGTATTGCCCTCGTTTTCAACTAGACCCATACACTTTGCTTTCTTAAGGGGGGAGCCTGCTTTAGGAGACCTAAAAAAGGCAGTTTTTCGTGATTTTTTTAGGATAGAAAAAAAAAAGTAAATGTAATGAAATTTTTACATCATTTTATTACATATTTAAACTTACAAAAAACATTTTTTAAAATTTAAAATATCGAAATACAGCCGACTTTCATCTACTTTTGTGCACCACCGCGCAATTGAAGTGTCCAATTGGCGGGCAAAATGTAGGTCGCAATTTTTGTCTGAAACAAAAAAATCAAATGGATAATTAATTTTCATTAGTCCTTCTTCTATGTGAACCTAAAAAAACCCGAAAAAACGCGAAAATCAAAGTTTTTTTTAGATTTGAAAAAAAGTTGCATTTTTCACCAAAAAACCTAACTTCAATTTACTAAAAAAATAGTTTAGAATTTTGTTTTCAAGAACTTTTTAGGTTCACAGAGGAGGTAATAAGATACTGAATCTAATAAGCTTTGGTTTTATACGATTGGTTGAATACTTTTTTTTGTAATTTTGCCCGCCAATTTTGGAAAATTCCAAAAATGAAAAACCGAGAAATCGCGCAGACGCTTAGTCACTATTTGCCTTCTAGCTTCGAAAATATTTCGAATTTCCATCTAAAACTTTGGGGACATATTCTTAGATTATTTCTAAAGAAATTTAAGCAAAAAAATCGATTTTTTTGAAGCTTCTAAAGCAGGCTCCCCCCTTAATCAGTTCAGAAATCCAGAATCCAGTCTATAGAAAGCAGAACTAACGGGGCGGTTGTTAAGGCCCGTGATATCAATACCTTTGATGACCGTTTGCAGCTGTACACTCTTATAGAATATTATACCTTCTCTATTTAGCTATGAAGTACTATTATTTCCTCCAATAATAGATTGAAGAAATCATACGAAATCTCACTTGGTACTATACGAATCGGAGAGGTCCTACCCGATCCAGACGGAGCTTCTGCTGTTGCTCAACGTCAGATTAAGCAGAGCACACTTAGGTTCCAATCGTCGGGCATTGTTTCATCCGACCATATCTAGCAAAGAAGCTACTCGAACTTTTATTTTTGATTGGATGTGGTTTCTACGTAGCGGATCTCAAACTCAGTGCACACTCTCGATAGGTTACTTACTTGTAAAGTTTTATACACATTTGTATACCGAGCCGTTTGTTGCAAGACCGACGCCAGCTCGCAGCTGCATCTCCGGTGAGTAGACGTTGCAATTAGACCGAATATGTCCGAGTGGCTTTGCTGAAGCTTCCTCTCTTTTAGTCGAGTCCCCACGCTCCGCTTGGGTTGCTTACGTTTCCAGTGATCGTGGCGAGGAAGCAAGGGTAGGAATTATAAATTTTAAAATCGTTGGAAATTAAAACAGATTTGTCAAAAGTTTTTTGTACTATTCACTAATATGAATATCTTTAAAATTAATTGCAAATTTTATCCTTTTAAACAACTTGTTGTGCACTGGTATAAATTTAAAATCAAAAGTTTTGCTTTATACGAGTATAAAATAATAATATTTTGCTTAATTATTTTTGAAAACTTAAGCTTCACTCAAAGCGCCAATTTCATTTTAATGAAAAATTCAAAGAATTTGATAATTTGACTCTTTATGCATAATAACTTCTATTTATTAAATACAATAACTTTGTGTTAGCTAATATTTAATTATTTCTTTTTTCTTTCACATTGTTTTCAATAAACGAAACATTCTTTGTTAGTATGTTTTATATTTGTTTTATTTTTGGAACTTAAAACTTTTGTTAAAATAATAGTACAGCTGAGATAGATAGAATCCGATTTAGATTAGTAGATGTTAACAGCAAAAATTCTGAAAATCCGTTGATGGTACTTTATATGTATGAAGAATCAAAACAGCTGTCATATATTCTAAGTATCTTATTGAGCAAACTTAACATTACTCTATTTGAAAATAATTAGCATGGATCGGCAACAATAAATCTCTGATCTATATAATATTTTTAACGGTGATGTACTTCCTTCTTATAAATTGCCCTCAGAAAATATGTTCACTTACTCAAGCTCATTTATCCTGTAAGTTTCGGATAATATAAAGGCAGAAGGTAAAGATCTAATAAGTAATGTTGGTCATAATGGCTTAATCAAAAATCGATCCATTGAACTCTTCAAGGTTAAAATAAATAAAAACCAATGAGTATTAAATTATGTCTGCATGTCAAACCCTTTGCCCGATCTTTACAATTTGGAAACAAAGTTAAAGATTTTAAGGAAATTAATTAGCTAATTAAATTACTTTTGCCACAATAATTAATAACTCACTTGTAGTCGAGTCGGTTACAGCTAGAAAACAGAACAGCAACTAGGAAACAGATAAGTGCCATCTGGCTTTATAAATATTTCGTTCAGAGAAATTCGCCACCTACTGAGATCAAAAAAAAAATTAAGTGTATGTGAAATAATTCAAATGTTATGACATATGTTTATTTAAGATACAGGATTTATGGACGCCAATTTAAAAAAAAAAAACATGAAATTAGGCGGTGGCTTTATAAATATTTCGCTGAGTGTATAATACTCATAATATTTCTGCGCTCAAACCTACGCTCCATACACTACAGTTAATAATGTTTTGAGAGACTTTGTTGAGAATTTATTGCTGATGTTATTGTTTTTGTTATATTAGGGAGTATTCGTTGTTTCGCACTTACTTGCAAGTGTGCGCGACAATCGTCCGTATTACTAAGAAAATAATCTGGATCCCATACGCAGCTGTTGTAAACCAGTTTCGGAGCAATATTTGTCCTATAGTTTAATTACTGTTATATACAAAGTTTGACAATTTAGTAATGAGATTGATTTTATTGCTGCGCTTGTGGTAAACCTGTGACCTTGAAATTCCCTTTCTTCTTCCCGGCATCCCTCCCCTCTCCACTGATATATGTACCATTGCTCTGGTTTGTTTAGTTTGCCTGCTGCGTCAAGTTGAGTAGTCGTGTGTTTGTAGTGCTCGTCGCGAAAATGGAAAAACGAAATCAAGAGCAACGCGTCGCGATAAAATTTTGCGCCAGATTGGGCGAAACAGGTTCTGTTGGTGATAGTGCTCTTAGTCGTGCCCAGGCTCACAATGGTTGTCTCCGCGCGCCCCCGGCCCGAAAAAAGCTCGCATGAGCAAGTCGAAGGTAAAAACGATGATTATTGCCTTTTTTGATAGTCCACAAAGAATTCGTTTCACTGTCTGGAAAACTGTCAATCAAGTCTACTATTGCCAAGTACTCGAAAGATTGCGAAAACGAGTCAACAGAGTGCGCCCAGACATCGCTCGTAACTGGATCCTTCATCACGACAACGCGCCGTGCCACACCGCCCTCAGCGTGTCCAGTATTTGGCCTCTAAAGTGATCGCCGTCTTGCAACAGCCACCTTTTTCGTCCGACATGTTACCCTGTGACTTTTTTTGTTTCCTAAAACAAAATCGGTGGTCAGAGGAACCCATTTTGAGTCAATTACGGACATCCAGGCGGACAAGAGGAGGGTACTCGCGGACATCCCGGTCGAAGCGTTCCAGAAATGTTACGAAGCATGGAAAACGCGCTGGAATCGCTGTATAGCTGCCCAAGGGGACTACTTTGAAGGGGATGGCAGAGTTGTAGAATAATTTTCAAATATACGGGTTTTATGGAATCAGTCTCATTACTTAATTGTCATACCTCGTATTTAATTTCTACACTAAATTTTAATCTAACTCAGCTAGGAACTCTGTGTTGTTCAATATGTTAATAAAGACGCAATTTAAGGAGCAAATAGTTTAGCGACTTTCCGCTCATTGGAAATGCGCTCAAATAAAAAACTCAAAACGGAAAAGAGCAGCCGCGGTAAATTCCAATGATTTGTTGCTTTATTGAGCGTTATTAAAATATTTTCATTAGCACAAACAAATAAATACATAATGAGCGCGCACCATATTTTTCGTCTACAAAACGCTTCCGTCCACGCTCTACGCAACACATACGCGCGTTTACCATATATATTTCAGATCGATTTGAGCTAATGAATTTTTGTTAGTCTTTAATTTTATTTTATTTTTCGATCTGCCGCCATTTATTCTATGCAATAGTAGAAACAACAAACGAACGCGCGACCACTCACTGCCGCTATTCAGCGAAATCGTGTCCAATGGCAAAGCGATCGTCGAAACCACATCGAAATGCTTAATAATTTACGGTTGCGGCTGCCCTGCTGGTAATGACGACGACGTCAGCCGCGTAAACCGCTGCCAGGCGCATTGGCCAAAAAGTGATCCCGCACAAATGTCAGTTTTTCGAAACTGTCAGTTGGCGGCAACACGGCAATTGTGGCGCGTATGTGTTTGTTAATAACGGCGTTTGGACGCGACTGCTCGGATATTGATTTCAGTTGTCATGATAACCAGATCGAAATATTAATAATTCGTATGCGGAGGTGGACGCGAGGACGCGGTAATTATAGTACTATTCTGTTGCATTGAAATTCGATGCAAGTGTGTGCGGCAAATGTGGCAAAATATATACAAAACGCTGGCAAATATTTATGATTTGGTGTTGAAAATTGTGAAGCTCAATGAGTTTATGCCATATTTTTAACGGTGTAAGGTGTGAGAATTAAAAAAAAATGTTGAATATACACGCTGAAATTGCTCATTGATTGTCTGATTTACTGAATTCAGCAAATTGAATTCAATTTCACTTGTAAAAAGTGAAATAAAGGAAAAAATATTGATTTTCTGTGCAACGAGCAAGTTTAATGAAAAGTACGAAAAATCGCCAACAGCAATATGGAAATTCCAGTCGGAAAGGTGGCAGCAGCAAACGTGAAAAGGGTTCAAAGTATGGCCGTATTTGTGTGTTCATATATATATATATATTTATTATATTATATAACTGTGCATGTTTAGTTATGTGCATATGTATGCAAGTAACTAAAATGAATTTCGAAGCTTGTATGAATTGTGACGCGCAAAAATAAGATTAAGCATCAACTACAATAGCAATATTTTTGCAATTCATTCGAAACAAAAATGAACAAAAAATAATTCATATGCACACTAATGCCATTTGGATAGCATTATTGCTTTTTAAATAGTTTTATAACTTTTGGTAACAAACAAATCCGCTTATTAATTCGTATATAACTGCAGTTGTGCAATATGTCGGTCATCACACACATACATACACAAAAATATACAAACACAGCAGATTTGATATAAATATACATATGCATATATAAATGTATGTATGTATTTAAGGCTTTCGTGGATTGGCGTCCACTTTTGAAAAAACTTCTTTGCATTTGATTTGCTCTTGAACTCGGTCTAAGTGATTTATTTCTGCTCCTTGTGCTTTCAATGAAATGAAACAATTTTAAGTGGTTGTTGCTGGCTTGTTTAACATGGTCATTAGCATATGAAAATATACTCATAATCTTCATACATACAGACGCTGACACGCATGCAGTCATAAAATATACGGCACTCATCAAGTAATCTACAAGTATTTCTCAAAAAGCAACGTAGCAAGAAACACCCTTTAGGGAAGTTAACCAATTTTTAAAAATTAAAAACATCGGTTATGTCATTAGAGACCTTTAAATGTTGAGATAATTAAATGTAGTTAAAACATTGAATGATGAATTATAGACACTGAAATTTCGTCCAGAAGTAAAGAAAGAAAGTGTATGGAATACTTAAAGATCAGATAAATAGTCTCTTCATATTTTGATGTTTTTTGTCTGGAGATTTAGCTTATGATTGAAAAGCTGCTGAGGAAATTTGATAAAACCAAAGCAAAATCAACGAAAAACGACTGTTTTGGGGCTTTACAATGTTTATGTGAAGTTACGTTGAAATGACTGCTCCAAATATACAGGCAAAATTTTATCAATAGAGTTTATATTAATAACAAACAAATAGACCTTGATTAAAAGTGAAATCATTTGATTATTCCTTTCAATGCATTGCGACTTCGCGAAAGATGTTTCAACATTTTTGATTTTTATGTGTGAGCCGTCTGTGATATAATTTTTTGTAAACCTTATAACTCAACTTTAACAGTAAACACAAAGAAAGTGCTCCATGATCTCAAAAAAAGCCAAACTGTTTAATAAATCTTTAATTTGCAGAACACTTTTAACAAAAATTCGCTAGGTTTGCACCATTGAATAATACCAGACACTCTGCGTAGATTTATTCGCCCCTTTCCAATGAAAAAACTCAATCATAATTTCTAAGTCACTGAAAATCTGCTTAAGACTGTTTTATAGAAGAGATTTCACAAACTTTTTTAATGGAAATAGGCTTATGGCCTGACATATAATGATTTAAAGACCGTAGAGTTCTCTAAAACTAACTAACTAGTCTTTAAATCTACACATTATCTACTTTTCTTCTTATTCGAAGGGGTTCGAAGAGTTGCTAAAAAGATATTACCGGTATTCCAACAGAGAACTACGGCTTATTAAAAGGTCAATAGAAAAGGTTTCAATAGCGCTTGTAACGGGTGATTTTTTTGAGGTTAGGATTTTCATGCATTAGTATTTGACAGATCACGTGGGATTTCAGACATGGTGTCAAAGAGAAAGATGCTCAGTATGCTTTGACATTTCATCATGAATAGACTTACTAACGAGCAACGCTTGCAAATCATTGAATTTTATTACCAAAATCAGTGTTCGGTTCGAAATGTGAAAATCCGCTTTTTTATCGACAAATTTTGTTCAGCGATGAGGCTCATTTCTGGTTGAATGGCTACGTAAATAAGCAAAATTGCCGCATTTGGGGTGAAGAGCAACCAGAAGCCGTTCAAGAACTGCCCATGCATCCCGAAAAATGCACTGTTTTGGTGTGGTTTGTACGCTGGTGGAATCATTGGACCGTATTTTTTCAAAGATGCTGTTGGACGCAACGTTACGGTGAATGGCGATCGCTATCGTTCGATGCTAACAAACTTTTTGTTGCCAAAAATGGAAGAACTGAACTTGGTTGGCATGTGGTTTCAACAAGATGGCGCTACATGCCACACAGCTCGCGATTCGATGGCCATTTTGAGGGAAAACTTCGGACAACAATTCATCTCAAGAAATGGACCCGTAAGTTGGCCACCAAGATCATGCGATTTAACGCCTTTAGACTATTTTTTGTGGGGCTACGTCAAGTCTAAAGTCTACAGAAATAAGCCAGCAACTATTCCAGCTTTGGAAGACAACATTTCCGAAGAAATTCGGGCTATTCCGGCCGAAATGCTCGAAAAAGTTGCCCAAAATTGGACTTTCCGAATGGACCACCTAAGACGCAGCCGCGGCCAACATTTAAATGAAATTATCTTCAAAAAGTAAATGTCATGAACCAATCTAACGTTTCAAATAAAGAACCGATGAGATTTTGCAAATTTTATGCGTTTTTTTTAAAAAAAAAGTTATCAAGCTCTTAAAAAATCACCCTTTATAAATTTGACAGCTAACGGATCTTTAGTTTGTGAACTATACCATTTTGAGTGAAGCTACTTTTGTTATTGTCAAAAAAATGGAAAAAAGAAACTTCGCGTGTTGATAAAATATTACTTTTTGTAGGGAAAATATACAGTTGACGCAAACACTCGGCTTGATGACGAGTTTTTCGGACACTGTTCCTAAGTTTAGACGTGGTAAAATAACCACCGAAGCTGGTAAATGCAGTGGACGTCGAGGTTGTTACTGGCGAAAGCATCAAAAAAGTTCACAAAACCATTTTGTATGACCGTAAAGTGAAGTTGTTCGAGATAGCATGCACTCCACAGATATCAACTGAACGTGCACATGATATCATACACGAATATTTGAGCATAAAAAAATTATGTGCAAAGTGGGTGCCGCGCTAGCTCACTTTTGTCCAAAAACGGTTTAGTTATTCGGAGCAATGGATGGAGATGTAAACATAAATTTTTGCATCGATATGTGACATTGGATGAAACATGGCTCAATAATTTCACTCCGAAGTCCAATCGGCAGCTATCCGAGTAGACTATACACGACGAACCCGCTCCAAAGCGTAGAAAAACGCAACAATCGGCCACCAATAGCAACTACTATATATTGAATCGTTTGAAGGATTAAATTTCAGAAAAACGTCCGACTTTGAACAAAACAAAAGGGATTTTTCACCCAGACAATGCATCATCTCTCAAATCAAGAAAACGAGAACAAAAATCCGTGCATTTGGCTTCTCGTGTTTTCGAGATCTGGACACCATTGATTTTTTCCTGTTCTCAGAGATCAAAGGAATGTTAGCTTGTAAGAAATTTTCGTCGAAAGACGATGAGATCGCCGAAATTGGGACCGATTTTGAAACAATGTGCAAATCGAACTACGAAAATGGTATTGAAAAGTATGAGCGTCACTACATATAATGAGTATATTACTCTTGAAGGGAACTATGTAGAATAAAAAACAATTTTTTTCAAAAAAGTATTTTGCTGTTGTAGGCCAAGGACTTATCAATTGACCTGTCCTTTTGATAATGAGCATGAATTCTTAGTCAAAATGTGCGATTCTAGACTTTCTAGCCTCAATAAACTCAAAAGTATTATAACATGTCAGAGGTGAAAGAACCAAACGCGCCGTGAAGATGGCAAAAAGATACGAAAGAATGATTGAAGGCCATATTATACATTTTTTAACCGTAGTTAAGAACTTGACGTATTTGAAAACTAAGTTAATAGGCTTAAATTGGTCTAATCGATAAAGTCGATTAATGATCGGACTGACACAATAATTATAACGTAGAATTCGAGTTAAGAGCCAGCTTAGTCCATGTATTTTATTTCGTTGTACGTCAACAACTGTTTGAGGTTAGGCAAAAATTGGGATTGTAAAAAGGTCACGAAAAGTATAAGGATGTACCAGGATGTTCACTGAGCCATGGTGTCCAAATCGATGATCATTAATTCTTGTATAAAATTTGTGCAGTCATAAAAGAAATAAAATATATAAATAAAATCGAAAATCAACACTGAACGCATCGTTTTCAAAATTTCTAATAATTTCTTATATATAAGTACGTTAAATTTCCGCCATGTCCTTTCTGCTAGCCCAAAATTGTAAGCAAGTAGATATTCCACTTCAAAATTAGTAGGTTTTTAATTCCAACATGCAATTAATTAAATTTAGAATTAGATGTAATTAATTAAAAAGGCATGTGCATACTAGATTTGTTTATGGTAAATATGAAATTAATTAATATTAGTAATGTTATTGTGAAAAAAGCAAAATACTATTATCTAAGTGCTTGGAATGCTCAGCAAGCGTAAATACATACATACATACAATTTCGGCAGGTAATAAGTGGAAAATTGTTTATTTGGAAATCAGTGAAAATTAATTGGAACTAGCGTGATAAAAGTTGGTTACACAACTTCCAGCAGGGTATACTTGCGCCAACATTCAATCACACATATATTCATACACAAATACATACGAGTACATATAGCCGCATATTTTAGATATGAATATTTGGTATAAAGTAATAGCTTAATATTTGTGTGTATATTTTTTCAAGGGCTTTATAAATAGCCACAAATGAAACAAATTAGAGCGGCCGTTCGAAATCGTGTTGTGTTGGAAATTAAAATAAAATTTATTTCATCAATTTGTTTGTTTGCTTTATTATGCGATTTGCTTTTATATTTCGCTTCGTAGCATTCTTCGTATTCGGATACACACGTGCGCTTACGTAGAAATGCAAATAAATATCTTTAATTTACTTAAAAATCGTCGCAATTTTTCAAAAAAATTATATTCTTGTGGACATGATCAAATCTACAGCTGTTGTGCTAAACGTTTTAATCTTATAATACTCGCCAATTTGTCTATTAATCCGCGCTGATTTAATCAGCATTGGAGGAAAATTAAATTGCCTATCTTAAGAGTAAGAATATTATTATGAAAATAAATTATTTATAAAAATAAATTTTATTTTTCATATACCTGCGTATAACTTTAAGAATTTGAAACCAAAGCAAAGACGTTTATTTCCTTGCAATAAAAATTTAGACCACTCATTTATGCAAGGACATTTTTTCACCCATCAACCGTTCCGAAAAATTATGCTGAAAATTGCTCGATACTATTATTTTCTTATTCATGAAAAGAATTTGGTCCACTGCGAGTTTTCTGTATTATATACGAAAAGTTATGAAACAAGGTCTCAAGGTATATTCACTACGTGTTGCCAGAAAATTTAAAGACTGCTTCCAATTCCTGTTTTAGGTATAAAAACAATAATACAGATTTCTTTATGAGATTGTTAAAATACAATAACTTAAACAAGTGACAACTCTATTCAAAAATATTTCTGCATAAAGCCTTGGCCATTTTTTTTTTTTAATTACGCAGGTTGCCTTTTTGAGAACAGAAACCAATATTAATTATTGAAAATAGCTTTATTGTTTTTTCAAAATATTATCCATTAAGATCAATATAATTTCGCATGGGTTTGAACCAATTGTCATAGCACGTTGGGCATTCTGATTGAGCTGTCTTCAAAATATGCGTTCTTAAGGCATCAACCGCCTTTTTAGGAGTCTAAAAAGTTGACATCTTTTTTTTACTTTTTTCGTACGGCAATAGCAAGAAGTCATTCGGTGTGTGAAAGCCCGAATTGTCATGGTGAAGACAACCTGAAACAACCATACAGTCGACTGCTGTTTACTTTCGAGCTTCACGTATAAATCCAAAGCAAGCAAAGTTGTCGTATTCTTTTCACATTTCTCTCGACTAATCGACATTTTTCTTCTATCAAACGTTCATGCAATTTTGATTCTATGGTGTTCCAATTACTGTCAGAAGATTTGGCAATATCAGTTTGCGTACACTATCAAAATAAGTTGTGAAAGAACAACTGACTTTGGACGTTCTTCACGAAATTCGTTTTCGTGTGATCAATAATTGAATTGGTCATACCAATGATAATCATTGGTTCTTTATTCAGCTTTGTCGCCAAAAATTTAATAAAGTTCATCACTGCGCTATTGCTGAGTGATTCCACGACAGTTTTAAAAAAATATTCACGCGACAATTTTTGCAATTTATTCCCATTTCCGAGATGAATATTTTAAGTTACTGTATTTTAAGGTACTGAAAAAAAAACGGTGGAGACCCCAGCTGACGAGCAGAGTCGATGTAACCAGGTATACCTGTCTGTCTGTTTATAGGTGAACTTGTCGCTCAGTTTTTGAAATATCGATCAGAAATTTTGCATCCGTAAATGGGGGAATCTCCATTACCGTGATCGGATCACTACAGAAAATAGCTGATAGAAACTGAATGTCGAAATCAAGTTCTTGAAGGCATCTTTTGTATTGGTGAAGGGTATTCAACGTAAGTGATGTTAACGTTCTTTTTTGTTTTCACATAAGATTTGTAAACTTGTAAGTTTTTTTTTTAATCAATCCAGTATTTTATTGAACCATCTCAGAACTTCAAATATTTTCACCAATAACTCTTTTTATTGTGGATTACTGTGAAATAAAATTATGATGATAAGACCCGAGCGTCAAATTCTAAATTTAGCCAGCCACAAAAAGTATTAAACATAAATCTCAAGCCTTGCTATTTTCTGCAATATTCCACAAAAGTTCTCATCATTTTCTAGCATGGCTCCCATTCGCAAGATCAAGTATAATTTCCGAACTAGAGAGTCTGTATCGATTTGTATGACCCTCTTAAGTCAGCAGATCTTAAATCCGAATCCTTTACTTCCAAGAATTTTTATCTATGAAAATTGCATACAGCCCTACTTAAAAAGCTGAATAACTCGAGAAGTATTAATGATAGCGATTTTGACTTTTTATAGCAAAGAAAATTTCCTACAAATTTGTCATGTACATTTTTTCTATATCTCTTGTCATTTACGAGATATTTCCAAAAAAATGCGAAATTCTTGGTAAAATTGGGCTTAGAGCTCTGTCCTACCTCGCCGGTGTGAGTTACGACTTTGTTGCACTGGGCAGTTTTGTAGAGTGAAAAATTCTGAGAAATATGCGTCTAAAGTCAAAGCGATGCCATAAAATACGAGTACCTCTCATCTGTAGGAATTTAAAGATAAAAACTCATTATTGTAGTATTTTCTATGAGAAATTTTTACAGGCCCTTCCAGTCCAGTTCTTAATGTTAATATTAAGAGCTAAAATTTTCAGGGAATTTTTTTTAGGATATTTCCGAGGAAATTTCGTGACGGGACTGGAAAAATTAATAGTTCAATAAAAAAACACACTAATATATATATATATGTATATCCGATATTTGGACCTAAGATTACTCTTGTTAAGGACAGTGTTAAAAAAAAGTTCCTCCAATTTGTATTCTTTGTAGTTTCGAATAAAATTTTCGTAGTATGTATTATTATACACATTGTTGAACACCCTGTATTTGGCAAATAGTGATTGTTGCGTCTATTTTTTACGCGTATCGTATAAATTATGCCTCTAAGCCATTTTGTGTAGTGGCAGTTGGCAATTAATTGAGTTGGACGCAAAGGCATACATTCGGTGCTTTTACCATTGGACATTCGCACCCCTCGCCCAGCGAAGCAAACATTTGTATACATACAAATGGATGTACCAGCTAACTGGGTACACACGTCGGCGCCGCTCCAAAATAAAGTGCCAGCGAATTGTGTTCGACGCACATTAGTTGGCCATTCGGCGCTTCGTTCGTCGCCATTTGATGTACGCGGTGAGCAAATTCCCCTTCCCCATTTGCAATAGCGCACACCTTTGGCAGCGCAGCATTTTCTTTTGTTGTTATTTTATTTATACTTCACAAATTTTGTTTGTATGTATATATTTTTCTTTGTTGTTGGTTGTTTTCGTTTTTTAATTCGTATTTTTTGCCAAACGTAGACAGCAGCGCCCCCGAACGTAACGCTAAAGCGTTGGCAAATTAAATGTTGATGATAATTATTGGCAGCAACAACAATAATAACATTAACAATAACATTAATAACAACAACAACATCAACAATGGTAAACATAAGGCAAAAGTAGCGGAAGACAGCAATAAAAATTGGCGATACAACAATAACAAACACATTGGCAACACAAAAATCAAGCAGAAAAAAAAATCCACTAATCTTCAATATCGGACTAGGTGGCTTATTTAGTCTACTTACAGAATCCGCTGGAGCACGGTTGATTTCGGTTTTTGGCTTCTTTTAAACGCCAAAGTGCTTAACGTTGGAAATTAGAAGGATTAATTTGTCATATAGAGAAACAATTAAATACATCCAAACACGTATTTTCTGATTAAAAAAACTCGATAGAATAGCAAAAACTAAAACATAAAAATAAACTGAAAAAGTGGAGCAAGTTTGTGTGCGGAGATGATGGTGATCCGGAATAGTCAATGGGACTATTTTAAAAATAAAAGGCAAACAACACTAAAACATAATTAAGAAAAAATAAAGCGACACCATAATTGTTGTTATAAAGTATTTGTAGTGCTGAACTTCATCAATTGAGAAAAATTTCCAATACAAATGAAAAACATGACACTTATTGCAATTTAATTCGTAACACTATTGTGTTGAAGCAAGTAACAATAAGAAATAACATGCCGTGTTCAATAAATACAACAAAACGTTCTATGAATAACAAAATTTTTATTTTTATAACCTAACTTAATTACGAAGTACATATTATTGGTAGTATAATAATATTAAACAGCAGTTATCCTACGCAAGAATTATTCAAGTGTGACTGAACTCATCACCCATATAACATTATTTCAGAGTTCTAAGTGAGGCTAAATAGCTTGTCGGGCATCAGTTGTATGGAGGTAGACAGATTCGTCCAGATTTCGCTAGACTGAGGTGGAAGCATCTCGGTAGCAACAGGAGTATACGAGGTGTATTTGACTAACTAAGCGAACTGATGTTAGCTACTTTAACACATTTGTGATAGGTTCAAAGTACTTTGTCGATACACAACTATTATTTCATTCATATCATAAGAGTTCATAGCATCAAAAATGTCGAATTGTCAGCTGTCCAAGTTGTATCCCTTCCCCGCTGTCCAAGTTGTATTCGTTATCAACTATCTATGTTGGATACTTTGCGACCTTTGGCGCGAGGACAAGCCCCGTATCCTAACTTTACTCATGTGCAAGCCCAATCGACTTAGACTCACTGTTGAACTACGGACGCGTAACCGATCGGTTGCCAAATGTTCTGCTGAAATCAGTTAACTACACACTTTTTATGTTTGACTGAAAATATATATGTATTAAAGGGTGTTTAATTTTGACTTGTGTGATATCTTACGTTCTTGGTGACCAATCGACCGGCTCAAAACGTGAAATCATCTGTTCACTGAAGTGTTCTCTCAATAAATCCATTGATTGATGTGATGTGTAGAAAGTGGCGCCGTCTTGTTGAAATGAAATGTCGCCAATATCACGAGCTTCCATTTCATGTATCAAATAGTCGGTTATCATTGCGCGGTAGTGATCGCCATGAACGGTTGAGTTCTCACCGACATCATTTTTGAAGATATATGGGCCGATGATTCCAGCAGCCCACAAACCACACCAAATCTGGATAAAATTGCAGCTCTAGAATCTCTTCAAGTTGCTCTTCGTTCCAAATGCGATATTTTTGTTGTTTAGATACCTAGAAATGGGCCTCATCGCTGAACAAAATTTGGCTCGAAAGCTTCGGATCCCTTGGAACTTAGAGCGAAGCGAGATCGCTTGGGAAGGTCAAGCGGCTTCAGTTCTTCCACAATTGGTATTTTGTACGCTTTCAATTTAAGATCACGTCGTAAAATGTGATAAGTCGTTCCATACGTCAGTCCGAGTTATTACGAACGGCGCCGAATTAACTCTCCACGGTTTTCGTGTACACTCTCAGCTATGCCTGCTAAATTTTATTCACTGCGTGCTGAACGTGATCTATTCGGTTGAATATTATCCAATACTGAATGCTGGATCTCAAGATGGGTGATCGTGTTTCGAATAGTACATAAATAGTAGTATGTTTAAGATCGAATTCCATCTAGGGTGCACTATGAGAGAGCAAAAATCGCTTCGCCGCTCGGACGGCTGGGCATACGCAATCGCCATGGACACGTATTTTATTTGGTATATCGTGACTCTGTTAGTCAGGAGTCTTATTTTGTTATTCTGGCAGATACAGTATATTACTATACAGTATACTACTTTACTGTGTCTGCCAGAATACCAAAATGAGACTCCTGACTAACAGGGTCACTAAATTACTATTGTGACAATTAGAGACATGAGACAATCGTCTCACGCAGAATACCGATATAAGTCTGTCAAGATGACTGGTTTTTACGAAACTAATGCGGGGGTGCAGCGTTAGATAGTTATATTTGTGTAGTTTTGACATGTTTTGCTTGAGTTTCGGGGTCTAGAATCCACGATACTTACATATCAACTAATTCATTTATGCGTACACATTTGCTCTTCTACTTTTCCGCAAAATCTCAATTAGTTTCTAATTTTAGCATCCTTTTGAAAATCATATACTCAAAACCGAGAATGATCCACAAAGATATCGAAATACATATTAGAAACTTGAATCGTAATGTAAAGCAAAATTAAAGGAAAATAGCAAGCGTTTAAATCAATTGGTCCCCATTATTCCTCTGTTAGACAGTACAAGCTTCCCGGCTGATTTGCTCCATATAAATGTATGTACATATATAGAAATATTTAATTCTCTGAAAAATTGTCATAACAATTAAGTGATACAAATTTAATGGAAAACTGTAATTAATTCTTAATAGTGGTTTCATTATGTCCTTTAGAAAACAGTTATTTATCGAAAGCGATTGCCTGAAAAAACAAGCAATTAGTTAAACAATGTTTGCATAAATAATTGACAATGGAATGCTTCATAGCATGACACAGGGCAAATTAATTGACTTACCATATACATATGTATACATATTATGATGTACCGTTATTTAAATAGGTAGCGATTTCTTCTACATAAATAATAATAAAAATATATGTTTAATTGAAATTTTAAAAAGCTCAAAGCATTTTGTATTGAAAATGGAGTGTTGAAGGTCTTGTCATAAATTTGCCATTTAAGGATACTATGTGATATGAGACCCTGCCATTATGCGTATGTGGCGGCAACGGACGGTTTGGGATCGCTATTCTTCGTAAGCGTGTTTAGTTGTTGTGCTTAGCGTAACTTAACATACATATTTTATGATATTTTAAAAATAATAATTTATATTATGCACAAACATTTGTATAACTTTTAATTAAAAGCAGCCATCATTAATGCTCACCTTTCGTATGCACACTTACAGATTGGATCGAAAGTCATCACGTGGCATGATCTATGAGAATGAGGAACTGAGGCTGCGTACCATCAATATAAATGCTGAGGTCGAAAGAGGTAAATACCAACGAATAATGCACATTTATTAGAGAAAAGCCAATTAATAGATGCAACAAAAATACTCTGTGTGCTCATTAGTAAGATGCAAAACTAAAAATCGCTTTTGACAGAACACTATTTGCGTACTGACATGTAGATGCCACATGCGCTGAAATGTGTTTTTGCGTATGTGATGAGTTTATATAATTTGTTTTAAAAAGTAAGACAAAATGAAAAAACTATTCATAATAAAGAAGACACAAAAATATTATTGAAAACGTTGCAAAAAAAGTTAAAGTAATTATCAAATTTGCCCGTCTGCCTAGCAGCAAACCAGAAGCTGACAATGCGTCAAAAAATGTCTGAGAATATTAGAAAAATCAAGTATAATACGTATTATTGGAAAAGCTGTTCACATTGAAGATAAAGCTGTCAGCCACTTGTTCTTTTGAGTCGCTTGTAGTGTCCATTCAAAATTAATTTATTAATAGCGGACTAGCTGTTAACGTTTCTACTTATACTTATGTCAAGCAACCCAGCAGGAATTGCTGAATAAAGTAGAAGAGAATTATACTTGCAGAGATGCCTTTTTTATTTGTTTTTTATATTATTGGAAAAGAATCGTCTAAAAAAGACTGTCAGGTCCTTCGCCAAGCAACTTTGCTATATTGAGAGATTTTTAGGAGATCAGTAAGCAGTTAGTACTCTAAATGATCTTGCTATCGCAAAAGTCGTCCAGTAACAGATTAGGTTGGGTAAATAGGCTGATTTGTCGTGTAGTCATGAATAATTCCACACTTGGATTGTTACAGATGCCTGGAGCTAAGAATTTACTCAGTCAGCCATTGCGATGCCTAGAAACTCTAGGTATAGAGCAAAAAATTATCGACAAAACCCCTGAAGCCACAAATTTACTGAGTCGGCTAAAATGAATTCCAGCCAATTCGCTGGGATCCGGGAAGTTTTGACCTCAATCTTTCTGAAGCTGGACAGTGGAAAAGAAAGTGTTTAGATATTTCCAATTCATCCTCTTCATTGAAACTTTCACAAGTTGCGGTTTTCAATATCTTTAGTCTCAGTTAGATGCCCATCATTACGGCGAAGTGAGCCTTGCCAAAAGCTAACAGTTCAGACCATTTATGTTTCACTCTAGGTCAGCAGGCTTTCGCAAGGTTCAGAAAAACAGATAGCAAGTCTGACTCGTTCCTTGTCAGATGGTATTAAAATAATTTCATCTTACATATTTTCCATATGATGAAACTCCTTTCCCTTCGCTTCCATAAACTATGATACCGAGCACGAAACTGTCATGCTCTTAGCGTAAGTAACTGGCTCATTTGCAGTAGTTTAGATATCCGGAAATAAAGTAAATATGAATTGAAAGGTGTGAAGAAGTTTGATCACTCAAAATACAACCGACACGTATTTTTAGTGATTACTTCGTTTGGCGAAAATCACAGTGTTTTCTTTTTGGGTATATCCTCGAGTGCCTCAAGTTGTTGTACGCAGTTTACACCTTCGCGATCTAGACAGCACCAGCCAGATGTGCGAATGTCGAACCATACGCACCTGAAAAAAATGCACATGAAAGTAAAAAACAAGCACAAAAATCATGAAAAAATCCTTAAACTTGCGCGCTCGCATTTTTTAGCCTGAATAACAAGCTTATTTATTTACAATGTTATAAACGCATATATGCGTATGTGTGTGTATGTGAAAGCGTTTTTATCTACCCACACTAGCAGTTCCGAAACGAAATCATTAATCGTGTTACGTGTTTTGGCAGATCGCAAGACAGCTAAAAAGGAAAAAATTCAAAAGTGTAAACAAACCACAGAATTATGTATAAAAAATTAATCTTATTTTTCAACTCAACTTTTTTCGCACACAAATTTATTTGCTACCATTTGTACGAGTTCTCATTTTGTGATTCAGTCGAAAATAAAATGAAATTGTACTTTTTCAGCAATGCTCTTGTAGAGAAACTACTCATTTTAGGCGCTCGACTGAGTAGTTCAACACCGCTCAAAGCTCTCTAAAGATCACCTATATGTTCAGTACTGAGAAAAATATTATTTCCTGAGTAGATTTTCATTTGCAGGAGAAACGTTCTCTCACAAGAACTGTGACTACATATTTGCTCAACATTTTAATACTTTTTTTCGTGTGTGCTCTCAGGCTGATTTTCGTTGTGTTTATCTTTTGCGTATTGTCAGTGTCATAATTGCCGTCGACGTTTTTGAAAATTTTTAATTTCGCCAGTCCACAAATGCTCACGATCACATATACAAATATAGTGGGATATATAGTATATGTATGTGTATCGTCAGCAGGAAATTGCACTCGTTTTTTTATTTTCAAACTAGTTCGTTTGTAATATTTAAGCGGACAGTGCTCTCTGTAGGCTTAAATGAATCATTTAACTTGGCAATAATAAAGAAAATACAATTCTTTCTTTATTCTTTCATCTTAGTATTTGTTTGTAATAAGAGTGAGAGCGAGAAATACTGCTGAGAGAAGGCCTTGATAAAGGTAGGACGATGAGAAAAAAATTGTTTGAAGTTTTTGTTATAGAGCTTTTAACTTAAGGACTGTGAAGTGTGTGATAATGGAAATTTCGTTAGGTTCACTGGTGATCCCCACTTTCCTTGAAGGACGGTAGAAGGAAGGAATTTTAAGGTATTTTTGATGGTTACAGTGGACTAACTCTATTAGTTATGGTCTTTAAGCTTGCCGTAAGTGGACCTGCTTACACTAAGTTATTTATATTATTCATAGACACCCTGTAAACCAAATATCGGTTAAGTTACTAGTTAATTACTTGGTTAATTACTGGTTAAAGTGTTGCCAGAGATTTCTGTTAAAGTTTCTAGAAAAGCGAATTAGCAACGTGCCGTGTTTACTTTCGCCTGAAATCCATTTCAGACCTGGGTAGATGATTTTTGAAAATAAAAAAACATATTACGATGAAATCTATCGGAAAAAGATAGAATAAAGAATATTAAAGCAAAAATAATTTACGGGTGATCTGAGTTTGGTAAAAGGAAGGAGAGTGGCGTGATTAAAAACGGCTTATCTCGATTTCCTGCCAACTACGATAATATATATGGCAATATTGTAGGTAATGAAAAGATCTGTAACTTTTGTATATCAAATTTTTCACATAACCTCAAAATTTATGTGAAAATTTCAAACAACCAAGTTTTTGGGTTATATATTTTTATTTTGTACAACAAATTTTTGCTGTCACGAAATTTGATGTAAACTTACCTACTTATGAAATGGAAAAAACACTTCCTAACTAATGAGTTTTACAACTAATACTTGAATTTCCTACCGGGTATATACGAGTACACATATACATATATATTTTTGCGGATACGTCTATGTGTCTGTAATACATACGAATACAAGTGAACGCTAAATATTAAAGCATATGAATTTTTGTGATTTTATTGAATTTTCTGAAATTTTGGGCAAATCTGCAAAATGTCCAACCAGTCAGCGTTGACTTTTTAAATATGTTCGAACGAACGAACAAGCCAACGCAAGCGGCACGTGTGTTTTATTCTTAAATATACATATACGTTGATACATACTAATATTCTATTAATTATAGCCATTTTTAACGGTATTTCAATAAGCGCGAACCGAATGACAGTTGACTGTATTTGCAAACAAATTTTAGTAATTCTATAATTGCTTTGTTTTGTGATCTTTTTTGTTGCTAGTATTCGCATAGTTATGTGTTTAGTGTTGTTATGTTCTGCAATTTTCACATAATTAACGGAAAAGTGTATATGTGTGTTTGTATGTACGCCTGTCCATAAATGTGGTAATTTTGTTTTGCGAATTCCTTCGGAAAATGATTTTGAAAAGAAGACGCTATCTACTTTAATGTTGTGATGTCTCAGCTGTTTGTTATTGTTGTTGCCGTCAGTTGAAAATAATGGATTGTAATGCAGAAAATCATTTAAATGAAACATCGAGTATTTGCTTGTGTCATTTAAATCATAATATTGTGTGTGTGCGTGTGTTCTAATGTGCATCTAGCTAATTGCATTAATTTTTATCTGAACTTGACTGTGCACATGTGTGTGTGTGGCTTAAGGACGCTCTAGTCATGCACTATTTAATGTCGCATAATATACCGCATTTACTGTGAAGGTCGTCAAACTGTCGTCAGTTGTAAAAATATTTGAGAATATTATGTCAGCACTTAATAAACTGTAATAAACAATAGTTGCGGTATTCATGAAAACTTTTGGGTTTTGAATGCTGATATAAGAGAAAATTAAAAATTTGTAATAGAAGTTACAAGAATAATAATAATAATAATAATAATAATAATAATAATAATAATAATAATAATAATAATAATAATAATAATAATAATAATAATAATAATAATAATAATAATAATAATAATAATAATAATAATAATAATAATAATAATAATAAAAATATAAATAATAATAATAATAATAATAATAATAATAATAATAATAACACTGTGATAGAAAAACATAAAGCCTCTACAAACAAATTACAGAAATTGTTAACCCAGATCATTTTATGGACACTTCTAGTGGGTACACTTGTACAAATATACAAACTTGATGAAATTCGATTTTTGTTGCTATATCTAGTAACATATTTACTAAATCAATCAATTCATAAAGTAATTGTTTTGCACTTTTTTGGTCGTGAAGTTAAGTTTCGGTGTTACTTTTCCATAAAGGGCACGCTAGTTTTCGCCATACTTTATTACAAGAGGTTTCAGCAAAATGTAGTATTATTATTATGTTTAAAAATGAGTAATACTTGAATAACAACAACAAAATTCAACAAAAATAATAAATTGTTTCAAAAAACTTGTTTAGCTTCGCTTTTGCCAAGTACCAAAACTCGTTTATTGAGTCAAAAACATTTTTATGCGACAAAATCTTAAAAAATAACGAAATTGTACCATAATATCACTTAGCAGAGGACTATGATCAAAATGCACTTCAGTAATTCATTTCTTGATTGAATATATCACACAATTGTATCCGATTTTATTACAATATTTCCATTGGTTTAGTCAAATTGTAAAAAAAAGGAGGACTGATTTGCCTACGATATGGTTACTTGATGCATTTTTCATTACTTCGTAATAAATCTGTCATTTTTTATTAGATAAACATTTTAAGGCTGTTAAAAAAATTAATTAATTAAATAATCCTTAAAACTACCAAGCGCAAAAAATAGTAAGACTTTGTCCATTATTTTGTATATAATTATGCCTTAATTTATTCTTCAAAATCTATGTCGTCTCCCTCTAAGTAATCCCCACTGGCACTTGTGTCAAAAAAAAAAAAAAAACTGTGAACATAACCTTGATTTTCGAACTGCTTTGACGTGGTGTTTTCGGATTCGGGTCTTCTGTGTACGATATGCGGCCGATTGATCGTCTGTTTCCGGGTCGTAAGCATAGATCCATGACTCGCCGCCAGTAATAATTCGTTGCTTGAGATTCCGCTTGCCTCAATGTACTTTCAACGTAAGGCTTTTTACGCGAAATTTATTAAAAAGTCTTACTATTTTTTGCCCACCGTCGTATTTATTAAAATGTGCACAGGAAAATTTTCTATCCTTAAGATGAACCAACCACAGTATATTTATTGGATAATACAAAATTTGTGGCTGCTTATGTGGTACGACTGTATTGGTATACCAAAAAATTATGCTTGGCTTAATCTTTATCGGCATTCAAATTCTAGAAGAACGCTTAAATATGGCAGGAATTAGGTTTCCTATTATGCTGCAGTGCGTATACGTAACGTATTAATATTTAATAACTGCTGTACGAATTTCTGTAGAGTCAAAGTTTTTTACGCGATAATGATGCTTAAAGGCGCTTAAATACGCTTATATTCGTTGTAGAGCAAGCTTGAGGCGTGTTAATTACAATGAGACAGCTGTAATGATCTAGTCACACATCTATCTATCAATCAGGGGGAAAAGTATTGTAAACTTAGTAAAACGACTTATTAAAAGAAAAAACGAAGAAAAAATCAAAAGTCAAAATTAAGCAATCGAATATATTTTTATGGTGTTTTGAAGGTTTTAGTTGGGATTAGTATTGTATTCCGATTTAGATTACGAGTGTTTTTTTATACTAAAATCTCATATCATTGTTTTCTAGAGCAAAAAAGAAATTTATCGGCAGGCAATGCTGGAAAGCAATAAGAGATTTCAAGTTTTTGGCTACCGTTATTCTATTAATAGCTAATTTAGACAGCTAACTAGTGAGGTTTCAAATTCAAGTAACCGTTGGGTGAGCTATGCCTGCAGCAATTTAGACTATAATATTGCTCCTTACTGGATATTTATATGCTGATTACTTAAGCGGGTTTAATTAAGGGCAAAATAGAGCCTAGGCCGCAGTGAAATACCTCAGTATTAAATATCTATCAAATAAGCCGGGTTTTCAACTTAAAATTAAAGTTAAGAAAAACAAAATTTCTAGAACTTTTTGATATTTTAGTTAAAGAATAAAATATTTGTATTATTAGTAGATTACATTTTTATACAATTTGTTGCCTCATATCAAAAGGTCGCTTCAACGAATTCTATAAGGACTCTGTTGTATGATTACAAACCAATCTTATGCATGGGTTGCTTGAATTTGCACAATAAGTTGAGTTTTTAAAGCTTCTTATTAGTAATATATCGTTATGTGTGATCTTAGAAAATGTTAAAAAAAACCTTACGGTTTTAGATCTTAGCGTAGAGGTCGGCTATTGGCTACAGTACTGACAGATGTCATAATTTATAACCTTTGGAAGAAAATAAGGGTTTTGGCGCAAGCCGTGTAATGCAGTCGCTCTGTTTTAAAGGGTGTTGGTTGTTAAAGAAATTATGAGTCGGAAAGTTATAATAACTGTGTTTTTATAATTTGTGTCGTGTTTTGAAAATTTTCCGAAATTTTTATAATTTGTGACTTGTTTGAAATTTTTCGCCAGACTGTCTCACTTTCTGTTACAAAATCAGTGGTAGATCATTTCATGTCGCACAACGTCAAATAATATCAACATTTGCTATAATATAATATGTAAAATTTTTATATTGTTATCTGAAAATAAATGAAAAAGCCATTATTCCCAATCAGACACCACATTAACAGTTAATTTTATATATTAAGAAATATATTTTTATGTTCTTAGCAAACAAGACATTTGCAATTATTGCTGGAAGTTAGCACATTCATAAAGTAAACAATTGTTTTACTACATTTATATAAAATTACAACAATCACAAGTAGCGCGAAAAAGCAGCTGGCACTGAAGGCATCTATTTTAAATTTTCACACATATACACACACACATAAACAGTTGTACGCCAGCATATATAAATATATTACTTAACATGCAGACGTTTATTTTTATAAGTACACAAATTGGGGTTTTCCTGTGCATCACAAAGCCGCCTTCAAAAATATTATTTACGGCATTTATGGCCATCATACAAGTTAATATACTCGCTGATTCGTACATTTCTCATAACGAATTAGCAAGTGAAAATTATTTTTGCTTAATTTGTAACTAAATTAATTGTAATGTCATTAATTTTTCACACTTTCAGGGCAATCGGACATCAAACGTTTGCGTAGAGAGAATGAGCAGCTGCGCCGCGAGATTTGGACGCTACGCGATGAGTGTGATCGCTTGAACAAGCGCTTCAAGGCGAAGCTTTTGGATCACGACCATGCTTGCAATGCGCGGCACAGCGTTTGTAGTGGCGGCGGGCGCGGTAGTGGGCACATTTGTGACAGTAACTGCAACAGTGATGTGAGTCACAAAAAATAAATCAAAAATATTGATATTATATACACATGCTCTGCTTTCGTTTCACTCTTTCCACAGGATTCAGATTCCTGTGATACCTGCAAAGGCAACGATGACCAATGTAGTGATGAGTGCTGCACGGGCGGCAGCTGTCCCCAGCTGGCGACCAAGCAACCGGTTATTGAGTTTGCGCCTGATACGCCCACCACAACGACAGCAACGCGCCCAGATATGGCCAATTTTGTGGTTAAATCTGCGGGTGCTAATTCGGAAAGTGTGCCAAATTTACATCAAGCATTCGATCATTTGTCCGTGGTGTCGGAGGAAACGATGAGTAATGCCGACCAGCATACGCATGTGCCGCACAATGAGCTGCTGCACATATACACGTCCGACGGCGGTGGCTCGCAGATGACATTACCCAGCTTAGTTGGGCCGTTGACGCCGTTGACGCCCATCGAACAGGTGGCCAATCAGCTGAACGACCTGCAGGCGGTTGTGCCGCCCCTATCTTATTTCGAGAATGTGTTGCAAGATCATATGGGCTCTAATATAGGTGCGTGAATATTGAAACTGTCTCACAACAGCGGTACACTAATATCATTGCGGTTAAAATTTTTTGCAGGTAATACGCCCAATACGAGCTCGCCCACGTCGAAACTAATGCGTCACACCAATGGCTGGGACTACAAGTTGCAATCGCCTTTCGCGCATAGAAAGATTTCAACAGGCGCTTCGCCGCCGGCACTGCAAATTGCCACACCGCTTACGCAGAATTCTACGCAACAACAACAACAACAGAGACTAGCGCCACCTCAACTGCTAACCACATTTGTGCCAACCATAGTGGCGCCACCGGCGAGTAATGAGTCGACGGCAAACCCCGCAAGTCTCACCGTGTCAGCGCCGAGCGCGCAACAATCGAATTCGACTGTTATAGAGACAGTTGCAATTACAACGACGCCATCAAATGCATTGCCAACGCTTAATAGCCCAAGACACTTCTTTGCACCACTAAAGCCACGGCTGAAAATCAATACAACTTTAGCTAATAAAGCACTGACAGGTGATGCCAATGTGCCTGCGGAGTCCACACCAATATCAACGCCAACCACGTTAGCTGCGGATGCCGAAAGCAGCGGCTGTCATAATTGTGAGCCGCCTGACCTTTATGTACACAACGGCTTGGCCTCACCCTATCAGCATCAGGTGTTGACGGCGGCGGGCGCCGACAACGCTGTGCCACCGCCAATACCACAGCGTGGTAGCTCCTCCCAAGTAAGTCCACAACATCGCGCACGCGTGCAACGCCAACAACAACAGCTGTTGGCGCCGCAGCAGCAATATTTGCAGCCACATCAACACACGCATCAGCATCAGCAGCAGCACCAGCGGCTGCCACAACAGCAATATGCAGAACTGCAGTCACCACCTGCACTGCCGCAGTCATCGTTGATCACCATCACAGTGACCGTGGACGATGCTGATGAGGTTGCCGCCGGTGTTGATGCTGCTGCCGCCTGCGGTGAGGATGCGGTTATTGCCGCCGATATCCCGCTTAACACGCACGCTTCGACGGCGGCATTAATTAACACGCCACAAAGGCTGCAGGCGCCGCTTCAGGCTATGCCCAAATTGTCGGCGCTGCAATCGCTCGCCGCATTGCCGACTGTTTTCGTAGCACAGCCAAATGCTGTAATAACAAAATTAAGCGAACCCATTTATGCTACCGCACAAAAACGCTGTAAAAATCTTTTAATTGCACCGGCCGTGACCAAGCCGCTAATGGCGGCCGCCATTAACACCAATAAACGCCTAACACCAACAACATCGAATCGTAGCAGTGCGACTGCAACGCCAGTACACTCGCCGTTACCGCAGTCGACACCAACATCGATGTCAAAAGCAATTCTGGTGGATAGTCAAAGCCAGGTGACCATTAGACCAAACCCCTGTCAAATGGCTTTGGGTGTTGGTTGTTGTATGTAGTTAGTAGCGCAGTATATTCGAGTAGTGTTGCTATTACATGTTAGTGTGTCTCTCTTGTTATGCTTTCTTGCAGTTATTAACCCCAACTTTTATTTAATTGTTATAGTTATAGAACAAGTTCAGGACAATAAATAAGGCAGTACTAAGTTCGGATGCACCCGAATATTTTATACTCTTGCAACTTGCCAGCATCAAAGTACGAAAATACCTTCAGCTGTTGGTAAAACTTTATTTTAAAAATGTAGAGAAAGGATTCAACAGTCACTTTTCGAAGAAATCATGTATTTAATCTCTCTCTTCCTGTCTTATTAACTTATATTATAGCTCATAGGCTAAACTAGTTCTATTCTATGTCTAAATTTTACTTTCTGCTGGCAAAAACTATATTAAAATCACGTTCAAATAAGACATACATATGTAACATGAGTGAAGTCAGTTCGATGTTTGAAAATCCTGATATTGTTTATATGGGGTCCGGAGCAAATTTTCATCCGATTTAATAAAAATAAATTTTCTCAATGTTAATATGAAAACTTTCAAATTTGCCGATATACATATGCATTATAAAATCAGCCGGATGTTCTATTAGGCATATGGGGGCTAAGGGAATTATTTATACGATTCAACCCATTTTCGACAAATGGGCGTATTAAAATCACCAAGGGATTCTTTTCGAATTTCTGGAATATTGGTAGTCGAAAAAGTTGTTCGTATTTTGTTAATAATAAAAAATGCAGTCATACCACTAAAAAACTGGGAGAACTTGGCTGAGAAGTTTTGTTGAATCCGCCATATAGCCCTGACCTTGCATCATCGGACTACCATTTATTTTGGTCAATACAGAACTCCCTTTATAGAGTACAGTTGGTTTCATGAGAAGCATGTTAAAATTACTTGTCGCAGTTTTTCGCTGAGAAACCAGAAAGGTTTTATAGAAAAAAGTGGTCAACCAAATTGCTTTAAAGCAATTAGAGAGTGGTGCCATGCTCACTTTTTTCAAATTTTTTTCCCAAAGGTGCCTCTGGTTAATGTGATCTCCTGTAATAAATTAGAAGTTTATATCTTAACTTAGTGCTTAGTTATGGTTTCGTATAGGATTTTGATTAATTTGACCAGTAGGTGAACAAAACTATTATACGCTATAGCAGCATGGTGCAAGAGTAAAAAATAATAATTTTATTTTGTTCGAAAACTATAGACATCTCATCGTTTATTTATATCTATAACCTCAAAAACTCCAAGATTTGGTTATATGCCTTATGCTGGCATACTTGCAACTCTACAGAATATTTGATACGTTTCCTTCTTTTTAATATACATATATGTATTGATCTAATCCGACAAAGTGGTCCGATAGCTATCAATTTCATACCGCAAAACTTTTAAGCCATTGAACGGCAATCGATATACTTAAAACACTCGTCAGCCGTCATTGTACATAGAAGATTTATTACCTTTTCCTTTACTCTATTAAGGCAACATTTCCTTCGATCTAATCCATCTTGAGCCGACTGTGCTTTCTGAGCCAAAAAGTGTTGGGCTGATCAGCTTTCAAAATCTCTTGAGATTGTGAGAGCGATCGAAGTCCAATTAAATGAGGGAGATGATAAATGAGGTTAGATCTTCTCATTACTGTATTGAAAGGTTCTTTAGGGTAGCTTGGTTCAGACCCTTGAACAAAAATAAAGGATATTGAAATGATTCGGAATAATACTCGTGAATCTAGTAGCCGCAATATTTTCTTTTGACCTAAAGCATTCACCTGTGATTTGGAATGAACTTTTCGAACGCTTGGACATTCTAAAAATTATAATATTTTGTGCAGATTCTATAATATTATTTTTGATAAGTTGCAATTCAGGTTCACAACTGTAAACAGAAGATACAATACTTGTGGAAGATTTCCCTAATTCATTGGAGCACATTTTAATATCCTTCGAAATCTGGCAACTATACTCTAACCATACTATTACCGAATAAAATGCTAAATTAATGTTCCATGATTTTGCCAAATATTCATTTGTGGTGCCCTTTGCCTTGCATTTGCACGTAGCCTAGAAAGCACATATCTAACCCATTCACGAACTAATATCTCCACACACATTTATAAAGATTCGATTCCCTCATAACCTGCTTATGATACAGAAATTATGACTAAACTAATTTAATAATAAAACTAACTGTACTGTACACTAGACGGAGTCCGTGAACCTGGAAACCATACTCAATGATATCCAAGCCATATCTGAGGATATCTTAGCTATTCAACTGGACAAACACAGGGAGAACGACAACGCCATCAATAAACCGCTGGAGCAGGAAGACAAAAATAAGAAACCTTACCGCTCAGAAATGAATTTAACACTACAATATGACGGCGCGAACCAAGTTGCAGTTGGCGCCAGTACAGCAGCTACCAGCGCCAATACAACAGTGACTGCCACACAAACATTCTACAGCAGCAATGGCAAAGGCAACAACCGCTGCACGCGTTCACTAGAGCGCGAGCATACAGACAGCCCATCGCCGCATATACCCGACGCTATGGTGCCTTTCCCAGATAAGCGCACATATATTGGCTTTGATCAGCTGAATAATGAGGCGTGCCTGGAGCTGCCACCTACGAGTGTGGCAAATATGCAGCGACCACCGTTGCCGCCTGTCGCTGGTGTAGCCAAGCCGGCGCAGCCACCGACGCCGCCAGCGCGTGGATTTCCCTCACCATTAAATATACGCTGCGCAGGTGTAGCGCGTGCCACGCCTGTGGCAATACCACAACCGCCTACAGATGAAACAGCTGGAGCGCAACTTAACAAGCCGATGACGCTCGGCTTTGCGCCCAATAAAAGTCAACTGTATGCCGCGGTGGCGAACGCGGCGGCTAAGCGTGCGCAATATCGCGCTGCAATGACACATTCGTTGGACGCGGAGTTGAATGCGGCAGGTGCAACGGCTTTGAGTGAGACAAGTGCTGCTGAGGTAGCAAACGAGGTAAGTGTGTGCTGTTGTAATTACAAAGTCAGATTTTTCAATAAATTTTACTTGATTTTTCTGATTTAGGCACTCAATACAGAGGCGGCGCGTCGGAAAGCGCGCCGCGTTTCAATCGTGTGCGGTGATTCAAGCACGCCAGACTCTCCAGATCCGGTGATGAATCCACAATTAGTTCGATCTCAAGCACAAATAAATCTAAGCGGTATGCAGGATGGTAGCATAACAAATGTCAATACCAACAACTCCAACGTAGCGAGCGCAGCGGGCCAACCAACCAATGGTAGCTGCACAGATTTGCAGGCCGTGCTGCTCAATCCGGCGCTGCGTAATCTCAAGCAAACCAGCCACAGCACTCCCAACTCACCACATTCCGTGCGGCGCCGTAGCAACAGCAATACGATGAGCCCGAATAACGGCGTTGCTGATCCCACACAACCGCAATCTCTCTCGGCGAACACGTCGCCGAAGCATGCCGCCAACGCGCACCATCGCCACACAAATAGCAGCTGCAGCAATATAGCGGTGGCGCATCAACGTAAATCCAGCCAAGACTCGACACGCACCAATGCCGGTGAGGGCGCCACTGTCGAAGCGGTTACAGGGCGCTCGCGCTGTTCTCGTCGCCACTCTGATGGCACCGTAGCGAGTAATGCGCAGCGTGTCAGCGGCACTTCCGGCCATCACCATCATCATCATCATCATCACCCGCACACATCGTCGTTGCTGAGCAATAATCTGCATCACAGTCACCACTCGCATCAGGATAGCACTTCATATTCGGAGCATGGTTCGAATAGCTCGGCATCATCGCGGGAGTCATCAACTTCGTTCAGCGTGCGCTCGCATCGGCGAAAGATTTCCATCAGTTCGCATACGGGTGGTAAAATACCATGGTGCGGGTGCTGGGGCAACGGTTGCTTGTAGATTATGTTAGTAAATGGTGTGTGCATGCTAGGAAATCGGTTAATGTATAAATACGAATGACGAACTGGCTGTAGTAAATAATTTTAGTTAATAAAGTATAAATAATTAATTCTACTATATATTAGTGTTAGTGTAATCGCTTTACTTTTATTGTAAACTAGTAAATTAACTGTACCATATTACGCTTTCGGTTAGTCAAAAGGCCCTTTGATTGTATGTAGCTTACAAATATTAAACAAAAAATTAAATATACATATATATATGAAATATAACAATAATTATCAATTAAATTTACGGAAATATCTTTGGTTTAAATTTATATTTTTAAATGGTTTAGATCTACAAGGCAAGCAAACTGGCACTCCATCTGCCTTGGTACCATTTTTCCATAGCAGAAATCGCTTGGTGGAACCGTTCGCCAAGTTCGTCACTTACGGCCTCTACATTTTCGGGGGAAAAATCCACATGGGAGTCCAGAAAGTGAATTATTTTGTAGGCAGTAAGTAGTTCAGTCACAAGATCTTTGTAACTGTCATCTTTAACAAGAAAATTTTTAACAACACTTTTAAAGGTACTCCAGGTTCGTATTACAGTTTCATTGAGCAAATGTTCTATCTTTAATTTGTTCTCCTACTTGCGAACCCACAAATATGCCCTCCTTAATTTTTCACTGACCCTTGGAAATATTTGTTTCAGATACAAGAACTCTTCAATTTCTGTTCATTGCCTTAACAAAATTCTTCAGTACACCCAATTTAATATGCAAAAGTGTTAATAATACCTTTTTGGGATCAACTACAAGTGCACTGGTAAGGTTTTTTTGTCCCGGAGTGAGTCCTTGACGTACTGGCCACTGCCTCTGTACATAATGACAGTCTCTTGCACGGCTGTTCCATTCGCAAAGAAAGCAACAATATTTCATATATCGTAGTTGCATTTAAAGAAGAAGGGCTATTACTTCTGTTACCGTTATGAACCAATACCCCTCTGTTTGTCTGTAAGAAACTGACCTTAAACATTCGGTATAACTCTATATTTCTGTCACTACTTGTGCGTTATCTGAACAAAAGGTAAACTTCTTAACAGTATACTAGATTCCACTATGATCACAACTAACTTACCAGCTGAGCCGCTCACTGTCTCTGCTACCAGAATTTGCACTCAGTTGAGTTTCCCATAAATAGATGCAATTATGTTGTTGAAACTATAGCAATGCTGCCACTTACAATCGCCATAGAAATTCAACTGAAACAGCGATCGGAATATTTGTGAGTGAAATTTCTATGAAACTCGGATTAGAATAGTCGCCGCGGCAATTAATGTGTAACAGCAGCGTCAATATTGGAGATGGATATTCGTGAGAAACTTCGACAGTTACATACAACATTATATCCAATAAAAGTACACTGCGTACACGTAACATTTTTTGTAGTTGTAAAAGTAACATTTTATACTAGCGTATTTTAGAGGAAGCTTTACTGAAAATTTAAACTAATAAAGCCATATTTAAATGCTTATATAAGCGTAGCATTTTATTCAAAAAAATTGAAATCATTTTTTTATATTCCTTCACTATTAGGGCGAATACTTTTACCCTCCAATGAATACGAGTAATGAAAGCGAATGCATTCGACGAGATTTTTCAACGAATTGTGTATTGTGTATTGTGTATAATTATCTAAACATACACGCCACCATGTGCATCAACACATTTACATATATCAGCGGTTATATTTGCCCTTACGCTATACATATGACTTCTGAAATAAAATACAATTGCATGTTTATTCTAAAATATTTAATGTTTATTGCATTTGTCGACCACATTGAAATTTACGCACGCAAACGCACAACATATTTAACTATATTTATTTGCTTATGTTTGTAATGCCTATGAGTGCTAGCTTCTGCTATGCATTGAGCGTTTATTTTGCAAGTTTATTTTTAATTACTGTTGCAATAATCATTACTTATGAACTTGTTTATTTATTGTTATTGCTATTTATTCTGTAAGCAAGCCATTGATTTCCATTTCATTTATATAAGTATTTGAACATGCTAGTGCGCACTTTCGTAATTAAATACATTTTATAGGACAAGTTTATAGCTTATATAGAAATTATATTTATATATGTCATATGTGTATATATATTCCGTGTGTGCTCTTAAATATTGTTAGTAGCTTCTCAAGTTGAAATAAGCTTTAAATTTGTATACGATTTTAATGCTTGAAGTGATTGAGATCTGTTGAGCTGGCCTAAATTTATGGAAATTTTGAGGCCAAGACCAGATTTACTAAAAGTAAAATTTACAAAATACTCGTTTTCAGTGCTATATTGCATAGAAGTCATAGTTACGCCAAAATATTCAGCATACGTGCTCCATTGCGTATGCGTAACATCAATAGTAGGTATAGGTATCAACGTTTAGTAATACTTTAAGGTGTAAAACGTCATTCACACATATCAAACACGCATATAAACTGATTTCCAACATAAAGTTTTCATTTGTTGATCCTGAGTATTACGTCATTTTAATTTGTTGGCAAATGTCAAAGGTTGAGAGTCTGATTTCAGATATGTGACAAAGCGGTTTTCAATTGTTTAACAAACTATCATAAAAGCGTTTAAATATCTTTGCCATTTTATATTATTTGACCAGCACATTAGATCAGCTGACCTAAAACTAAACTCCAAAATAGCAAAGTCTCACGAACTGAGGCTTAGACAGCACGTTAAGAAGGAAGCCTCCAGACTCAGCGAAACTTCTAGAAGAGAAATACGGTTGAAACGCCAAGAAGCTGTCCGACCTAGTAAGACAACAGTAGCAGCAAATGTATTTCTTAAAATTTAGCTTTTAAGTATCTCTCCTAATTAATTAAATGAGAATTGTTGTTAGTATTTTATTTTTTTGTACTAGCTACAATGTAAAATAATAATAATAATAAAAAAATATGTGACCAGTGACCTGTATCGATTTTCAATAAGTAAAAATTTTACTTTGAAAAATAAAGCAAGAAAATATGTGTTAATTGAAAATATATATTTATTTCATGAAAATCAATATATGCTGAATATACATATGTGCATTAGATGTTAACAAACACAAACACTGTTGTGCAAAAAGAATGTGTAAGAGAAGCGTTATTTAATTTAATTGAATGCTTTCAATTCATTCCCATGCCAACCCGCACGCTTCGTGTGATAAATTGAGATAATGAAATAATTCGAAAATGCAGTCTCCATTATTTATATGCAACTGTGACTGAAGTATAATTTTTAATATATATTTTTATTTTGTGTCTTTTGAAATTGAGAAATTATTGAGTTAACTTGTCTATTTTGGCATCTTCTGCACTCAAAGCGACACATTGGGACTGGGAAACATATTGTTTTGTTATTTTTAATTTAATAAGTGTTTATTATTCCATTTATTAAATTCGATTACCGAATACCTCCTTTTAAGTATTTTTATGGCAACTAAAATATTTTGCTGGTTAATAACATTGCTGTAGTGATTTATACATATGTTATCTGGTACAGTAACTCCACTGCGTATACGTAACCCAACTGGGGAAAAAATAATCGACATTCCGACACCTAAACAACCACTTTAATGCCAAGAGATAGAGAAAAGATGTGAGATGAGAGAAAGAAGCGAAAAGAGTTTCGACGCAGCTTTTATCTTAGAGAGAGGGGCAAATGGTGTTAATCAATGATAGTGTTGCGCTTTAAAATGGAACATTTAAAACATTATTGCGATATGTATTTAGTATTCTTAAGACTTCAATGATAGGGTCACTAAAATAGGAAAAACAAGGAGTATTATCTAAGGCACTCTATTTTGTCGGCTGGTTTTTCTAAGAAAGCGTGAGGATGTTCAGCTCTGTTGTGATGAAATTAAATGGGTCAGACTTCACTTATAGTCAAGGCTTCACTTGTTACTAAGAACTGACGGCTTAAAATGAAATGCAATTTTTTAAGATTGAAGACACAAATAGTTAAATAAGAAGAAAGTAAGCTCAAAAACAATAGCAATAACAAAATTAAAAGAAAATTCCTGCTTGCTATAATTTATTTCACGCATTTTAATGTAATAACATACGTACATACATACGTACAGTGTATTACATAACTAATCTAGCGACTTTATTTAATGGTCCAATAATATAGTTGGAAGCTCTGTTGGCAATAAATCTAAAATGTGACAGTGAAAGCTGCAAAGGAAGTACTCGCAAGGAAATCAGTTGTCGGCTAAAAGACACATCCTGCATGGTGGCGTCTGCTACAGTCCATTTGCTAAGAAAACTAACCGCAATTGCCGCAAACAAAAAGTGTTTGCACAAAATATGGGCAAACGCGCACCCACACGCCCACACGCTTGTATGTGTGTAATTTTCTAAAAGCGCGCACCAAACACTAGGGTGATCTCCAAATAAAATACTTATTTATAGTCAACGTTTTATTTTAGATTAAAAATATATGATAGTTTTGTCTAAAAATAATAAAATTAAGAATTTTAAAAAATTATTTTTCTGCATTTAAGTACCACCCTTATGAACATGTATGTATACGCACATATGTAATAGACTAAGCATGCAATGGCATTATAAGAAGAAATGCGAATATTTTTGTCGCCGCTGTCGTGCTGGCAAATGTAACGGTCCGCAACGAAGTGCGCCATAAGAGCAAGAATGTGGCAGCCATGTGTGTGTGTGTGTGTGTTTGTGGCTGTGGTAAGTGCGCGAGACGGCGCAAGTGCTATTAAGGAAGTGCAGCAGAGAAGACTGTGCAGAATTTCATGTGTCATGCCAGCAATGTAACGGGAAATGCACTTGACATTAACGTACAAACACGGGCATACCCACTAATACATATGTGATGATGTATGTATGTACGCGTGTGCATATAACCACACATGAAATGCCTGCATATGACAACCGTAAGGCCATTATATGCTTGTGAATAGGTGCAACTTTGCTTAGAATGCGCGCTGCGGTTGCCTTGGGGAATGCCATGAAATAATTATGTGGTCGAGCTATTAAATGGAGTTGCAAGCAATTGACGCTTACGTTTAAGATACTAACATTTCTCCTACCGTTATGTGGCAACTTTATTGATTCAGCTATTAATTTTAAATGATTTTTGTATCATATATTGACAATAACGAGTTAGACGTTTTCTTTTGTAGTTGTATCTAACTTTCATTAGCAGCTCAATTGAAAAGTCCCGGTCTAAAATAGTAATGCACATTTTTTTAATAAAATTGTTTTTTTTTTATTCAACACAGTTTCTTTCAAGAGTGATACACTGATTATGGTGACTCTCCAACTTTTCGATGCCATCTTTGTAGCTTAATTTGTCCTATGCTTCAAAATAGGTCTCAGTGTCGGCGATCACCTCTTCATTAGTCGAAAATTTTTTCCCAACGAGCATTCTATTGAGATTTGAGAACGGTAAGTAGTCGCTGGGGACCAGTTTTGTAGAATGCGTTGGATATGGATGCAATTCGAAGTCCAATTCCTTGATTTTTGCCATCACTTTCATTGACTTATTGAACAATGTATGGTCTTGTTGAAACAGCACTTTCTTTTTTTTGGAATGCGGACGTTTTTCACCGAGTTCATCCTTAAAACGATGCATTTTCACTGCATAATAGTCGCTGTTGATGGTCCGTTGACGATTGCTTATTCAACAACCCAACAGTTTGTCCACCGAACAGGAGAGTATTCAGCATAAAGAATCACTTTCTACTTTTGCAGAGTCAAATCGAAGAATATATGGACTATCCAGTTCCGATATCACTTCTCAGTTCATGTCTCCACGTAGCTGGCAAGTTGTAATGAAATCGAGAACAGTAGATATTTTTTTTGTTTTTCTGAAAATTTTTCACAGAAGAAACTGCAATAACAAGGCTCTTCTTAAGTTGTACCGCGTTGAAGTGTGAGAGTTTGGTGCTGAGTTGTAAAATAACTGTCTTTTCGTTTTGAAAGCTGCTAAATATGTAAAAAAATGTCCTTCTATACAATCTTGTCTCTCCTCTTTTCAATAGATAAATTTCGAACAAAAAAATGACACAACACACAAAGCTGATGCCATAATCGATCTTGGATCATCATGATATCATTAAGGAGCTGCTACTTAATATACAGAGTAGCTGAGGGATTCTATAGGTCTAATGAGGTTAAATTTCTAGTAAGTCTCTCGTGATATGGAATTAGAAACTATTTACGCGGACATTCGTCTGATGCTTTTGGTTAAATATATTGATTTAAAAAGTATTACAATAACATTTACTTCGGACTTTTATAATTCTCTTGAATCTATGCCTCTAAGCTTAAACTAACGACCCACTGGATGGTATATTCCAGGCTTTTGCTTTTGCTTTCTCGATATTATTGTATTTAGTCGTGAATTGTTTTATTTACAGGGAATTAAAAAATTCATCTGCGCCAAAAAATGGAATTAACTCGTGAACATTTTCGTGCGATCATTTCTCACAACTTTCGACGTGGATTATCACGACAAGAGTGCATCGATGAACTAAAATCTTTGTATGGCTATGAAGCACCATCCTATAGCACTGTGAAAAACTGGTACAACGAATTCAATCGTGGCCGATGCTCGCTCAAAGACGAATTCCGTGAAGGTCGTCCAAAAACAGCCGTTGTGCCAGAAAACATCGATGCCGTACGTGAACTGATAATGCCGTCACGTACCTTCAGATAGAGGCATGCCTATGCATTTCTCCGATTTCGATATTGCATGAACACCTGGCCGTAAAAAAGGTTTGTTCTCGTTGGATCCCGCACAATTTGACAATCGCTCAAAAAAAGGCTCGTGTGGATTGGTGTAAAGAAATGCTGAAAAAATGCGATCGCGGTGCTTCAAAAGACGTTTATAAGATCGTCACAGGTGACGAATCATGGATCTACGCGTATGAGCCCGAAACAAAACAGCAATCGACCGTGTGGGTCTTCCAAAACGAGCCAAATGCTATGAAAACAAAAAAAAAAACATTTTCGTTAATAAATATGCCTATTTTCATTATTAGGCCAGAAATATATTTATATATTCGTATTACGAAAAAATATTTTCCACTCAAAAAATAAACCTACATTCGAGTTAATTATATAATTGTGAGTTCATTGTGGAAAGGGTGTCATCGCTTACTTTTCATTATCCGCTCCTCCATTCCACACAGTAAATGTCGCTAACAATTTCATTTAATGTGTAATCAACATAAGTACCGCACAATGAAGTATTGGCATAAAAAGCGGCGCTGCCGCGCTCCCACAAATGTCCAGCGTGTGCTCAGCAGTAGCGAAGAACTTACGGCTGACATTTCAGCAGAAGCGTTTGCAATAAAATTTATTGCCACAGCGTTGTATAACCAAACACATGCACACATACTCGTACATTTGTAAGTAACTGTGCATACATCTCCAGTTAACGCTCTCCAGTTGAAGCTGGCTCGCAATCGCTCTAGTGTGAGTACACACGCTTGAAACAAGCCTCTCTCACATATAATGTTTCTGCGAATATCTACAATTGATATTGTTACGGTTGTTGTTTTTGTGCTCATGCACTGTTGGTATGCTGAGTACTTAGCCCACATGCCACTGAGGTTAGCCGTCAGTGCCAGGGTCGTTGCCAGTGTGTGTGTGTGTCCACCTATTGTCTCCACCCTCGCTTCGCGGTTCCGGCTGCGAATTTTTACCTCAACCAACCTATCTTGGTCACTTGCAACACTGCCACAACTCAAGTTGTGGTTACCAAATAGCATTAACTGCGATGACTGCTGTAATCGAGCAGGCGGCGGTCGGCTGCTGCTGATAGCAGCGTTCATCGTATTTATATTAAAGGCTGCCGTTGTTACGCTTGTCATAGTACAATAGTGTAATAGTGCTGATTGTTGTTGCTGTTTGATATAAAGCTCGCCGCAAGAAATTGCTGTTGCGTGCTCTATTTGTGTGTGCAGCGAACAAATATCGCACATCTAATATGATGAGTTGCAGTTAGTTTATTATTGTTTGCTTGTTTGCACGTGTGTGTGTGTGTGTTTGTGATGTTGATTTATGTGTGTAATTGCACAAACATTAGCCATGCTCTCTCCGCAAGGTCACACTTGGAAATTATGCTAAGCAATCTGGACGTTTAATTAATTAATTGCTCTACTTCTCAACTTTGATTGAGTTACTAATTTGTATACTGTCAAGTAATTTACATACATCTGAGCTAGGCACGCCTTGATACATGCATACGCATACACATTTATATGCACGCATCACAATCAGTTCTAAATGTGTTTGTATGTATGTATGTATGTCTGTTTGAGATTTGAATAATTTATTGGCCGCCGAGTAGTAACTTGAGCCCAAGCGCAAGCTCACGCACATGCTAATGAAAGCGCACAGCAGAGCTTGCTTTTGGAAAGCGTGTTGCATGCAGCACCTGATTTTGAGTTGTGACTGCCTTTAATAATTACTCAAGATGAACTTGGTTAACCAAATAACATATTTATGGTATTTGTATGTGTAGACGGAACAACTCGAGAGTATCGTTTGAGCCTTCTAATGCAAGAAAAAGAGTTTATGTGGAGCTATGCATGCTTGTTGAAATTTTTTAAATATGTTTTAAAAGCAATTTCATTAGGCAAAACGAAATATAAAGGAATTTTCTTGAACCATAGGATTTCTTGAAGCTCTTGGTGTCCAAAGCAACAGTTTCATAGTGAAAACGGTAAGTGAAAACGGTAACGGTAAACAGTTTTTTGGGTAAAAATATATATAGTATGTTATCTAATTTTTATACTCTCGCAACAAAGTTGCTAAGGAGAGTATTATAGTTTTGTTCACATAACGGTTGTTTGTAAGTCCTAAAACTAAAAGAGTCAGATATAGGGTTATGTATACCAAAGTGATCAGGGTGACGAGTAGAGTTGAAATCCGGATGTCTGTCTGTCCGTCCGTCCGTCCGTGCAAGCTGTAACTTGAGTAAAAATTGAGATATCATGATGAAACTTGGTAAACGTATTTCTTGGCTCCATAAGAAGGTTAAGTTCGAAGATGGGCAAAATCGGCCCACTGCCACGCCCACAAAATGGCGGAAACCGAAAACCTATAAAGTGTCATAACTAAGCCATAAATAAAGATATTAAAGTGAAATTTGGCACAAAGGATCGCATTAGGGAGGGGCATATTTGGACGTAATTTTTTTGGAAAAGTGGGCGTGGCCCCGCCCCCTACTAAGTTTTTTATACATATCTCGGAAACTACTATAGCTATGTCAACCAAACTCTATAGAGTCGTTTCCTTCAGGCATTTCCATATACAGTTCAAAAATGGAAGAAATCGGATAATAACCACGCCCACCTCCCATACAAAGGTTATGTTGAAAATCACTAAAAGTGCGTTAACCGACTAACAAAAAACGTTAGAAACACTAAATTTTACGAAAGTAATGGTAGAAGGAAGCTGCACCGAGGCTTTTTTAAAAATTGAAAATGGGCGTGGGACTTTTGAATTCCATCTGATGCCTTCTCTGTATAATATATACATTAGGAACCAATGATGATAACGGAATAAAACTTTACACAAATACGGTATTCGAGCTGAGGTATCCCCTGTGGAAAAATTGTCGTGGTCGGACTATAACTTTTCAAGGTCCCTGATATCGAACACGAATAACTTAGTCCCTAACCTAACCTAATTTTTCACCGAAAATATCGGTAAATCTCTCAGAATTTAATTCTAATTAGTTTTACAGCAAAATAAAAAATATGTAAATGACGGATAATAAAATCTCGACTATCACTTTATCATGCGAGAGTATAAAATGTTCAGTGACACCCGAACTTAGCCCTTGTTTACTTGTTTTTTATTAAATTTTCTCATATGTCGTTATAATTGACATACCAATAGCTGGGAGCTCAAAATATACACATATTTGAGAGATATTGAAACCAGAAGCAAGTTAAAATTATGTCTCCTTTTTTGGAATTCAACTAAAATATATTCTCGATTTTCACGTAGTTTTATTAAGATGACTCGTACCATACATTGATCCATATATTTGACACTAAAGTTACGAAAATAATTCTACACACAATATGGGGCTGGGGAAGTACTGACCCAATTTTACCCATTTTGAGCAGCAGTTCGCATTAGCATCAGGATAATATTACCACTACCTTTCATTAAGATATCTTACAAGTTAACCAATATTTTCGAAAAAATTTGAGCTCTTCAAGCACCGGTATCCAGGGACTTCAAATATATTGTATAATCCGACTTTGAAAACTATTAGAGTGGAATTGCTATACAGTGGAATATATCTTTATTGATTTATCTACTTAGAAGCGGTAGAATCTGATGAAACTCGAAATGAGTTAAAATGGGAGATAGGTGCGTTGTGGTTCCCATTCGCTAATTTGAAACTCTAAAATAAAGATGAAAAGGCCATTTTTGTGTTAACATTTCTACCAATATTATCGTTTCAGTTGCCCTAATTGCTTCATTAGACAGTTTTGAGCATAACAATATTAGAATTTCATTTCACTATGTGAGCAGTAAAATGAAAAGACAAAAAAAAAAAAAACAAAGAATAATAATAAAAAGCCATACCAAAAGTTAGTGTGTAATTAAAGTACCCAAAGAGAGCGAGCTTTTTACAAGCTTGTTATCCTGCAGTACAGCGTTGATTTCGCATGCTCTTAAGTTCAAACTTTGAAGATGCAATTTCTCTTTTAAAAAGGGGAAAAAATAAGTGCATTCTCTTTCGTGTACGCGACATTCGTTAGAAAGATATTTCTGCAGTTTAAGTGTTTAATTTATGATTGTGGAAGCATTAACGATGGAGACGCCAGAAAATCAAAATCATACCTTGTATTTGAGTGAGTGCGATTGTTCGAAAAATAATTGTACTATAAAAAAATAGAAAGTTTTGGAAAATAGTGAGATATTTCTCAAAATAGTCCTCTTTTTGCTCCTTGAATTTCACTCAGCGATACCACAGCCCAATTAATTCTTATTACAAGTGCCTTCGAGGTGAAGGCAGAGGTGCCAGCTGGTGCGTTATCGCTGTGGTGTGGTGTGTGCGCTTTTTTGTCAAATGAAACCGTTTTTTCTGCAATTCGAATTCTGCGTGAAATTGATTTGTCACGTGATCTTTCGTGATAGGCTTTTTGCAATACAGGGTTTGTCTGCGAATTAATTGGACTGAGTCGATGTGAAAAAATTTATTGAACCAATCGTTACAATTCTTTAAAAACTTTCAAAATATGTTCTTTTTGCGTCGATGCAGATTTGCCATTGCAATTTCCAAGCATTGAAGCCGTCAGGGAAGGCATTCTCCGGAATAGCATTGAGAGCCGAGGTGCATACTGCTCGAAAGTCTGCTTTTTATCTCGGAATCATACTCAAACATCCATGAGTCGTCACCTGTGATTACGTTTTTCAAAAATTGGGGATCATTTTCCACACATCTTTAATTTTCTTGGCACACTTCCACTCGCCGCAATTTCTGGTTGTCAGTGAGTCCTGTTGGGACCACGCGCATTGCGCGTACATTTTGCGCATGTTCAAGTGCTCCATCACAATGTCATGAACCACAGATTTTGATAGATTTAACATCTGGTCAATTAAACGTATACTTAGTCGACGGTCTGCGCTCAAAACTTTACGCACACGAGTCACATTGTTAGTGTTTGTCGATGTTTGTCGTAGTCGCAGGTCTCCTAGTATGAACTTCATCAGCCACCTTTTCCAAGCCCTCCGAAAAGACCTGGTGACATCGAAGCACACCACTTCTTGTTAAAACAACATCCCGGTAAGCCTGCTTGATCATATCAAAAGTCTTTGTTGCAGATTTGCCGACTTTCACACAGAATTTAGTCGCGTACCTCTGCTCTAACGAACACTGCATTTTCGATTTGTACCACTCACAGAAACACGTCGCTCGTTCGTTAGCTAGGAATGCCTTTTACCCAATCCAGTCGGTGTATGCACGTTCCGAAGTACAATCGCGGCGGAAGAAAATCAATCTTGTTACTTTCCGGTCAAACCCTGTATCTGGACGCCAAATACCACAGTAAGACCATTTGAAAGTTCTTTAAAACGGTACCCATCTCTCTAAAGTCTAACGGTATAATAAATACAAATGAAGGAAGAACGTTACTATGCAACTTGAGAGTAGATATGAAAAATAAAAATAAAATTTGCTCGTATTAAATTTAAACTTTGTTTTTTTTTTTTATTTGGATCGGAGTCAACCACTTTCAATGATTTGCTTTTGTTTGTGTTAAATATTCTTCAACAATTTTCATCGTCTCCCTTGCAACAATTTCCACACAGAAGTCCGCGTAAAGTACTCTCTTTTATTCGCCCCTTATTGCGCTGGTAACAAGCAAAGTTAGACAGATAGCAAGCGCTAAATTATAAACTCCATATTTAATCTAAACAATTTGAAACTTATTAAATTTTCTATGAATATTTTCATGTAAACGAATGTTTTTTTTTACCGCTCAAACGCGCTTTTCTAACTTATTTTTTACCGTTGTGTGCTGTAGTTATTATTTTCGTTTATTTTTTTTAATATTTATTTGTTGTTGTTGTTGGCGTTTTAAGCGCTTTAACGAAGTTGTAGCAGAGCTTGCGGAAAAAAGTGAACGAAACTAGAAAACAATTTATGCATAATAAACTGATAAATAAACACCTCCGAGGCATTCACGAAACAAATTAAATTTCCACCTGTAGCCCTGCTTGCAACACAACAACACAACAACCTAGCCACCAAGCAAGTGCAACAAGCCACGCCAGCAACAAAAATGCACAAAGTAAACACAAAACAACAACAACAATAAAAACGGTAAAAACGGAGTGAAGCAGCAGGTAAAAGCAACAGTGTCAACAACAGCGCACAACAACAACTGGCAACTGGCGGATTGAGTGCCGCAAATACTGTGGCGTAACGTGGTTGACAGCATCGAACGTCCGCCACAAAGGGGCAGCCGGAGCGATGGCGCTGGCGCTGGCAGGCCACCACCACCATGAGTGCCTGTATAAGGGCGTGTTTGTGTGCGTGTGTGTGTGTGGAGAGTGGTGCCGATCTGCAGGTGCCAGCGTTGTTGTCGTTGCAGCTTTGCCACCGCAGCTACGGCTTTGTGCGCGTCGACTGGATTTTGCCACCAAAGTTGCGAGAGAAATTAAAATGTGCAACTGCGGCAACTTTGTGTGGAAATCACGCAACCGACTGCAATGCGTTGCAACACGCGGCAAAACGGTGTAACGACGATAGCGTTGCGCTGTTGGCGTGTTGGCGCAGTGGGACGCAAGGAATATTAAAAAACTTTTGCGAAAAGTATTGCACTGTGTCGCTGCAATTCGTTGGCGAGTTGTGCCAATGTGCGCGTGTGTGCGTGAGCGTTTGAGAGAATGTGTAAGTTTGCGTTTGCTGGCACACGCTTAGTACGCGGCTGCCCGCTGCGCGTATATTAGCGTAGTTAATGTCACGGCTGACACCTGCTGCCACTTAATTGCTCGACTAGTCACATAAAAATTAAGTACAAAATTTATTTTCACATACAAAAGCGTACTTTACACTTGCCTCGCTGTATGTGCCGTTGTGCGTTCCGTTAAGCGTTGTGGCAGAAGGATTAGAGCATGTATATATGAGAAATTAATTTTCACCCGAAGCTTAACTATTTTGTGTGGGTTAAATAATTTTTATTAATTTTAATAATTTTGATGCCTTCAGCCAAATTTAATTCCGAAATTTTGGCCAAAAATCGAATTTTTTTTTTGTGAGAAATCGGCATTTTGTCAAAAAAATTATTTAACCTATTCCTTTGATTAATTTATCTCTTATTTCTCTATTTTACCGAAATATGTTTGGTTTTTTAATTTCGGAGGATTCAGTCCAAAGATATAGTGGTCACCACAAAATGTCTTTTTTGAGAGGAACTCACGGATAATAGCTGCTGTTTTTACTAATACTAAGTCTTAACATCTAAATTGTGGATCAATAGGCTTAGAAGTTTTCTCAGAAAAAAATTCTGGAAAATTCGCTTTTTTCGGCCTTTAAACTGTTTATACTCGCAAGCCCTTAATCCTTAAAAATTCAATCAATTCTCTTTCCGGCCTCTTCCTCGGACCTTAGATCGTCCGTAAATCAGTTTTGCTTTTAAAACTTATCTACCCCGATGTATAATATATTAACTTTGACTTCATCGTTTTCTTTATTATTTATTTTGAACAGGTAATTAATAATTAAATTTAATAACAAAAATATTTACAGCATTTTGAATTATTTTATTAATACAAAATTAATTTGAAAACAATTTTTCAACGAAAGTTGATATTTGTACAAAAGAGAGATTGGTAAAATATGGAAACGAAATTAATCAATATCCACATTCAACGTTTAGATGATGTTGATTAGATTACTAACATATTGGATATGCCTTTTGGTCAGCAACCAATTTGAATCGTCGTGGCATCGAATTTGCTAAATTTTCAAGTACGCTTATGCCCATAGCTGCTTATTTCTCAATTTTTTCAAAATTATTTTAAGCATGAAATTGTCTTTCAAATTCGTAAGTTTTGAAGAAAGAATGCCCCAAAAGTACTCAATTAGATTCAGGTACGGACTTATAGCTTGCCATTACAATGTTGGGATACTTTTCGACTCGAGAAATTACTTCGTATACCTTGAAACATGTACTATATAGGTGCATTATCTTGTTGAAATACCCAGTCTTTGCCATGAAACATTTCCGCAAATGATATAAGATCACTTTTAAGGAGATCCGTAAACATTTGTAAATCAATCCAGCTAGTTACAAAGCAAATCGGAGACTTCCCCAGTGAGCCAAAAGCTGCCCATACCATGAGAGAGCCAACACCATGGTTAATTTAAATTTTAAATTTCTTTTGTGTTCTGAACATGAGTCCCTTTTGTGCTAAGTCTATCAGCCTTAAGTCTATCATTAAGAGTTTTAGAGTGCCTTAAAGCTGGTATAACCTGCTGAGTTCTCTTTAATCGAAATAACCGAACATTTTATTGAATTTGAGCAAGTCATGGCAAATATTTTCTATTGAAAAAAAAAAAAAATCTAGAAAGCATTTCTCAGAATCAAATTTTTTGCTTTAAGTGCAATTTCCAGCCTTATAATTTTCTCTGTTTGCTAAGCAAATCCTTTGAGGCAGTAACTTTCCGAATGAAATTGTCGTCCCAGCAAATTATGAAAAAAAGAATCACTCTGAATAAATTTACAAATAAAGCACACTTGCAAAGCACTCTAAGGGAATTCACCTGGTCTTAGCGACACAATGGACGTCAGTTGAATAATTTGTCTGTAAAATGGCAGCTTATTGAACTGAGAAATTACAAATCAACAGCAAGGTCAAGTACGCAGTTATTTATGATTTTATATATAAATATATATATTTATTTATTTGTGCTTTCCTTGCTGCTAAATATACAGCAATTTCCAGAATTCATGGCACATTCAGTGTCTTGTTTGTATTCCCCTGACGTCTGCGGACAATTCACGCCATTTTCACATCTATTTTCGTTTGTATCATTTCATTACAATTGTGCTGCCACAATTGGGGCGCCGAGCATAAACTTTATCATATCAATACAAATAGAAAGCATAATGAAAGTGCTGACGGTTTTGACAACCGACGGCTTGTCAACGCGCGCCGACAAACGGTGACTATAATATACCACAATATACTTATTTATATATATACACGAGTATATATGTATATGGTAGATGTGAGCACAATGCTAGCGCCAATTATCGCCTGATAGCGCTGAAGCAGCGTCATCAAAATACTTGTAGCGGCAGTCAAGCCATCAAACTGTTGGCGGATAGCAATTATTTCAACTAATTTGCAATTAAGCACAATTGGGAATACATCAATTCACACTTCGCATTGCTGGTGCGCCGCTGCGGCACACTTGTCAACACACCCATTTCATTATATTCCGCAACCACCAGCATTTCTTACCTACCAGCCCCCCACACAGTCGCACTCTTCCAGTTTATCGTTGTGTTGGTCATTAAATTTTGATTAAATGAATGAATAGCTCCCCATTGCAATTTTAGCTTTATTGGTGGCATAGTATTCGTTTCTCTGTGTGTGTGTGTGTGCATTGATGACAACTTGACGTTCTTTCATTGCTACGGGTCGGATATCCCTATTTTTTATATACTCGAAACATGTTGCATGGATGGTATTATAGTATTGTGCACAGTTTGTAAAAAAATATATATGTATTTTATTTACATAAGTTTGTTAATAAGAAAGTAATCAGGCTGGCGATTACTTTTCAAAACTCCTTATGATTCCTTTTGGAAAAAATCGGAAAAATGACACATCCACAAAATGGCACTGATAAAATATAAAGGTAATAATAATAATAATAATAATAATAATAATAATAATAATAATAATAATAATAATAATAATAATAATAATAATAATAACACATTGATGAGCAACATTAGGGAGGGTTTTAAAATGTTCCAAAGTGGACGCGCCACGCCACCTAATAGGTTTAAATTACATATATTACTCAGAAACTACTCTTACCATATTCACCAAATGGAAAACCTTTATCTTTATCAGAAAAGTTTGTATAACCAACAAAGGAAGAAAATTATTCAAACCACGCCCACCTTTCATTTAACAACCTATGTTGGAAACTACTAAAAGCACAGTAACTTTTGACGAGAAACGTTCGGTTCTTTCAATTTATTCGTAGATATTGTGTAGCTGCATCGCTTCTGAAGAGGTTTAAAAAATGTAAAAAGAGCGTGACCTCCCTCACTTTAGAAAAATCGTATATCTGTGTGAGAGTTCCATTAATTTTAATTAAATTTGGTATATGACTTGATCTTGGTATATGTTACAGTATTAATTGTACTACAACCACGCTTCATTACTATATGAGCTCATCATAAATTCCGTCAGTTCAAATAATCTTACATTCGTTAAATCCAGCAAGAATGATATTGTTTATAGAGTATGAGAACTTTCGCGCTTGTGTCCAACTTTATATAGAAAAGTGAGAGTTCGACATCGGAAATGGAAGAAACTCGTCCACGGCTTCTCCTAGGACTCATATACCGAAAACCCGTACGTTCGACCGGTATTACATCGTATAACGATTGCACTTATTAACATGTTCCGGTTAATCTCAACGTTAATTTTCAACTAGATATCGAAGGTATTAAGCGATAATGCCTGGAAAAATATTGGCTGATACAGAAAATGAGCCCAATCGGTTTACAAATTCGACTAAAAACAATCAATTGCTTCAGCGAACACTATTTACATAATACTACAACAATATGTTATACAATGTCTAAGGGAGTCTAGGATGTATTTGAGAAGAAAATCGATTTTTCATATTTAGTTAGATAATTTAGATACTCAGATATCTATCCAAAAAGATTTTTGAAAATTCAAATAATATCTGAATTTATAGCCATTTTAGTGTCCAAGCAACTGGACCGGTAAACGCGTTGGTGACATGATACCTCAAGTTGGATTTCTTTGAATTTTGACAAAAAAAAACAATTAAAATTTCTACACAACGTCTACCTCAGATGTTTGAAAACTAAAATTTTGAGTATTAAAAAAAATGAAAATATCAAAAAAAGAAAACAGTTAAAATTAATTTTTATTAAATTAAAGTAATTTTTTTCAAGTCGACGCCATTTTGTAAATTTGTTTTTGTTAAAGGTTAATCCGATAGCGACATTTACTGTTGTAGAAGTTTACCAATTTCTTTGACATAGATCGCTACAAGGCTTGGAAGCGTGTCAACCAGAAAACAACAACTTTTTTGGAGCTCCTATTCCGCCGACCTGTAATCAGAAGATTTTTTGATTTTCTTTTATTTTTTTTTAATTTTTTTATATACTTTAAATGTCAATTAAAGTTTTATAAAAAAATTGGTATTAAAAATGTTTTTACATTTTTTTTAGCTTAGTGTGAAAAATGCTTGGGCGGCTATTTAATTCTAATATTTGTTTGCAGGTCTGTTCTTACGCCTCAGGTTCCTCATTGTCTAGTAACTTGACAAGAATATTTAAACTCGGTACCGTGCCGCACTTGCGCTACCTTACGTGCGTTTTTATTATTGTTGCTGCCGGTGGCAGCACTTAAGATTGCGTGTATTTACAGAATATACGCAGACACACACATACACTTATAAGCGCATAAATATAAATATACAAAAGCAGTTTTCCTCCCGCTGCTGGCAACCATTTTGCTATTTCAATTTATTTGCTTTAATGCAATCTTTTATTGCTGGCGTTATTAAAAATTTTACTGCCCAATAAAGTGTCAATTGTTGGGCGATAATAACTATTTTTATTATTTAATTGATTAACGATTTGCAACATAAAATGTGGCATGGTGAATTGCTTGGCTAGCAGTCATGGGACGGTGAGGGTGGTGTTGGCGCAGTTTGCTGGTGTTGGTCAAAGTGCATTGAATGGCCATTTGAGGGCGAGATAAATTTCCGAGATGTGCTCGTAAATTGCCAACGGCATCAAGATGGCGGCAATTATGTGCCGTACCACGCTCCACACCAACACCAACACCAACACCAACGCCAACAACAATGGCAGTAATAGCGTAATATTGCTTTGGCGCGGTAGCCGGACATTAACCTTAGAAGTACAATCGCCAAATTGCCATCATCAAAGTGGCAGCAACAGCGAGTCTGGCAACGGCACAGCACAAACGGAAACATCAACAATACGGTATTACGTTAATCACTTGCCTGTCGATGCGCTTACCTTTCTTGCTCTCTCGCATTCTCACTTGCTTCGTTATCATTATCGCTCGTAATTGTCTCTCACAAACGCGCACACCCGCCCGCCAGCCATTGGCCTCTGGTTGCAAGTTCTAACCAGCTTGCGAGGCGGCAGCTGGCGTTCAGTATCTTGTTATCTCGGTTGCCTTGTGGCTATTTGCCAGCAAAAGTTTAGTTGGAAATTAAAATTTATAGCCGCCTTATTTAATTCATTTGCGCGTTTGCAATTGCCAAAACAGCCGGTTGCATTGTGTCGTTGGAGATTGATTTTTGCCACTTGCTTTTTAAGACGAATCACTTCATTTGGCAGCAGTTTGCGCTCACGACTCGCAGCGCCACTCGCTGGACAGTTGGCAGCCACTAAATTGCAAATTAACACTATTTATTACTTTTTATGGAGGAGCGCATTTCATTGCCAAGTAATTGTAAGTGGCGCTATGGGAAATCAATTTAGTGATTTTGTTTTTGAATTTGCTTTGAACAGAGCTTCGCACGAATTATAAGTGGCAACAGCAATGAGATATGAGTTAAGGAAAGGCAATCAGGAAAGTTAAATGCAATATGTATATTTGAAACGGTATTTTATTTTACCAGATTTTTTGTAGTTTCTCACGCCGTCTTAATAGCATTTATATTATATATTGTCACCCGTATACCTACTTTATCCATAGCGAAGTTGATAAAGAGTTTGAAGCTGTTCTTCTTTTCAAATTTCAAATAGAGCAACTAAGGAAGAGTTATGTTCGGGTATAATCGAGTAATTTATACTCTTGCAACATGCACGGATTACAGCCAGGGTAGTACCTTCAGATTCTAAAGGCTTGTTAGTTACATGGGATCTAATGCAAGTTTCCACCCGATTTTATTCATTCCGTTAAAAGAAAAGCACGCTCTCTTCATTTTATTAAGAGAACTCACATATTTGCGGATATATGCGGCATAAAGTCACGCGGAAGTTCGAAAATCTTTGAATTAGGCATATGGGGGCTAACGGAAGTGTTAACCCAATTCAAGCCATTTGTAACACACACACATACTACTATCAGGAAAGGATTCTCTCTGAATATCAATTACATATTTCAGACATTGACCGATATTTTCGCCAAAAAGTCAACGATAGGCTCTGGAGTCCACATTTCCGGTATTTGGGGGCTTGAACAGTGCTAGTCCGATTGTCATAAGACAGCACAGCTCAAAGGCACTATTTGTGGAAAGTTTGTCCTGACATAATAGTCGATTCTTGATTTGGAAACTCGAAAATGAAAGTTTCAAATGGAATTTAAAATTTTGTTATATGGAAAGTAGGCGTAGATGTAGTCTGATTTCGCGCACGTTCATAAGAATCAGAGGAATGTCACGTTGATTTAGTTAAAATCTGGTTCGTTCCGATTTCGTAGACCCGACTTTCGTGAAAACGGGTTCAACTTTTCCAAAAAAAAAAAAAACAAACAACCGTTTACTTGAGAGTGTTTCGTGCTTCCATTGGGTCGAATGTTAGTTACTTTCGGGCTCATACATATAAAGCCATGATTTATCCTTGTCAGGGTATCATAGATGTGTTTCGAAGCAGCGCCATCGTATTTTTCAACATTCCTCTCGACCAATCGACACGAGCAGGTTTTGAGTGATTGACAAATTTTTGAAAATAATGTTCATTCGATATTGAATATGTGAGGGTCTCACTAATTTACATAGCGATCTTTATCGCACTCGCACAGCCTCAATAGTTTCCGGAACCACAATTGCTTTTTGACAATTTTCACGACTGTGTTTTGGACTGATCAACGAAATCGATTGAGTTCACAATATCATCAATCACCATATCATATCCTCATCATCATCACCATAAACTGAATTAAGTGCATCCAAGCATTGAGTTAATCAGCAGCCAAAGCTGTAAAAAATAATCGCGCGAAAATGTTCCCGATTTTTGGCAAAGATGAAAATTTTAAGTTACTGTAAACAACACATATATTGCTCATAGGTCAAAACGTTCTGCTTATGTACTACTCGTATAACATCAAAAATTACAAATTTAATGATGAAGTTGTGAGTTGCCAGATTTCAGCTGTAGGGTTACCAAATATCGAAATATAACAGTCAACCTACGTACTTCTATTATCAGACTAAACCCAAAATACTAAGCTATACCTTGTACCTTGTGATCATAGTAGAGGTACCTTTTCAATAGCCTTTTTTTTTGAACAGTTCACCCGAGAGTCGTGCCAAGCTGTCATGTTACTCAGTATTTTTTGGTATTTCGTTATGGAAAGACTTATGCCTGAGCAACATTTACAAATCGTTCAGTTTTTATAAGAAAATTCACATTCTGTAAATAATGTGTTTCGCGCGCTTCGTTTATTCTATGGTATAATATTCGACCCAATAAACCATGTCCTGCACGCAGTGAAGAAAATATACCAGCCGTGGCTGGGAGTATAAAATACATATTTTGCAAGAACTGAAGCCGTTCGACCTTCGCTCAATGGGCGCTGGAAAAGTTTCAGGAAGATCCGACATTTTTGAGCCATATTTTGGTGAGCGATGAGGTATATTTCTGGCTCAATGGGTATGTAAACAGCAAAATTGCCGCATTTGGGACGAAGAGCGACTAGAAGAGAATCAAGAGATGCCATTTCAGATAGAAAAAAAACAACAGTTTGGCCGCTGGAAACATCGGTGCACATTTCTTTAAAAATGATGTCGGTGAGAACACAACTGTCAATGGCGACCGTTAGCGCGCCATGATTACCGACTATTTGATGCCTGAAATTGAAGGTCGTGATCTCGGCAACTCTTAGTTTCACCAAGATGGCGCCACTTCCCACACCTCGCATCAGTCAATGGATTTAGTAAGAGAACACTTCGGTGAGCAAATAATTTCTCGTTTTGGGCTGGGCAATTAGCCACCAAGATCGTATGATACCTCACCGTATCACAATGACGTAACTGGCAATAATCGGGTCCGATATTGTTGAACCTGATAATTGACCATTTCGTATTTTAAACCATTAATCGACGGGTATAGTCAGCTAGTTTCAGTTAGCGTTTTCTATTTGTTGTTTTCAATTTCGTTTTTCAATGGTATAATCCTCTCTCAGTATGTCTCGCTTAGCTCCTAGCACAGGCTTCTTAATTAGCCCAACTTTCTCACTTGTCCGTGTATTCCCAGTACGTTCTTAAATGCTTGTTAGCTAACATATCATAAAATTGAAAAAAATTCCTGTTTTCTGTTTTTTCTCTGCAGCGCTTGCAGTTGACTCACAAAAGTTCCAGCAACAGCTGCATGAAATGGCTAAAATTTTAAATTATACCATTTATTTAGAGGCCTTTTCGCATGACTACATCGCTTCTATTTGCGTTGTTCTTTATTTTGTACTGCAACTTGAACTAAGTTTTAATGTGAAAAGACAATTGTATGTTCGCTCATATACTTACCCATGAAAGTAATTATTTTCATTGTCCTCGTTGTGCTTTGACATACGCACAATGACTAATTACTGTGCGCCAGGCAATTTGCGCTTGTGTGTGTTTGCGTTTCTAGGATTTTACATGTGTACGTGTGTGTGATTTATTTGTCAAGATTTGTGACAATTTTATGCATTAAAATGAATGGCAGTTGTTCAGTTAATTTTTATGTATTTTAATTCCTCAGCACTAACACATTAAATGTGCTTTTGTTTGCACTTTGTGCAAGAGCACACCCACACATATACTGGTATATGAACATATTTCTATTAGAGCCCAACTGCAAACTGATAAATGAAAACAATATATTATGTTGAGCACATTATTACTTTTCGATGTGAAAAATAGTGTCGTAGTTAGCAATAATGAAAAGCAGAGGGAAGAAAAGTAAATAGAAAATTTGTTGGCAAAAAATTGCAATGACAATACAAAAAGTGCAACAACAACAACATTTGTATGCGCTGATGCGTTGCGCGTAGTTTGTCCGAAGTTTCTTTTGCTATGACTAGAGCATAATTGTTGTTGTTATTTTCAACGGTGTTGTTGTAATTTTTTTGTTGTTGTTGTAAATTTTTGTTATTGTTGCTGTAATCTTGTATCATTGTTGTTGTAAATTCTTGTTACTGTTGCAATGTTTTTGTTGTTGTTGTATTTTTTGTTGCAATTTTTTTGGTTACTGTTGTTGTTGTTGCTGTTGCTGTTCATGTAGTACTAAATAACAAGGGCAGCATGTGCTATAAATCTTTTGTTTCACAATAAAACTCTGACACAACAACAAAGTCAAGGCAACAGCAACAATAGCAATAATAACAACAACAATATGCAAGCGTATGTAACAATATTGCAGAAATTCACATGTCACATAGAAATGAAAAATTACTAAAGTGAGTATTTAGCTCAAAGATACTCCGGCACTAGTGTTATGTATTTACTAACGAACAGCTATGCAAACACACACACACACGTACTCATAGAAAAAACAAATACATATGGAGGAGTGTGTATGTGTGTACCGCCAACTTCAAGTTTATGCAACTACATTAGCGTTCGCACTAAGTTTGCTAGTGTGCGCGCATGCACGTATGTGTGTCGTGTAAAGATTGAATGTGGTAAATACTCAGTGCCCCGATTATACACTCTGCCCCCAAATAAGACCAAAACACATATATAAAGTTACCACATACAAGTGCATACATGCATATGCATGCTTGTGTGTATGTGTGTTCACGCACTGACAGCCAGCGAGGGCATACAAGACAAATGCATCATCTTGTTGCACATGTGACCAGTTTCGTAGGTAGGTATGCAGCAGGACTTCTTCTCCAGCTAAAAAAAGTTTCTTATACAAAAGCTGGCTTATGTGTTGCGCAAAAGTAGGAAAGAAGTTGAACCAATAATTATTTATATTCATATTTATTAAACCTTCAGCTGTGTCCTGCAGCATATTATTAATGATAGTTCAAATTCTCGTTGTAATTCTGATGCGCGAATGCTTCAACGGGTCGCACTTGTTCCAGTAGTGGATTCATAAATATTTCTACAGTAAAGATATGTCATCTAGTCAGAAATTCAGTAAGCAAAGTGTCATAATTTCTTTAAAAGTTACTAGGTTAGTAACTTGTATACACGTCCCAAGAATCAGAAGGACATCAAACCTCCTATTTGGACCAGATATGAGTACTATAAACATTCAGAAAATAGAAACTAACAATTTAGTTGACTTATGATTGTAATAAGATCGTTAACATATGCTTTTCGGTTATTGATACATTTTTCAGTCAACACCTCAATATCACCTCTCTTCAGATCACGAGTTCAGAAATATTGACTGGGTTCTGGTTTTCTTGCCGATGTCGACTCAGTATTCAACACGGGGCGACAAAAGACAGGCTTATGAAACGTCCGGGATTACTTTCATAGCATGACATAAGTATGGGTTCTTCATGTTCTTACAGGATAAAATTTGCTTCGTCATTCGTTATGAATTTTCGAAATGCATTGTCACCAAAAGCGGTCTAAATGTAAAGCGCAAGAGATCATGGTCTGCAAATGATGAAGCAGCTCAAATCATTTCGAAGGCTAATAGTCCTCAAAAAAGCTTATGTTGTCTGTTTGTTTTCTGGACTTTCAAAGAAATCCTACATATTGAGCTTTTGCCCGAAAATACTACAATTAATGCAGAACTATTCTGTGATCAACTGAACAAATTGAGTGGTGCACTCTAACAGAAGAGGCCAGAATTCATCATTTGAAAATATTTTCCAGACTTGACTCTTTCGAACTGTTACTTGTTTCGGTGTCTGAAAAATTTGTGGATGGCTGAACTTAAATCAGAACGTCAAAACCCTCATGTACTAGTTTTTTTCCTGCATGGATCAAAAATTTTATGAACGTGGAATCAGAATCTTGCCCGAAAGTTGGCAAAAAGTATTGGTACAAAATGGAAGATATATAATTTCATAATATAGACAACTTATTTTCTAAAACCAAACTTTTGAAATAGATCGTCGCATTATCATTGGTTCTCAATCTGTTCGTATATATGTAGGTTCCTACAATAAATTGGGAGATGGGAAAAGTATTACATTTTCATTTTCTAAAATCGATCATTGGTTGCACTTCTTTACAAAAGATGCATTATTTTCTCCTTTGGAGCCGTATTGAGTAACCTCATTCTTTTGCAAGCTCGCTAAAGTGTAGTAAAACCAAAAAAAACAAGTGAAATAAAACATAAAAATCATCATCTGATAAATGGTACAGCACAAAAATGTTGCACTGTCACTGTCATGTCAGCAGCAACCAAAATCTAGAAAAAAGTATGCGTGAAGTCCATATGACGAAGTACAAAAACAAAAACAAAACCAAAAAAAAAAATTAAAATTACAACAAAAACCGAAGAATGAAAAGCAGAAGTAATAAAATAGAAGCCAAAACAAAAGCTTGTAGCTACGGCGTGTTGTTGCTGTTGTGATGAGCTTAATAAAAACTTTGTTGTTGGAGTCGCTGTAAAAAGTTTGCCGTCGCCTGACGACTTTCTTATGACAAACGCAGCTGTTGGCAACTTGATATGTTGCACAAGTGTTTGCATGTATCCTTTGACTTTAATCCTTCAGCGCCAAGTTAAAGGCCGCCTTATGTGCATTCCGGTATCTGGTATGTAATAAAGTATTATGAACCTAAAGATTACATAAAGTCATTTATTTTCGTATTATCATCAAAAAGTACTTTGTAACCCACATAATTACTACGCATTTCTCTCTGGCGACCATATGTTGCTGTATGCAGATTAAAGATGGGCGGAAAATGTTTTCACTTTTACACAGAAAATATGATTGGTCAGAATGGCTGATAGATAATGAAATAAAAATATTCCAGTTTATTACAAAGTGCTTATTTGCTTTGAAAATTGAGTTTGATTGGCCTTTGATTGGGTCCGGGAACTAAGTCATGCGTGTTTTTTGAAGAGTTTTCTTTGTTTTCAAATAAAGCAGTTCTGTGTCCATCTATAAATGTTCTCATCATATCTTTTGTATCATTAATTATTTCTATGGTTAAAAAACTAAGGTGTTAAAAAACTAGCATAAGCTTCAAAATTTTCAGTGTTGTCGCAGTTGCCAGATAACAAAGGAATAACTGATCGATAGGTTACTTGTGAGTAGACGATTTACGAGGATAATCAGCAGCGCTTTAGCCTTAAATTTTGTTAAAAAAAGTGACAGATACTATGAATGATTAAAAATTAAGTTGGACAGAATATGAGTCAAAGAGTCCGCTGAGTAAATATTACTTAATATGCGAAATATTGAAATTTTGAAGAGCCTACATCATGTTTTGGTATAACCAGACTCGGCCAGTTTGCTTAACATGATATTGGTTTTTATATTGCTTTTTTTCTTCACTCTATCAGACATAGTGAGTGAGTGATGATAATATGAATTTATCTAAATTATTTCTATTATGTTCCATGGACTTCGTTCGATCGAGCTTCAAGTACTTAAGCTAAAACTTTTAAGTAGTCGTCCGATAAATACAAACCGAGTACACTCCTTCTAAACTTTTTCTTCTCCTTCAACAGTAGTGTAGTGTAATTATCGCTGTTATTATAACTGCCTAAGACATTCTAAAACTGGGTTTGGGGTATGCTGGCAATTCTTTTTCGAAAAAAATCAGCAGTTTCGTTCTCCTTGTAATGAGCGGAACGAGCCAATTGGACGTATTATCAATGTGAGTATCTGCCCCTATGAACCAGTTGTTTTTTTCTCTGCAATTCGACTCTCTGGATAGCTTGTTTCTACACGCTACAAGTATACTGTCATTTAAAACTGCCAATTTGCCACAATTTTATGACCCTTTTCATCATAAACCACTCCACAATCAAACGCCAGCACGCGTCTCCTCAAATATTTCCCTTCAAAGTTGGAGCTGACGGCAAGTTTTGATCTTTTCCATACCAACATATGTAAGTAAATAAAAGAGTATAATATACAATATATATAACTTCGACACCTTCCCCTTCCGTTTGGCATTACCTCGTAGCAACAAAGCCCTTGTAAGCCATTCAGCATGACAATTGAGGCATAAATTTCAACATTATGAGTGACTTAAGCCCCTCTCGTGCGCCGCTAACGGCTTCCGCCATTAAAAATTACATATACAGCGTGAGTGCTGGCGGCTTTATTTCAAGTTCCATTGTTTTGAACGGAGTTTTAAAATATAAAGTAAAAAGTCGCGTGTTTAAAAATTTGTTAGAATGCGCGTGTTATTGTTGTTGGAGAGCGCTTAGAAATTGCATGTGTTGCTAATAATTGTGGAAGTGTTTGATGATGGATTTTGTGTTTGCTGAGTTGGAAAATTTTTGACGCCAATGCAAATTTATGCTTGATTTTTTAGGTGTTAGTTCCGGCTTATCAAAAATTTCCGTTGAGTAAGTCCAAAGTACATGAGCTGCGCGCTTCAAATGTTTTCAGTGTGTTTTTTTTGTTATCAAGGAAGTATTTTTATGGTAATAAAATACGCTTTTAAGTTAGAAAGCTTTATCAGACCAATTTTTATAAGTTCACGAACATATAAGATCCACAAATGATACAAAGAGTTACTTGAATGAAACCTGACCAGTTTTTCAGAAAAAAGGATTGTCCGCGGTTTGAATATCAATTGATCAATTAAGTAGTTCGTTAGCTAGTCTGAAATGAATCTGTTATTAAAACTGCCGGTTTGAATTGATTGGTCAGATTATATGTTAGCTATATGGCTATTAGCTATTAGGCTGATCTAAATAATATATTCGGAATATTGGAGATATTTTGTAAAATAAAAAAAGTTTTCCATATAAGGACTTCTGATCGATCAACAGTTTGTATGGCAGCTATATTCTATAATGGACCGATATCGGCGGTTTCGGTTTTTGGGAGGAAAATGACGTTTACCAAATATCAGTTCAATATCTCAAAAATTGAGGGTTCAAAGACGAATTCCGTGAAGGTCGTCCAAAAACAGCCGTTGTGCCAGAAAACATCGATGTCGTACGTGAACTGATAATGCAAGACCGTCATGTAACATACCTTCAGATAGAGGCATGCCTATGCATTTCTCACACCAGCATACATTCGTTTGGTTTGTTCTCGTTGGATCCCGCACAATTTGACAATCGCTCAAAAAAAGGCTCGTGTGGATAGGTGTAAAGAAATGCCGAAAAAATACGATCGCGGTGCTTCAAAAGACGTTTATAAGATCGCCACAGGTGACGAATCATGGATCTATGCGTATGAGCCCGAAACAAAACAGCAATCGATCGTGTGGGTCTTCCAAGACGAGCCAAATCCAACAAAAAAAACAAAACCATTTTCGTTGATAAATATTCCTATTTTCATTATTAGGCCAGAAATATATATGAATAGCAGCCCTCGTATATATACATACTTTGTAAGCTCTCCAATGTTTCGCTCTGGGTGCTACAAACTTCGAGGCAAACTTTGTATACTACTTATGTTCGGGGGGGAACTTTTCTAACATCCGCGTTTATAGAATGCTGGGATATAATCTTGAATCTGAATATAACGAATACGAATAAGACCTGTCTACTCTATAAGCTTTCGATCAATTTTTAAAAGAAATGTTGCAAAAAGTCCTCAAAAGTGGTCAAAGTCTAAATATTTCCAGAAATAATGAATCCAAAATGTTGTAACCCGCTTAATTCATAATTTGCCCAAATTGAGTAAATTCATTAATGGATTCCTACTATGTACATATATTAGATCATCAAAATCTCACAAACAAATATTTTTAAAAATTTTGGCTCTCACTTCTTCACCAAAACTGGTGCTGAGTTTGCCCGAGTGCAACGTGCGACGTCTACTGGGTCCAATACGTCTACTTCGGTTAGTGCCCATCGGCGCTTGCGTGCATGTATATACTTGTGTGTGTGCGCTCGTATTTGTGCATGGGCAATTACTTAAACGTGAATTTATGGATATCGTTTTTATTGTTGTAACGGCATTGCTGGCAAAAGTGTCGAACCGGTTTTTTATCAGCGTAATTTAATGCGCGTAACGCTAGTGGCTCCCATACAACTTACCATGTACTATATGTGTATTTAGCTCGTGCGCCAGGGTATATGTGAATAATACCGTAATAAGAAAATGACAACAACAATACATATGCATTTGTAAATGAATGTACTCTCTCGAGCTTTGATTCATGTGCACGCATTTGTATGCATTAGCGAGTGCTCGGCAAATGTTGGCAATTATACTGTATTGCATACATATAGGCGCATAAAAGTGACGCCTCACAAAATCTGTGCAACGGCGTGTAAAGAGTGCTGTTTCTCGCTGACTCCGTAAGCATTAGCTAATTTCCAGTAATTTAGAGTGCAATGGTGTTACCATGTTGTTGGTGTTGAATGCTTAACTTAGCACTCGTGTATTGTCTATTGGAGTAATAATCGAACATGCCTCAGTGAAAAATAGTGTAGTATTGTAATCCGTTTGTTATGCGATGAGTCATATGTAGTAAAGGGCGCTTTCCAATTCTTCTGAGATTTGATGTCGGCTGCTGAACCCGCAGTTTCAATTATTATAAATAAAGTTCGATATTTTGTTAAAAGCTGAGCTGAGAACACTAACTGCAAAAAGTCACGAGCCGGTTTTTTAAATAGGAGCTATACTTTTTGATGACATATTGGTTCTAAACATGTCAAATGTTTCCGATATGTTATGCAGTGAGTTGAAGAAGAAGTGCTTTGAACCGATCTAAACGCGGTTGCATCTCCCAAAATAACTTCCTTTGCCCGAATAAAATCGGGGTCAATCCCGGTGCGTAGAACCAGATGTTGTGGGACCGTTGCGTAGCTTCGTTCTAGATATTGTAGCAGGTTAAACTTCTACTTATCTAGAGTAGACCCCGATATATGTAATATATGTCCTGGGAGCAATGAGTCTCCGCGAGACACTGGTCACCTTTTTGCATGCCCTACGAACCCCACTGACGCGATTTCGTCAAAGCAGCACGTTTCTTGGGGCTTCCGTTGAATGGTGTGGACAATAACTTAACTAATCCTTACCATCTTAACCGGAATTACGTATTCGTTAAAGCAACAACAACAACAGGAGTTCTACATTGAGGTCGTGATGAAGCTGCACGGTCGTAGAGTTTGTGTAGAATTATTTACTTACTTCCCTCGAGGTTGCAACTGCGTCAAATATTGTTATGAGGCATTCCCATTTTTAGCGCGTGTTCTCCAAATGACCAATGCCCCGTTATGGTGGCTTTGAGTCTATAAATGCTTCTTCGGAACCTGCTTAATAAGCCATCTGTTCTTTTTTTGTCATTATTTGCTCATATCTGTTTCGCTATCTTGCCTTTGAGCTATTTGTTCAATGGCTCTCTCTTGATCATTCCTAGCGGGCACGGTATTGTCAACGCCTAAGGCTCGTCTAGAGAAATTCTCACTCATTTTTGAGCCGATAGAACATTTGCTGATCACAAAGTTTATTTTTCGCGATGACAGGGTTAACAATGCCGCCTAGCTATCTGTGTTTATAGTAGGTCTCTCTAACCTCGCATAGTTATTCAATTCAACTTTGCCGGCCTTTTCTATGATTAGTTCTTCCACTTGGCAGATTCTAGACTTCAAATGTCCCCTTACATGCAGGTCCTAGTAAAACACTGTACTCATAAGAATTTGAATGTATAATTTGCATACAGAAGTTGGTGACCGGATTTACGAATCTCGCTTTAGACCTCGAAATTTTCGCGATAGTTAAGAAGATCTTAGAAAACCATACAAACTTAAAACACAATTTAAATGCAAAAAGTGAGGCGGCAGAAAAGTGAAATTTATAAGTAGTTAAAATAATGACGCAAAAACTTTCCCCCATTAGTTACAGTTAGAGTTACAGCTTTTCCGTCACACTTGTTTGTGCTCTAACACCCATTTAAGTACCTTCACAGTTATATTTAGCACATATACGAGTTTTTACTAGTGTGTGCGTATTAGCGGAGTTTATGCGGAGCGCGTATCCGCATCTGAATGCAACTTCTTCTTCCCGCTGAGTAAATTCGTAATTCATTTGCCGCTGCAGTGAGCCGATTTGCCACACGCAGTTGGAAGTGCCGCAAGTGCGTTAGTTCGTTCTACGAATTGCACAAAAACAACACAAAAAGTGGGTTCTGAAAGTGACGCAACGCCGTTACAACTTTGAAAGCTTTTAGGTCATTTCCAACTTTAGCTCTGCAACGCGCTAAGTCGTCCGTCTGTTGGCCCCCAAAACCGATAAGGCGTGACGCTAATAGTGTTTTAGACGCCAAGCTTACTTTTTCCGGCAAATCAGAAACGAAAGCAAAAGCAAAAAGTCGCACAGCTAGCATTTGAATTAGTGCGCGACTCTTCGATCCGACTTGCTCATAAAACCGCTAGCATACCAGTTAATGGCCGCGTGTATGTTGTCCAAAAACTTTGTCCGTTGGCTGTCGCGTATTCGCGCCAGCGGAAATTGTTAGTGAATTGAAAAGAAATGTGGTAACATTCACGGAAAAGTGACATTACTTATGCGCTTTATCGCAGCTTAGATTGTGCGTTCGCTTAAGCTAACGCTGTTGGTGAGGTGGTGCACGAAAAGATGATTGCGTTACAAACCACAGACGCAGTTGTACTTCTGCAACCATGGAAGTTCTATGTGACGTAAGTAAGGACTTTATGACTTAAATATGTAAAGGAGAATATGAGGAAGTTAGAAGGCATATTACGCCAGAAAAATCGGAAAAAAGTTGCTATCTTCTGGTTTGCGGCAAAACTCCAGTTATTCCCTCTTTTACTGAAATCAAATATATATATATGTGACGAAGCGAATGTAAATAGCTTTATTTACTACCTTTTTCAACTTTCTTACACCTTTCCACAAGCGTTTTTCTTCGTTACTATATGTATTTATGAAGACCAGGGTACAGAGCAACATCCAAATATACGTTTTCAACGTAACGAACTCTTTTTCTCTTGGAACAAATCGATAAAGTATTTTCGATACTCCTATTCCTGTATTTGACTCGAATAAATACCATTTTGTCATAAATATTTTATGGAACTTTTCTCTCGAAAACTCGTAACGTCGACTCATCAGATGTTGTCATCGTCCATGCCTTTGCATCATATAGCAGGAGATGATGAAATTCTGAAGTTTTTTTGTCCCGCACCACATAGCAGTGGTAGAAAAAAGAAGCCCTGAATAGTAGTTGGCACAAGCATTAGAATCCAGTGTTAATACAAAAAATTTGTCTGATTATTCCTTTCAAGACGCCGCAGATCTTTATCTCTGATGGAAACACCTTAGTACTCACTTCTTTAACCATTAAGATACATTTTTGGCACTTTTTTGGTAATGATTGGAAATGATTCATATTGATTGTAGATACGAGTATAATCTATTTAAGTTGGTTAGGCTTAAAAGCGAGCTTTGTGAGATAATTTATTTCGTAGTGATGGGTTTGAAAATTATGAAAATATTCCAACCCTTCACTATTGATATCGTTATCATAACATGAAATATTCGCTGTGCCTCTCTCTCATGACTTGATATCTCATCACTATCCGACTACCGAACGTTAGCCGCAATATGCTCAATGTGAACCAGAAATTAATTTTCATAGTTGTTGTTTCCTTTAGAGGAGTATCGGATATATGCATTTCTGTGCATTCAAATATGTAGATATGTGTGTGTATTAGATATTACATTTCTTGCTGCAAATGCGATAACCTACATACAGCTTTTACAAATATTTAGGTATGCATAAATGAATAAAAACATGGAAACATGAGAATGAATAGCGGCGGGTGTTTGAGCAAGAAATAAATACGCTTCTGTGCAAATATTTGGGGGAAATACATTTGCATATCCGAAAATTTAGTTTCAATGCCTTTACAGGCCACATATGCTAGGATTAAAATACACACACACAAATATATTTATGTATACATATAAGCTATATATATGTATGTATATGTGTGTTTGAGTTTGAGTGCATGCTTCACCACGCACTGTCTGCCTCACGGAAAATAACAAAGAGGATCATGGCATCAGTGAGTGCACGGTGTGAGGGTGCGAGGGGAGAGTGCTGCCACACTTACTTGAGTGTCCTTGGTATGTTGTTTTAAATTTGCACAAATTAAAACAAACAACGCATAACCAAAAGCGAAAGCGAACTGAGAAGAAAAAAAATCAGAAAAAACAGGAAACGAAAAATCAACGCGCCAAAATGCATGATTGCGAATATGTGCAACTGCCACATAAGCCCATATAAATGGCTTTTTATTTACTCACATGATATTCATTTTAAAAATTAAAAATTGCTGGTTTTCTTTGTGTTGTATATTAAAATATTTCGCGTATGATTAAGAAGATATATGCACGCGTTGCGGACTCGACATAAAGGCAATGAGAGAAAACGACGCGAGCAAAGCAAAAAATGCGAGCGTACGTATTGAATACTGCAATTAATATGGCACTTTTAACCATATACATATGGCATGTATACATTTTCGGTTGAAAAATTATACATTTTTATAGGCAAATTCGCTCGTACATATGCTTATAATTGAGCGCTCATTAGGGTTGAGTGCGTTTTAGTTGCCAATTTATTATATGCTAGTGGAGTTTGCAGGGAAAAAAATTTATTCTGCAGTATTTAGTTGGGCTTAGTATGAATACATCGAAATTACTCAAAAAAGTTATGGAAATATAATTATTTCTACACTCAGATGTATAAAGAGAGAGAAAGTGTCGACTGTAGTGTAAGAAAAAGTATAACAAGAATGCTATTTTATAAAAACCAATAAATTAACTTTCTGTTAGTGGCTTATTATGAAATAGGACAAGCTTGCTAGTAGATAACAAACTGAAATACAACTTGCACCATCAGAACTTGGAAGCTTTAAGTCATTTGATGCAAAAGTGGCTTTTCTTAAAAGCGTTAGCATTTTGTTAAATTTAATTAAATCCAAAGTTTATAGGAAAACTTCAATATAATATGCTTATAATAATAAAAACAAAATAATTTCTTTATAATTTTTAGTTATCTATGCTCTTTACTTCTCAATCAAGAGTATTTACTTTGCTCGCGAACCCACAACCAGAGAATATAATGACAACCCGCCCTTACATACCGAGTTCTTCTTTATATACCCGCTAAATTTTTCGCAGATAATTCATAATGGCCGTAGCGTTTATTATGAAATGCCGCAGCAAACGCGTTGTACCTAGCGCGAGTGCTGCATGAGCTCAACATTATTGCACGTTGCGTATACGCCATGGCGTGGGTGCATGCCGGTAGGTATGCATTGGTGCATTTCATATAAGCGCGCGCTTTCAATAAATGTTTGCGCTCGCCACACAAACCACGCCACTCTATAACGGTTCGTCTCTTCGGTTTGTGTTGTGCATTTATCTTCAACAATTAGCGCCTCTTAAGAGAAATTTTGTTGTTATTTTCTTGTGTGCGCATTTCATTTTGATTAATAAAAAAAATTTTGCATAGCTCTATATACACATATTGTGCGCATAACATGCCTATATTATATCTACCTCAAAGCGTGCTCTATTGTTGGTTTAACATCGGCTTACAACCCCATCTGCGTAGCTTTTTAGTGACCCTTAGCCATTTTGAAGCCCTACTCTTTCTGTGGTCGCTTTTCTTTCGGTGTTGACCTTGCAGTACACTTCAGGCAACATGTTGGTTGCCATTAATGAGTGGGGGTGCATAAAAACGGTCGACTATATTTTCGGGTTTTTTCGCTTAAACTTTAGCTTCTCAGGCAAAAAAGTAGTAAATTTGCTTTAATTGATATATTTACTGAAGGTTTCTAATGATATTAGTAACAAGAAATAAAGATATGTTTTAGCTTTTACCATAGAAACAAAAAGCAGTTGCTGAAATCACATGTTGAATTTAGTAAATACAGTGGCTGAACATGCACATGCATTTTGGCATAGATTTTTGATGATTTGAAAGTGAATGGAGTGATTTTTGAAGAAAAGAATTAAATTTGTAAAAAATATTTTTATTTAATAAATTGCGTAGTTGAAAAGTATTTTCGTATTTTTAATCAGACTTCAACTTATTTTTTACATTTATTATGAATTTTAATGAACCAAATATGTACCATTTTGGTCGTCCACTTTTCGCCATTTTTCCGCTGGAGACATTATTCCACTAGTGTTAAAACTTTTACAGCTTCTCTTAAAGCCAACTCTATTCGATTAATGAAGTTCTGTATTGACCGAAACAAATCATAGTCCGATGGTGCCACTGAATATGTGTGACTCCAACGACATCTATTGACAAAATACGAAAAGAATTTATCGACTATCCAATATATTATCCTTTAACTTTTTATAGACAAATGACAGTGTTTCTGGAAGACTCAAAATTTTGCTGGACTTTTAAAAAGTAACTTTTACAAAAATGAGCTTGATACTCGTATTATAGCCTACAATGTAGTTAGAATATCAGTCAGGGGTTTGTGGATGAACTAAATGGAAAAGCGGCTATATTAGTGTTATTTCATCAATCATTTATCAAAGCCTCATGCCAACAAGGATGACTAAGTCTTGAACTATTTCTTCAGTACAGTTCTACTGTGCATTCTATACATAGGTGCATACACTGTTAGTAGAATAGTTGCCACCTCATCTAGTCAAGCGTCTGTATAAATATAGGTGTCACTGCACAAATACCACTTCACACCATCACACGCTTATCCAAACATTGCGGACGCTTATGTTTTGTAATAGAAAATTAAAATGTTTACCCAGCTGAGCGCAGTTATTTTCATTTTGCTAACATTTTTCAAAAGCCAGCGACTTCCTTAGCACCCACCTAGGACACTATGAAAAACGAAACATGGAAATCTACAACAACACACTGCATGCGGACTCAAGCACACAAGCAAGGAGCAGTCAACGGCACGTTGCAAGGCACAGCTGTAGTGGCAGAAACGACGTCAGTGTCAGTGCAGTTGCATACTTTCAGGCTGAAAAGCCTCATTTGCATGCGCTTCATTGCATGTACGTGTTTGTAGATGTGTGCGTGTGTGTGCGATGTATTTTTGCTCTGCTATAGAACTGTTTCTGTCAGCTTTTCTGTTTTTGTTTCCCATGCCTGCCTGCGCCTTGCGCCGCCGCTCGCCTGTCGTTTCAGCAAATGTCATTACGCATTTGCATAATAAGTCTAAAGGCGGTGATACAAAAAATGTCAGCGACTGTCGTTAGCATTTATAAGCGCATTTATTCAAACACGCTTTCACACATACACACACACAACCATAAAAATACACCCTCGCCCATACATGCAGCCACTATCATAAAGGGTAGCTCCATAGAGTATATTTTATTGCTGCGACTCCTTCGGTCTCTACAACAAATACGCTTACAGTGTTGTTGCTATTTGCAGTTGTAGTTACTTATATTTTTAGGGCTGTTATTGCTATTTTTGTTGTGTTAGCAACTATCATGCCAGCGTCAGTTGCCAAATCCTTCATGAATGCTGATGATTATAATGATAATTGCGTCGAGTGTGTTGATGTTGCTGATGATGAGGGCGTCTGTGCTGCCATTTTGTTGCGTCGCTGTGTGTATGTGTATGTGAGTAGGTAAATACTTTACATGCATAAGCAATGTGTAATGGCAGCTGAGTAATATTGGCAACGATATCAACAGTGGCAACTATTTAGTCATATAGGATGACGATGCGAGCAACACACAGTAACACACATACAGCTGCATTCTCATGCATTTCTCTGCTGCTTGTGTCTGCATATGTATTTGCGGAAAATAAACATTATAATATTTTTCAACTGCCGCTGTTTACATTCATTTTCTTTTCACTTTTTATTTTTTAATGACTTTCATTCGATTTTCATTGCAATCATTCACTTGTCTCGCCAATTGTTGTTTCCCACACTGATGTATTCATACACATATACAATGTTTTATACATGCACACATGTAACCATATGCAGGAGTTTGTTTGCACAATCGAAGCATCTTCTCATAATTATGACACATTTATATGAGTGAAATTAATTTCAGACTTCTTTTAAATGCAATTCAATACCAACCAAGGAAACAGCTACTTTACATGCTGCTACTTGAAAATACAGTTATTGCAGAATGACTTGAATTTAAGCCTTTATTAATTTATGCCATTTATTTTCCAATACTGAAATTGAGCAAGCCGATTCTTGTATCGCAAATAAAGAGGAGTTATTAAACGCGCTTCCCTACCAAGATTTCAAGCCATTTGTTGACACTTAAATGAAAACACTTGAAATGTTTTGAACTATTTTCTAAAACTTTATAGAAATTTTTCCTACATAAAATAGCAAATGATGCCTTTAACAAAAGTTAACATAATTTCAAGCTTCTCTGCTGAACTTGTAATATTGGACACTCCTTTGGGCTTTGTCGTTGTTTCAGTTAATGGAAATAATCACTAAAATGGCAGACAGACCGTCTTATATGCCTTACTTTCCCATACACTAGCGGCCTCGACCGCTCTAAACTTTAGTTTCTTCAACGAATTTATTTTTATGCTCTCACAGATATTTGAAATCCGTAATCCGAGGAAAGTGAAAGAGAGTCAAACCTGCGCGGGCCGACCGAAGCAAAACGAAAATTAAAATGCAATACGGTTGTTGTTGTATCGCTGAGTCTGATTCTTTATTAAATAGGAGGGCAAACTAATTGAGGGTCCAGGTAGTAACAGTTTTCCTCTCTCGGAGATAGAGAAAGTGGTGTTAGATGAGTAGATTACCAGGCATGAAAAGACGTGACTAGTGTAATACGCTGACTCATTCAGTTGCAGCTGTACGTAAGGAGCCTGAAATGTCGTCCCACAGTTCCCTTGTACCGTGTGAGTGCGCTTAGAGAGCAGGAGTTCAAGTCGAGTAGAAAATCGTTCAGCTCTCTGTTGTGATAAATCAGCGATACGAGGAAGAACTTCGTTTTGATGCGGATTGTGACTAGATGTTCATCCTCCCGGGTGAATGACCGTAATCAGCGACGGAGTCTCTTTCCCACCATGATTCCCACACCGAATTTGCGATCCGTTATATGGACCTGTAGTAAATGCCATAAGGACCTACTCGCCTCAGTCCTTGCCCAGCGTTGATGTCAGCATTTACTCTAACGAGGACATCAACCAGCTGGGCAGTGGCACCTTCCAATTAAGGGAACGGACATTCCAGGTGCATGCCCTTAAATCGTTATCCTTAATGCGTTTGCCATGGTCGTCATCAAAAATCGGAGGTTCCTCTTCTAAGGCTGTTGGTAATTTTTCATTGGTGGCGGTTTTCGTAGGAGGGATGATTCGCCTTCTTACTTTAGCTCGCCTGCATACGGATGTTCTTTGGCTATCGAGAGAATACTTGGTCTAGGACTGCTTGAGCCATATTTAAAAGAATCGTTTCTGGCCACTCCCAAGTGAATGGCAATCAGAGAACTTTCCTCACTTGCGTGAACTTCTACACGTGACTCCAGCCTCCCATCTATTGATATGTCTTATTTAAAATTTACTATTCATCCGCAAAGTTATAATAGAGTCAACTCATAGTTCTTACCATAGATGCTACTCATCCCTTTGACCACTTGCTTCACCGTATATTTTTGTTTTTAATATGCTCGCTTCCTGTAAAGGATAATCAATGAGGTACATTTCCAGAGAGTCTTACCATAAGGCTTATGTAGGTTTGTCACGAAGTTTGAACAGAACAGATGGATACACCGGAGATCCGGTAAAATATATGTATAAATGATCAGGGGATAAACTGATGCGATTTATTCATGTCCGCTTGTTCGTCAGTTTGTCCATTCGTCCGTCTGTTTATCCGTCTTTATATACGCGAACTAGTCCTTCAGTTTTTGAGATATCAATTTGAAATTTTGCAGACGTTTTTTTCTCCTGAAGAAGCTGTTCATTTGTGTGTACCGCCAATTTTGAACCACTATATCCGTAGCATGTAGCTGCCACACAAACTGAACCATCGAAAGCAAATGCTTGTATGAGAAACTTTTTCATTTGATAAGGTATCTTCACGAAATTTAGCACAGACTATTACTTAAACTAATGCAATAATATCCAAAAAAATTGTTCAGATCGGGCCACTATAACATATAGCTGCCATACAAACCGACCGAACAAAATCAATTTCTTGTATAAAAAGTTGCTTCCTCACTAGATAGCATAAAAAGTACCACCTACTTCTTCTCTATTTTGCATTTGGAGAGTTCTAATTTTTTTTCATTGTGTTGCGGCAATATGCCGCTATAAAGAAGTAGTAAAATAGAAAATGCAAAAATACAACAACAGCAATGCAGCAACACCATTAGCTGCATTACATCAACTTCTTAACACTCGAAGCTAAAGTGCAGCTGAATATTTCAACAACCAAAGTCCGCTTGAACTATTGTTACTACTTGTGAGTGGCTCAGAAGTTTTATGTGGAATTTCCCCACGCAAAACAGAACGCAAATTCCAAGCGAACAGCAACGGTGGAAACCCTATTGGAATTTCGAAAGTTGCCCAAGATTGCTTATGAGAAATGAAATGTGAGCGAAGACTCCAATATGGTAAGTAGATATTGCCTGGGATGTTTAATGGTTTTACTAGCTCATAACCAATGGTTTGAAGAAATTTGGTAAGCGCTGGATATTTACTGTTTTTATTGGCAATTTCGAAATAGAAGGAATGCCATTGCCAAAGTTCAGTGAATTTAATTTTCTTTAAAAATTAAGAGAATGAACCAATGTGCAGTTTTTAATATGACTAGCATATTTTTCTTTCAAGGCATGTGACCCAAACCTCACATTTTACAATGTCCGTTAGAGTACATTGGCAAAGGAGAAGAGCAACAAGGATTTCTTCGAGTACGGCAATTGTATCTGTGCAGCCACTACTACTAAGTCTAACTAAGCATTTAGCACTCACAACGGTGGAGGTGAAAAGTGTGCGACGAAGTCAGCACGAAGGCAGTTTGGCGTTGAAACGCAGCAATAAACCTGCAGCTGGAATACATCAACTGTCATTTCCGCTAAATACATAAATAAATAAACAAACAATTCTCTAAAATGTATACATAGTGGCAAAATTACCACTCAGCGAGTGGCGCGATATTCGGCTTGGTGGGCATAAATGTTACATTGCTGCGCCGGGGGCTGTTTACGTTGGGCGCTCTGCTCTTCTCAAACATTGACTTAGCCGCCGGCAGTGCAATGAGTCTTGTTGCATCTACAGCAGTTCATGCCGCGCAGCGCTACTTAATTCATAGTAGCGGAGACACATTTCGCATTGGCTTTAGTCGTCAGTTGGGAAAGAGTGTGCGGATTTTGGTCTTATTAAAGTAATAAGCAACATTGAAAAAAACAAGAGATTTCATTATGACTGGGTAACTGCGTTTATAAAAATAAGAAACTTATTATAAGACGACAGATTATGTATTTCATTAAAGAAAGTGATTTAGGCAAAAAATATGTTTTTAACTTTTAAGAAGTCCAGGTTCTTACAAGTGGAATAAAGTTTCGATCAAAGGCTTACAATATGTAGAGGCATGCATCGAAGTAATTAAATTTTCAAAAAGTTTGCATATTCGCAATGAGTAAAGCATTTTAATCGGTAATGACTACCCTTCTGGCATGTCAAGCATCACAAAGTGTATTTTAGTAAAACGGAGTAAAACTCTGTTATCTGCAGACTGGATAAGGAAGCGAAGGAAATGGGCCTAGTACAAACAGTCGTCACACTCGTGACTTGTCTCCCACGTCACTGTTGACAGTCCTAACTTCGAAGTCGTAGATAATTTCTACTATCTTCGAACCAGTATTGACGCCAACAAAAACGACAGCCTCGAAATCCAACGCAAAATCTCTTGCCAACAGGTGCTACTTCGGATTAAGTAGGCAATTGAGAAGTAAAGTCCCCTCTTGTCGAACATAGAATGAACTCTAAAAGTCACCCAACATCCCCGTCCTACTATATGGTACATAGGCATGGACGATGACCACATCTGATGAGTCAACGTTACGAGTTTTTGAAGGAAAGGCTCTGCACAAGATTTATGGTTCTTTGTGCGTTAACCACGCCGAATACCGCAGTCGATGAATCGATGAGCTGTACGACGGCATTGATATAAGTAGTTCAGCGAATTAAGAGACAGAAGCTGCGCTGAACAGGTCATGTCGTCGGATTGGACGAAAATACTCAATCTTTGAGAGTATTCGACGCAAAGGGAAGCAGAAGAAGAGAAAAAACTCCACTCCGTCTCGACGACTCAGCTATAACCGCCAAGATTTTGGTTTTCAGAGCAGTATTATAGCCATTCAAAAATCATTCTCTGCATCATCGACGGTGCGATTGGTAGTAGATACCAAACACATATTACGACGATAGCAGGGACGGGCTGGAAACAGTTCGCCCTTATTTTGGTTGGGACATATTTAGCTAAGATCTGACTTTATAGTTGGGTAGTAAATACAAAAAAGTGCCAGATCAAGTTGTCTTGCGACCTGTTTCGCGGATTAGTCTACCGGTGGGTCAAATAAATGAATGAATAGTGCAGGCAGGTAGCTTAAGTATAACTGACAAGTAGTCCGGCTCTACTGAAAAAAAAATCGGAAGGAACTAGTTGTTCTGTGAAGAGGGCCGTGATTTTAACGAGCTCGAATTCACTAAGATAGGAGCTACTCTTAGTCTAGGTGCAAGGGCTGGTACTAATCCTAGAGCTTAGTTTTTGAAGGGCAACAACATTTGCGGCGGACCAAACCTTGTACGAGAAAGTAGCCAAAATACAAAGGTCAGCTCCTAAAGCTAAGCCATCAGCCAACAAGTCGAAGACAGAGGTTTGTGATGTTCACAAAATCGTTTCCTGATGTGGTCCGAAACTGTGGTATTATTATCATGGGAGATGAGCACGATGCCGAAGGAAAAATTGTTAAATCCCAATGAAAGTAGGGGCAAGCTACGCTAACAAACGTGGCGCTAAAAGTTCTTTGAAGCAATCCGATTCCATTTCTGTCATGTACAGATGCCGGTTGGTAATCGGGCCAAATCAAAATGATTACATGATGGGACAAAAGATTGCATCAACTGTATAAAGCCGTTATAGCGAAGGTTGGGGAGGTATACCTCGGAGCAAGGTTGGGAGCGGTCGATAACAAGTGTATTCCATCCAACGTAAGAGCAAGGGTTTCGATCCCGGCTAAACTATTACAGTCAGATGAGACAATGCAGCTAATTACTGCCTTTAATCCAAAATTTTCAACGTTTTTATAAATATTACATCGATCCACGAAGCCCAATGAGCCTAAATAAAAGCAAAAAACTTTCGAAAGATAGAACGAGTAGTTTAAATTCCGTTTCCGCTACAGTCGGATCTATGTAAACGGAATGAACCCGGATTTTTATCGGACCAAGAACTGTGAAACCATCTGCATTTGACTAATCGATAATAAGTTTTAACATTTCGAAAAAAATGAAAATATGGACCCGATCGTGAATAGTACCCTGGCAACAATAATTTTTACTCTCATAGATAAATGAGAGTAAGTAAAGCTGCTCTTAAATACTCCTTAATTAATTTAACAAGAGAATACTTTGCCAAGAAAACACATGTTGCCCCACAAACTCCTGGTGAATGCACATAAACCTTAAACTTTAGCCACAAAAAGAAAATATTGCCAAATGGCTTCAGGCACTCTTCGACAGAAAAATGTAAATCAATATTTCAACAAATAAATATCATTATTAGAATCAGCTGCAATATAATTTCTCCGGCTATTGGATCATCTTTCGCTTTCACTGGCGTGCTTTTGCGCTCATCCTCCTACTCACCCCTTTTCGCCTGCCTCGAGCGCACAACTTCATCTTCCTTTTTAATCTACCTCCCCCCGCATAACCGTAATTTAAATGATCATATGACGCTGTGCGCCACAAATCGGTGTGGCTAAGAACAACAAAGCGGAGAAAAGGAAGAGCAAATAAAAAAAACACACGCGATTACAATAAGAGCAACAACCAGAGCGTAAAAGTAGCATAGGGGCAACTTGTGCGATAAATTCTTGTGAAAATAGTTTTCTTTGTTTGCGAACAATGCTTGAGGCAATGACGATATGGCGGCCACGGTATTGGGTAACGGGTTTCGGGTGACAGGCGCGCGACAAGAGGGCAAGCAGCGGTGCACAGCTTAGCAACGCATCCGACATAGTCAACCCAATAGGTGCAGATACGAGTATATCCCCCTACAGCCGAAGCTTACATGCTCTCGCGTGTAAGTGTTCGAATGTGCGTGTGTGGGTATGTGTGTGTGTCTGCTGCATGGTACACAATGACAAATAATTTCCTGCTATCGGGTAAATTCAATAAATTCAAAACCCACAATTTCCTTTTGTTTGCATTCGCTCCATGTTGGATTGCGTCGCATTGGCGCAGCAGTTATGGTGGCGACGTGTCGCTTTGCCCTGCGCTTTGTTAGTTAGCGACGTGAAGTCGGTATATATTGGCGGCACAGTTAGCTGCCAACTTACCGCGGGCGTTGAAAATTATCATGTTGACTTGCCACATAAATCTGCTTACCAACTTATGCCCATATTACTTTGTGCCTGTGTGCGTGTGTGTGTATGAGTATGTTTGCATACGGGCTTACACTGGCCGGAAAGTTGAAAACCGCCCTGCCCATAAATTATTGAAAACAAAATTTTAGCTTTCTACTTTTCCAACGAAATATGCTAATGTGGGAAAAGGACTTATGACTTGGCTTGGAATTTGGCTTTGACCTAGCTTTGTTGTTGGTAAAGTAATACAATAATAATTTAGATCTAACATCTTTGACAAATCTATGTCCGCTATTTGAACTGAATAAGTAATATGTATATTTTTGTGACATCGCAGCTGTTGGGGCCTGCGTGTATGGTATAGCTGCTATAAGGACCTCATTTTGGGGTTTGGAAAGTTCAACAAATGCCAAATGGTGTATCGTTATAATTGTGATAATATAGTGTATTCTTAATACATACACACTACTTTGTCTTAACTGTTTATATAATCCACTTAGTCAAGAGCTGAATTGTGGGCCGTTCTCATTGTTTTCTATCAACACCCATGTGAAGTTTTCAAATACCGCCTAAAAGCACGATTAAAGAAGATGTCAGTGGTATCTTAGCTGCCTTTTTGAAAATTATAATGCATCATCAGCTTTAGTGATTCATACTCTTTTCTCTTATAATCTATTTATACAAGGAATTTTCATTGCGACTTTGACTGCCGCAGGACTCAGTTCAATTTTTAAAGTGATCATTCTTCTTTATTAGCGAAAACACCGCTTACGTGGTTATAATTGAGTTTGCAATAGTGCCAATAGTTCTTCCTTTTCGCTGTTAGACCGCAACTGGATATTCCAAGTGTAGCCAGGTCCGTCTTTCTAACGGAGTGGATGTTATCCTCTTCCACTGCTTTCCCCGGCGGGAACTGCGTCGAATGCTTTCAGAGCTGGAGTGTTTTCGTCCATTCGGACGACATGACCTAGCCAACGTAGCCGCTGTCTCCTAATTCTCTGAACTATGCCAATATTGTCGTATATATCATACAACTCATCGTAACATCGAATGTGATACTCACCGATACCAATGCGCAAAGGACCATAAATCTTCCGCAGAACCTTTCTCTCGACAACTCGTTATGCCGATTTATCAGATATTGCCGTCGTCCATGCGTCTGCAGGACAGGAATAATGTGTGACTTATAGAGTTTGGTCTTTGTTCGTCGAGAGAGGACTTTACTTCTCGATTGCCTACTCTGTCCGAAGTAGCACCTGTTGGCAGGAGTTATTTTGCGTAAGATTTCGAGAGTGACATTGTTGTTGGTATTAATATGGTACTGGCTTCAAGATAGACGAAATTATCTACGACTTCGAGGTTATGACTGTCAACGGTGACGTGAAAGGCAAGTCGCGAGTATGACGACCGTTTGTTTGAGGACAAGGGATATTTAGTCTTGCCTTCGTTCACCACCAGACCCATTTGCTTCGTCGTTTATCCATTCCGGAGAAAGCGGAACTAACGGCGCGGATGTTGAGACTAATGATATCAATATCGTCCGCATACGACAGAAGCTGTACACTCTTATGGAAGATTGTACCTGCTCGATTAAGCTCTGCAGCTCGAATTGTTTTCTCCAAGAGTCGCCTTGTCTGAAATCTCGTTTGGTGTCAAATGGCTGGGAGAGGTTCTTTCCGATCCTGATGGAGCTTTTGGTATTGGTCAACGTCAGTTCACACAGTCTTACTAGTTTTTCAGGTATATGAAATTCAGGCATCGCGGCATGAAGGCAGCTCCTTTTCCTGCTGTCGAAAGCAGCTTTAAAATGAACGAAGAGGTGGTGTGTTCCGATTCTCTTTTCAAAGAAGAAGAATTTAAGCTTCTTATCAGTTGTTCTCCACCATATTTGAATAGCTCGGTCGGCAATGCATCGGCCGCGACGCTTTGTTGTTCTTCAGGCGGGTAATTGCTTTTCGAATTTCTTCATGGTCGGGCAATAGAACGCCTGTTCTAGCATCACCGAATGGAGAATCGGGTTCACCATGTGTTATGCTTTCACAGCCATTCAGCAGGCTGGAGATTTGTTCCCTCCATAATTTAATAAGCTCTGAGCAACAGTCACTGGATCACCTTTGGGGGTTCTAGAAGAGTATGCTGATCTGGTAAAAGCTGTTTTCTTGCATTTTCCGAAAGCAAATGGTTTCAGTTGCAGCTGTGCGTAAGGAGCTTGAAACACCGTCCCGCAGTTTCATTATACAGAGTTCTTGATGAGTGCTTTCAGAGAGCAGGAGACGTCGAACCTTCCTTGTGTTTATTTACGTGTTTTTTTTTTTGCTGCACAGAGGCGAAGAGGCGAATCTTGGCTGCAACAAGATAGTGGTCCGAGTCGATGTTAGGATCTCGGAACGTACTCACGTTTAGAACACTGGAGATGCGTCTTCCGTCTATCACAACGATCTGGTTGGTGGCTTTTCAATCCGGAAACAGCCAGGTAGCTGAATGAATTTTCTTATGCTGGAATTTAGTACTACCATATTTCAGGTCCTGGCGATGTCGATCAGTCTCAACCCATTTGGGGATGCTGAATTTACCGATCGTTGTTCCAAAGATGCCTTCTTTGCTCACCCGGAGGTAGGGTCGTTTTGGCATCATTGGTCACATCGTCTTTCTCCTTCATCGGATCAGTAAGTATAAGTATGTTGAAGAATTTAGCTTGTTTGCGGATTGTGGCTAGGCGCTTATTCGGCGCATAACCCTGGTATGGGTTGGTTTCCTTCTCAGTTTTGCTCGCCTTAAAACGGATGTTCCTTCGCTATCCAGAGGACACTTGGTCTATGGCTAGAAAGTCGTGAGCTGTTTGAGCCATTTATAAAAGAATCGTTTCCCCAAATATATGAGGCAATATACTTGTATAGTAAGTATAATGAATAGACAATACAGTCACCGGGTTTTTAGTTACCAATCTACTAGATATTAATTAATATTCGATCAACAACTCTTTGTTTAGTACAAACCACATAACCGAACTTATATAAACAGAAATGTAAGTGAGTTTATCCATCAGAAATTAATATTAGTAAAATTTACTTATTCAATTAAAAGGCAGAAAGTATGTCTTATAATAACAAGTCACATGCAGAAACTCACAGTTATTGATATTTTTAGTACTACCATTTAGCTAGAGCAAAAATAACGGATTTATTATCTAAATTTTTTGTATTTTCTCTTTGACCTTACGGTTCAACGCGTTCGACTCCTTCGGCACTTTTCACTTTTCACTTTTATTTTTAATTTTTGGCAAATTTTCGTAAAAACGGAGAATTATTTGCGCTGCCACTGTCACTGCCGCTGCAGCAACTAAAACTGCTGCTGCTGATGATAGCCGCAACGAGATGTCATTTTCAGTGACTTAGACCCAAAGCCACAACCAACTTTAATAAATCATAATGGCAAAAAAAAAAAACTGATCGCTAAGGCGCTGGAACCTGCATAAAGCGGGGAGGCGTGAAAGTGTGGTAACAGCGTAGCTGCATTTGCCAGCGGAACTGTGTTTCACGCAAACTGACAAACAGCGAAGCCAAAAAGACACAAATCATTCGCACTTTAGCGCTTTGATGCTTCCGCCATTCGCTCGCAGACACACACATACAAACATGCAGACGCTCATTTTTCCATATAAGTATTTACTTGGTGTTTTTCTCTGCTGTTGAGAGCTGTGTGGGAAAAAGAGAAGTAAAAAAACAAAAAACAAATCATCACCAGTAAGAACTGATGGGAGAATGAAGCAAAGCGCCAACACATTCATCATACGCGGCGAGTCATCCATCATGGGTTAAATATTTCACGTATCAGAAAGAGTTCAAAGTACGCGACTGCAAAAACAAAGTGCCATAAACCTAAAAAATAACAATAAAGAAATAAAAATACAACAATAACAACAAATGAGTGAAGCAACACTAAAATAAAGCAGTGCAGCGCAGCAAAGAGGCAAACGGATTTGCGGCACCTCAACTCACTGTTTTACAGCCGCAAACACATTCTGAGTTGAGTTGAGTTGTGCTGAGCTGAGTTGAGTTGCTGGTGGCTGGTGTCCCTGTGGGGCCACTTTGACAACTGCGCTCATGCATGTAAAATATTTTCAAAAGTTATAATGCCCCATATGCCAGTCGTAGCGTTGGGCACTTGTGCATATTCGCTCATATTCGCGTTGTGCGCGCACTGCTTTTGAAAGCTGTTGAAGTGAGTTGTTTAAATTGATTTTCAACTTGTTCAATCCGTTCCACTTCCCCAACCAGTGTGGCGCAGACAGATAGCGGAACCCTTTGCATTAAGCACTTGTATTCAGCGAAAATTCAGCTCACTTGGGGTGGTAGTAAAAGCTTTCGAGCACATACTAACAAGTACAATATATGCATGTAAGTACTTCGTAGGCCTACATGGCGTATACGCAACATCGAAATTTTTTCGCTTGGACAGTTCTATAGGCGCTTGTATGGTATACATTTGTATAGTATATTTTTACATAATATGGGTGTATACACAAACGATACATAAAATAAATTTGTACATAAAATATATATACATGTATAGTATTGTATATAATATGTATATTAGGGTGTTTTTTTTATTGAACTATTAATTTTTTTTTCAGTCCCGTCACGAAATTTCCATGAAAATACCCTAAAAAATTAACTGATAATTTTAGCTCTTAATATTAACGTCAAGAACTGGACCAAGGCCTGAAAAAATTTTCCATAGAAAATACACTACAGTCGTGGGTTTATATCTTTAAATTCCTACAGATCAGAGGTATTTTATGGCATCGCTTTGACTTTAGACGCATATATCTCAGAATTGTTCACTCTACAAAAGTGCCCAGTGCAACAAAGTCGTAACTCACACCGGCGAGGTAGTAGGGGACTCTATGCCCGGTTTTTCCAAGAATTTCGCACTTTTTTTGTATATATCTTGTAAATGACAAGAGCTATAGAAAAAATGTATATGGCAAATTTGTAGGAAATTTTATTTGCTATAAAAAAGATCTGAGTCAAAATCGGTATCATTAATACTTCTTAAAAAAAACACCCTAATGTATATATACATACATATACCAACTGCTCTAATATTAAAATCGCCGTTTAGGTTTATTGAACTTGCGCGCCGACTCTGTCAGTCTGTCACACTATTATTGTTGTTATTGTTGCTTGTTTTATTTTATTTGCGCCATTTACAGTGGTGTGCGTGTGAAACTTTTTCAATGGTAAACACGCGTCATTGTCAATTTCCAAACTACGAAAGCACTTCAAACATCTCGTTCAAGTTGATTTGGTGGCGCCCATTAGTCAGCAAGTTGCCTGCTCATCTACGCCCAAAAATTACAAAAAATCTTGTGTGCAGACAGTGTGCAAGTGTTTCAGTGAATGTGTGTGCGTTGCGCTCCCAAATGACGGCATTAAGCAATTCAAGTATTTATATACAATAACAAAGCCATTAGCATAAAGTAGACTATTGGGCATAGTTAAAATGTTTCATAGTGTTATAAATATTTTCAAATAAATATGAGTAAAAGTTTCAGCATAAAACTCGTATGTGCATAAATACTTTGCGAATTTCATTATGTTGAATTCTCACGCAGTTGTGAGTCTACGTTTTGCGCCATTTTACAAGCTAGGCTAGTGGAAAGGCATGAAAACTTAAAGTAGTCGTTATATTGAAGTGTAAATGAACGGCAAATTATTATTATTAACAGTGAGCGAGGCTTTATGTTTGAGTATTTGTCTAAGGTATGGCTTGTAAAATAGCAAAGTTTCTTACTAGAAATAATTTTTCTCGCTGCTTCGCTGCTTTTTTCTATGATTTCTAGTTGGCATGATTATTTTTACGAATTCCGATCGAAATATATATAATTTTTGACTTATCAACATGCGTTTTATTATGCAAGAATACACAATTTATATGGTTTTATTATACAGGGTGTCCCAAAATGAGCGCAAGATTTTAAAGTTTTAATAATTTCAATCAATCTCTTTACATTTGAAGAAGTTATACCATATACATACCATATTTTTCATGAAATTTTTGAGCTGCGATTGCCAAGCGTTCATTATTTTTGAAAAATTGTACAGTAATTAAGACAGGGACAGCTGTCGATTTGCGTTTTTTTTTTGTTGTCAATAGTTTACTATATAAATGGCACCCAGTTTAAATCTTGCGTTAATTTTGGAACGCTCTGTATTTAATTCCAATCTTGCGTTAATTTTGAGACAGCCTTTATTAATATTTAATGTCGGCAAAGTTTTCAAAAATTTATCGATTTTTTTTTTCAAACCTATAATGCAGTTCTTCTCAAATGGCTTTTCATTTTTTATTTTTTGCAGCCGTATACCTTTGAAAATGATTTTGTATATTTAGTAAAATTTTCGTTATTAATATATGTAGTATGAATATAGTATATATATATAGTAGTACTCCCACTATCAACAACATACACTTCTGTCTTCATTCTTTCTTTACCTGTCTTACTTACCCTTTCATAGCTCTTTTTCTCATTTTACAATTTCCTTACTTGCAAAATGATTTTTCCTTTAATCTTTCCTCACACTAAATTCTCTCTTCCGCTGAAATAATAAGAAAAACAACAAGAAATATTTGCACTCATTAATTTTAAGCTCGTATACTTTATGTTAACTTCCTAGCTGTAAGAATTGGAAATCAGGTCTAAGGCAGGTCAAAAATGACATGATAACAGTTGCTTCGCCAAATTTTTAATCAGTATCGCACCGCAACCAGCATATTCGCCTGACTTCGCACCGTGTAACTTCTGTATGCTCAGCAAATCAAAGGACTGCTCCGGGTAAACTGCTTTGAGTTAATTGAAGACATTAAACGTGAGTCGCTAGGGTCATTGAAAGGTTTTACGGAGTTTGACTTTAACAAATGTTTCGAGGAATGGGAAAAACATTAGTTTGCAAGTGTATTGGAGTCAAAGCGGATTACTTTGACGGGGATTTACATATATGTAGACTCAGTCAAAACCTTGCCAAATCTTTTAAATTTTTTATATTAAACTGACAACATTTTAATATTATTTTTTTTACGCTTCTGTAGTTAAAAAGTGCAAAGCTGTAAGAATAAATAAATTCAATAAAATCATAAAATGCATTTTAGGAAGTTACGCTGCATAATATTGAGTTATAAACAACTTAGGTGTGTCCTGCAGCAAATTTTTTATGCAAACTCATCTACTCAATCATTCAGCCATTAATTTGAACATATCAATAGCGTTCATTCTTAACATACCTTCAAATGCATATATATGTATATGCTACTAACATAAGTGGATACAAGCGTGTATATATACACGTCAATAGTACATATAGACGATAGCCTTCACTGTTGAGCTGTGCAAATATGTAAGTTTCGCAAGTCTTACAAGCTGGGCTTGGGCACTAGCGCCTCAGCGTTGCTATGGAAAGGTGGTGAGTGGCGTTATGATTTATTATGTGCTCGACTATGGCAAGCCATGCGGCATTTACGGCACTTATGCACAGCTGCATGTGTTAGTGATGCATGTATGATTTTTATGTGCATATGTTTTTTTAATAAATGTGCTTAGATTCATACGCTTAATGCCATTATTATTGATATATACAAATAATCGTGCTTATAGGGTATTTTATATATCACACACGCTCCATTAAGTCGCTTTAGCGACAGTTTCATTGCGGGCTCGTAATGTTTAACCTTACGAATAATATCTTTTGTTCTAATACAACAACAAGTTTGGCGGCGCATTTGGTCTACACAGAAGGCAAGTGCGCTGGTATAATATAATGAATGGTAGCTGTTGAGTGCTATATCGAAAGGGCAAGCGCAAAAATCGAATGAATTGCTGGCCATAACCTGGAGCGCCGCGTTTTGTGGTAGCCACTCAAGGTGCTATTATTTCAAGGAAATTATTTGGTTGATATATTTGTTTCATATATATTATTATATATAAGCATATATATGTATATTAGTGTGAGTAAAAAAAGCGAATGTTGTTTTCCGCTTTGTACTCTGAATAATTGGTTGATAGGCACCTCTTTGTATGAGCCTTTAACTGTATCGGGAAGACCATTTTTCTAGGGCTGAAAACTTCAAATAAAACTATGGCCGTTGCAATTTAAGATGATGTTTTTTCATCGAACCATAAAGTTTAAAAAAGAAAAAAAAAAACAAATTTGCCTTAAGATAGTCAAACTTCAAACGTTAATATCCTTGAAATGACTAAGTCTACGAAAAAACTGGAGGAGATCCTTTTGTAGACAACTCAATTTTCTATAAAACCAATGAAGCGATATATTTTTTCAAGTAGCTCGAAGCGAGATACGAATTCTTCTATTCGAAAAAAAAAATATATATATAAAACTGTTAGGCGGAGGACCTTCCCGTTATAATTAAGAGTTCATACTTGGAGAGTCTTTCTTAGTGTTGTCTATCAAGCAAGTTTACCGAGTATTCAGCGAAAAAAAAAATTTTTTTTCCCACCCAAATGTATGTATGTATATATGTTTATATTTCTAGGGTGTTTCAAGAGGAGTTCAATAAAAATTTTTCGAAACTTATTTAAAAATAAGTAAAACTCGACTTAACTAAGTATCATTAGCGCTCCTCTATGCCGAAGCATCAATTATCGGAAACCAGTTAGGAATACTATATGAGAACGGTCCATTAAGTACCTTAACGTGATGGTGCTTCTACTGATGAGTGGACGGTGGATGATTTGATTCTTATACTCGAAAAAAAAATCACGAATTGAAATCAAAGATCATCATGTTTTAACAGATACGGGACTGATGATGATCGTAGTCGTTTCTTGAAAAGCCCCGCCCAGATGAGTCGGGATTGCTCGCTTGCAAACCAGCACAATTGACCCTTTATCATCGCATTTGACGCTCTTCAAAGGCAATCCGAAGAGTTTCGTGACTATTTACGAAAAAAGCTCGCTTATGCATAACAGAGACTAAGAAAGAGTCGAAATAATGGTCTTCGCTGGGCGCACGGTCGGTCCTACTAAACTGAAAAGGGATGTCCACTGATTACTTGGAGAAAAACCAAGTGGCCCAAGGACTCTACTATTCCAAATTATTATTCACGATGAGTGGCGGTAACAGTGGCATCACTCTTGCAGCTGCTTCGTCCTCAGTATTCATCCGCCATTGGGAGAAGATTTTAGACCACCTTCTCAAATTTTCTCCGAAATTCATATTCAAATCTCAACCTGTTAATTTCGGCTTGTAATTTCAAACAGTGTCGCACATAATCTGAAATTCTTGGAAAAGCGTGGTCAACCTAATGTACATGCCACACATTTACCTCAACATATTTAATCCCAATGAGCAGATACATACACACATACACGCGCTTCACACAATGTTGTATACATATATTTACAATACAGATATCGTCGCGCACATTGTGAGTAATGGCGTAAACCACAGCGGTACTAATATCCTTTTGTTTATAAATGGGCTAATGGAAGACAATTATTTCTGCCCGCAGGCTGTACGGTATTCCTGTGTCTGTTTGTGTAGAGCGCGCAGCAGCGATGGCGTCAGTTTCAACGGCATGTTTCGCTGCCTTGGAGTTGCTTGCATCATTACAGTTATGGTCATTGCGCGCGCCAGGGCCACTGCCATGAAGCTCAAGCTCTCACAGACCGCACATAAACGCACAAACCGACATGCAAACACATATACATGCAGCCAAGTGCATGTTGTTATTACAATATGTTTGTATGTATGAATTAGTGTTCTGGATGTGTGTATATGTGTGTGTGTTCACAGGCCTGTCGCTGTTTAAGTGATAAATTGATTGAACCCACACACTGCCATTAGGTCGGTAGGTGGGTAGACTTGTTCAAGCGGCCACTTCGCGCGCAACGCAACTCAACTACACACATACACACACACATACAATGTGTTGTTGGCCACTCATTCATTCATATCTTTTCCTACTCCTCCAGCCATAGCTGCAATTGAATGTGCCGCAACTCAGCGAGCTGAGGCTATTTATCCATTTTATGGTTGAGGTTAGCAAACGTTGCGGTCAAAGGATAAAATTTCTATAGCTTGTCGCTGTGACCCGTGACGACGGAACGTGCAGTAGCACACATTGATTGCCCAGCGTGACCAGTAAACTGAATACGCCACATGCGCTTAACATCGCCCTCTGCGGCAACAGTGCTGTTTGTGGACCAACACTTTCCGCTACCATAGCCCTGTACGAAATTAGTGAACTTGTGAAACATGACTTTAGTTTAAGTGTTTATGAATATTATTCATGGAATTTAAAGCAGTCTGTTAATTATAAGATTAACCAAGGTTAAAAAGTAAGTGATGTTTTGATTTTTGTAACCTAAAATGGCTCTGAGATTAAGAAATGAGTTTCGTACAATATTCCCTACATTTTTCACCGAAATCACTGTTCGTCTTCTGTGTTGAAGCTGGCTTGTCGTTTGATTGGAAGGAAAAACTTAAAAAAATAAGGAAATGCGTTAAGTTCGGTTAGCTTCGGAAGCTATAACAGCCTTTCTCACGTGCATTTTGAACGGGCAGTTGTAATGGTTACAGTAATCCTATTTAAGCAACTTGATCTTTGCCGAATTTTCTGAAGATATTTTGCCAAAAAACAATTTTTCCGTGGAAGAACATGATTTTTATTTATCAATTTGTATGGCAACGATAAGCTATAGTGATCCGATATTGGCGATTTCGAGAAATAAGCAGCTTCTAGAAGAAAAAAGCACGTAAGCAAAATTTCAGAGCGATACTCCGGCATATACAGACAGACAGATGGAAGGACTTGCCTAAGTCAATTATATATAATATATTCTTTGTAGGGTCTCTGAAGTTTGCTTTTTGCCAGTTACAAGCTTCGTGGCAAACTTAATACACTCTGTTCTGGATATAAGAAAGAAAATCAAAGCCTTGACGCGCACCTACAGGGTTGCATGTTACTCCCTTGGTCCTTTTTATGCGGTCAAAATGTTTATCAAAGATCAAGGCAACAGCAAGGCGATGTGCTACGCTGGCGTGAAGACCATACGCTGCATGAAAATACGGAAGACTACACATGCACATTAGGGTGGTTTTCGAGCAAATGAAATATTTCTTTAGTACTTTCAACCACTGTTATGATTACAGAGGGTTTCTTGGGGGTTAAAGTTTGTATTATCTTATGATGAATAAATTTTTTATCCTCGTTGGATATCGTTTTTTTCATTGTAGATATCATATGTACATGGAATTTAGTTCTGTTTGGGGATGTTTCGGATAGCATAATGTAATAAAACTTGCCACTTCTTAAAGGATTGAATCGTGTCTACAATTTATTCACGTATATTGTTGGGTTGAGGTTAGGAACTTTGTTGAACAAGGCATGTGCTACAATTAAGGCTCACCTTCAAGTATGTCAATAAGCCTGGATGTGTGCACTCCTACGTGTGTTTGCACGCTTGACGTGCTGTCCTTGCGCTCATACACGAACCAAGTGCCTAAGGGTATACTATACTACAGCCACCTACATACATAAGTAGATAAGTAAATATATACATATATGCATAAATGGACATTAATATTTTTGCAATATTTCTGTTGTGTAAACGCATTTGCTTATTAAAGTCAATTTATTTCATATTCACTCCCTTACCAGCTCCAATTCCTTCGCCAACTTTCTCTCTCTCTCTCCCTGCAGCATATTTATAGATTGCCGTCGTTAGATTTTGCGGCTACATGGGTGGTTATTAAATTATGATAAATTTCATTATTTGGCAAATATTGCGTTATAAGCAACAACAAAAACAACAAATACAACAACCAACACCTTTTGCCTGTTTTTGGTTAGCAGCACCGCAATGTTTCGCAAATTGTTTTTGCACCGCAACTCGTCAAATTTATAAGTTGGTTTTATGGTTGTTGTATTGGTGGCCCACATCCTTAACTATGTGCTAATTCTGGTGTTTTATTTATTTATTTCGTTATTGTTCTTACTGCGCTCGCTGCTGTCGGCAAGCGTGTAGCTGCAAAATAATTATTATTATGACTTGAATTTATTGACTGTCGATGAAATGAAGCGACAGCCCTCTTCTCGCCTTTAGATTGCTTCTGGTGGACTGCAAAAGATTGTAAGAAGTGTCGTATAGACTGAACGTGCCCGCATACACTCACACATGTGCAAGTGTTGAGCGCTGGGGACTTGCCAATGACCTCGAAATTGCGCTTGTCATAATTTGTTGTTTTATATTTGCCACATTTTCGTTCACAAATTCGGTAGTTTAATGCCGAAATTTCCATTAGCTGAAATTGCGATCGAATTTAGGCCGAACACACTGGCAGACTAATCTTGTTTATCGCCAGCAGTCAATCTTTCAATTAAATGTGGTTACAATAAATCAATTTATTTAAATGGGTGTGGCAAGATGGCAGTATCTTGTAGTCGTTTAGGGTAAAACGCATTATTCTTTAGGTTATTAATTTTATCTGCTTGATGGATCCTGTGAAATGTGTTTGAGTAAAGCTTATTTAGCGCAACCATTGTTCATTTTGTTTAGATTTTGAAGCTTATCTCGAAAGCCACAAACACTCGATATCGGCGAATTATTGTTAAGGTTTCGGTAGGATGGCGCCTTACTTTTAAAACATCTTTGAAATATATGTTTGCTGTGACATTCAACTCAAATTGTCAATTGTTTGTAAAATATATTTGGATCGCAACGCCATATATCTTATAATTATCGAAAATTGATTGTGGAAATAAACAATAGAGTTTTACGGGGTTTTCTAAGTGTCGTTTCGGTAATTTTTATTATGATCTGATTTCATTTTTTATTTGTATTCAGTAATGTATACAATTTTCTCATGGAAAGATGTACGCAAATATAACGTTCACAAATTATTCAATTTTGTTATCAAAATAACAATAAGGTAATCATTCTCCGATGAGGCTTGCTTTCACCTGAGTAGTTCGGTAAATAAACACAACTTTCGATTCTGGTGCAACAGTTTGGCATGGCTTTTGATCTGATGGTGATCATCGGCCCGTACCATCGGTCTGTTACTGTAAATGGAGATTAATGATAACCTACTTTTTATACCCTGAACAGGGTTAAGTTTGTCACGAAGTTTGTACCACCCAAAAGGAAGCGTCGGAGTCCCTATAAAGTATATATATAAATGATCAGTATGTTGAGCTGAGTCGATTAAGCCATGTCCGTCTCTGTCTGTATATATACAAATTAGTCCCTCAGTTTTTGAGATATAGTTTTGAAATTTCGCAAACGTCGTTGCTCATTTGTCGGAACTGCCGATATCGGGCTACTATACCATATAGCTGCTATACAAACTCAACGATCGTAATCAAGTTCTTGCAAGGAAAACTTTCACATTTGACAAGATATATTCACGAAATTTGGTATAGATGATTTTTTAAGGCAACAACAAAATTTTCGAAACAAATATTCGGATCGGCTTACTATAGTATATAGCTTCCGTGCAAAGTGAACACTGAGTTACTAACAGAAATGCATCTGTGAAGAGTTTTAGCTTGGGTGCAACCGAAGTTGACGTTTTTTTTTGTTATGACCAGAAGATGTCAATCTTGACAAAATCTGGTTCGAACAATATGAGGCTATATGCCACACAGCACGTGAAACAACCGAATTATTGCGTTAAAAATTTGTACATTGAATGGCCTCCAGGAAGTCGTGATTTAACACCACTAGACTACATATTGAGGAGTTATTTGAAGTCATTGCTCTGTAGCAATAAATCAGACTCTCTCCATGCTTAAGAAGTCAACATTAAACGTGCTATTCATGACATACGACTTGATTTAGTGGAAAAAGTACTCAAAAAGTGGTTCATCGAATTCGTTCCTAAAAAATCGTATAGGCCATTTTTATGATGTTATGGTCTGAATTTTCTGCTAATGATTGTACTTCACATTAAATCCAAAACATTTCAAGTTCCTTAAAAGTTATTTTGTTTTCTTTTTAGGATCATAACATCACTCTTATTGGAAAACTCCGTATTTTTATTTGAATTAACTATTTCCCATTTTGTTATGCCTTGTGGCTGGCACTAGTAAATTAACTTTTTGGCGAGTTAAAGTTTGAAGAAAGAGGAGTGTTCCATTTCGACAACCGTCCAGCAACTCCATCTTCATACTTCCCAGCCACCTTCGCTATTTCAAATAGAGGGTTGCTTCTGGCTGCCTGAGCTTGATGTGTTTAAGCTCAAAGCAAGACGAGATCATCATCCGTTCATGCGGCATTCAGGTCTAAGTAACCGGAACAGATCTGGATTTTTATTCGGCACAATTTCTCAAAATTACTTCAAAAATATAAATAGCATTAACGAAATCATCGTAACACTTAACAGTCGAGTACACAATCTTAACGACATTAATTCTGAATGCCAGGTAAACTAACTGGCAGCAGTATGAAACTTTCAAGCTGATTCTTGTTTTTTCGATACGTAAAGTTTTAAAACCAACTTAAAAGTTCTTGATGCTTAAAGACCTTGTATAAAGCTATCTTAGGATAGTTAGATAAGCGTGTAATTCTGAAAGCATTGGTTAGTATGTGACGGTGGTTCTCAGATTGTGAATTTTAGTATTGAGATAAGACGTACGCCTATATTTGAAATCTATTCTTTCGCATACCAACCTCAATTTCTCATTGGAAGCAGAGATTGAGGGCACGTGAGTGTATGCTTTGTCCTGGTAAAACAGCACTTTTGCTTCAAATGCAGCCATTATTCGCCGATTTCCTCTTTCAAATAATGCCATGTAATAGTTGCTGCTGATGCTTCTTCCTTTTTCAAAGTATTCAAATCGCAATTGTATTCCATTCGCATCCCAAATACAGACGGCATAACCTCGTCAGCCGACTATTGCATTTTTTCATGCTTTGGAGCGGGATTATCGGATGACAGCCTATTGGACTTCGGAGTGAAATGATAGAGCCATGTTTAATCCATTGTCAGATATTGGCGCAAAACGTCGAGTTTCTTACGTTTGACCATCTCTAAATGCAATAACTCGTCGTTGGCTTTAGACAAAAATAAGCTAGCGCGGAACTCACTTTGCACAGAGCTTTCTTATACCAAAATATTCGTGTATGATATGTCGTGTACACTCCGTTGATATCTTTAGAGTACATGTTATTTCGGACAACGTCACAGTAAGGTCAACGAAAATTAGTTTGTATACTTTTTCGATGTTTTCCTTGGTAAATAACCTCTTTTTGGCGTTCACTGCGTTTACCGTCTTCGGTGCTTATTTTACAACATCTTAGCATAGCTTACCAGTCCTTGATGATTGATTATGCTTGGACAATATCCGAAAACTCGTCACCAACCCTGGTTTTTTATTCAACTGCATTTTTTCCTTCCAACATGTGAAATTCTATTTTATCCTGGTTTTTTACAATAAGAAAAGTATAATCTTGGTGTGTACAGAACCCGCATGTGCATTGAACTCACACGCCCAAAATTCTTACTGACAAGTATTAAACTAAAAAATTAAAAATTATTAAAATTTAGTTTTAGGTATATTTAGTTTATGGTCTAATTGCCGACACTCTCTTCATTGCAGTGCTTTTACTTCACTGCGCCTGAATGTAGACAATGCTACATAGCATATAACGGTATCTGTTAATAAATTTGGTTGCAGAATATACCATTAAACTCTCCCAATATATGCGTTGAATACGTTTTATAACTAAGCAAACTTGAGATTGTAAGCGACTGATTGCACAATATAGTCAAAAGAGCATATAATTCTAAATAACAATCAGTTGTCGATATCCAATCTTTAAATAAAGATGTTGAGTTTCCCAAATTGCCATTACTGACACCTTTTCCTAGCTTCCTGTAACAAAAAATAATAGAAATATTAAATTGCAGCTGAGTTGCACTCAACTAATAAGCAACACAAAACAAACAACAAAGAAAAAAGTGCAAAAATGAAATGCAAAAGGAAACTCAATACTTGTGAAAGTTTGTCGAAGCAATGCTAAAAGTGGAATTAAGAAAGAAATGAAAATGTAATAAAATAAATGCAAGCACAGATGAAAGGGCTGCACGAAGTTGCAATCTGAGAAAAAGTCTTGCATAAACAAAAAGAAAAAAGAAATGAACAAAACCTAAGAAACTTGGATTTTCATACGAACGATAGAGAAATGTAAAAACTATCAGCCGCTTTGTATAGGGCACTGGCAGCAAAAAATAACGCTGAGAAAAAAGCAACAATAGAGCGAAAGCGAATGGCAAAGCAAGTGCAAGAGTGTGCAGAAGGCATTTCACAACTCACTTCGAATGCAACGCGAGATTACTCACTGATAAAGTTGGCAATTTATGTATTAATGTACGGTGTGTATGAGTAGATGGGGTCTGGGTGTTGGATATAAAAAAATAATGTGCAGATAATGCGAGTGGATTCCCGCAGCGGCGGCTGCTGTTGCTGTTGTCAGTGCAGCCGTTGGCTGCTAAGCAACAAAAGGCGAATAGTTCCACATAATACAAACCACACAAACACACAAGTACCAACTGAGCTCTTGCTAACAGATATTGCTATTTAGGGCTGCCTTCATGCTGTTTGTACTGCTGCTGTTGCCCCGGCAGCAAGTTGCTAGCAAATGCATACCTAAGCTGGCCTTTTATGCTGTCTTATTGCATTCTATCATTCCAAGCATTCCGCTGCCATATTTGGCCTAACTGCAAGACCGCAAACTAAATGCAAATGTTGGCAGCAAGAAAATCTACGATTTTTTACTCACTTTGTGAAATGTTGCGCATACGCCCTGGCTACACCCAGACATGCTCGCATTTATTTGCGGCGCATTGTATGTTGGTGGGGATTTAGGTATGTATATGTGTGAGTGTGTGTGTGCCCACATGAATTTAACATACGATGCGCGGCAGCTAGAATTGAATACGATGGCACCTGAAGATGAAATTCATTTCTTTTGCAAATGCAACTCAACTACACAATTCTGCCTCTTTGTTGCATGCGAGTGAAGACACACACACACACACATACACGATTGCAGCAACAGTGCACAAATATATTTAAGGTAATAGTGTTAGGAAAGAAAACAGTGAATTACAGTCGTTGCAAAAAGTGCTGTGCACAAAAGTGGAACAGTTGAAGTTTGCATTTTCTGGCTAGCTGCTGCAGCTGCAAGCCAACATTTGGCAGGTTTTGTTATTGTTGTTTACACTTTTTTCCAAAATCTTTTACTTTCCGTTGTACGAGTATGTAGTTGGTGTTATGCATGAATGCAATTTTATTTGTAAATTTATTCCATTTGCACTGCGACTTAACTCAACACAACTCGCCCAATGCACTCAGCCCACAAATCCCCAGCAAATCCAGCACAATTCGCTCAAGTCAATTCGTTGCAGCGTCCAACTTGAGATAGTCGCTGCCGCACACTTTTGCATTTACCCTCTCCCGCATTTGTTTTACACGCCATTGCAACGTAAAGCGGGGTGTGGTGGGTGGAAGGTGCCCGCTGGTGGTGTAAGTATGCTGAACTGCATCTCCATGTTCGAGCATTTCACTGCAATATAAAAAGGATTACATTGTAACTGCTCGAACATACTTACATTTGTAGCATATAAATCACGACACGACAGACATACATACGTGCATACATGTATGGAAATATATGTGTCTGGGCAAGGGACTTGAGTACAAACATGCGTGCATACTGCAGCTTCAGGGCGCCCAGAGTAGCATGAAAGCAGACATTATGAAAATGTATTTTAAATATGAATTCAAATACAGTAAAATAAATTGAAATATTCAAATGCAGATTAACCAATGACACGGGAGAATACCTGTGAAGTATTCCCATTACCTGAGCTAGAAAAAGTTTGTGTAATCAAATTCTAATGAAGGCTTTAAATGCAAATGTTTATAAAGGCTCTAGTTGTCGTCGTCTTTAACTCCGAAGCAGCTATAGTTGATTGTGGGTTGAAAAGACAGAGTTTCTATGCCGTTGTTGTATAAGTTTCTGGAGTCCCAACGAGTTTGAAATGCATGCCTTTGAATTATCTATTAGCTTTGTGAGAATAGTTGGGAACCAGATCCATTTACGCATACTCAAATTTTCAGAAACGCTATGTTTAGTACTTTCTTTCGCTATTTAACTTTAGTTTGCATTCACAAAAAATTCTTCTCTGGACATCAGGATGCGCCATTTTTGTAACACCTGTCTCTGACCCCCCCTCTAATTATTTTAATTATACCCTGAACAGGGTATATTAAGTTTGTCACGAAGTTTGTAATACCCAGAGGGATGCGTCGGAGACCCTATAAAGTCTATAAATAAATGATCAGTATGTTGAGCTGAGTCGATTTAGCTATGTCCGTCTGTCCGTCCGCCTGTCTGCATATATACGAACTAGTCCCTCAGTTTTTAAGATATCGTTTTGAAATTTTGTAAACGTCATTTTCTCTTCAAGAAGCTGCTCATTTGTCGGAAGTGTCAATATCGGACCACTATAACATATAGCTACCATACAAATTGAACGATCGGAATCAAGTTCTTTTATGGAAAACTTTAATATTTGACAATGTATCTTCACAAAAGTTGACATAGGCTATTTTCTGAAACAGAAATGTAATCTCCGAAGAAATTGTTCAAATCGGTTAACTATAGCATATAGCTGCCATACAAACTGAACGATCGGTATCAAGGGCTTGTATGGAAAACTTTCGCATTTGACGAAGTATCTTCACGAAATTCGACATAGATTACTCCGAAAAAATTGTTCAGATCGGATTACTATAGCATATTGCCTCCATCTAAACATAGTTACTACTTAAAAGAAATGCACCTGACAAGGGTATATTAGCTTCGGTGCAGCCGAAGTTAACGTTTTTTCTTGTTTTTAATATTTTTTTGTAATATTTTTCTTCTGTATTCTTAAGATATCAATAAAAACACCATAAAAAATGGATAGTAAAAATATTTTTTTAATATTCGACGCTGTTTGCTATTATTGGCAAATAATCTGCTATAGATTTACAAAGCTTAGTCTTCTCCCTTTAAAAAACATTTTTGTGATTGAAAAGGGGGATCTAAAAAATTTTTGAACGAAAGTGGCCTCTTCTGACACCTTTAAGGCGAGAATTCTTGCCATTTTGAATCAGTCTATCTATTACTAGGCATCCAGCTGTTCAAAAATTAGTGAAAATAATGAGGAAGTTTGCTACATTTTGAAATTTTTGTATAAAAAGGGAAGAATGGGAAATGGGAAAATTTTTATGGAGACGATGGTGTAGCATCCGTTCTGGAAATTTTAATGTGAAAGATGCATCTCACTCTGGTCCACCAATCGTTGAAAAAGTCGATAAAATTAACGAAAAGATTGACCAGGACTGTCACATAACCAGCCTTAGCGTTGGAACTTAACATTCGTCATCAAATGGTTTTGAACCATTTAAGAAAGGCTGCCTACAAAAAGAAGCTCAATGTTTGGGTACCACAAGAATTGTCTGTGAAAAATTGAATGGACCGAATTAACATATGCGATTCTTTGCTGAAACGAAATGAAATTGAACCATTTCTGAAGCGAATAATAACAGGAGACGAAAAATTAATCAATTACGACAATAATGTGCGAAAAAGATCATGGTCCAATCGTGGTGAAGCTCAACAAATTGTCGTAAAGCCAGTATTGACGCCTCAAAAGGTCATGCTGAGTGTTTGGTGGGATTGGAAAGAAATCTTTCACCATGTGCAGCTCCAGCCTGGTATAACGATTGATTCTACATTGTACTGTCAACAGTTGAAGTAAACAATCGAAAAATATGGCCAGAACTGATCAACAAAAAAGGGTCTGTCTTCCATTAGGACAAGGTTCGAACATGCACGTCTTTAATTACTCGACAAAAACTGGGAGAGCTTGACTGGGAAGTTTTGATGCATCCACCATATAGCCCTGACCTTTTATCATTGGACTACCATTTTTCGAGTCAATGCAGAACTCCCCTAATGGAGTAAAGTTGGCTTCAAAAGAAGCCTGTGAAAATTACTTGCAAAATTAACAAAATGTGGTGGTCGAATATGAAAAATATCGTCTTCAGCAATATATTATATAATCTTTAAAGCATCGCCTTAAATCTAAACAAAAAAATACGTTAGAGACATTCGTAGACGCAGATAATATACTTCAGGATAGTTGCTTTTAAAACCAGTTTCTTTTGCAATGAAACCTCAAACGGCTTCAAATATAATAAAATTGATATAAAATAGTAAAACAAAAGCCAATTCGCACGTTACTTAGTGCTAGAACAAATACTCGTATCTTCTTTTTCTTTATTAGAGTAAGCACTGCTTATGCAGTTACAGCCAATAGAATACATATCAACTGAATGTATTTGTCGATTCAGTGAATATAACTTGCCAATAAAGTGCTATGGTAGGAGACAGAAGAAGCCGCAAAAAAGATAAACAGTGGAAAAATAGTAAACAAGTAAGAAAAGAAGACCAACTACATAACAACTACAAAAAAAAAAAATTATAATCGAAAAAAAATTCTGCGGAATTGACAAGAAAAGAAGCGTTAGCACCTGCAAAAGTTCAAGGTTTCCTGAAAAATTAAAAAAAAAAACAAAAATTTATACTATATCAAGATAAGTTTATGTAGTGTTGTGTACAATAGCCGAGGTCGATGATTACTGCTATGATAAAAGAACCATAAATAGACAAAATTTATATCATGGTGCTGGTGGCATAGGTTAGTTAGCAAATCTTTTCATTATAAACAACAATAAATTTGCCCGCCAGATTATCTGTATATTTTACAAAAGTTTCCATGGGCTTAAAGTAAAGCAGGTGTATTTGCGATTTCTCTTCACTCTTGTACTACTACGAGACTACTGCCGCAGGCGCTATTTTCTAAGCACGAAATTTCAACTGACCGTTATAATGTTCACGCCACTAAACACCAGAGAAACCAATGCGTTCTAAGATGCGACAACCTTTTCCAGCAACTTCGTAGACAAACATAACAAATACAAAGTAATCCAATCTAAAAGTGAGTGAAGTGAAGCATGGCACAGGGATAGTAAAATTGCTTAATGCATTTTTATTGACAGCAACGCAATTTCAGCAGCGACAATAGCGAATGTGCAAACACACAATGAAGAATCACACACGTCTGTGTAAGCAAATAAATAAATAAATAAATAAATATGTGTTCGAGGTTACTCATACGACGTGGCGAACAGCGTGCGTCAGTGAATTGAGTATAACGCAAATAAAAGTGGTGTGACGTGGCGTGGCGTGGCACACTTGACAGTGTAGATGGAAAATAATGCTGGACAAAAGTGAAATAAGCCAGGCTGATGTTAAGAAAATAATATACACGTGTATTAAATGGAGACTCGAATATATGCTGAGCTATTATTTATTTAGTATTTATATAGACTGGTGGGAATTATTTGTTTATTGGATTATTAAAAACGCGCCATTATAACAAAGTTCGCACATATATTTATAAGCAACAGAGTACGGTTGCTGCTTGTTGCTTTCTGCGCCACAACGCTGGCAAAACCCACCTATTTTATAAATAGAATTCATTTACATAGTGAGAGTACGAGTAAGCTAAGTGATGAGATTGTCTTGAGAAAGCAAGTTACTTATTTTTAGATTGAGTAAGTAAATTTATAATTGATTAATGCTAATTAACGCAAATGCAAAGGAAGAAAGGAAGCGAAAATGTGCTTTCATATTTCTTTTAGTGCAAATTTTTTAGTTTGACAAATATGCCACTTTTAATGCAATAATCTGATTTTTGTGACTTTTAAATTAATTTATCATCACTAACTATAACAAAACGGAAAGGTTTTGGATTAAAAAAAAAAAAAACAGTACTTAGTATACCCAACAACATCATTTTAAGATGCCAGACCATAGCAGTATATTTCAAGCTGAGCTCGTTGCTATTGCGAAAGCCGCGAGCATGGCCTCTAATGCCGCTGCAGGCAATTCCAGAGTCAACATCTACACAGACTGCCAAGCAACAATCAAGGCATTAACCTTGTATCACATATCGGGTAGAAATATTTTTGGAAGGAAATCAGTAGTTGAAAGTGTTGCCAGAATCAAGCAACTTCACTTCTACTGGGCACCAGGCCACCAAAGCATCGAGGGCAATAAAATATTGGGCGAGCTTGTCTAGAATGGTGTACGGTTAACGACATTGGGAAACTCATGTGATATCTATACGACAAACTGGACAGAAGCATGGTGTATAAAATCCAATAGAACGAGCTGCCTGGGTACAAAAGTGCAAAAGTAATGTGCAAAATGGTAGAACAGAAGTATACAAAATTCATATAGGCACTTGACCTACTGGTAACTGTCTGGTGGCGACACACGCTAGCTGACAGTTCGAGAAGATTGCAAGAAATGTCTAGAGCAAGGCACCAAGCCATCAATGGAGCATCTCTTGTGCACTTGTCTCGCATAGCAAGATTTCGCTGTAAGCACTTGTCACCATGGTCTGATGCACTACAGGAAGTATCGATAGTGAGGCCACAGAGTCTGTTAAAATTCGTGTCAAGCGCAGGCATCATAAAGGATGACTGCTCTCCATGGACCTAGTAACTGAACTTCATCTGGTATCGCAAAGGACCAAAACTGGTCTATGCGTTGTTCAAAGGCCTACCAGACTAACCTAACCTAATCTATCCAACAATAAGCGATTTACACTTATATCTTGATATCAAAAATATCTCCTTTAGTTAAGTAGAGCACAAATTTCTCAATGTCTTTCTTATTAAACAGGGTCTGTTTTCGAGGTACTTCATATGGAACTGTATGGGCATCAATAAAAAATAGTATATTTTGTGGTTTTAAAAGAGAAATTACGAATTAATTTAGTGGAGATAGTGAATATTATAAATCAAGCGGTTTAACTATACAATAAGAAGCTTGCTGATATTTAGTTGAGAACGTAAAGCCTTTTAGTAATAAAGCTCTCCATGCAAAAAATTTTCCCCAGAGATAATCTGGGTAAAACAGTAAACTCCTTCCTTTTCTTATGCTGGAAGTAAATTCACATAAAACACACGTATTTAATTCTCACTGTATCACTCACTCGAAGTTAATTTCCTGTCACTATATTACTAGCATATGGTATGCAAAATATGCTGAAACAAATTGCTCTGCATCACGCCTCAAAGCCATAATTTTTAAGTAGTGCCTGAGTAAGTGCGCAGCTTTAAAATAGATTAAGCAAAATACAAATGCACAACTGCTGAAAATAATTTCGTTGAATCATCATTGCACACGTTGGCGGTAATCATGGCATTGCAAGTATTAGAGAATTATTCTCAGCAATATTTGCATATACGAGTATGTAAATATCTAAAATTGCAGTGGTGCTCCGAACGGCAAAGCGCAAATCAGCAAGTCAAACAAGCAACACACTATTTCTTTGCCTGTTTTGCTCATTTTTGAATTGGCTCATATTACCAACCTTTGCAACGCGGCACATGCTATGCCGTTATAAATACAAGTACAAACCGTAATACAAGGAGTAAAACATTTTTCATGACTACCAAGCCGATTAATCATAATCGTGCGCTGTGTTGACCCCGCCGGTGCTGGCTGAAGTCGCATGCATTTGGCGATTAGTTAGCAGCGACCTACAAGCTTCGGCGTCTAGCCTCCGCCTTCACTACTGCAGCGCGCGCGCATTTGTCTGCGGCGCACAGCTCGTGTCGCGTTGTTGGCGTTGATGTATGTGCCACTGAAAGTGGGCGTTTCCGTTGCATGAGTACGCTGTTTGTTGCTGTGTCTGTGCTTTCGTTTGGGCATTTTAAATTTATTTACTTTTTAGCGCCACACAAGCTTGACTACCTCGCAGGCATGTGGAGCTGTTTAGGTGCTGGTAATGCGCTTGTTCGCGATCCATATCTCAAACGCAAGTGTGACAATTTGTACGAGTGTATAAATTTTAATTTTGTTGTTGCACTCGCAATGCTTGTGAAATCATGGCTATTAGTTTCTAATTTCAAATTTCGTGATTTGGTTGTGGAATTATAGAACTGGGCTTTAGGGCGAGGCTAAACTATGAACAGTGTAATCGTTGCACACGGTCAGTGTTTTTCCAAAACCTTTCGAGTTAAGGGATCAATACCTAGAGAGATACCAAGATCATAAACCCTTATTGTTGCTCATATACTTGTATGTACTGCGCTGAATTTTTAGTTCCGTGCAGTTATTCTGAATTTTCGAGATAATATCCGTAGACCTCATAGATTCCTTGCAGCTGCAGTGAGTCAAAGCTATTTTGTCATCAGCACAATCTTCCATGCTCTAAAATAGTAAGAGATTTAGAGCGGAAGAGAGATTGCTTTTGAGCTTTTGTCTGCTTAATTTTTATCTTCTTTTTTAATAAATGAGAGCTGCTATACCCTGAGCTCTCCAGAAACTTATGAAGCTTCCTATGTTGGAGGAGTGAGGGATGCTTATGATTTTAATAAAATTTTTGTCAAAGAACATTGATTTTGGAAATTGTTTTAGTTAAATATTATCAACCGTTTACTTTTTGAGATTTGAATCTCCTTTGATCTCTGAAAAAAGTGACTTCAAGGCTTTCATTTGCCTAAAATTTCGATTTTGTGCAGTTATAAATGTATATTTCGTTAAGAAATATTAAATAGCGCTGATTTAAGATGTTACGACACTCTCGAGTAGCCTTTCACGAACAGGCAGTACTAGCGGTCAGCCCGGCACAAACATTCAACTGAATAATATAAGTGTGGTAACCAATCAAATCACCAAAGTTGAGTGAACCCGATCATTAAAAAAAAAGAAGATTTCATTTAGAAATGAATTCAATTTGCCACTTATCTCATTAATTTTTAAATTCCGCCTCGAAAATTCCCGTCCTTTTCGCCAATTAAATAAATGAATTGGTCATGTCAAAGCCAAATCAAATAAAATCTCACTAAGAGCCTTCTAATGTTTCCTAGAAGAGCAGCGATTTCAAATGCTAAAATAATATATTATTGCTTGAATTTGAAAGGCAACAACGTCAGCTTCCGGACACGATAATAAAATAATTTTGTTGGTAATTTTACCGCCATGCCAAGTCATTGAAACCGCAACACGAAAGGCTGCTAACCTCAAAAGCTGGTGTGATGGCGCAAAATGTCAGCAGACAAAAATACAAAAAGTAACAATAACAACAACAACAACAAGCAACAATTTTTCGGAACTCTGCTTGGGTTCACTCCAGACCGAAGCAACACTTTGAGGCAAATCATGCAGAGTTGGCAAAGCGCTCAGTGAATACGAAATGATTAATTGCGAAACGGATTTATTTGGTTGACAAATTATGCCAGACTCATTAGCAAATAAATGCAGGGTAGTGGCGGCGGCAATCATTTTGACTGCGCTCGTATGTTCGAAAATAAAATAAACAGGCATACAAATTAGCTGAGTGCGGCCGCAGGCGAAAAACCGATTACTTTTGGTATGCATTTTGAGTGGGTATGAAATTGAGGCAAAAAAGCTGAAGCTTTGCAGCTGCTATGGAAATAATGAGTAAGGTTTAGTTAAAGATTTAATGTTAAAAAATATTTGTTTGTGAAGTCCCGGTCGATATTAGCAAATAATTAGGTTTCTATAATATGGATATCTATGCAATTTCGGACCACTTTTAGAAACCATTTATTGACCTATGTATGTATATAGCGTCACTAATAGTGAATTTTTTTTCATAAAATAAAATAAAATACAAATTTTTCATAAACTTAACGCCTGGAAAACATCACTTGGCTTACTGCCCTCACACATTTGCATGGCTACCAAAAGTGCTCACGCTCGCACTAACCAATTGCCGCGCCATCTTCGTCGAATTCCGTACGCCACATGCCACCCGCCTTATCTACACATATTAAGTCCATTAATAAAACTGACAAATAGAATTGAATAAAATATATTCGTCCATTTCATAGCGAAAATTTTATGCGACTTTTACATGTTGCTCGTTTTTCACACTCAAATTCGCGCCTGCCTGCCCGCCTGCGCCCTCCACTCACCGTCGCATCGCATTCGCCACACAAACCGCTGCTTATACTCATGCTGGCATACAAAATGGAAATAAATTTCTATTTCTGGCTTTGTGTGTGTATTTGCGCAGCAAATGTGGGACGCCGCTGCAAATTAATTAGCACGCAAACCACCAGTCGTGACCAGCCACGTCATCAAATAAAAGCGGGCGCTAGGCGCTACATATTGGATGTTGGCGCTGTTGATGATGATGAAGGAGCCATCAGCCAAGCTCTAGCGGAGCAGCGCGGTGCGTGGTGGCGGTTGGGGAAATTTTTAAATGCCATTTATTTGCCTTTGCTTGGAATAATTAATATCAGCAATAATTTAGTGAAACACATTGCGGTTACAGAAAATCACTAGCAATCGTGCTTTTTGACCATTTCGCTGTGTTCTGTGTTCTATCTGCCGGCCTGGTAGGCACCGCACCGCCTTAGTGCTGCTGTTGAGTGGCTTGACAAAATTCTGACATGTGCGTGGCCATTAGTAACCGCTGCTATGCTCAAAATCTAGATATGCTGCAGTGCAAATGTGGTGCACCCTGTAGGAAAAAATTTAAGCTTTGTTTACAGAAATAATTCCACAAAAAAAAACGTTAACTGCGCTTGCACCGAAGCTGTAAATGTAGGCCTATACAACCGATTCTGCTCGCTCAGTTTATACAACAGCTAAGTATATAGGTATATTAGTCCAATATCTGACGTGAGAAAATTTTCAGATCGATATCTCAAAAACTGAGAGACTACTTCGCGTAACAGGTCAAATGAAAAGTCCCCGGCCTTCCATACATTATAGTTCCTTCGAAAAGTGTGATTATAGCGACCTTCCAACTTTTCCATATCATCTTTTTACCACGACAGCAAAGGAGAAACTTCGAACTAGGCCTCAGTTTCGACGATCTCATCTTCATTCGGCGAAAATTTCTTCCCAACGAGCATTCTTTTTAGATATTAGAACAGGAAATACATAGTTGCTAGGGACCACCAGATCTGGAGAATATGGCAGAAAGGCGTTTTCGTCTTTCAAACGGTCCAATAACGCTATATAGGTAACCGTCGTTGTTGATGGTCGTTCTTTTTTTCAAGGTAGCCAATAAAAATACGTTATTCCAACCTTTGAAGCTGGTTCATCTTGTGCAGTCCACTGTGATGACTGTCGATTGGATTTCGAAGCGAATTGATGGACACTGCTTCGTATCAATAACTCGTCGTTGTGTTTTCACTCTACGCTCATCCAAAATTATTTTGTAGACTTTTTTGATCTTTTCGTCGATAACCACATCTTTTGGGCGTCCACCGTCTTCGGTGCTCATTTGACCACTTTTAAATTTTGAATAAAAATCATTAATGATTGATTTATTCTGGGCGAGTGTCCAAGAACTCGCCAAGTTTTTGCGTCAACTGTATTTTTTCCTTTCAAAAAGCCATATTTTATTACATTTTTCGAAACGTACAGACACTAACAAATATGTGATAATAAATGTTTTGGTGAAGCATGCCTTTAGTGACAGAATGAATTAAATAATGGTATCGAATATTATCGATTAAAAGTCCATCTCTTTCAAACCCGCTTAAGCGTGTATCAAGTTTAGTCTTTCCAATTGGGTCTACTACTGTTACCATACTCTCTCCCACTCTTACTCCCTCTTTCTTTCCCCTTACTCTTATACATAATACCGTTTCGCTCAGCAATTACATGCATGCGTGTTGGCTTTAAAGTGTGTCTTCGTTTAAATTGAGCGGTTAATTAAAAGTTTAACATCGTGTCGTGCCTTTTTGATTTCGTTTATGCAAATAAAACACGAAATTAGTCTCATTTATAATTTCCACTTATTGCGTGTAGCATTTAAGTAGCTGGCAATTTATTGATTACGCGCCATGAAGGGCCAACAGTGACGGTTCATTACCAATCACAACAAATACTTTAAGTGGAAGTAATGATGGGTAACGAAAACCAAATGACAGCCGCACAAATCACCCCTACCCCTCTTGTGAAAACAAAAAACCAAGAAAATTGTGGGAAATATTTGCTGCTGGCAAAGAAACTTTTGGTTGACCTAATAAAGGGTTTGGCTCACTGAAATTGCGTATTTATAACTTTTTCACATGGGAAAATTAATGGTGTCTAGTAATATGTAAATTGCTTGGGTTGCATGTGGTGTAGGTATGAAAGTGTTTTGTTTCGCTGTTTACAATGCTAACAGAGTCTAGGCTAGAGGCAGTAATATAAATGGAAGCCGAAATATTAGTTTCTGCCAGTATGTTTTTCATTTCGTCTGTCTTCATGAATCATTTCTCACGAATCAGACTTTTATTTCGCAGCATATGATTCTTCTTGGAAGTAGAAGTACAAGAGTATTAAATACAGGGCTATATTGAAACTGCGTTAAAAGAGAAGCTTGAAAAGTATAAAAAATATACTCAAAGTGCTTAGTTGGGGCTTGCAATCTTAGCTAAATCCTCATGAAGAAAGCAAGTAGTAGCTTATAAAGGAAATATTTTTTCCTTCGAGTTCATCATAATTTTTCGAGCGCTTCATTGTGATGGACTTTGTTGAAACTTTCAGTATTGCATCATGGTTAAAACTGGCATAATAATTAGTTAGAGTCTGAAGTGCTAGCAAAATCCCTTCAAAGATTCCTAGATAATCGTGTCTGTGCAAGCAGATGCAGCAGAATTATATGACGGCTTTCCGACAACACAAATATTCAAGAAGGGTAAAGTAGTTCGAAAGAATAAGCATTTAATATCTAAGTATTTTCCAATACTTCAATTAGTGGGAGATAGAAAAAAATGTTGATTTATTTTGCTGCTATTTGCATTTGAAAACTTAAAATTGCATCTCGTTTTTCCAAAGAAAATAATCTTAATGCCCTTCACTACATTTCTTAATAAGCAAATTAACCCAATCCAATATCACGATGTCACGACTTTGCACTCGCAATTTAGCAACAGAAGTTGGTTTCTATACATCGTTTCAATAAAGACTAACATTTTGATTTTCCTGTCATTGATTTCAACACAAATGTATCTTGTGGTATGCTTATGCTACTGCTAATTTAACGCTTACGCTCCATTGAAGGGGAAAACGCACTGCTGAGCCATGCATTAACTTAATTAAATTTCACTTTCATGTAGCGATGGAAAAAAATAACGGGAAAAGAACTAAAGGAAGTCAAAGTAGTTGGACATCAGCGTTTGTACCAGTGGCTAATAAAAGATTTTGATGCTGAACTAGCGAGACAGATATCATAAGCCCTACCTGTTTGCTTCCACTAAGAGTCAAAGAACAAACACATTTGGCGACCACGAGACTTGTTTTAAATGATTTTCGCATCAAATAAATAGCTGTTAATGATGCGAAAGATAGTTACATGATGAAAGGGACTTTCATTCATATAAATGAGTGGAGTGGTCCTGTGGGAGATATAAGGGCTGATGATGCTGGTATATGTAATTGCGCGAGTACGTACATAGTTAGTGCCACAACCGATGACCAAAAAGCCAAATATACATTTGTTTGTGGATATATTCTTCTGAGGAAGATGTGATTGATTTTTAAATATAAAAGTCTTTGTGTTGCTTTATTGAGAAATCAAAGTTGTGTGGGGTTTTAAGACAGCTGGAATTAGCTATCGTCCAAAACCACATCTTTTCTGCCAAAAAAATTGCCTACTACTACTTCATGCTTCCATGAAATCTGAAAGTTTTGGAGTTTGGAGTTATTGGAGTTGTTTTAGAGTTGTCATATAGCCATATCGACAGTGTATTTGAAACAATTTCACAATCTTATATTAAGGTGTACTCTCGATTTTTTAGTACATATAGATGATGGAAAAAAAAATTGTCAACGTTGGCGGCGATTTGTTCCAAGCTGCCACTAGGCAAAAATGCACTAACTTTCAGAAGAACAGGTGCAAATTTTTGATTTACCGTTGCTAGCAATTACTCAAAAATATTACTATCAGTATTGATGGAAGGGGCCAATTTACATTTGAAAATTAATTTCATTCTGATACCTCTCATATTGACAGATGCGTAGATTGCTAATATCTTTCGAGATTTCAAAACTCTAGTGTTACAGTCTGACAAATCACAACTTTGTCGTAAAATTTGACGTTTTAGAAGTTATACGAGTACATATCCAGCACGTTTCGATATACGAGCGCTGTTTGTGTTGTTTACAGTAACTTAAAATTTTCATCTCCGTCAAAAAATGATGAACTTAACTAAATTTTTGCCGCTAAAGCTCCATTAAAGACCACTGTTTCTCGATGCTATGGTGAATTCTAGATCGTAGATCATCCAAGACGAATTCGAGAAGGTCGTTCAATATTTTCATATCGTAATTTGGGTTATAGTTAGATGGAAACAACCAAAGACATTAGTGAGACCAACATACAAATGTATATTCGATATTTAATGACTATAAACGAAAATTCTTCTTTTTGGATGACATACAATTTGTCAATCAATCAAAAAAGGGTCGTGTTAAAAAATACCATAACGGTGCTTCGAAAAAAGTCTACTCGTATAAAATCGTGACAAATGACTAATCGTGGATTTACGCGTATGAGCGTAAAGTAAACAGTAGTCGACTGTGTGCGTGTTTCAAGATGAGCTGAATTCAATAAAAATCGTTCGCGCACGAGGTACTTCCAAGCAAATGGTTACCTGCTTTTTTTTGAAAATGTGGACATGTCGCCATAATACCATCAGAACAATGCAGAACAGTAAATTCTGAGTCTTGCGCAACTATTTATGTGCCAGTTGTCTTTCAAGAAACCAGGAAACCGTCGAAGACGGCTCACTCTTCACCACGACAAGGCGAGCTCTCACACTTCAATTGAAAGAACTGCATTTTTGCGCACTTAAAAAACATTGATTTGACTACTGTTTTTTTCATGGATTTGCTTCGAATGACTTTTCTTTATTTCCGTACGAAAAGAATAAACTTAAAGATTAATGTTTTTCGGTACCTGAAGAGGTGATTTGGTGTGCTTTGGCAATTAATTGCAAAAGTTTATAATTCTTAATGGAGATTATTTTAAAAATCAATAAAGTACTTTTCAATGATTAAAATATGCTTTTGTTCTCTTATCCGGAAATATAAATGGCAACTTTCGTATATACGATACAAGGCAAATTGGTAGAACTATTTCTTCTAGGTTTCATGTTCAAACCATTACTAATGTTTATATGATCTATTGCAAGCTGCAGAAAGGTTGAAAATTTCATTCTGTAAGAAGTGGGCGTGGTTATAATCTAACATTACCAAGTTTCATAAAGAGAATACAAACAAATTTATTTCAAATTGATGAGGCAGTTGCTGCAAAACTTCATTCAAAAGTGCACAGTACACGCCTATGGCTATGATTCTTGCTTCTTGATGTTGTGAGGCTTCCTGAGAGAACTATCGCTCTCTTTATAGTTTCTATTATAGAATGTCTGTAGGCGTGGCTATTGTCGGTTCCCACACTTTCATGAAACGGCAATATGCGATCCTTATCTGTAGTAGCTCATGCCATATGCACAGTAAATCTCTCTTGTAGGAAATATGTTTTCATATTTTTCATAGATTATTTATTACGGCACTTTGTTTGCACTCCTTTGATATGATTTTCAGTATAACCTACAAGAACTATGATTTATCGATGACTTCTAGCGCCAGTGTCATTGCAGATTATTTTCAACTTTCATCAGAAATGGACACTTTTTACACATTTAATGCAGAGTTCATTATAATTTTTGTGCGCAATGCCCGCTTTTTCGCTGGCGCAACTTTAAACTAGGTTAAGAACTGTTACTGACAAGTTGGAAAAATAATCCGTTTGCTGGTGTAGAAAAAACAACAAAAGACAGTTGAAACCAAAACAGCGCAAAATCAAAAAAAAAGAAGAAAAAAAAAACAAAAAAAAAAAATCTCGAACAAATACCCCAAACGCTAAAATAATATTTCAAAGCTTTGCAAAGACGAAGGTCAGCTGGCCGCTTTTTCACTGGCAGCAAATCAGCATTTTGGTGCGGCTTGTTGTTGACACTTTCATTGCGGCGGCCGTTGGCGGCGACATGCTTGGATGCGGATGCATAATTAAGTGGCCCGTCGCCGTAGCTGTAGCTGTAGCCGTAGCCCTAGTATTAGGCAGCGAAAGTTTCGAGTTGTTAGACTTTCACTTGCGCTTTTAATTTTCATTTTTGTCATACTTTCCGTTTGCGGTGTTGTTGTTGTTGCACGCTCTACACACTTTCTATGCACCCTAGGTGACGAGGTCAAGGCTGCTGGAATCAGTTTAAAATTGGCAAACGCGCTGGCAACAGACGTTGGCGACAAAGCGTCGCACAGCGCGTGGCCAACGTAAAGCGCGCCGCGCGATACGCTAACGGAAATGTTAACGAGGGGGGTGTGAAGCGTCGCGTTAAATAAGCGCAATTTATGGCCGAGAAAATTAGACGGATATTTCTTACTGTTTATGCCATTTTTATATTTTTCTTATTTCTTGCAAAAAAAAAAAATTAAAAAATAATAAATTAAATATTATATATACATATGTATGTATGTATGCAAGTATGTGTGCTGTCTATTTCGGCGCTGCTGTTTGTTTGCTAAAGCAAAGTTGTCATAACTTTGTTGACAGCGGCGTTGATGAAGGCCTCATAAATATGAAGGAGCGCTGTGACGTTGAGTAGCGGGAAATAAAGTCAAGTGCAGGAAAGTTGGCAATACGCTTGAAAGTGACCGCCATTTCTCGGCCTGTCCTCTGGCGCTGTCCAAGCGACAACAACCTCGGTTGTGGACATCAAAGGCGATTTAATGTTTTCAATGCGCTTCACTGATTTTCACATTTTATTTATTCCTTTCAAAGTCGCTTCTTTGTTTGCGCTTGAATTCTTCATTTTTGGGTTTGTGTGTGTGTGTTTTTACTGGCGGCACATACACTTGCGCACTAGCTGTCGTGTATATTTGTATTATTAGCTCCACTTTCGCCATACAGATAATCTGTTTAATGCTCAATTCTTTATTGTTTTGTGACTAAAGGTCTTCGCTGTTGCATAAGTTACTTAAAATGAATTCATCCGCTCGTTTTCATGGCTTCGGTGTTCTTATCAGATTTTCTTTGCCTGCTAGGGATGGCATTCGTTGCTTTGGTTACTTCCGGCCTACACGCATTTGCTCAAAAGTTGCCACCTTAACAGTAACTTGCGCAATATATTATACGCACGTTCGTCTCCCGTTATTGGCGCCTTGTGTGTGTATTGTTGTCTCATATATATTGAGCTTAGTTCGGCTTATTGCAATTTGCTGATTTATATGAGCTTGACATTTAATATATTGTTCTTAATTTCTTTGTTTTAGTCAGTTACCAATAGCCGCTCAATATTGCATGGAAACAAACTTACATACTTATCTGTATTATATATCTCTTTCAGACGAATGCTGCTTGTAAACTTAAGTCCATTATATGTATGTGGCAAAGTAGTTTTAGTAAACATTTCGATAATCTTATATGATATTGAATGAAGCTTTACAACGTCATTCGTAGTTCAAAAGTGCATAGATGAACTTAATTCAATCTTTGACGATAAAACTCTATCAAGAACTTGTGTTATCGATGGTAAGGTGAATTCAGTCGAGATCGTAGATTACTCCAAGGCGAATGTTTTGAAGGTTGTCCAAAATAAATTGTAGTTCTGAAAACTATTGTTGCTTTGCACAAACTGATATTGCAAGATTGTGATGTGACCTATCATGATATTGAGGCAACTAGGGGCATAAGGATAATGTCTGTAACTGCCTTTTTGAGCACTCAAAATATTAATTTAATGAGTCATCCTTCCTATAATTCTGTCTTGTTAACGATTGACATCTGTTAATTACAGTTCATTAAAAACAAGCTAAGAGGTCAACATTCTTTGAACGGTTGATGCGTTCAAAAGTGATGTTTTTGAGGAAACCTTAATCAGAGTGGCAAAACTGATTCGAAAATTGGTTCAAACGCATGCAAGAGTGTATAAATCTTAAGTGAGAATATTTTGAAAAACAATAAAGCGATTTTCGAACATTAAAATTTGTTTTTGTTGTCGAATCCCGATATATAAGACGCAACCAACGTGTAGCCATGTCCATTAGTTTGTCCGTCTAACGCGACTTAGTTCCTCCGTTTTTGAAATATCGACGGGATATATTTTCTCTTTCTTCCAAAGAAACTACTCATTTTTTTAGGAATAAGCAAAATAATTTGTTTTTGGCAAAATGGCGGTTTCTAAAAAAAACGATTTTTGACTAAAATTTCGGTTTTAAGGTGTTTACAAAAAATATTTATGGGTTAAAAAATTATTAAATAATATATTTAAGAAGCTTGTTCTAATTTGAGATTAATAACCCTTTAAGTCTAAATTATATCGAAGAGAAGATAAGAAAAATATGAGAGTGATATTTTTATATATCATACGGGTTCATTCTTTCTAGTACACGCCCATGTATTCTAATGTTTAGAGAAAACTATTTTGGGATAACAAAATCCTCATATAAGATACTCATACAAATTATTGTATTCGACGTTATCGCCGCATCATCTATGGTGTACGTGACGTATGAGCAACATTTACCACGCAAGCTGAAAATTAACTTTTTTCTCAGCAATAACTTACAAAATCGCTATGTCCTTCTTCGAATTGTTCCTTAGCAAGAATTTCATTAGCCAGCCATAAATGTGCCAAAAGCAGATATTCATTAGAATTCAGTGCAGTGAGCCATGAATAACGTAAATTTTAATAAATAATTGGGTTTTCATTAATTTTTGGTTTTTTTGATAAATTAAAAATATCAAAATATATTAGAAAAAGAATAACTTATAAAATCTGCATACTTAAGTGGAATTGCGCTTAGCATATTTAATATAATGAATAGCTAAACATGCAAAACAGCGCTTCGCTGCGAGCGCTCAAAAGCATCTCCTCACCCTCCAGCCTGGGCAAATTAAAGACATAATAGGCAAACGGCATATTGGCAACGCATAGATTCAATATCAATGGAGATCACGGTAATCGAAAACAATTGACGTTGCCTGCAGAGCTGCCGACTGCCAAGCCACGGCACAGTGTGTACACCTGCAAGTTACCCATGAGCTGCCAGTCAAGCTGTCTTTATAACGTCACAGCGCCGCCAACTACACGTATCTCATTGCACAATTAATTATGCACTGCAATCGTGCAAGTATCTGCGGGGCGTATTAGCAGTGTGTATGTATGTGTGTGCGTATTTACATACAGATATTCCTACTTACCTACGCTGCATGCAAGGACAGTCAAGGACTCCATATTGCTGCTGTATGATGCTATGTGCTGCTATGCTGAGGGCGCGGTGCGGGCCTTGATGCTTGTTTCTGCTTCCATTAATCCAGCAACACGGAAACGGAAACGAATTTTATGCTGTCTTTCAGCGGTAATCAAGCGTGTATTTCCTGCCATTTTATATTACGCACAAACGAGTAACTGCGAATGCCAACGAATCGAATCGAAACGAATGCATATGAGTGTGCCAACGTTGTGTGGCGCATGGAGCGCACGAGGCGAAGGACAAGTACGCAGAATGAACACATTGTATGAATGAAAGCATTAATCGGCAGCGGCACCTGCGTTCTCCGCTGATTGAATGAAATTTTCAATGATAGTCGTCCCTTTATGCGCACCTAACCGTGGAGCCTACATATGTATGTGTGCATGCTTGAAGGGCATATACAAACAAATCAATGGACAAATCAATTCTGAATGCTCCTTCATTTCCTGCATATTTTCATTTCTTTTATTTACTTTTACTTTTTCGTTTTTTTTTTTTTTTAATTTGCTCAACACACAAAAGATCGTTACTAACCGGCGCATTCAAGCAGTTAAAGTAGACGCGAGGGTGCGTTTTTACATAAAAAAGGCAGAAGATTTCAGAAGTATTTTTTTTAGATAAAATAAAATCTATTAAATATTTATATATTTTACAGATTATGCTGAATATATGTATATATATTTTTCCAAAAGTAGTCAAGGAACAAAATTTTTCTAGAGAAAGTTATGACCAAAGAAAAATACAAGAAATACACTACAATGATAGTTGATCTATAATTATTCTGTTTATAGCTTTTTTTGTTCCTCAAAATGACTCTAAAGACACCTTTTCCCCCCCTTAATGCTATCGTCCTTATCCTAACTTAGAAAAATTGCACCAGGTCCAACAGTCCTTTAGCTATTGTATGATCATTTGATGATCTCCAAAATAATTGATCTCCAAAATAATTATACTTCATCTGCACTCCTTCTTAGTTCCATCAACATAGCGTTTGCATTCTACGCCGAAAGAATTAATTTTTCCGTGAAATCAGTTTATAACACCACTAAATACGAGCAACCCTAATGTGCATGCACATATACTCTTAATGATTTACATAAGTGAATGAATGATATGGCACATCAAATCAATGGCAATCGATGACAACGAAAATGCGTGGCCACACAAAAGCCAACTGAGAAAGAACAGGAAAATCAAGTGAAATCATTATTTTTTATTCTTAATGACAGCGCTTCGTTGAAATCTCGAAAATGTTCGAATTCAGATAGCGCAAAGCAGCAAAGAAAAATAAATTAATTTTTTGAAAATAAATGTATATTATTTTGGTCCTGATTTTGACCACTTAATAAAAATATAATATGTAGGCTAGAGAGTTAAGTGGTTCAGTCTGCTTCTTGACTCGGAAGTCATTGATGTAGCAGTTACATGAGAAATTATGATGGAAGCTGCATTGCTTTAAAACCAGAATTTTACCTCGGCCGAAGTGGAAAATTCGAAGTAGTGAATTTTGAGACAAAAAATGTGTCTACTAAACCTTCTGCAAATGTTCGCCAATATATAATGGAGAAGCTTGTAAATATTGTATTCTTTCTTTAAAACAAAAACTGGAGACATCAGCTTCAGATATCCAATTTTAAAGCGCAAGTTAATGGTTGCGGCTGAGCAAAAAGTGTTAAAGTCTTTTACTGGTTTTTGGTAGAAAGCCTTCTGTGGAGAGTACCGTTACCAAAATTTTAACCGATTGTTGATCTATGAGGATCTGGTAATCCACTTTAAAGAGTTGTGGGCAACACAAAGGTAGAACATCTGTACAAGTGAAATTCAGCACTTTGGATCAACCCTAGACCTCTGAGACAAAGCCTCATCGGGAAAACATTCTTAGATCTTAGCTTTGGCGAAATATTATTACCAAAATCAAGTGAGAAATGTGGTATTATTGCTTACTTCTCTCAAAGAATTAACTTCATGGTTGTTACTTTTTTATGATGAAGCTTCCAGCTGAATCACGGTTGCGCAGTTCCTTAAACGAAGCAAATCTGAATTATGTGCCGCAGCGGTTCTTTATATGTAAAACGATTGATTTCTTTTAGAACGCTTCGTCCTTCACTTGCTTCTCTAATTTTGTATATCGTATATGCATTTAAGAGTGCAACATGTTCTGGTGTGTTCACACAAGTTTCTCCTTGAGCGATTCGCAAATGCTACCGCTCGCGTTTACATGACACGATTGCCAAACTTAACTGAATTTAAAACTTAGCGGTACTTGTTCGCCTGCAGGTGTTACAAATGCGACGACTTGCAACAGCCAACAAATGCAGCAAAGAAAGTTCAGTCGCAGATAAAAGCAGCAACGATTACTAATAAAGTCACTACAAGAGCGCACAAAATGTGCAAATGAAGGTTGAAAAGCTGCAAATTTCAATGCTGCAAACACGTGGTATATATAACTATATGCTATCTATGCTTGTATCCATATATATCATTTGCAATTTATATAGGAGCAGTGGTTGAGCAAAAAGTCGGTATGGAGGGATATATTTTTTTAAATTATGAAAATAATCTTGTAGTTAAACTCTTCGTCCATATCGGACATATTTGTGTCCAGAACCAGGTAGTTAGCACAGCAACACAAATTAGGTATGTTGAATTTATTCTTTGCAGCGATCCGCTAAGGCCATTTCAGGAAAGTTTTTCTTGCAAAAGACTGATTTCGATACGCTAGTCTAATATTAAAAGGAAATCAGTAGATAAAGAGGTGTAACTTCGATGTAACATTTCGGTTTTACACAGCACAGAGACTGCTTCGAAATTTTTAATTTTAAATTTAACTGTTACAGCATTATTCCTATTTTTCGCCACATTTCTTTACACGATCTTTCAGTTACCTTCTTGTATTAAAAAATGCAAGTGAACTCAGTACTAGATAGTATGTATATTAAATTTTCAATAAAGTGGTATAATAGATTTTTAGCTTATTTATGATTGATTATATCAGTTATACGTTTTATACCAGTTATTGGTTCGATTTTTTGCATGCTGTGGTATAATCGCTTGCTTGTCTGTATTTACTTGATTATACCAGCTTATTCGCTTTATACCAGTTTTGGTTTCACTTGTTTTTTGCAATATATAGTATATTTATACCCGATTACACCAGGTTATGCAATTTATACCAGTTTTGTTTCGACTAGTTTTTTGCATGTTGTGGTATTATCGTTTCACAATCTGTCTGTATTTGATTGTACCAGTTTTACCAAATTAAGCTTCACTTGCTTTTGCATAATTCATTCTATTTGTTTTTAATTTCAGCAGTTAATGTAAATTATACCAGTTCTACTTCGAAATTTACACTATTTTTTGTTTTTAATTGAGTGGTATAATTAATTGGCAGCCTATTTGTACCCCATTACACCAGTTTATGCAATTTGTAACAGATATGTTTCAACTTGTTTCTTGCATGTTGTGGTATAATCGCATGCCAGTCGGTCCCTACTTGATTACACCAAAGTTTTCGATTTACACCAGTTTACGGTTCACTTATTTTGCATAATCCAGTCTTTTGGTTTGCGTTTAGGTCATTTTATGCAATTTATACCAGTTTGATTCGCAATTTATACCAGTTTTGTTTTCAATTTATTGGTATAATTACTTTACAGCCTGTGCTTTATTATGCCAGTTTATGAAATTATACCAGTTTGGGTTCGACTTGGTTTTCTGCATGTGTTATACCTGTTTAAGAATTCTATATCTGCGTAAATCAGCTTTTTTTTCAAAGCTTGGAAAATCAAAGGAAACTGTAGTGAGCTTTGTGGACAACCAAAATCGTTTTCGTGATTACTTTCCACAAATGGGTGATAAGTTATTCTGTATTAAGATCTGGTTCCCTATGGACTATGGTCTAACGCTATACTAATAAATACAATCAGCTCTTTGAGGCTGCTATAACTGCAAAGTTGAAGAAAGTTACTTTGAAAACCAAGATTTCACAACCAGGTGTCGTATTATCAGTTTTACAACTCTTTTCCTATCAAGCTTACTACTCAGGCATAAGATTCATATACATTTACCTTACATTCCTCGGTCTAATGACAAAAAAACCCTCTAAAGTTCCGGCCCTGAAATTGTTTAGCAATAAGTGTGCTATTAGCAAACGGCCTTGAATTGGCGTAAATAGCGAATACTGACGAACGAGAGCAGAAAGTAGGCTGCAAATGCAATTGCATCAAGCCGCATTAGTGTCGCCCAAACATTGGCAGCAACAGCAGGGCTACCAAATACGGAGAGGCGTATACAGGCAAGTACGAAATGTAATGGTTAAATTTCCAAAAAAGAAAATAGAAAACAGCCACGTATGTGCTTGCTTGTAAGAGCGGAAATCCATGCGTTAGCAACTCCTTGGGGAGGGCGGAGTAAGTGGTGGCGGGCACACACCAAGGCACTATAGTTTTACTGAAATCATACGAGTATGAACGTGCCTTTGGCGCTACGGTCTCCTGTGCGGCGGAGGTGTGTGCGTACATTTGCATGTCTCCGTTAGTGTATGTGTATGACGCTTTTTACTGCTAACGAAGCGAATATTTGCAAATTTGTTTGCGAATACCTTTTTTTCTTCTTTTTTCTGGAACATAAACGAGAGCGAGAGTTTTCTTGTAATGCAGCCAGCTTGTTATGGCTTAGGGCAGGATAGGGGACGTTGTGTCGGCTGCTTGGGGTAAACGCGAGGAAATTAAGTGCAAAGATGTTTGAAGCAACGCAAATTGGCAATGGCAACGCCAACAACAACAACAAAAATATTAGCAATTACAAGAACACAAGCGAAATCAACTTGAACACACACGCTACCGTGAGTGACAAGCGGAAGCGTAAATTTGTCAAAAACACTAACACACGCATACATGCTCCTTTATTGCAATTCACCAGCACACTCACACACACACACGCATGTGCTCACAATTTTACTGCGTTATTGCAGCATTGGAGCGTTGGAGCGCTGGCGAACAGACGAAGCTGATGTTGCGTATCCGCCACAGTGGTACCGTTGCCATTATTTCGCTAACTAGCTTGTCTGTGACCCTGTTGTCGCTGTGACATGCAAACGGAAGCATTGTGGTAACGGCTGTACGCGCTACGAGCGACATTAGCTGCAATAACAACAACAACAGCAACAATGCTAAGATGGCACATACAGCATATGTGTAGTTGGATTCACGAAAATCTTTAGCCACATGCACAAAAGTATATGATTTTATACCTATACCGTTAGTCGCTAGTGTTATCCATACCCAGCGTGCCATGCGCTCGTGTGTAGTGAAAATTTTGCATGTTTACGTAACGAGCATAAAATAAGGCTTTAAAAATTTAGCAAACAAAAAATGGATAAGGGAGGTGGTAAGCTTAAACTGGAGCTTTTAAGCTTTTTTTCGAATTCTTCTACAGTACTACTTTAAGTGAGTGCAAATCTTGTTTACTTTTCACCTGCTAACTCATATTGATGTATATATCGGCATTAACAATGAGATCTTAAGTGAAAAGCTTTTCCTAAAGCAATATGCAAGCTTTTAAAGATCTAGATAAATCGGAAAGCGATAGGTGAGCTTTTAAAAATCGAGTTACTTAACTTATATGATTCCGGTAGTATAAAAAGATCATTTGAAATATATATATATATATATACATATATATAATAATGTACAGTTCAGTTATATTATCACAACCATCGATATTAGTATTGTGTCGATCAAGTTTACCAAAAATATAGTAGTAGAATGACGATCGTATTTATTGTTTTTTTTATATACTTATATTTATTTGTAATGATTTTTTAATAACTTGGGCACTACAGCAAGCTTTTAAGTAAAAAGCCTTGCTAATCCACTACAAACCAATTGAGATTGTAACAGCGGTCTTGGAAGCAATGAAAACTTTTATCGATCTTTTTAGATAAGCTAATATGGAACTTTCACCTTCAAATCTCTCTAGTCATAAATATTGTTCTAAAGGTCAAAATTTTTGAGGTATGGTATGAGCTTTTAAAGGGCTTCGCGAAAAGCTTTTGGCACAAATCAATATGCAGTTTATTTATTCCGGTCCATCCCGTGGTATGAGCTTTTATAGGTCTTCTCGAAAAGCTTTTTACACCAATCACATTCGGGTCCTTCCCGTCATAAATAATTTTTCCAAAGTTCAAGTCATGTTTAGTGTGAGTTTGTAAGAGCTTTTCGAAGTACTTTAAGTACTTCCAATTTCAAAAACTATTTGAAACATTTCCAATTTTTAATTTTAAACCTTAAGCCTGCGTTGGGTTCATCTGCGGCTGACTTCACTGAGCTTGTACGCCTTCAAAAGCTGCGCTTCATTTTAGTTGCAATTTCCGCGTATCTGTGCGTGCCTCCATGTAAGTATATATAGTATGTCCGTTTGTAGCTTGTGCTAAATAAGAAAGGGCATGGGTGAGTCCTTTGCGGCCTCATTATACGCTTGAGCGACACGGCGTAACACGAATGCCATTCAAACGAGACGATGATAACAACAACAACGACTTAGCAAGCACGACAACAACACAAATAAGAGCAATAAAGCCAATAGCAAAAGCCGGCGCAGCTGCCGCGACAACTTCAGAGTTGTGACAACGGCGTCTAAGCAATACCAACCGCGCCCGTCTGTTAGCCCGTCACCACAACGGTAAATTGTTAAATGCAAATGCCACAAATGCCATGGCACACTACAGCGCGACGCTGATGAAGCGTACGCCTTTTCTCAAATACATCGTTATCGCGTCGCTGCGTGTTGCTTAACAGCCGTCATTGGTTCAATTCGAATGCAAATGGAAATTCGCTGCTTTGCATTTCAACTTGAATTTGTGTGCACATTGTCCCACAAGTGTGCTGAGACATCTCCTTCCATTTGATTTTATTTTACTTTAGTTTATTTACAGCTTTCTTTTCAATCACTATTGCGTAATATATGCGTTTGCCTTGATTTTGCTTTAAAAGTCTTGAGCTTTGTTACCTAAACGAGCTTAAACATGCGAGAACACAAACATACATACTCGTATATTGTCAGAGTGGCGCAATCTGCTCGTGAGACAATGATTCAGAATAAGTGATTTCATAAGCAGTTTGCTTTCTTGATATAACATTTATAGACGGGCGAAGAAAAACGAAATGGTGTCAATATGTTAGTATTTTTTTTTGTTGGCTACACAATGCTAATTATTCTTTAGTAACTAATCAATAAAATCTTTCTAAAGAAAAATGAATTTTCATTCGATGTTATCATATATTGCACTCGATTTCTGTTGCATAGCCTCCACCACAGCCACGCTTGCAGAAGTCCAGACGCTGAACTCAATTATCGCCGGTTTTCAAGCATAAATCGGTCGATACTGTTGCAATTTCACGTTCAATATTCGTACGAAGTTCATCAATCGTCGCTGGCTTATTGACATAGACCCTAGACTTGACGTAGCCAGGTGGCCAATCGACTGGTTCACCAAACTTGGTTTTCATTTTATCGATTGCGATATTTGCTGTGTGGATAGTGGCGCCTTCTTGCTGGAACCACATAGTTCCCAACTTCATATAATCGAATTCCGGCCAAAAATATTGGGTTATCATTCAGCGGTAGCGATTCCCATTCACAGTAATGGGTCCGGTCTTGGTCATGACGGAAGAAGTATGGATTGCTGCCTGACCAATAACGCATAGTTTGCTTTTTGTGGAAGCCATTCAGCCAGAAAAGAGCCTCATCGCTGATCATAATTTTTCGATGAAAATACGGATCATTTTCAAATTGTTGCTCAGCCCTATTCGCGGACATGCGACGATTCTGGTTTTGAAACGAATTCATTTCTTGTGTCAATTTGATCTTGTAAGGATGTAGGCTAAGATCTTTTCACAAAACTCGCCCCAATGACGTTACAGAGATATCCAACGTGAGAGACTGATTTGGGTTTTCCTTTATTGATGGCTAGCGGCAACAATCTTCTCCACACTACGGGCACTTCTTTGTCTCTCTGCCATGGAAACATTTTGTACTATACCTTTGGATTCAAATTTTCTATACGCTCAATTGTTGATTTGACAGTATGATTATGATGACCATAAATTGGATCTAAAAGTTGAAGCTGCTGATTCCGAATTGCGGTAGTAAATTTTTATAAATTCTACTCTTTGTTGGATCTTATATCTTTCCATTATGAAATGGCAAACCTTACTGAAGAGCAATGTCAAAAGATCGAGCAAAAATATGGCGTCATTGGTCTGTCCCCATTGGTCTACTTTTTTAGGGTCTTTATTGAAAAACCCGTTATATGGGAATAGCCATTCATAAATTTTCTTGGAACAAAAAGGCTATTGAATATTTATATATTGTATAATTTAGAGAAACTGAGTTTCATAATGTTTTATTTAGTCATTAGTTTGTAAAATTGTATCTTTTTAGCAAAGTATTCAACTATGTGTTAATGAGATATTTCATACCAATTACTTTGAAAATTATTATTTTTTGACAACAAGCGTTTTAAATATTCAGCTAAATTGCCATCGTTGATATTCCAAAATTTCGCAACCATTTTTGCAGCACGTATACGAGGGCTGCTATATATATTTCTGGCCTAATAATGAAAATAGGAATATTTATCAACGAAAATGGGTTTATTGTTTTTCAAAATATTCTCCATCAAGATTTATACACTTTTGCATGCGCTCAAACCAATTTTCGAAGCACTTTTTCCACTCCGATTGAGACACCTCCAAAACATGGTTTTCGAATGCTTCAACAGCATCTTCTGGCGACAAAAATCGTTGACCACGCATTATTTTCTTGATGTGTGGGAATAAAAAGAAGTCATTGGGTACCAGGTCAGGGCTGTACGGTGGATGACTCATCAATTCGACGTTTTGGCCGGTCAAAAAGGTGCTGGTTTGAGCCGATGTGTGAGAGCTCGCATTGTCATGGTGCACAATGATTCGTCTTCTCTTGTTCTTTTTTCGAATTTCTCCGAAGACTTCACGCAAACAAATGGTGGTGTACCACTCAGAATTGACCGTCCTACGTTGCTCAAGCGGAACAACCGCCACATGACCAGTTTTGCCGAAGAAACAGGCGACCATTTGCTTCGAAGTGCTTCTTCCACGAACAACTTTCGTTGGATTTGGCTCGTCTTGGAAGACCCACACGGTCGATTGCTGTTTTGTTTCGGGCTCATACGCATAGATCCATGATTCGTCACCTGTGACGATCTTATAAACGTCTTTTGAAGCACCGCGATCGTATTTTTTCAGCATTTCTTTACACCAATCCACACGAGCCTTTTTTTGAGCGATTGTCAAATTGTGCGGGATCCAACGAGAACAAACCTTTTTTACGGCCAGGTGTTCATGCAATATCGATATGCTGATGGGAGAAATGCATAGGCATAACTCGTCTGAAGGTATGTTACATGACGGTCTTGCATTATCAGTTCACGTACGGCATCGATGTTTTCTGGCACAACGACTGTTTTTGGACGACCTTCACGGAATTCGTCTTTGAGCGAGCGTCGGCCACGATTGAATTCGTTGTACCAGTTTTTCACAGTGCTATAGGATGGTGCTTCATAGCCATACAAAGATTTTAGTTCATCGATGCACTCTTGTCGTGATAATCCACGTCGAAAGTTGTGAAAAATAATCGTACGAAAATGTTCACGAGTTAATTCCATTTTTTGGCCGAGATGAATTTTTGAATTCCCTGTAAATAAAACAATTCACGATTAAATGACAAAACGTTCTGAGTGATGTTACGCTAAAAAATGTCAAACTTTCCAATGGAAATGTCAGATTGCACCTGGCAACACTTAGTGTTGCCTAGGCCAGAAATATATAGCTTCAAGTTTGTTCCAGTATCAATTATCTCTTCAGTGTTGCCAAATTTCTTTCTGAGAGCGCGAACAGCTCGCTGGGAATAGAAGAAATGGTTATTAGCGGAATCCCTCCTTGAGACATTCTTATAGAAGCAATATGAAAGAGACGTCAGAGGCCCTATAAAATATATATATGAATGATCAGCGTGATGAGCTGAGCTAATTTAGCCATGCCCGTCTATGAGTCCGCCTGTCTGTACCTACTCAAAATACTCCCTCAATTTTCGAGATATGGCTCTGAACTTTTGCACACATACTTTTCTCACCAATAAGCCATACAAACTGAATGATCAAAATCAGATGCTTGAGGAATTGTCTATGCTGGTTTGGGGAGAGGATTACAAGTATGATTTTACTTCATTTTCCGAGAGTCGGCTGCTGGTGCATTTTTGCCGATCCTATTTGGAGCCTAAATCAAGCCTTAATACTTGAAGTTCATATCTGTAGCCACTAGACCACGTTCACTGTCAAAATCTGCTATCACAATTAATTTATAAACATTTAACAATTTTTGCAGAAACATAGTCAATTCTCAGGCAATGACTGCAAAAGTCCATCATAAATTAATTAAATGTTTATTTTTAGTCACCACAAACGATTTGCATTACTCAAAACGATATACGAACCAAATGGCATTAAGCGGGCATGGAAATACTGTTATGCGCCACATAAATAACAGTATGTAGAGACTTTGACATAATATGTATACATACATATAACCTCGGTGCGAAATTTCGCAATAATCACATTACGTAAAACACCTTGCAACAACCAAAAGTTATAAACATAAATACATATATTGCCATACAACTACATAAACATAAGTATGTACACATGTACATACGCACTTTGCATATGTTAATACTATAATGTACGACATCTGTCATTAACAGACCTGAAAAAACAAAAGGCATGCTGCTGTATCTCCAGCCTAGTGACTGACATTAGTGCAAAAGAACAGTTGCGTGAAATACAGGCGCACTTGTATGTATGTGTGTATATGTGCATGGATGTTCATGCGTTTGTGTGCGCTTGGATATACTGATATTGCTCACATAATGTTAGTTGCATTGCAAAACATGAACTCGCACAGCAGTTCCATGCAAATGGTAGCAACAAGCATGAGCACATACACACGCACACGTTTGGCTGGTAGAAAAGTGCTCTCAACCGATGTTGATTGTAGTTGTGGTACACCTCATAAACAGTTTATGGCCTGTCAAAGTTATTGTTAATTTTATTTCAAAGACTTGCACACCAATCTCTGCCCGAGCACACCCACACACATACACAAGCACATGAACATAAATCTTTGTGTTAAAAGGCATGCCATTGCAGTTGACGTGCGGCACAGGTTCACCACATAATTTACGCAGAACTGCCGCATACTTGTAAATATACTCGTAATATGTATGTGGATCGAGCGAAACTACCACGCGAAACTCTAGTTTGCTACTAGTGACTTTGGGACTAGTTTTCGAATATACAAATTGTTAATTTAGGATGGTTTTAAAAGCAGTTCCTATGGTGGGTCATGTGGTTGTGTGTTAGATGGGGTTACTTTAAGTTACTGCAGAGTGGCTGTTGGTTTCTTTGAGAATCTTTTTAGAAATAAACTAGAAGACTTGCAATTTCTTGTTGAGAAGAGTCCGCTGTTGGTTAAAAAAGTGATGCAGGATTGCCAGACTGAAAGCAGCTGCACTTAAGTCGTCATTAGGTGTGCTTGAGGGCGGTAACCAAATTAAGCCTTAAACAGTAACTCAGTGGATTCGGTAAAATACCCCTTTTTCAGCCTAGCTGGCCTATACATCTTAAATTGAAGGACTGAGCCGCGGAATGTATCCCTTATCATCTGGCTGAAGATTGAGCATTCGCAAAGATAGTGTTCCAGCGTCTCATCAGCATTCCGCCGAATACAGTTTTCCAATTTAGTGAGAGTAAGATCTTAAGGATAGGTGTCCTGTGTTTATCCGTACAATATTACTAAGTTCCTCTTTGCTCTGTTGTTGGTCTACCCACCATTAATATTAACAAAATATGTACTTTTGTGTGTGGTATGTCATGTATTATTCGTGTTCCAACTGAGGTGTTCCTCTACTGTCCATTGCTTCTAACAACTTTTGAATTAGCTGAATGGTATGTGCCAGCTTAAGGGAATTGTGTTCACGGCTGCTACTGAGCGGACCTACACGTCTACATTTCCGCGTAGTATACAACCTTGAAGTTCACTCAAAAGTTTGTCAAAAAACAAGTAAGGAAGGGCTAAGTTCGGGTGAAAACCGAGGTTCTTGATTTCACCAAAATAAATCCAATTTTCACACCGGCTGCCTTAAAACTTTTTCATATCATCCATTTTCACACTGTCGGTAAAAGTTCTTAAAATATTTGTATTCAGCAAATTTGGTTGTTGTAGCTTAAGTGGTTTAGGAGATATGTATCTTAAACTTGTTAGAGGGCGGGGCGAAGCCAATTTTTTTCAAAAAAATTTTGCCCTCAATTTTGGCGCGGTCCTTTTTACCAAACTACAGCTTTATATCTTAATTTAGTGATTAGTTATGGAACTTGGTTACCAGCCTTTCTGTCCAGTTAATAGATTGTACTTAATAAACATCAACAATGTGCATGCTTAATGGTCCATTTAATAGAGATTTCACTATATTCTTTATTTATGACTTGTTTTTACTATCCTATCTTCTAAATTGATTCGAACTGGACACACTATGCTAAATTTTACTAAAATCGGTTCAGTAGTTTAGGAGTCCATCGCGGACAAACAATGTGACACGTGATTTTTATATAACGGGTGATTTTTTTGAGGTTAGGATTTTCATGCATTAGTATTTGACAGATCACGTGGGATTTCAGACATGGTGTCAAAGAGAAAGATGCTCAGTATGCTTTGACATTTCATCATGAATAGACTTACTAACGAGCAACGCTTGCAAATCATTGAATTTTATTACCAAAATCAGTGTTCGGTTCGAAAATTTTTTATCGACAAATTTTGTTCAGCGATGAGGCTCATTTCTGGTTGAATGGCTACGTAAATAAGCAAAATTGCCGCATTTGGGGTGAAGAGCAACCAGAAGCCGTTCAAGAACTGCCCATGCATCCCGAAAAATGCACTGTTTGGTGTAGTTTGTACGCTGGTGGAATCATTGGACCGTATTTTTTCAAAGATGCTGTTGGACGCAACGTTACGGTGAATGGCGATCGCTATCGTTCGATGCTAACAAACTTTTTGTTGCCAAAAATGGAAGAACTGAACTTGGTTGACATGTGGTTTCAACAAGATGGCGCTACATGCCACACAGCTCGCGATTCTATGGCCATTTTGATGGAAAACTTCGGACAACAATTCATCTCAAGAAATGGACCCGTAAGTTGGCCACCAAGATCATGCGATTTAACGCCTTTAGACTATTTTTTGTGGGGCTACGTCAAGTCTAAAGTCTACAGAAATAAGCCAGCAACTATTCCAGCTTTGGAAGACAACATTTCCGAAGAAATTCGGGCTATTCCGGCCGAAATGCTCGAAAAAGTTGCCCAAAATTGGACTTTCCGAATGGACCACCTAAGACGCAGCCGCGGTCAACATTTAAATGAAATTATCTTCAAAAAGTAAATGTCATGAACCAATCTAACGTTTCAAATAAAGAACCGATGAGATTTTGCAAATTTTATGCGTTTTTTTTTTAAAAGTTATCAAGCTCTTAAAAAATCACCCTTTATAAAGATAACCTTACATATATTCATCTCGCTTAGTTTTAGGTGATACGTACAACCGTTAGGTGAACTAAACTATAATATTATGGTCTGTAGCAACAAAGTTAACTGCTATTCTTTCTTCAATGGTTAATTATGTAAATGTTTGTGTAATAACGAATTTATGGAGTGACAGTTAATTCTATTGAAAACAAATTAATTGATTGTAATTCTTTTGTAGTAATTTTAAATTAAATTACCCTTAAATTGCTAAAAAGGTGCGTTTTTTCAATGACCCGTGTTTGGTTTCCGCCGCGATATGTAGTCACGCCTCTTTACTGGCTCTTGTAATAAAATAAATTATTTGAATAAGCAAACATTTCACATTTTGCAGAAAAAATAAAATGTGACAAAAACATTAAATTTTTTTTTGCAATTTGTGGTTTTAGTTAGTTATGAAAATACACATGTATGTAAACACGCTTGCTTGAAAGCTCGCCAGCCGTTCAAATACATTTGTTAATATTACATTACAATTCCAGGACAAATTATTTATAGAGTCAGTGAAATTTTGCAGCTATTTATGAATGAGAAATCATTCTCAATTTTTCAAACTGGCTTTTGTGAATTTAAAGTTTTTGTTTTTTAATTTATTTGTATGGCAAACTTCGTGTGTTTGCGTAAAAAACTGTGCTTTTCATGGCTTAGCGTTGAAAAAGCGCAATTAAAATATACAAATGTATGAAAAATTGTAATTAATTGCAGATACAACTGTCATGAGCATACATTAGGGTGGTTAGTGAAAAATCTGAAAATGTGCACTACAATTGCCAGCAGTAATGTGCTTAACTTATGAAATACTATATGAAATAATAGTGCCATGTAAGTTTTTTTCGTACCTAACAGCAACTCGTTAAGGTATTATACAGGGTTTGTCCGGAAAGTAATGGGATTTAAAAAAATGGATTGAACCAATCGTTACAATTCTTAAAAAACTTTCAAATTAGGCTGCTTCTCCGTCGATGGAGCGCTGCCAGCCAGGAATAGCCTTGAGAACCGAGGTGCATGCTGCTTGGATCCCCTCTGTCGTCACAAAATGTTTGCCTTCGATCGGCCTTTACAGGCAAGGAAACAAAAAAATTTCCAGGGGCCACATCTGGGCTATAGGGCGGCCACGGAAGCGTTGAGATGCAGGTCTTAGTTAAGAAACTGTTCACAAGAAAGGAGATGTGAGTCGAGGCGTTGCCGTGGTTCACTTTCTATCAGTTACTTTCTTGTCGAACCCGATTGGCCCTTCGTTTGAGTGTCTTGAGGACTTCCACGTAAAACTTGGCGTTGACGATTTGTCCCGGAGGCACAAATGCATGGTGGACGATGCCTTTGATATCAAAAAAAACGATGAACATCTTTTTCATTTTGGATTTGCTCATTCATCAGCGACCTCTTCCCGGCGCTACAAAACAGCCTGGTGCCACCGAAACCCACCACCTCTTGCCAAAGCAACATCAGTATAAGCCTGCATGATCGAACGTCTCTGTGGCAGATTTACAGAATTTCACACAGAATTTAATCGCGTACCTCTGCTCTAAGGAACGCTGTATTTTCGAATTGCACCACTCGCACATTTGTCATGTTTGTCCTGACTCTGCAGGTGCTCGGAGACAACTGACCAGCCGCTCGTTCGTTAGTAAGAACTGAAATTATCCACTATATGTATCGAACAGCTAGCTTAATAAAATTGAGAGAGCGTGTTTTTCTTATAACGGTTGATATAATAAAACCACCCGTATAACCAACAAGCCTTATGTCTCAGCCTTTAATTATTGCAAGTCTCGAGAGTATGAAATCTTCGCTTAGACCCGAACTAAGCTCTTCCTTACTCGGTAATCTTCAAAATGTGACCAACCCTAATGCAAACACATACAAATGTTTGCCTTCAAATATTAATGCAGTACATATACAGTGTGATTGTTAAAATATTTGCTTTGCATTGAATAGCATTTAATTTGGCAAAAGGAGAGCAATCATTGAGGTATTGCTCTATAGACCATAATTACAACCGGAATTGCAATTGATGCCGGCAGTCGGCCGTAGTGCGATTGCTTCCAATAAGAGAACTATACCAAAATGGCAAGCAATTCACCAGGGTTCACATTATGTGGTTTGTGCTTGAGGCCTGCAAATGGCCTAGCAAGGAGCGTGTTAATGTGTGTGTGGTGCATTTCAAATATTCAGCTTTCTCCACATTAATTGTCATTATGTGTGATAGTAGAATTACATTATCTTTGTCTAAATAGTACAAATGTGTGAGTGTCGATGGCAGCCATACTCGTTATCTTAAATACTAGGTAGAAAATTACTCATGTGAAATCAGCATTTCTGCTGAAATGAATTAGAACGTCATTAGAACGGCTGAATAGATACTACAATTTGTGAAATAGAATTTGAATACTTGGAACTACTAAAATGTAAGTTCATGTAGTTTGCTAGAGTGTCGCTGTTGTATTCTAGGAAAATGATATCAACGAAGAGAGAATATTATTCGCTGAGCAATTTCTTGACTGAGTTATTGGACGAGTTATGCTAGGATCTAAGCATGAACTAAGTTTGGTCACAATGTAAATCAATGTGTATGTACATTGTCTTCTCTGCGAAAAAGAAAGGAAAATTCGTGGATACTGTCTACGAGTTAACACAATGGTCTCGCAATGTGGTGGCTAGTTAGGCGGAAAGAGAGAACTTTGCTGTCAATCCATATAAAACTGAATTGGTTTTAATTATTTCTCTCCCCTTCACCCAATCGAAAAGGTATTTGGACTTCATACTCGATTGAAAGCTATCAAAGAAGCAGAAAGTTGAAGAGAGGGTGAGGAAGGCACGAATTGCCCTATATTGGTGTAAAAATTGATTAGGAACTGATGGAGATGGGGTGATTAGGGATGGGGAGCGGCTCTCATTGGCATCAGTGGAGCACTACGTACAACACCGAGTGCACCTGTGGACATTGTTGGCAAATGCAATGCTTCGAAGGTTTCTTTCGGACTCCGGGAAACTTGACACATTAAGTATAGCATTCCGTAGTCTTCTCTCATATCGAATGGATTCCGGAAAACTTGAATCACTGCGTTGCGGGACCTACTCTTAGCGGAATCTTCTCCGCACACATACTTCCTAGACATTGGAGAAGAAACGCAATGAGCTTTTCCTTGGAACGAAGTTCAAGAAGAAGATTGCAGTTGTATCTTCTGTTGGGAGCTCTCAGTCAACTTTTGTTTCGGATGTATCTTTCAAGCGGAAGTGGCAGCCGCCCTGGTAGCACCAAAAGTACTTCGAAGTGCGGCTGCTTTTATTGATCTCAAAGCTTTGGAACGCACTTTGTGTTGTCAAGTCAAAGGTTAAAGAAATTATTTCCATATTTTTTGGATCCCGAATTGAGTCTATTTATTTCCATTTGAGTTTATTAAAGTCATAAGTCTTGGCGAACCATACAATAATCACTACCGTTCAATTGGCTGACCTTTGTTCAGTCTTGACTGATGATGATGACAAGCCTTATAAATAATGAGATGAAAATTAGCACTGAAATGCAAATGATCCAACGAAAGCTAACCTGCTCTTTAGTAATAATTAAAGAGATCGTTTAGAAATATATATCCCCTTTCGTTTCTTTGATAGCAACCAGAACGTTTCACCATTGTTACGATTCCGCCTGCAGCACAATGAGTGCTTATTTAGGAGAAAAGTTGCCAGCAATTTCGCTTTGCCTTGTTTTCGCGAAGAGGAAAAAATGTTATTTATTCCGCTAAACTCAAAATTAAACTCAAAAACACAGCTAAATGTAACTAAGTGCACACATACATATATACTATGTCTGCACAATCACAACTACTGTTGCTGGCGAACTTTCACAACACACACAAACGTGGCGGCTAATGGCTGCTAATGATGCGGTTAGGGTTGCGGTGCAGCGAAACTTTCCCTTTTTAATTTTTACGAACATTTCATTTGTTGATGAACGACTTTGCAACTTTTCAATTGTTATTCATTGAAAATGGAAAATAAAATACAAATCACGGTGAAGTAGAAATAATGCCAACAACAACAACAGAAACAAGCAACAGAACATAACAACTAAACAAACATTTTAACGCAACATTTTTCAGCGCACATTTTTAATGCTTGCTCATTTTGTAGTTGTACTTGTTGTTGTTTCTGTTCCAGTAGTTCTTCTTGTTGCTAACTGTGTATAAATGTTTTGCCCTTGTTGTCGAAAGGAGCTTTGTTTATGGGGGTACGCGCATATTTGCCGTTGTATAGCGCTTGCTTAGGAATATACTGGTTGTTGTTGTTGTTCGTTGTTTCTTTTAACCCGCTTTAATACTGGCGAAACTTTTTAGCGATTTCAAAGACACACTACAAATATTACATATACACACATAAACAAACTTATACGTATATGCTTCACATATACGTATATACACAAACACATACACATATCCATATACTATATATACACACATACATATGTAGTCACACATATACAAGTACATGCCGTACTCATTTGTAAATATTTGCTCGGTGTGTATGTATGTATGCAGTTCTTAAACTCTGCTATAAATGCATACATACACTCATATATGCACATATATATATAGTTGTTGTTGTTGCTACCACTATAACACTTTTAATCGATTTTTGAAGTTTTTCGCGAACTTCAGCAGGTTGTACCCTACCGCATGGTTCACATAAATAATTTTGCTACAAATTGTAATGGTGCAACAACAATAAATGCAAGAACAACATTAACGAATACTACAAAAACAACAACAATAAACAAGATCTCTACAACAACGTGAACTATAAAACTCAACCGAAAAGTAGCAATACCGTCTTAGTGTTTGCCGCACTCCTCTCACTTCTTTCCAGCTCTCGATCCAACTCCTGCTGGCGGTCGCTACGCATACGCTGAACCGCTGTTGGCTGGCAGCATCGTTCCCAACCGTTTCATGTATTTAATAAATGACCTTTAAATAGGGAAAATGTTAAAAGTTTGCCACAGTGCGGTTTCTATCGACAGTGAAATTACAACAAATGCATTTTTCAGACCATGAAATTCAACGCTGGCGAAAGGAGCAAAGTTGTTGAGAACTCCTCAGCGCGCTTAAACAAACTTTTTGTGTTTTGTTAAGGGGTTAGCTGGAAATTATTTAACACATACAAATTACATTTTGGGAATTCGCTCATGAATGTTGACTTCATAGACAAACTGACATATAGCGCTAATTGAATTTGGCTTCAACTCGTGCTTTACTGAACACGCGGAGATACTGTTTAATGTAGGTCATTTGCTTTGGTGGTATTAGTGGCGAATCTGTATAGATTCAATTATTGGTTGGCTGGTCGACAGAAATGGGATTATTTCTAAGAGGCCTTTATAAGTTCTAAGCATGCTTATTGAGATCGTGTTAATTAGAAATTCGTTCCACTCGAAGGCAGCGTTTTTTTCATCCCGACAAATTGATTTCGAAAGACATATTGACATATTTAGCATAGAATTTGGATGTGGCAGCTGATTCCTCACAAAAAAAAAAAATGGTATGAACCCTCTGCTCAGTACTATGAACTTTTTTGTCAAAAAATTAATTATTTGTATAAGTTGTAAAAACTCGTGGCATGAGAAAAATCTAACAAGTAGAGGAAAAAATTCTCTCAAAAAATTTCTAAAGAAATAAAAACGAAAATCCTTTAGTGGTATCGTTTCATTGCCAGAAAAGCATATATGTCTCTAATATAACCCATTGACTTCACGGTTTCAAAAAAAAAAGAAAAAGAAAGTAAAAGTCATATTATCCATAAAAACAACTAAATCGATGCTGGAGGTGGGTGAGAATGTCGTGATCTCGGCGACATTTAACAAGCTGGCACCACTTTCCACCCATCGCATCAATCAATGGGTTTATTGAGAGAACACTTGAATTAAATTTTGAATATTTTTCTTTGAAAGTTTCGCAAAATTTATGTAAGATATGCATCTTTGGGATAATAAAAAGATTGAATAAAATTTTTAATTTTTTATATAAAAAAAATATTTGGGAAATAGGACGTTTTTTGCAATACGAAATTGGAACAAATATCCGTAATAGACTGTTATGCTCCGAATTAGTTAAAAGAAATATGAACATATGAAGTGCCATTCTATATACAACTAGTACTATCCCCACTCATTTGATATCTCATTTCACTCTATCACTTTCGGCCTCCGTTGTTGGGTAATTTCCCCTGTCACTTATCTTAATATGCACCACCGTTGCTAAGTTTCACTTTTGATGTTTCCGCTGCAAGACAAAGCGCAGCGGTGTCAACGCGTTTACGCAACCAACTCACCGTAGTAACATTAAATGACCAGCGGCGACGGACAATCGGGCTATTTGACTTAATGAATATACATAACTCACAATACTCTTGGGTAAAATTACTTTACAATTAATTGTAATGGCAAATGGCGAGTGTTTATCAGCCAAAGTAATTAAGCCTGTGCACATCAAGTAGCCGTACGAGTAATTAGCAGTTAATTACAATCGACAATCATTCCCAAACATTTACATACGAGTGCTCGTATACTCATACGCTTACATACTACATGGCAACATTATAGTCATGTGAATTGGGCTCGTAGTTATACGGCGTTATAAAAATAAATCCGTGCGATTTTTGGCGCCCCTTGTATTAAGTCGTTGAACTGTGGACCTTTTTATATGACGACGTGCATGATTTTGGTAGTGGGTAATTCCAAGACTGGTTGATTTATGGTTGTTGTTTTTATTTTTTGATTAAAAGTCTCCTACATTAATGTATACCCTCTAAATTTGACTACAATGCTAAGAGAGTTTTTTGAGCCGGAGAATAAAACAGATTTTTGTACAAAATTTTTCTAATGCGAGATGGTACTTGTTAGAAGAAGTAAATACAACAAACAGTTTTGAGAAAGTTTCCATTTTTTTTTTTAATTTTTAGTTATAAGGGTAATAAAGTTGTATTAATTATCGGATATTTATATTTTTTTGAAAATCATAAAAAAAAATTTCAAAATTATGTGTTTATATTTAATTTTTTCCAAATTTTCAATTTTGAAAATACTTGTTTTTGCAAAAGTTTTGGAAAAAAATTTAAGTGGCTTGGGAATTTTTTTTTTGAAAAAGTTTTGAAAATAAAAAAAATTTTCAAAAGTTTGAAATCTTATTTTTTTTAATTTTTTTTTTAATATTGTATGGAAATTATCTGATTTTTTTTTAATTTTCCGATATTTTTAGTTTTAAAAATGCTTCTTTTTGCAATTGTTTTGAAAAAAAACTTGAGCCCTTTGGAAGTTTTTGTTGAAAAAAAATTTGAAAAAAATAATTCTGAAAAAAAATTTTAAAAAGTTTGACATTTGTTTTAATTTTGTTTAAAAATTGTTTTTGAAATTATCTGATTTCTTTTTTTTAATTATTACTTTTTCATTACTTTTGAAAAAAATTTAAATTTTGAAAAACAGAACCATTTAAAAAAGTATTTAATATTTTTCGAAAATAAAAAAAACAATTCTGGAAAAAAATTTTAAGAAATTTGAAGTTTTTAAGAATATGACTTTTTTTAATTTGTTTTGAAAATTTTCTAAATATTTTTTTTTTCAATAATTTTGAGAAAAATACTTCAAGCCGTATGGAAATTTTGTTGGAAACATTTTTTTAAAAAATAAATAATATTGAAAATTTCCTGAATTTTTTACTAGTTGCCATACAAGGTAGTGAGATAAATTTTTTTTTTGATTTTAACGCAAATCACAAAAAAAAATTGTGATATAAATATTTACTAAAGCATTCGTAAAATGGTTATTTACCCTTCAAAATGCGTGATACCTTGGGGGCACCTCCATTAATGTGCGCCGTGTAGAAATATTTTGCTTGCGATTTTATCTGGTTGTGCGTCTGAATGTACATATATACTCGTACATACATATATAAATATGTCGGCACGAGCCGTCGAGAGTTAAATGTTAAAGTCCAAGTTTTCACAGCGCTCATTACGAGTCAGCGAATCAGTGCCTCTCAGGTGTGTTCAACTCAATTTGTCTTAACGCACTTAAATTTTATGTATGTACTTGTATGTACAGCGATGCGTCGAAAGTATTTCCATATTAACTTGATTACGTTTGAACCGTGGGTCGTTGTTAGAATACGTGGAATAAAAATGCTGAAAGTGAGGTCATAAATAGAAATTTCGTTAAAATTATTATACATTTTTTGTTGAAAACTTAAATTATATTTTTCAAAATTTTTCTAAACGATATAAATTGTTGCTTCTTTCACCAAAGTTCTTTTTCAAAATTGGTAAAACATGAATTTAGATAATTTTCAATATTATTTTTTAAAAAAACTTTTCAAAACTTTAAAATTTTTGCTTTGTTTTTGTTGTATTTGCACTTTTTGTTACATTTCGAAACAATTTCAATTCCTTCTCAAAAATATCAAAAAATGAAATCAGATACAGATATTATTTTTTCCAATTTTTTTTTTTTAAGTTTTTAAAAGTTGCAATTTTTGCATTTGCTTTTTCCTTCTCAAAAACTCGTTCAATAAAATTTAGAAACAATTTCGACCCCTTCTCAAAAATAGTAAGAAATGAAATCAGATAACTTTCAAAATTACTTTTTTAATTAAATTTTTTTTTCCAATAAGTTTTCAAACTTTAATATTAAAAAAAAAATCAAAACAATTTTTACTTTTCCCCCAAAATTACAAGAAAAAATGTTCTAGGAGAAAAAAAGTCAAATAATTTTCAAAATTATTGTTTCCAATATTAATTTAATAATTTGTATCTTTAATAATAAAATTTCACTGAATTTCACGTATATTGAGTACAGCACTTTACTTGTATACCTTTCAACACAATTATGTGTGCGGCATCTGTACATACCCACGCACATTCGCATAAATGTTTATTTATACCACTCGTGTCAGTATTTTGTGGTTGTGTGCTGGCTCTCAAACTTACTTGCGATAATTACCTTTTATCCTTTCTTTGCCACTTTTTGGGCGGATTTTGTTTTGCGGCAATAAGAGTAATTAAATTGCAGATTATAGAGTAATGTTTTTGTGTGGTACATATAAATATTTGTTTACGTAATGTACACAGTAAAGTAGGGTGTTTTCAGCAAATGAGCGGTTTTTAATGAAAAAATCTAAATGAATATAATTTATTTGACCATATAACTCCTGTTAATATAAAATAATAATAGTCGGCAACGCGGTGCATACAAAGAGAGTTATTTTTTTATCTCATCATATAACATAATAAACAAATAATAATTTCGTCGCAATATCTCTTGCAACAATTTTTATAAAAGTGTATAAGTGGTCATACAAAGGTTGTTTGTGGCAAAAAAAAGTAGTAAGTTAAATAAAGAATTTGTAAAAAAATGTTGAAAATGCGCAGGTAAAATGCTTTCTGAATAACCGGTCTTAAGCCGCTCCGTGCACGGATATATGATTAAAACTTTTAGACAGAGATAAAGCTAATGCTTTGCACTTTGAGAGGTGTGCTGTATAAATGCGTGGAATTGGTGAATTGCCACGCCCTTAAAAAATTTTAAAGCACAAATATAGAAGAAAAATAAAATTTTGAAGACGGACAGTTTTATTTCATTCAAGTATGTACAACTGTGTCGGAAATAATAGCAGTTAACCAGGAATTCAATCGAAAAAAATTTGCACAATTGATTTTAATTAAAATTCATAAATTTTATTATATTTGCTGATATTATATGTTGCTAGATATATGGCTTCTTTACAAAAAACACGGAGTGCTACTTCTCCCCCGCCTCCGTTACAGCACTCTCTAACTGCTTCGAATATGACGAGTTTGCTCTGTCACTATACAGCTTCCTGTACCCTTTCACAAATCTACGCAATTGGATGAAGGTGGGATGACTAAAACAGCCAGCTCATAACCTCAACTTTATATGAAGGAACCCTGTTTTTTTTGCCAACTTCCTGGTAAGTATGGGGTCGTTATCTTGTTTATAAACTTATTTCAGTGGCAATTTTCATACTGCGTATGTTGGCATAGTCCACTTTATTGTTATAACGTACAATTTGGCAGCCATGTCTTCCTTAAACCAATATAACAAACCTGTAGCATAGTAAGAGAATCATTTTCATGTATTAGTTTTAGCATCTAAACGTTTTACTGTTCGGAAAACATATATTGAATGAAATCAAGCATTTTCTGGCCTTCGCAGACACTCCCGATGTCCTCGAATAACACCATTGACATCGAATAAAACAATCGGGTCGAAAGCACAACTTTTTTCAACTGCGGCTGCGGAAGATCCTGCCTTTTGTCTCCTTTTTGGGAATTCGGCTCCATTTCTTTGCATTTGGAACTGTTTTGGCAGAACATCCGAGCAAATATTGGAAAAATTTGAAAGATTGTTATCCAGGCCCGTTCTTTTTAGTGTCCGATACGGCCTAAAAACATTTTTTTTTAATTTGAGCAGTGAATTATTCACAGTAGAACTATTGAATCGATTGACATTGTTTAACATTTTCGCATTTCAGTCAAAATATTTCAAGTCATGTAAAGTTTGGCTTTGTACTGATATTATATATATATTACCAAAAAAACAATGCAGCACATAATTTAATGGTACCTTATGAATCTGATAACTACTACAAACATCGATTTAAATACAGGCTTCCAATATTTGAGTCGTTGTTTTGGCAAAGAAAAAAATGCCAATAAGCTTTGAAGTGTAAAAATATCATTATTGTATACTTCACAAGCTACTGCCATTATTTCGAACACAGTCGTATTGTAATTGTTCAATCAACTTATATTTATTTTGACATCCATATATGTATATTAGGGTGTCCGTTTTTTGAAAAGTATGTTGGTTTTCCGCAAACATAACGTGTGTAAAAACAGGAATCCAACGTAGACAAACTCTTTATTTTCAATTTTAACCATGTCTAAATTATATTTCTTTAACTGTATTTTTCGTGTAATACAAATTCCTAATAAATTGATGTTGATGATTTCCATAAAAATATCCCTTAAGTGATATTGATAGTGTTTAATACCACAGTTTTATATTCGCGCATTCTGTGTTGCTCATACGCCATGGCGTGCTGTATGAATACAGTCCTTTGATGCATGATTTTAACTGCGCATAACTTTCAAAGCAATGATTTTGTGAAAAATATTATTAGAAAATTTTTGCAGAGCGAATAAATTGTAATAGTATATTGTATTTTCAGATTTGTACGTCTATTTGTCTTGGGTATAAAAAATGTATTGCAAATTATTTAGAAATGATATATAAAATTTTTTGGAAAAGCAAAATGATTTGAGCATACTTTTAATTGGAATTAAAGAGCATATTTAATTTGATTTTTTTTTAAGGGTAGAAACTGAAATTTCAGGAACATTTGCAAGAAAAAAAATTAACTGGGAAATAACAGACACCTTAATATGAATATACGCTTGCTCTTCCGCAACATTTTCACTGCACATATTATGTAAAAGTATGTATTAACGATAATAGAGCGGTGAGAGCGCGTACAAGTGACGACTTAATCGTTAATTGGTCGTTGTTTCAGATGTTCTGCGCCGCAATCTTAATGCAACGCGGCCGATTAAAATCTTATTAACAGATGCCTGTAAGTAAAAGTATTTACATGAATTTTAATATTACATGCGAGTACTGCTATTGATTTATATATAGGAAGAGAGTTTTAATATTTAATTTATATGTAAAAATTTATACATATGTATCATAATTTTATATATACATATATACAGGGAGCATGGCGTTGAGATAATTGCATGGTAAGCGAAGAAATTAATCAGGCTTAGGTTATAACCACTGTTGAACGACGGCAAGCACTCAAGTGTAGAACATAGGAATCTATCCGTTTTTGCTAACATATTAACTCTCTACTTCACATATATATCTTTCTTACAACATATCACAATTTTTGTTGTAATTTAAAGTGGTTAAAAAATATTTTACAGCACCTATGCTATTTAATTACATATTTATTCTATATTATTTAATTATATTTTTACCGCGTATGTACTACTACCTTTACGAGAATAAAATATTCAATTAAATTGTTTGTTGTAACACGAAATTGAGTCTCTGGCATGCGTATAATGAACTCAGCAGATAAACTTCATTATTTTCCAACTGTTAGCAATAACTTCTGCTCCATTAGTCTTTTAATTAAATTTGGAAATAAACAAAAATGCGAGAGTGAAATTGCAGTGCACAAACAAAACTGTCAAAAAGGACAACAAAAGTTTTCATAATTCTCTGCATCATATACGTTTTCCATAAGTACACTGGATCGTGTTTAAACATATATATGTATGTGCGTGTGGGTGCGCCTGTATAAGCGTCATCATCATAATAAACCATATTTGCAGTGCGTGTATTTTATGGAGAATGCTAAATAGCTTTGGTCTATCCATAAAATACACTTGGTTCCTAACAAAAACCGACACACACAAGCTATCACACATGGAGCACACACATATGTACATACAAACGAGATCATACAGCAACTGTAAACTTTAATGTGTTAACTAAAACTGGCAAAGTAATAGCACTCGAACACGCACGCCCCGCACACACACATGCCATCTGTGCGCTAAAGCAAGTCTTTGTATATTCATATATTTGTATGTGTATGTGTATGTGCCTCAGCTATAAAGCTTATCCCCTAAACTTGCCATTATTTTTCACTGCAGTTGCGGCTACCAACGCATCGGTTCAAAAAAAATGTTATTGTTCTTGCTTATGTTTACTCATATGTAGGTGTGTGCGTGTATACTATCTCCTCTCTCTGTTATAATCTGCTAAATGGTTGCCAATTTTTAAGTGTTTACCAACCTTCTAACCGTCACTATACTTCAGTTCCCTTCATGTTCTCCTCTCTTACTGTATTTTTTTCGTTGTCGCTTAGTGGATGTAAATATGCCGTTAAACTGACCGGAAATGAGTTTAAAACGTCCAGCACTCACCACAACCACAGCAAACTTGGTGCAGTTTGTAAATGCGAAAGTTGTGCCATAAAGGATGGATCAGAGCGGGCACCATAAGCTATATAAAGAAAAATTATAAAACAAGAGACACATAAAATCTGCAAACTGATGTTGCTGATATCACAGTTATTGAATATTAAGCAGCAGCAAATGTTAGTGGTAGCTTATATTGGAGGTTAGCTTGCAAAATATTTTAAGGCAGAGAGCTGGAGAGCTGTCGTATGAATTGGGCACGTAATCACTAGTCGAAAGGGGAACAGCAGATTCTGATTGGCTCCAAAATTTTATACTAGATAAGCAATAACTCGTACCAAATTTTGTGAATACGAGTATATCTCGTCAAACACCAAAGATTTTCATACCGCTCAGTTTTAATAGTAGCTTTATGCTATTGTGGTCCGATATCAGCAGCTGTTTTTTTAAGAAAAGGACATGTGCAAAATTTGAGACCGATATCTCAAAAAATAAGGGGTTAGTTAACTTATATACAGACCGGCGGTCAGACAGGCGGACATGGCTAAATCGAATCAAGTCGTCATGCTGATCATTCATTTATGTAGTCTCTGACGTTTTCTTTTGGATATTAAAAACTTTGTGAAACCTTTATCATAGTCTGTTCAAGTATTAGAAACTATCGAAAGTAATAGAAACAATTCAGCGCCTAATGGAACAATTTGAGTCCACAGGCACAGTACAAAATGTGCTCGTGAAAGTGAGATAAAGAAGTGCCCGTATTGTCGAGAAGATTATTGTCGCTAGCGCTTCAATTGAGGATCAGTTTTTCATACGTCGTTCGACATTTTTGTGACGTCGTTGTGGCGAACTTTGCGAAAAGATATTTTTCCTATACCCTTACAAGATCAAATTGATACAAGAACTGAAGCAGCTTGACAACCAGAATCGTCGTATATTGGTACGACTTGAAAATAATCCAGATTTTCATTAAAAAATCATATTCAGCGATGAGGCTCATTTGTGGCTGAATGGCTTAGTCAGTAAGCAAAATATGCATTAATGGACAGGCAGCAATCCACATTGCATCCCGAAAAAAATGGTGTGACGCGGTTTATGGGACGGCGGCGTCATTGGGCTGCACTTTTTCCATGATGATTAAGACTGACACGTAACTGTGAATGGGAATCGCTACCGCTCAATGATGACTTAATATTTTCGGCTGGAGTTTTTTGAAGTGGACTTGGATAATATGTGATTCCAACAGGACGGCACAGCACAAGCCACACAGCGAATGTCACAATCGATTTGTTGAAAACCAAGTTTGGTGAACGTGTTATCTCACGAAACGGTCCAGTCAATTGGCCGCCTCGGTCATGCGATATGACGCCGTTAGACTATTTCCTGCAGGGCTACGTCAAGTCTATGGTCTATGCCGAGAAGCCAGCTACGATTGATAGTTTCGTAGGAATATCGAACTTGAAATAGCAGCCGATTTATGCCTGAAAATCGTCGAAAAATGGGTTTCTTTGATAATTATATACCTTAGGTAAAAACTGGGTTGAATCTAATATACAATTCCCATAGCCCCATATACTTAATGTAAAGATTTTCGAACTTCTAGTTGACTTTATATCACATTTATCGGCCAATGTGCTAATTTAATATAAAGTTATGCCAATACTTATGTTTAAGTATTTATTCAGCTTTGGTCCTTATGATTTGCAGAGTATAAAATATTCGGTTATATCATACTTAGCCCTTCCTTACTTGTTTGTATAAGTTTCTTCATCCTGCGCATACTTTTGCTGTGGTTTCTTGAAGTTGTGAATGAAAGAAAACATTTCCAAAATTTGTTTGGACTTGTTTTCAAGATGCTAATTTGGTATAGTGGATAGTCTGTTACTCCCACAGCGATATTGTTGTGAGTCAGAGAAAAATAAATGAGCTATTAACTAAAGAACTTGTATATTTAAACCCTGGGGAGGGTAAATTAGGTGTGCTGTGAAGTTTGCAACACCTAGAAGGAAACGTCAAAGACCCTTTAATACGAGTATATGTATATATTTGGTATATATATATGATTTGCTTAACAAGTTGAGTTAATTTAGCCATCCACGCAAATTAGGTAATCAATTTTTGAGCTATCGGTTAGAAGTGTGCAACTTTGCAAGAAGCTGCTGATTTATCGGGATCGCTGATATCTGACTTCTAAATAAATTAACTGCTACACAAATGGAACGATCGAAATAGTCTTCCGTAAAGAAAACTTTTTTATTATATATATCTCCATGAATTATGGCACGAGTTATTTTCTAAGACAAAGCTAAGATATCTGAATATCACTATATATAATATATTAAAATAGGTGCCGAATTGCAAGATAAAAAACAGGTTTTTTTGTGGAAACTGCTACGGTACTGAAGTAAACATTTTTTTGTTTGAACAACATAAATAAATAAAAATTTCTTAAAAACAACAATTTTTCCTCTTTGAATATTAATAAATTTTCAAAATCGCAATGTTCTAGCGAACCAACCTCGTGTAACGAATGTCGTACTGCTTCCGGGCAACCAACAGAATTGTTTGGCAAAAGTTGGAAATGTTTTTCATTTATTCGAATGCCACACACACACACATACACAGCGGTCATGGGTGCAGCACCTCGCCGAGTCTATTTTATTAGTGCTTTATTTTTATGCTCCAACAACATTTAATTCCACTCGTAATTGAAAATATGAGTGCACTCGTACATACAATTAAATTCTTACTGCCTGATGGACGACAGACAGCACATGCCGGCATGAAGATCACGCGTTGCGCTACGCTTAAATGCCGCACGTTTCGCAATGGCGCGTGAGCTCACGCTCATTAAAATAAAAACAGTCCATTTACTCGTATGTGTATGAGTATGAGTGTGATATGTGCCCAGGCACTATACAGATGTACAAATATAGCGAACAACGGACTTTGCGGCAAAGTACTCCTATGCGCCATATGTTGCATGTTGCTGTTGCATGACGAGTAATTCTTTGGCGTCGCTACAGCGCTGCGGTGATCAACTGTGCCACCCAGAATTCAGTCACTGGAAGTAGTGTAATTATTCATATGAATTGGGCGCTATGCCGCGTGGTGTATGTGTGTGTACTGTGTGGCTGTGCGGTGACAGGACGCGACGAGTGTGTGTGCTTTTATTGAGTGGCGGCTGTACATCGATAGGTGAATGTGACTTGGAGGGTCAACGAGTGCTGTTGCGTTACTCGTCATAAGTGTAAGCTGCTCCCATACAACATGTATGTATGTATGTATGAATGTATGTACGTATGAATGTATGCATGTACGCATGTATGTATTTAAAAGTAATGGACGTTGTGTGTGTGTTGGTGTTGCCTATAAGGAGAGACAATCACTTAGCTAGACCATATAGATGCATGTATGTAAGTGCTAGCTCATATGTGCCATTTTGGCCATAATTTTATGTTCTACGGTAATAACTATGCTCGCTTACCCTAGTGGCTATAATGCTTATGAGCATGCAAATAAGCGTGTGTTTATGAGCTGCAATCGCACTAGCCGTCCATCATGACGTTGTATGTGCTTGCAATACAAAATGATAAAATTATTCTCTTTACTTTGCTGTGTGCTACGCTGGTTTTACTATATTTTAATATGGTTTGTATTGCGGCTTGTCCACTATTATACCCTCAGGGTGAGGGAGGACATTGCGAGTTTTCCTTAAAATATTTCATTTAGAAGTGCAATGGCAGGTTAAAATGTATGGGAACCTAAACTATTTTATCAGTTTGGGGCTCTATCAAGAATATAATCGAGCCAACAGGGAAGGATAGTCCAAAAATGTCCGAAATTTATTGTATAAGTTAAGCCACCCAAACAAACAACAAAAATAAACATTTTCAACATCTAAAGTTTAATAAAACCTTCACCTATAGGGGCACAAACAATCCTCTCGGTTAAAGGCAAATCAACATGAGAAACACCATAAAATAAATTAACGGTAATAGTTCACGAAGCACCATAAACTCGAGTTTATCTGACAGTTTGGTGTTTATTATTACACATTATTAATAATCTCGGAGTTTACCACATACCAAATATTATTTTACTCGTTACTTTTTATAACCTTCTGTTTTATTGGGTTCTTATCGACAGTGTTTCAGCTTGCCTTCGGAATATAATTCTTAGTACTTTGGAAAACTCATAAACGAATTTACAACAACACTAGAGGACCCGCCTACGTTTTACTGTGGCTGATACATAGGTAGTACTACTAATACCATCTATATGATTTCTATTAGTTAGATTATAAGTATTAGTTAAGCAATAATCGCATTTTTGATGAAGCAACAAAAATGAATCAAAAAGCATTTCGTGCGTTAAGAAAGAATTGGTTTTTGGGGTAAAAATACTATTGAATTTGGGCTGCGCATCAGTGAAATCAATCGAGTCCAATCGATTGTCAGCCTGGTGGACTGCATATTAAGAAACGGTTCTCAAGCGTGGAAAGACAAAAAAATCGGAAAGGATCAGTTTGAAATTGTACGCATATATGTATTCATCGTTCCCGTTTAAATATTGTATTGCTCGGTGCAATGCTTCGAAAAGATTTCTAAAACTTGATCCACAGATGTCGCCTTTTACTTTGGCATCGTTTTGTTTAATGCACGTTTACGCCAATTTAAGGTTTGAATATTGGATACTGCGATGGTAGCGCCATCTATCGGTCAAACATTCCAAAATTAACAATTGATTAAAAATGAAAAAAATAATTTAAAAAACATTTTCCAGTGGACCAAATTGTAAATCTAAACCATTCTCGAAACTCCTTGAACATACACACAAAATTTCATCAAAATCGGTCCATCCGTTTAGGAGCAGTTCAAATGCAAACACACGGTCAGAAGATTTATATATATAAAGATTGAGTAGGCACCAGTGGTCTCATGACTTGACTCTGTAAAAATTCGATTTAGCTGAAATCGAAGTTCCTTGTTTGGTAACAAATTTTTGATGGTGCTGTAAAGACAAATAAATGTAAGCTTGCGAGTATATTCATGAAAAACCAACCCACCACTAAAGCAACAACACCGTTGGCTAGCGCCTACTCCCGCCGTCCGCATCAACCAATCAACCGATAGTTGCAAGCAATCAATTTCTACACGCACGTGGAGAACTGTGTGTTATAATTTATTGGAAGTCCTGTAAAAGCGCATGCAATTCAAAAATGGTTCTAGTGGAATAAAAGAAAATATTATGAAATTTACCTAAGTTCAAAAGTTATTGCTTTTTTAAGGAGATTAGTTTTAGTGGTATTTCAACTTAGTAATTATAACGGTTGCTTTTGGTGGCCAAATGTAAGCAAAATAGTTTGGGATTGAATAAATTGGAAACTATTCCGTTGCTTCCAACTTTTTTTATTAGTTTGAGGTTGGTTGGCGGTATAAATTTTAATAGAAAGTTGACGGCGTGGTTTTAAATGTTTCTAAAGCCATTTTTGAAGGTTCGAAAGCTGTGCGTTTTTCAAAATGTCTTTATTAGAACATTCATAAGAATATATGTATTGAAGTTTCAATCACTTTCTACGTAGTTTTTCTACATTTTATTATGAAGCGTGATTCATTTCGAGCTTCCCAACTTTTTTAAAGAAAAAACATAGACTTTTAATGGGGAATGTTTATTATCATTCGAAAGAATATTCTTTGGCATTTATTTTTCAAGATTATGTCTTTCAAATCTTGGCTGCGGTTATCTTACAGATGGTCCGTAGAGTCCAATATTCGATGACTCGTTCGGGCAATTTGTCTAATAACTGCCGAATGATACGCGTAATGTTTTGCTTCAAGGCCTAAATCGAAGCGGTACTGTCCGCACAGACTTTACATATCCACACAGGAAAGGGTCTAATGGTATGATATCACACGAACCAAAACGTTGGGTTGTCTGGATGAATTGGCAGCTCCTGAAACTCTTTAGGTTTCTCTTTAGGTTGAGTCAGAAATGGAACTCATCGCTCAACAAAACTTGGCTTGGATACGTCGGATCTTCTTGGAATTTTTCAAGAGCCCATAGAGAGAAGCGATGTCGCTTGGGAAGATCGAGCGGCTTCAGTTCTTGCACAAGCTGTATTTTGTACGCATTCAATATCGATTCTCGACGTAAAAAGCGCCAAGTCGTCGCGTTCGACAGTTCGAGTTGCTGCGAAAGGCGCCGAATAGACTCATCCCGGTCTTCGGATCACCATAGTATATATATGCTATGCATACGGGTTATTAAACGAATTTTTTGTATTTGTGAAGGATATGTATATAATAAAGAAAGTTGTATCGCAATAAGAAAACATTTAGGAAGAGTTGAATACATGTTTTGCGTACAGTCCGTTCGTGTGGGTTGGGTTTTGTTATAACCAAATATGATTTTTTATTAAAGTAGTATCAAAGAAAAGAGAGAGAAAGTGTACACACTTATTAACAATTTTTAATTGTTGGCTTTATTGAATGTAATGTCCAATACTTTTTTCATAAAAAAACCCAAAAATCAAGATTGAACCTATTTCCTGTGTACTGCATAGGCTCAACACTCTAATGTGATTGCAAACGTACAGATGTAAAATAAATTTCATGTCATAAAATACCGAAAAAAGCATGCATCACTCGACTGCATTACATAAATATTCTCGGGCCTCCGACACCATGCTAAGGGTTTTCGAATTTTTGTGTGCTTCAAGCAATGTAACTCTGCAAAATATTGCAATAGAATGGCAAAAATGCACTCATACACTTATATCTATGTATCTGTATGTACATATATGTTATGTAATGCTTGTATGCGAATGTACGAAATCTCATTGGAATTACATATGCATATTGTACATATTTACATACAAAATGCATGCACACGACTATGTGCATTTGCTTTTAATTGCCATTTCTGCTGTCTGTGTGGTCATGCTTGTTGTTGTTTGTGTGCGTGTGTGTGTTAGCTGCAATTTTTGATGCTGGAAAACGAAATTTGCAATTCAGTGCACAAATTTCCAAGTATAAAGGAACCAGCTGACAGACATGACCATTTAATGTCACACCGGCATGCGGTGGCACAACCAACAGGGACATGCACAGACACACTCACACTCACACCGGGTGTGTGCATATTATTTTGCATTTGAAAGCACAAAAATTCTTGCTAAAATCACTAGGATACCGGAGTTAACCCTCATAGCTTCACCGGTTTTTCAAGGAATTTTTGCTTTTTTGGTTTTTTTTGTTTATTCAAGAACAGAAATTAGTTCAATAAACAAGCTAAGTTTGGAATAAGTAAGAGCAAATAATATTCAGGCTTTTGGCGGAAAATTGGAAACCGATTGAGTAATTTATGAGAATTTGTGCAACATTTTTTTATATCAATGGTAGAATTTTGAAAAAATTTTGCCAAAGATTTACTCGGCTTTGAGAAGTGTCAAACAGAGATACAAATGTCTTGCGAATCCACACTTCACCACCACGGGAAGCCTTGGTCAACATCCTTTTTTATATTTAAATGCTTATTATATAATACGTTTGCAGCTTCTCGGGACTGCACTCTTGGTCTTACAGCGATTTGCTCTTCTAGGACCTTTTGCATAATATACTTTATTATCCCACATACAATGTCCCCTGCTAGATGAAAATTTACTATGTCACTTGAACGTACGGGTAGGGTCTTTTCTAGTTTCTCAGGAAGTATTTGAATTTCCTTTTGGATGCGGTCACTTTCCACCACTACGTGATCTGCCGTTTCGAAACAATTTTCTCAGTGCATTCAGAAAGAAGATTCAACATGCTTGAATTTATACAAATAGCATCTCAATCAGCCTGGGCCAGATAAAACTGTGTAAAGTAGTAGTTCATCCCATATAACCCAGTCTCTAATAACATATTGGGTATCAGAGAGTGGGTCCATCTTCCCTTCGTATATTTGCTGGTGATATGTTAGCCCTCATTTCTCGGACTGATGAGCAACGCGCTGTTGCTATGTCTAAGGGGAGTCTTCTCAAGTGCTTAATGGCGCCAGTTTGTGTCTTACTACAGGTAACCAAATTGGCGCCGCGTATAGGATGTTCGAACTACTGACAATAGTCAGCAGCTTTCTGATTAGTTGCCTGAGGTCTTGCTTATTGGGCATTATTCTAGAAAATGCCGACACAGATTTCGCCGCTTTGGTTGGTGTGGCTATTAGATGCTGCTTGAGTGAAAGTCTATGATCCAGAATTACTCCAAGTTATTTTACATGTGGGTTTGATTTTATTGTATGCCCATCAATACAAATCTCAATTGTTTGCACTCTTTTACGACTACTCATTAAAACCACTTCCGTTTCCTGAGAAGCTAGTTGGAAACCAGCTGTCTTTTGCAACCCTGCGGAGGAGACTTCCTCTTTGTGAGAACCGTTGGTTAAGATCTTTTCTTTGTTTACCCCAACTCCATCTTATTCTTGAACATTATTGATTTTAGTCTATATTTGCTATTTACTAAACTTTTTGCAGCTGACTTGGTTGGTATATATAGTATGCCGCCATAGCTTATAATCCAGAAGATGTCTTGCGCACAAGCTCTAGGTCCAACTTGTCAGGGTTTCGAAGTTTTGTCTTGTAAACCCTTGCTAGATGCTAAATTTGGTATTTAGTACACATAAATATTAATAATTAAATTGGCATTTATTTGAATGTTCAGAGCTGCTCCCTTCTCTCTCTGTCTCTGATCTTCCGTTACTGTACCAGTTTCAATTAAATTTTCGAAATTTGCAGTAAAGGACCGAATTATTATACATAGAAGCCTCACCTCCGCGAAAACCGCAAAATTATTTAATATATAATTATGTAAAATACAATATTTACATATACATAAATATGTATAGATATGTGATATATACATATATTTAATTATAATAATAACACTAACAATGACAATATTAGTTTGAATAACCAAGTACATGAAGCATTGTCAGCTTTCCACCTGGCAGCTGCAACCACTGCTTAACAACAACAACAAAACAAGTTTAAATATTCAACACCGTTTTAGCAGTTCGGTTCGCGTGCGGGTGTGTGCAACACCTGCAATTTAGTCATTTTACCCACACGTGAGTGTTACTGACACCGCGTCCAATTTCTATGTCATTGAATTAATGGCAATTCAACCAAAAATTGGTGGTGGGGATGTCGTTGCAAGTCTGCTGGTTAACATCAAGTGCTAGCTGACGATGACGGCTTTAATTTTTGATGTGCTACATTTGCATGTGTGGGTACGCCTGTGTGTCTGTATGTAATTACATAAACATACACAAGCATGAAGGTGACACTGCTGAAAGCTGCTATGTTGACAGTATGTGTCATCGTGCTGCGTCGATGACTTGCATGTGCCTGGCTATACAAGCGACTGTTACAACAACGTTTCCTACGACCAAAATATTCAACTGTTTTTGTTACTGTTGTTGTCAGAATGAACAACGTATTTAAATTAAATAAAATAGTTTTAAATTTTGCAGTCTTATGGTTCAAATTTGTTCTCAGAACTTTGGCAATTTGCAATTGAAGCTTGGAAAATTTTTCCGAAACTTTAGTTGTAACCTTCTACACTCACACAAAGTTTTATGCCATGTCTCTATTATCTGAAAAATACTAAAAAGTGTGAATTACTGATGAATGACCTGGTATTCCGGTTGAATGAACTCACTCAAAACTGTTTGAGATCTCTTCGGAGCACTAGCCATTGCCTCGTTTCGCTAATTGAATGCAAGCGTGAATACAAATGCTTTTCATGTGACTTTTTACAAGACGGGGAGCACTCTCTGAGATCTGTGCTAGTTCTACTATAAATATTTGTTTCTTCTGTGATGGCGTTACTAGCGTAAGTCATCCATCGTGTACTACATTGTCGTAGACGGATGCTGGCAAAATTCCAGCCGAATCGGATTCGTAGTTTTTTTTTTTAACTGCGTGTTGGAAACGGAGCCTCGAGAATCGGGCTGTATTGCTATACATATGCAGTGATTCTTCACCTTCGATTCAAATCGTAAACATTTTTTTAACCTATTTGAAGGTGATCGTTCGCCTATTTTCGATGACTGATGTCCAGGCGTATCATGATTATTGATATTCAGACCAGCAACAAATACAAATGACTAAGTGGCCAATATGTTGACTGAAATATTGGGCTTGAGGAAGCCGAAGTAACACAGAGAAAATGCTGCATTTTTCGGAACTAATCGAATTAGGTTGTGAATTGCTGGTCGTTGCCACTTATTGAAACAGTTTCTCAGGCCAAATGGCAGAAATTCGAGAATGTAAAGTTCATCACGGCCTCGAAGGCCTATTCAGCAGACCTCAAAAACATATTTTTTGGACGGATAATGAACTAGAAGAAGACTAATTATGTTGAGAAATAAATGAAAATTGGATTTACCAGTTCACTTTCGCACCAAATACGTGCTTTTTGGCACCACCTGCATGTGACGTGAGTGCGCGCTGCGCATTTCTAACCTTTTTCCTGACAACGCAGAGGGGTCACTGACCTCTGAAAAATGTAAAAAAAAAGTCATTGAGCTAATAAAATATATATAGAAGGGATCATTGACCCCATTAAACGTAAACAAAGTAGTCTCTGGCAATTAATTTAAACAAAGGTGGTTGACTTAGCTATGCATATGTAAATACAGGTTGTGGGCTTGGCTAAATTTAATCAGAAGGATCATTGATACTATAAACAAGAAGGTACTGACTCCTTAAAATCACCGAAAGAGTCACTGACCCTAAACATTTATAAAGGTTGTAGACTTGGCTAAACGTAAAGAAATAATTTTGATTTAAAATGTAAACGAAAGGCTCATTGCCCTCAGAAAATATAATAAGCGACATTGACTTCATAAAAAGGAAACAAAGAGTCATTGAGTCACTGGGTTGTGGACCTCCCTAAAGTCCTGGTTGCGAAGGTCGAGCAAGATAAGGTGGAAAGTGTAGTCTTCTCCATTCTTAACAATGAAACCGAGTTTAAAGCTCTTCGCTTTCGAAAAACATTTCATTTATATACATTATTCAAATTGTGGATATCATCAGCACTGACCGTTATTGCACGACGCATGCGCAGGGATTTACATCGTAAATCGCTATGAAATCAGGAAATTACTTAATTAGTATCAACAGATTCTGGAAATAAATGAGTAAATAAACAAAAGAGTAATTAGCATTACAGAGTGTGTGGCTGAGCGAGCAAAACAAATAGTCGAGCAGAAAATTTAAATAAACCAGGCGATAACACAAAAACGAACAAACTTCAGTACTCCGTACAATTCCCTCCAACGCTCCCCTCCAGCTAGTGAGGACTTGAGTTATCGCCTGCCTTCCGAGTGGGCACAAAAAATATTGCTTAAAATTTGTGAACTTTAATTATTTTTCGGTGAAACTTTCTCCGTTCGGCCGGCGAAAGTGTGCTGCTTTACGCGTGTGTGTGTGAGTGTTTCTAATCGTTATTTTATGCAACCGCAAAAGTGGCCGAGCTGCAGTCGTTGAATTTATACGCCGCCCTGAAGGCAGTAAAACAGCCGCGCGCTTTGACGGCTGTAAGTGAATACGTTTGGGCACGTTTCAATGTAGGTGCATGTATGTGTGTGTGTGTGTGGCCTGGCGTTTCGGACGAACTGCCACGCAAACAATGAGAATGACCAATGAAATTCTTAAATCTCGTTAAAACTTTTCATTCTAATTATAAAACGGAAATTTGCCTAATAGCCGCCGGGGTGGAAAGGGGTGTACTCACGGGCATTAGATAATCGCCGAAAAGAGCGAGAAACGCGAAAATACCACTGTGAAAATAATACCAACAAATTATTTCAAGTAGCACTGTTTTTTGGCTTTGTCATTTTGTCAGTGTATATATGTGTGTGTGTGTTTGTGTGCGTTCGCGTTCTGTTTTGCGCTCCTTTGCTTTACTTCCAGGGATAATTGTTGACCCAGAATGCAAATACGCGAGCGAAAACGAAACCGGCTGTGTCCCATTAACTGTTCTTTCTGTGCGCTTTTTTCTCGCATTGCGCGCTCATTTAGTTGCCTTCATTGTGCCTTGCGTATACTTCTTGGCAGTTTTTTCAATTTTTTTTTTTGAAAACTACTACTTATCTACAATGTTTTTATTTCATTTGAAACTTTAGTCCTTTCCTTTGTTTTCACTTTTTTCTTTGGTTCTGTGTGTTCTGGGCAGGGTGCCGCATTACTCCGGCAACATATGATGGAGTTTCCCTTTCGCGCTTGAGTGAATTTGTAATTAGATAACGGTTTGCGTTGAAATCTGTGCGTCCAACTGTCACCGCTTCCGGATGCGTTGCATGTGGCCGAGGCCAGTCGAATTTGGTGCGAATGTGACGCCTGTTGTTCACGCATTAGCAAATTTCAACTGAACAGCAATTGTACACAGACAACGGCATACATGAATATACGCTGTAACAGTAAAAATGAATATGTTGAATATTTCTGCAAGCTGAAATGTTTAAATGGCATTCAGAAACGGTTTCCGTTTCATAGTTCAATGCCGAAAAGAAATTCGGCTGAATCATAATATTATACTCCATATATTGGTGATTTTGCTTTTTCCTCATGGTTTTATAACTTTGAAACGCAGATTAACAACCTTAATGAATCAAACTCTACGCCGGTTTTTAGTTCATGGCTGAACGGGTGTGTCCCTCCGACTTCTTGACTTAAAACATTATTATAAAGAGAACTGTTGTTTTATCTTTAGAAAAAGTCAGAATTTTCATGTGCTTTTAGTCTCAATACCGTTCGAACTGTGAACTGCGATTACTTCGGAATACAATTGAGTATGACCTTTGTTTATTGATGGAGAAAACGAAAAGCTTTCGAGTTTTTGAGTGAAAACTTATGTAAAAAATCTAACTGAAAGTTTATGGTGTAATTAGAGAAATGTTCGTATGAACATTTACGTAAAAGCTTCTGTTGGAAATCTAATTGAAAGTTTATGGTGAAGATTTATATGAAAGCTTATGCGAAAGCCTCTTTTGAATATTTACGTGAAATCTACTGTGAAAATTTTAACTGAAAGTTTTTGGTAAAGTTTTATATGAAAGCTTCTGTGAAAATCTATGTCAAAGCTTATTTGAAATGATAACGTGAAAGTTTCTATAGAAGTTCTAAGTAATAGCTTATGGTGAAAATATATTTGAAAGCTTCCGTGAAAGTTTTTTTAGAAAATCTAACTGGAAGTTTAGTGTACAGTTAAACATGAAAGTTTCTTTTGAATGTAATTTTCTATACAGGTTAGATGTATAAGCTTAAGGTGAAAATATATGTATATGAAAGCTTACGTGAAAGTTTCTATAAAAAATCTAACTGGAAGTTTATGGTAAAATTATATATGCAAGTTTCTGTGAAAATCTACGTCAAAGCTTCTTTTGAATTTTAACGTGAAAGTTTGTATAAAAGTTCGAAGTAAAAGCCAGTGTTGAAAACATATTTGAAAGCTTCTGTGAAAGTTTCTGAAGAAAACTTCTGTGGAAGTTTCTAAAAAAAATCTAACTGAATGTCTGTGATTAAGTTTTATATGAAAGCTTCTATGAAAGTCTATGTGAAATCTACTTTTGAATGTTTACGTGAAAGCTTCTATAGAAGTTATAAGTAAAAGCTTATGGTGAAGACATATGTAAATGAAAGATTCCGTGAAAGTTTCTAACTGAAAGTTTATGGTAAAATTAGATATGCAAGATTCTGTGATATCTATGTGAAATATATATATATTACATAAAATAATGTGGTCATATTAATAATTAGCAATAAATACACATAAAACGTCTTAATGTTAGAACGAAAAAGTTTAAATTATGCCACTGGAAGTTTTTTGAGGAATTGGAAGGTTAGTCAAGTTTGAATCAACTGTCACTTCAGCGTAATTTCTACAAGTTTTCCCCACTGCTTCTTAACCGAAAGCCTTGCAGCGAGCTCCAAATTGGTTTGAGAATATTTGTTGAGAGTTTTTATCATATTTTTGAGGTACAAAAACAATACTCAATTTTTCGATATCATTAAGCCGTTTTCATAATTTTATATGAAAAGTTCACTAAAAAAATGTTGGCTGTCTCTATGAGGTTTAATTGAAGCGCGATATTATTTTAAAAAGAAGATGAAAACAAATGTCAGCATTTGCTGCACAATTTGCCACTACTCAAATAAAATGAAAAAAACGTTGATTTACCAGAAATTTGTTGCAATGCCTTCATTTTTCTTTAAGCTGACCCAGTTGTTTGTCATACATACAGACATAACTTCCATTAAGAGTTCCACAACACATGCCACACAAGAGCACCACTTGAGCCATACATGACACATCCTGATCATGGCTTTGACGCCGATACTGGCCAGTCCAATTGGCAGCCTAGGCAAGTAAGTATATGTAAGGCGTTGGCTTCTTTGCGTCATAAGAATTAATTCTCAGCACAGAAGCTGACACCTACAGTGCCGATTCCACATGCAGCCACACTTATACAAGCAGTCGCACATACAAACATATACACTTTCACTTTAATTTGTGCAACTAATTGCACTCCATTGGTTTGCTTTCTGAGTCACTTACTTGACTTTGTGTGCAGTAAATTGAGAGAGAAACTGCTGCAACAACAACTCTACGGCAACTAGGCGACAATTCAATTGCCAAAGCAACTACTTTCCTTGCTTCGTTGCAAGTGAAAGCTTAAAAGAGCTGCCGTAAACACAGATACGAATACAAGGCAATACGAGCCCTAGCAAAGCAAGAGCAACAACAGTATAATGAGTATACGTTCAAAGTCACTTTTCCTGGCTGTGCTTTGCTGCGACACTTATACGCCATGTTGACCTTTTAGTACATGCCTGCTCTGTAATGCAATGCCGCTGGCAAATTTGGTTGCTTTTCTGTCAGTTTTTGTTTTTATTTTGCTTTGCCAGCGTGTGTGTGGCAAGAAGACAGAGGGCTATATAATTCGATCTGTTGCGATAAGACTTTTTCGATGTCGCCCCCCGGGCAAACGCACAAACACACGTTTTCGTATGTAGTTAAGTTCATGTGTATTGACAAACAGCAAACAGTTCCTAGTTTTACTAACTCGCTGGGGAGCTAAAGTAGCAGGCGTTTGCAATTTTCGTTCGGTATTGGTGTGGCTGGTGATTTCTTGTGAAAAACGGCTGTGACATCATTAACTTTTAACTGAAATGCAATTGAAAGCAAACCGACAATCTCTCGCTACGAAACTGAATTTGTTGGTGTTGCCAAAAGCCAGAAGCCAGAAGCCATGTTGTCAAAGTGTCGAACTGGAAGTGGTTGAGTGGCGCTCATGACAGATCGAGTGGTTCGTCGTTATACACGGTACGGGTGTTTCCATTTTTGTCAATACGTACATACATCTAAGCTTGGGTGGACCCAAATAACCTGAGTTGGGCATATATCAATAATGATATTTATTTTTGTAGGATGAGAGCAGCGACATTCTTGGTTTCGTAAGGAAGGCAAATGAAAATCTCGTTTTTGAGAAAATAGCAAGTCTATTTTTTAGTTATACTAATTTAACCCAAAATAATGATGTATTGGTCCCCAATTCTAATGGTGAGATGGCTTGATTTATATAAAATTGATTAAACAAATTTTTTTCAAATCTATCAGCTTATGCAAGCAACATTGTCTCCACATCGTAAACCTTTTACACCCGATTGCGAAATATATGTGGGCACCCTAGTACTTAGCTTTTGCATGTGTTTGCTTGTTTTAGAGTACAAAAATCAATTAGTTATTTTAAATCTGGTTTTCGTGAGCAATGAAAAGTAAACCCAAATTTTCGTCATTTAAACTGTTTTATAAAATAACAAGTAAGGAAGGGCTAAGCTCGGGTGTCACCGAACATTTTATACTCTCGCATGATAATCGAGATTTCATTATCCGTCATTTACATATTTTATTATTTTGCAGTAAAATAATTAGAATTAAATTCTGAGAGATTTGCCGATATTTTCGGTGAAAAATTAGGTTAGGTTAGGCACTGAGTTCTTCGTGTTCGATATCAGGGACCTTGAAAAGTTATAGTCCGATCACGAAAGTTTTTCCCCAAGGGATACCTCAGCTCAAAAATCGTATTTGTGTAAAGTTTTATTCCGCTATCATCATTGGTTCCTAATGTATATATTATGCAGAGAAGGCATCAGATGGAATTCAAAATAGCGTTATATTGGAAAAAGGCGTGGTTGTGAACCGATTTCACCCATATTTCGTACATGTCACCAGGGTGTTAAGAAAATATTATATATCGAATTTCATTGAAATCGGTTGAGTAGTTCCTGAGAGATGGTTTTTGGTCCATTAGTGGGCGACGCCACGCCCATTTTAAATTAAAAAAAAAAGCCTGGGTGCAACTTCCTTCTGCCATTTCTTCCGTAAAATTTTGTGTTTCTGACGTTTTTTGTTAGTCGGTTAACGCACTTTTAGTGATTTTCAACATAACCTTTGTATGGGAGGTGGGTGTGGTTATTATCCGATTTCTTCCATTTTTGGACTGTATATGGAAATGCCTGAAGGAAACAACTCTATAGAGTTTTGTTGACATAGCTATAGTAGTTTCCGAGTTAAGTGCAAAAAACTTGGTGGGGGGCGGGGCCACGCCCACTTTTCGAAGAAAATTACGTCCAAATATGCCCCTCCCTAATGCGATCCTTTGTGCTAAATTTCATGGCTTAGTTATGACACTTTATAGGATTTCGGTTTCCGCCATTTTGTGGGCGTGGCAGTGGGCCGATTTTGCCCATCTTCGAACTTAACCTTCTTATGGAGCCAAGAAATACGTGTACCAAGTTTCATCATGATATCTCAATTTTTACTCAAGTTACAGCTTGCACGGACGGACGGACAGACGGACGGACGGAGAGACAGACATCCGGATTTCAACTCTACTCGTCACCCTGATCACTTTGGTATACATAACCCTATATCTACTCTTTTAGTTTTAGGACTTACAAACAACCGTTATGTGAACAAAACTATAATACTCTCCTTAGCAACTTTGTTGCGAGAGTATAAAAATCGCAAAACCAGTGAGTGTTTGGTGTTTTAGTATGTCTTCGAAATAATTAAAAATAAGAATTGATTTTTATATACAATATTATAAATTTGTGTTAAATTTCTCGCCGCAAAACATTTGCTTGGAAAGAGGGAAAATTCTGTGGAAGCTATGATAAATACGGTAAATGCAATTATTTTTTATATGCTTGCAACATGTTGCTTCGTAGTATAATAGCTTTGTTCACCTAACGCTTGTAGGTATCACCTAAAAGTAAGCGAAATGGATATAGAGACATGTAGATAACCCCGATGACGAGGCGAGTTGAAATCCGGATGACTTTCGGTATGTCCGCCCGTCCATGCAAGTTGTGATCCAGGTACCGAATATGGCAATTGAAATCCTCAGAGGATCCTTTCCTGATAGTAATATGTCTGTGTGCCACAAATGGGTTGAATCGGGTCAATACTGCTCTTAGTGCCAATATACCTAAAATAGAAATTTTTGAACTTCCGGCATACTCGTAATGTCCGCTTATGTCTATCAATAATGTGAGTTGTTCTTCTTTACTGGCGTAGACACCGCTTACGTGATTATAGCTGAGTTAACAACTACCTGGCGCCAATTGGATATTCCAACCGAAGCCAGGTCCTTCCAACGGAGTGAAGGTCTACCTTTTTTTCTGCTTCCCCCGGCGGATACAGATTGGAATACTTTCAGAGCTGGAGTGTTGTCGTCCATTGACCTAGCCAGCGTAGAGGCTGTCTTTATATCGCTGAACTATCTCAAAGTCATTGCATATCTTATATAGCTGATGTATTAAATTAGGTGAAAACTCGCCCTAGACTCCATAAAACTAACAAGCCTTATGTACTTGAAGGTACTTCCCTAGCTTTAATACTTGCAAGTTGCAGGAGTATAAAATGTTTTATGTTATGTTATACCCGAACTTAGCTCGTCCCTACTTGGTCTTCCTCTTTTTTTGGTATTGCAAATGGAACGCTTTTCAATAACCATATTCGCATAATATGTCCATGCAGTTCTGAAACCAAAAACATTTCATAGAAATTACTGATTGAAACGAAAACATTTCTGAGAAATTTGAATTTTAACTAACCAAGTGTTATTCTTATTGTATTTCTAAATAAATGTTATGCAACTGAATAGCAAAATAGGCCAAAAAATGAAGAGCAACAGATAGAGATTGGTATACCGGAGTGATAGCCGCTTTTCAAAAAAAGTAAAGCCAACGAAATTCCTTCATACAAACCGAGCAATTTTGACAGCAATACTAAAAGCAACAGTTAAAACAAATCGCAAAGAAATAACAGCTCAAATTTTGTACAAAAACTGGAGAAGAGTAAACGACAAAAAATCAAAAAATTCGAAAATCGTTGAATTGAAAATGCTTACAGTCAGCAATTAAATCACAACAAGCATAGCAGTAAAAGTTGTTGGATTTGTTGTACATTGACTTGCGGCACATACGCTTACACACATGCTTAAGGTAAATTTGTGCAAGCTAAACCTACATACCTCCTCTGCGCTTTCGCTCTTAGCTTTTCATTAAAGTTTGAACTCACCCACACTCCTGCAAGTGAGGACAATTGACATTCTGCACTTTAAAGTGGCATTCAAGAGACAGGCAACATACTGAAGCATTTAAGCAGATACTCGTCGGTAAGCACGCAAACACATACCTACAGAGTTTGAGAATTTCGTTGTGATGGAGAGATAGTGACCAATTGAGCGAAGTCTACGTCGTGATGTTGGCTCAATCAAAGCTTTGCAATGCAAGTAATGTTGTTGATTTAGCACAGGTATGTTGGTGAAGCAGAGAAATACTTGTATTTACATTTGTAGTGATACTGGAGGTGAATTTGTATATTTTGAGGTGAGAGTATGTTTACCTTCTACTTCTACTTCTACTTCTACTTATACTTATACTTCTACTTCTACTTCTACTTCTACTTCTACTTCTACTTCTACTTCTACTTATACTTATACTTATACTTATACTTATACTTATACTTATACTTATACTTATACTTATACTTATACTTATACTTATACTTATACTTATACTTATACTTATACTTATACTTATACTTATACTTATACTTATACTTATACTTATACTTATACTTATACTTATACTTATACTTATACTTATACTTATACTTATACTTATACTTATACTTATACTTATACTTATACTTATACTTATACTTATACTTATACTTATACTTATACTTATACTTATACTTATACTTATACTTATACTTATACTTATACTTATACTTATACTTATACTTATACTTATACTTATACTTATACTTATACTTATACTTATACTTATACTTATACTTATACTTATACTTATACTTATACTTATACTTATACTTATACTTATACTTGTTTATATTCCTCTGTAATTGTCCTTTGAGTCCTTTGTCGTAGAGGGCCCCTGTTATGGATAGTATTTCGCCAAGAGAACTAAAGAGAACCACCTAGGCAGAAACGGCGAAGCGTTGTTAAAGAAGTTAGGATAACAGTCAAAATGGACGGCGGACATTCAAAATGCTCCAAAAACCTTGAGCTCTGGCTAAATATTTTTTATTTAACCTTTTGAGTATGGTATGCCCGATAACTTTGGCAACTGGCCTTGCTATTTTGATAAGAATTACATAATAGTTTTGTTAAACTAAGAACGAATATATTAACATGTATTATAGGGTATAAATCATGAACTTGGGACCTCTTTAAGTTAAATTGCTAGTTGCTATCACAAGCTTGGAGCCTTCCCAAGGGAGTGCGGAAAATGGAGAAATTATAAAAATATGTGAAATTCTTCGAAACCTCGTATCATTTATGTTGCCTTCTCTTCTTATATCTTTTGCCTTTCTCCTTTGTAGGAGTAATCGATACTCTAACCGAGTAACCGATACTTCTATAAAGGAGAATCACAAACACATAAATCTGGGGTATACATTTTCTAACGGGGTTTCTTGCTCTCAACAAGCATACTAAATTCCAATAACAATTGCTAATACGAGTTTATCTGCTTAAATGCGAAATGTCGTCGTATCACTAACGGCCAATGTGGCAGACATCAAGTAAAGGCCGTACCATATATTGTATTTTATGCATGCAAATTTATGAAGATTTATGTGTATGGATTTATGAAAAGTCAATATAATTCATTACCAATACAACCGTAGGAACCACTAAATAATAACAACAGATGTGTCTTTAAGCTGTGCCGCAGACGGGTTGAGTGGGAGTGGGCTGATGGCGGCCGATTGGCGATGGATATGAAAATGATAGATGACATTGGCAGTAGTGGCATAATATCAACAATCACAACAACAAGCAAAAACAACAGATTGAATTGCAGAAATGAAGTCGACATGACTGGATGTCATTATCAATTGTGCATTCAGCTGCGGAACAATGCACAATCACTGGCATGCCACAGCTCGCCGCCAACAACAACAACAAGAACACTAGCGGGTGGAGGGGCTGAGCGTGAGTTTTAGCCGACGGAACAGCAGCAGCATGGCTAACAGTCAGCCACAATGCAGCGTCGACAACCGCAACAGCGCAACATCCGACTGCCAATGCGACGACGGACAGACTTAACGGCTTGGCGGTGCTTAAATACTGTGTGTATGTGAGTATGTGTGTGAGTGTCGCTTCGGCTGATGCGCATGCTGTTGCAGCCTGACAAAGTTGATGAAGCGCAAGTTATGTGGCAGAGAACTCAAATGTGATTGTCTGTATGTAACGTACACACACACACGTGCTTAATATATATATATAAGTATCGATGTATACTTAATTGCTACTGTGTAAACAGTTGCTTAAATAGGTATGTTTGCATTCTGTTGCCACAACTGAATTATTATGCAACAAACTGGTGAGTGTCAAAGTAGGCTGCATGGGGCGTGGCAGTTGACAACAACTCACAGCGTATATTAACTATAATGGCAAATGAGTGTGCATGTTGTAAACATAGTATATCATAAACTTATTAATTGTATTGTGAATAACAGCATGATGCAACAACAACAAAAACATTAGCGCCAACAGTAACCGCTCTGTCAAAGGGCCTTAAGGCCTTAAATATTATCGACTTTAATTACCGACACTGCGCACACACACACACACGCAAACGGAAGCTTACCACAACTTTTCACACACACACACACATACACGCGTATATATTTATTTGTTGGTTTGAAGCTGTGGTCTGTCCTGGCGTTGGCTAAACGTAAGTTGTACGTTGCATGGGATCATTTGTCTTTTGTCACGTACCGTTACGTTCGCATTGGTTACCGGAATGAGCGACAAAAACAACAACAATAATATGAATGTACGCACACACACACACGCACACATAGTAACAAAACACAAACACCACACAGGCACTACTTTGCGAGCAGGACCGGTGCGTCATAGCCTAGCTGGTCTCCGTGGGTCTGTGTGGGGAAGTGTTGCTGGAGTTCAGCGTGAATGCAATTAAGTTTACAGACAGTAATCCGGGCAGATTAGTCAGCGATTACAGCGCACAATCTGCTAGCGATTTATGAGACAAAATGGTTGAGATTCTCAAAAATATTGAAGACTAGATGTAGACGTTAAGGTGCCCACATGCCGGCATCGTAAGCTTCACTGCACACATACACATATATAAACATATTTATATATATGTATATGTATGTACACACATACTTTCGAAGAGGTATTTGCATGTCAAGGGTTGGTGCTCCTCTGGCTGCGAGTGGACACTGCACTGGCAATTAATTCACAAGTGATCCGAAAATATTGCTATTTGCTCTTAATTTGGAGCGTCTGAAGTTGGCTAAGACTTTCGGCAAACAATGCGTTGAATTGCTGCAGCAAACAATGGGTTTTTTTCCAGTGCAAAGTGCAGTTAGCCCTCATTTACTATTCGTATTTATAAAGCATTTGAAACTGGAATGAATAATAGCAGGAGAAAGGGTTTGGCTTTGTTGAACTCGAAATGTTTGCTTAGAAAACTTTTGCTGAGTTATTGATTGACAAATTGCAATTATACAGAATTTTTGAACAAATCTACCATAAAATGCATTTAAAAGTAGAAATACATGTATAGATAGGCTAATACTGTTATGTCATGGATGCGCAGTTTCATATATTTCCTGTTTCTTTCGGTAAGGCGGCAGTAATTTTCCTGAACTCATTTTGCGGACTGTTGCGATGCTGTCAGCGTGACAGCCCTCAGTGCTTACAAATATGACTTCGTTTCTGTTATGAAGATGAGATAAGTTTGAGAACGCGAGTTTCATATATGTAGTCATTGTATACATTGTTAGGTATATGTGTGAGAGAAGTGGTAAGTAAACATTGTGTGTCATATTTTGAGAGCAAAGACAGTAAAAACTACGTGAAGGAAACTTCATCCACTCTCAAACTCTCTATGACAATTCTGATCGTAATTTCTAAACTTTTCATTAACTTGTTTGTATACCATAGCCAGTAATATAAAGGTTTTTGTTGTTTTTCTGTTATCCAGCTGAGTTAGTGCTAAAGTGGCTTTTTACTTGTTGATTAATTTAGCTACAGTCAAAAAATAACCAAATTTACAAAGTTGATTACGTTAAATCAGGTAAATAAGTTGATGTTGGTGAGATCTTATAAAATTGCACTTGAACAGCTCGAGATGCCTGTACGCTGTTATACCCAGCACTTATAAGTATGTATCAAAAAGACCGTCACATAAGGACAAAACGCCTTAAGCCTGCCAGAAATTTATTAAAGTGACTAATATGCAACCCATTCATCTGGTTCGTAGAAGGTATGCAAATCGAAATACCCAAATCTTTTCTGGCTAAAGCTGGACGGTAGAGGAAAAATATGTGGAACTATAAAGGCCGTTCCAAAGTAAACAGGACTTTCTGAATCATTTGAATTTTGAAACCATCTATATGCCGACTCGTGCGTTAGAATTTGCTATCTTTATCGAATGTCCAGTGAGAGTTTCATGACATTTCATAGATTGGAAGTGAAGTTATTGCGTTTTTAGTGTCAGTATGTTTGTGTTATCGGTGTGAAAATGAACTTCGAACAAAGAGCCAACATTAATTTTGTTTTAAAACTTTTATCGAAACGTTTCAATTGATGACACAAGTTTATGGCGATGATTTCCTATCCAGCAGCAGAGTGCACGAGTGGTTTCAACGTTTTCAATAAGTCGTGAGGACATAAATGTCAATCAAATTCCGTGGACACCCGAAATTCCATCGAAACTGTGCGTGCATTCATCAAAAATCAGCCGAAATCGTCTTTGAAATTCATGGAAATGGAATTGAAAATCTCCAAAACATTGATTTATCGCATTCTGACCGAACATTTGGGTTTTGGAAAGGTATGTGCACGGTTTGTTTCGCACAAATTGACTGACGAACAAAAATTGCTCAGAATCCAACATTCGAAGGACATCATTAAAGCGGTCAGAAAGGACAAAAGTCACATTTCAACCATTAACCACTACCCGTATTCACCTGAATGGCATCATGCGACTTCTTTTTTACGGAAAAATGCATTTGCCCATGAAAGGAAAGCGTTATGCAGATGTAGAGACCATTCAAATGCTTGCACCGGCATACTGGCCGACGAGCTAAAACACTCATTCGACATGTTTTTGGGCCATGCAAAAACCTGTACTGAAGCAGAAGGAGACTATTTTGAAAAAAAAATAAATTTTTTTTTGAGTCTTGTTTACTTTGGAACACACCTTGTATGTATGTTTAGTGTAGACAAAAGCAGATATGCTAGATGAAATTTGTTGTAATTTAGCTACTGAGGTAGTCATAGGTGTTCTCACAGCATTCAGTTTTGAATAAGTAAAACTGTAATCGTTGTTGAAACTTTGTGAGAAATAATATGAGTAATTAAAAAATTTACGCTCTTGCAACATAATTACAATATTTTTTTTATTTAAAAAGCACGCAGACCAACGCACATTAGAGTGGGTCGATTTAAAGGGACCCAAAAAGCTTAAAAATCGTGTGTGCGGGAAATATTCTACGGATAATTTTAAACAATTTTGCCTAAAGACGCTATGGGTTTCAAATCGGTTTAGAGCTAGCCACGGAGAAGGTGTTTCTTTTTTCTTCTTTACTGGCATAGACAACGCTCACGAGTAAATTTGCCGCTAGTTCGAGATACCAAGTGCAGCCAGGACCAGCTGGAGGGTAGATTCATGTGTAGAAGTTTACGCAAGGGAGGAAAGTTCTCTAAGCGCCATTCACTTGGGACTGGCCAGAAACGATTCTTTTACAAATGGCTCAATAAGCTCACGACTCCCGGTCTTAGACCAAGTTTCCTCTGGGCGAGCTAAAGTGAGAAGGCGAACCATCCCTCTTAAGGCTGTTGCGCTAGTTTTCGAACCAGCCATTAAACACCCCTCATTGAAAAGGGGAAGGTTTCTAGTGTTCATAAACACTTGTTTGACAGTTTTTGAGACATTCGAATGAAATTTATACGTATGTGCATTTTGATATTTCTTTGATCATCTGTTGAAATCGGCCAGATTGGACAACAATATCACATATCACACATATGTACAACCGATTACTCAAACTTTTTAAACTTTTTGTCTTAAACTCATAGTGTCTTAGGTAAAATCATTAGGGATGATCCGTAAAACGTGTCCTGCATACGCAGCTTTAGAGCAAAAAAATTGATCCGTTGAAACGTACATAAGTGAGTGGGAGTATAGGGTGGGCTAAAGCAGCGCACTGTAGGAGATATAATCATGTGCGCTCATGTACATACACATTAATGGAAGAGCGCTTGTATGTTCATCTGTATGTCTGTATGTTAATGCATTTTTGTTCGAATGCAGTTCAAAGGTGCAAGTACGCTGCTGCCAACTTCAGGTCAAATGCGACTGAGAAATCGCACTAATTTCCAAGCCGCACTCGCATTAACCCCGAAAATTAGAAAACAGCGCAGCTGCAGTAACAAGCGTGCAACCAAAGCGCGCACAATTCACGGTGTACCTCTTTGTTACTACACAAACAATAATAACAACAAAAATGTTGACAACAACGTGGGCGTCGCCAACATGCTTTACGCGACAGCGGCAAATGGCGTTTGCTTGTATGGCGCACACTTCTGGGGTCACGATCAGGTGTGCGGCGAGGGTAAACACAAAAAATTTAGTTCGCATTTGGATGTCTGTGTTTAGGAAAAACTATTTGAGGGGCCGTGCGGAAGTGACGACGCCAACTTTGAAACGTGCGAGGCCGGCTTTGGGAGCTTGCTGCAGCACTTACAGTACAAGGATAACAGATCATTACAATGTCGTTGTTGTTGTTGTTAACTGCGTTGAACGGCTATTGTAGTGTTAACCTCAATGTGCAACGACAGCGAAAAGTGAAAGGCGAAGCCCCAGCCGCAGCCGCAGCAGCAACAACTTTACCCACCTAATGACAGTCAAGAAACAGGAGCGATGCGAAACGAAACGAAACGAAACGTAGCGTTGACATTGGTTGCGCTGCGGTTGCTGTTGTTTTTGTCATCTTGTCTCGTTCACCCCCATACAACGCATTGCCAACGCACAGGTGAGTCATCTGAGCACAGTTGCTGGGGTACAATTCACCGGCAACATGGCATGGCCGCTGCTGTGGCATACATTATGACAATTGAAATTAGAGAGAAAGTGTAGTGCCAACGCATTGCTGTGTTAATCGTATGTTGCACGGGCTAAAGTGTTGCACGTTGTGGTGGCCGGAGCCCAGAACCCGGTGTGCATTCGCATACGCATTGCAAAAGTTTCTCATGTTGCACGTATCGCGTATACAAGAGTATATCTTCACTTTTAGCCGATGCCAGTTGCAGATGTGTTAGTTACTCTACCCCGTTTCTGTCGGCAGCAAGATGCTTTGTGGTTTTCACCAACCTCTTTGCCTGCTGCGTGCTGTGCGTTTTGTGTGCTTCGTTACAAGTTCAAAACCAAGTTTTCTGTGGTCTCTCCACCGCATCTGAATACAACACTGACATGCAGGCGTATTCACGTATGCATATGTGTTTGTGTGTGTGTGCCCTGGCTCATCCATAAGCATAAACATTCCGGCCTGCCATTCTTGGGCGGCTTTCATAAGCAGTGTGCCCCGCCTGCATGTAGTCACCGGTGTCCTTGTGAGCCCCCCTATTTGCGCATGCAACTCTGCTTTGTGCATTTATCCTGCACGATTGTTGTGCTTGCTGTGGTGTTCACCTTTCATTCAGGAAACTATGCAAAATGTTGTCAATTGCTCAGTGCTCGCATGTGTGTGTGTGTGTGTGTGCGTGTATTTCGGATGAAAAGTACGAGAGGTGCGCATACAATGCTTGCCCACATGTCGAGTAGTGCTTCCGCCCTCATAAGATTGCACCACTTACAGTTATAAACTTTCGAACTTTGTGTGCTCCTAATAGGCTTACCAAACTTTCGAACTGTCAAAGATTCTACGAAATACCGACTCTATTCATTATTTCAAAATTCAGATTATACATAATAAAAGACAGAATTATTAGTTGATATTTGCATAGTTATGGAAAAGTTCAAAGCAATTTCTATGGCATAATTTGGAGTATAATTCTGTCAACCACAACCGGTGCTGCCGGCGATGAGTGCACCAAGTTTGATTCAGTTTGATAAACTGGAAATTGAGAAGTACAGTAATTTGAATAACAAATTCAACAATCATTCTTTTAACCCTTATGTGATCAGCTGTGAAAGATAAGCTTTCTACAAAACTTCTCTCGTGGACTTTGCTCTTTACTACACATTTTTATTGTTGTATTGTTTTTTGAAGACTATTATGAAATCAGTGTGAAATAAGTCTGGAGCTGAAATGCATGCTTTAAAAATATTATGTTCCTCAGATATACAAATACATATATATATTTGTATATCTGAGGAACATAAGTATGTATGTATATATATATGTATATATACTTCAATACTAGAATATCTATTGGCAAACTTATTCAACGTTGAAGCAATTTCGAAAGGGTTTTCCTCTTCGTACACCAGACCTAATCTGCCAATACTATATAAGCTGTCGGCTATTGATCTCGACCTATTTCCGATACATGACGATACAAAACGTCCTCCCGATGTTGAACTTGACGAAATTTTGAGATTATAATTAGGTTAAGTCCTAAGTAGATTAGTCATACACGGAGCTAAAACGTTCGAAATAATTAATTTTCGTGCAAGGAATGTTCAAACTTATCCCAAATTAGCTTAAGATAATGTTTCAAAAATAGTTTCTAAATAAAATTTTAAGTTCTTCGTTAGCGGCGGAGAAACCGCTTGCGCGGTTATAGCCGATTTTAACTCCATATCTATATTTTAGAGATTCTTGTTTTGAAAATAAAGAATGATCAATTTCGAGGTTCCCTACTTTTTTTTTTAAAGAAATCTCGAAATTAATGGGAAATGTTTATTATCATTTGAAAACATTCTTTGTCATTTAATTTTTAATTTTTCATTTATTTTTGAAGATCTTTCAAATGTTGGCCGCGACCATATCTCAGTTCTTTCATCCATTGAGTCCAATTTTCCTTGACTCGTTCGAGCATTTTGACTGATAATCGATGCGGTATTGTCCACATAGACTTCAGACTTTACATACTCCCACAGGAAAAAAGTCTAACGATCTTCGTGGCCAATCGACCGGTCCAAAACGTGAAATTATCTAGGAAGTGACGCAATGTCATCGAGACCACGAGCGTCAATTTCAGGCATCAAATAGTGGGTTATCATGGCGCGATAACGATCGCCATTGACGGTAACACACACACCAAACCGTGGTTTTTCGGGATGAATTGGTAGCACTTGAATCTCTTTAGGTTGCTTTTCATCTTAAATGTAGCAAGTTTGTTTGTTTACATACCCATTGAGCACAAAATGCGCTTTATCTCTAAACAAAATTTTGAACAAAAGCGTCGAATCTTTTTGAAACTTTTCAAGAGGCCATGGAGCGAAGCGATTTCGCTTGAGAAGATCGAGCGGCTTCAGTTCAGTGTATTTTGTACGCTTTTAATTTAAGATTTCGACTTAATTATTATTATGGTGGTCAACACTCCAGAGTTGCAAGGTAGAAGTTCCAAGAAAAAAATTTTGAAAAACCAAATATTATTTCGTGCGCACATAAGATGAGCAAAAAGGGAGAGCTTTTATTAAGCTATAAACCATAATGCTTTTAAATGGCAGAGGGTATTTCAAGTGACTTACATGCAACACGTATTGGCTTATAAGGAAATGCAACAAAAGTAAAAATGAATTGCAAGGATTTGCAAAGGTAAATGAAGAGTACAAAGATGGTGAAAATACACATATGTATTGAAGGGGAATGTCAGGCCGCTATTCAATGGACACATTTTTCACAAGGTGTAATATTGTATAACGGTAAATAAGTTGATAAAAGCAGTAGACAAGAGAAGATGCCAGATTTTGCTGGAGCAAACTACAACCCACAATACAACAAGGAAATAAAGGAGCAACGCCTGAAGGAAGAAACAGATGCACCGACTATGAATATAAATGAAAATAAGAGGAGTGGAAAAGTCAACAAAAACACAAAAAAATATCCAGGAAATAATCGACCAAAGCCTGAACATGGCAAGCCTGGGCAAGAGCCGTTCACCAAAATGTAAAAAAGTAAATAAATGTGACGATGGAAAATAACCGCAACAGCAACTTCCGAGTGCAATGTAATCACCTGCGGCAAGATTTTCTGGCACGACAGCACAGCAGCGGCCGCAGTCACTGCAAACAGCAACGGCACAAAAAATAAATACAAAGGCCCGATGCAAACGCTGTTGCAAGCAAATAGCCTGCAACAACCGCGCACAACTTCTCGCTGCGACTGCAGCTAGCGCACACAGCGGCGCACACGTACGTATTTGCAACTTCCGCAATATTTCGAGCACAATCAGCGAATGCTGCGGCAGAAACAACAACAACTGACAGCTTGATGCATGCCACAAACGCCACACCAGCAGCATTACACACGTACTGCGTATATGGTGCTGCAGAGTGGCATGCGCTCGTCAGCATCATTATCGGCCATCCTCCGCCCGAGCGCATCCGCAGCACGCATCGTCGTAATCAGCCTCGACATCAGCATCAGCATTAGTGACGCTGATGATCTTCTTGCATTGCCGCTACCCATCAGCCGTGTTGCACGTGTAGTGCCGAGCGATTGGGCTAAGTGCATGTGTGTGTCTGCGTTTTGGTGCTGCATTTAACTTTCGGGTGTCGTCGGTTAGACGCCTTTTGCTTGCCACTTGAATGCTGTGGCTGCGGTGCATTTGTGTGTGTGTGTGTGCTGGTCGGCGGCTTTTGGCCGTGTTCGACTGCGATTTGTAGCGATTACGTGCAGTTTCCTTGAGTGATGATTATGACGCGAGTGCACACGTGGTAAAGCTTCGGCTGATGAAGTAGCTTTTGATAATTCCTCTTTTGCCATTTCTAGTACTTTTGCTGTTATTTCCGTTGCCGGTGCCAGTTAAAGCACTTAATGTTGCTAGTTTTAGAAAGTGCTGCATAGATCCCACTGCTCTTACTGACATACTATACTTCGCCAACATGATGGCCATTAGATGGCATAAATATTTTAAAATATATTGCGGCCAACACCCACGAAGACTGGTATAAATTAGAGGGACTTCTATCTAATAACGTGAGCCTCAAAATCCTTGTGTATGACGGACACCTTGTCGTGGTGCAGGGGCTTAAGCCGTAAGGCATACCTAGCATCCCCCAATCGGCATGAGCGGTGCTGTGTGGCATTACTCCGGCGAGTTGTCAGAAGCTGCATGCGTGCGGCAACGCAGTGGTGCCACCTCCTAATCCAAGGTATTATGCGACTCCCGTGTCCGTTGCATGATTGGCAGCCAGGAGGTAAATTCGGCTGTATTCTAACGAAGCGTTCCCAAAACCGGGTTGGGAAGTAACGGTGGCCTAACCACTTCACGACGCTCTGACTCGGGGGACTTTATCGTTCCTTTAAATCAGCTAAGCCTCGAAAGCTCACCGCGTTGAGCCAAGGGTCCTGCGATAAAAGTGACATAATTCAACAACAACAACAAAACTAAATCTATAACGATTATCAGATTAAGACAACAGACAAGTTAAGGACAACGATAATGACAACAACGTCTGCACCGCTACAAGTAAGAGGTGTTCAGGGGCTAAACGGAAGTTCTTGGGCGCCTTTTCGCCAGATGAGTAACCACTGTTTGAAGAGCATGCCCAGGATGACGACGATGTCAGCTGCTCATATTCAGGCGGGTCACATCGGGCAGATACTGAGGGGCCGAGAAAGGAAGACTCCTTAGGTAACATAAGTACCAGCGGGAAACAGTAGTATCTCCCCTGCATCAAAGGAGCGCAAAGGTGGCAAATCCCCGTACATTGGCACACGAGGTTGCTGCGCTTGAAGCCGTTGCCCGTTTAACGCAGCGCAAGCGGTTATGGCTAAATAAACTTTGCTCGTCAATATATCTTTCTGGATTTTTCGTGGCTGCTATCTAGAATGCTTAGTTTTCAGTTCCTCTTGATTAAGACGGATCTATAACCTATAGTCTGATAGAACTAATAGATTTGGAGATTTTTGGAGATTTGGGAGTTAAGTAAAAACAAAAGATTGTTGGAGTTGTATTGTATTACTCTCTGAGAGAATCTCTCTTAATTACAACTCCTTTTGCTTCTATTGATTGACGTTGAGGTCAGAATTTATTTTGTAAAGCCATTGGAGGTATTTTACATCTTTTTGGAGTATGTTAGATGATGTATACACATATGTAAAATTCCAGACCATTCTCAAAGGAGCAAGTAAGAACCGCTCTTAGTTGACTGACGCTATTGCTGTGATAACTTGAAAAGAGTATAACAATTATAAAACAGTTGGTACACTAAGGGGCCCGCACAGTTGACTGTAGCTCAAGCTTCTACACTTCTTTATCAGCAGAGTGTGAACACTAAAGTTATAATTTGCTGATTTTTATACAAAAACCCTTATGAAGAAATCGTTTCCCTGCGTTACAAATAAAAACCCGCATTAAATACTACATATAACTCACATATGATTCCACTTGAAATGTACATATGCGTAGTTCAAGTCAAAGTGAGTGGTTTTTTGTGCTATAAGCATTATTTCAATTCTATTTTTTTACCTTTGACGGCTTTCGTAATGGACAGATTATGAAAAAAAAAGAGTTCAATAAAGTTATGACATGTAATAACCATTTTACTCTCGGGCTATTTGCTCTCAACTCTCAGTACTGAAAATGTTTCTTGTTCGCGCTGTATATGACACATCATAGCGACATCGCTAATTATTCACGTACATTTTTTTTCATAAATCGGCTTTTGATGGAAAATGTCACTGTAAATTGGTTTGTATGTACATGTTCAAAAGCTGCAGCTCTTGCGACTGATGGTTGTCCGACTGATGATTATGAACTGAAGGTGGTGAATATGGCAATGAATATTTATACCCTGAACAGGGTATATTAAGTTTGTCACGATGTTTGTAACACCCAGAAGGAAGGGTCGGAGACCCTATAGAGTATATATATAAATGATCAGTATGTCGAGCTGAGTCGATTTAGCAATGTCCGTCTGCCTGTCCGTCTGTCTGTCTGTATATATACAAACTAGTCCCTCAGTTTTTAAGATATCGTTTTGAAATTTTGCAAACGTCATTTTCTCTTCAAGAAGCTGCTCATTTGTCGGAACTGCCGATATCGGACAACTATAACATATAGCTGCCATACAAACTGAACGATCGGAATCAAGTTCTTGTATGGAAAACTTTCACATTTGACGAGATATATTCACGAAATTTGGTATAGATTATTTTTTAAAGCAACAATGTAATCTCCGAAGAAATTGTTCCGATCGGATTACTATAGCATATAGCTGCCATACAAACTGAACACATAGTTACTAACAGAAATGCACCTGTGAAGGGTATTTAGCTTCGGTGCAACCGAAGTTAACGTTTTTTCTTGTTTTCAGTCACTTCAGTGTTGTTAAGATTGAAGGTATTGTTCAGAACAATATTAATAATAAGTGAAATCAAGATCATTGAGGTTGAGAGTTAACAGAAAACCAGTCGCAGCTCAACTGAAGTGCCTCATCAATCGAAGAAACCTTTACTTTAGCACTACCTTTAATTTGGCCAAACATTTGCATTCATTTTCGTGTCTGTTATTTCCCAAGTTGATTGTTTTTTTTTTTGCTGTTGCAAATGCCACCTGAAATTTCGGGTTTGCCCTAAAAAAAAGTCTCAAAGACAAATAAGTTTTTTATTTTGAATTTAAACGGTGGCTAAATAGTTTTAATCTTTCCATATAACTTTTACATGGCATTTTTTGACCTTTTGTATTAAATCTTTTATCTTTAAAGAAATCAAACCTATAGCTTAGAGGAAATTTTTATCGATTATAAAATTTTCTGCGCCACAAAAATGTTCTAGTTGTTTTTCCGTAAGACCATTCGCTTAAAAGTTATATGCAGTTAAATTTATGCTTCAAGTGTACTCAGCATCCATACAGCTGCTTTATAAATTTTGTGTTGCTCATACGCCATAGTGTACGAGTGTTATACTCGTATGCATGGCTCAGCACACTTTTATGAATGCTCAATGGATAGAAAGATAGATGTTAGAGCATGTGCATGGTCATCATTGGTCTATTGTGTCCTCTAACTCTTTTCATATTGCTTCATCTGATCGCTTGATGTATAATTTTAATTGTAATGTACTTCCAAGCACTCTGAAATACCTTTTCGAATTTGCTTGTAACTGCGAAAGGATTCACCGTAATGATTTGAAATTTTCTTTGTGTATTCTTACATATATGCACATTATGAAAATCAAATTAAAAAAATGTATGTACATATTTAAAAATTAAAATTCTAATTGTATATAACACCTTAATTGCGTAAAAAAAAATAAAAAAAAAACACCTTTGTTTGGAGAGCAGAAAATTTTGTATGTATATAAGTATAATATTTTAAGGTTATAAGTTTTCGTTTTGCCCGTAAAATAATAAGGCTTCCCTCTACTATACATGGGAAACGAAAAATATTTCAGACACCTTTGAAAACTGAGAATATAGCGCTCGCTTACGTGGCATCTATTTTTTAGGGCCAAAACTAAAATTTAAGGGAAGACTGCATATAAAAATAAGTAAATATAGAAAATAACGAGCACTTTAGTAACTAGTGTATATGACTAAAACCTGCAGTGTGGAATAGATCACATAATATCAAATCTTCCTTTCTAGTTGTTATCATACTCTGAAAAGTCTTATATCTGATATGGCAGCATATTAAGCATCAGGTGTTGGATATAACCTATGCTACATCCTCAGCTGCGTATTTTACTACAGATTGCACACAATGATCTACACAACTCCACACATATGTTTAGAACAATTGTTTACTCGAAATACCAGCCAAATAAGCGAATATATTTCCCATATTTTCCACAATGAACAAGTATACACAATACTGTTTTTTATATTGATTCAATTTAATTGCATCATTTATTGAATGTTTTATTGGAATTGTACATACATACCATACACTTATGTATTCTTTATTTATTATTCATTATTTTATTTGATTATATTTTACTCGACCATGAAATTTAGCCACACAGTCCTTATGCAATAGTTTTTGTTGTTGTTGACGATTTTGTTTTCATTTAGTTTAATATTTACAATATTTTAAAGTATCTCCATTATTAGTTATATATATTATATGTAAATAGTATATGAAGTGGTACATATGTATGCATTTATTGTAAAATTCCGTGAATATTTCGTGAATATGTTAAAGACTTGTGCTTGGCTATTTACCGTAACTGTACTAATATACGCAGATAACACAGCAGTATAAAATAAATGGAGAAATACATACATGCACATATACTTAGTTAACATTTTCGCCTTCTACTCATTTCACTTAGGTGGCGCTTAGCTTTCATTTCATTGAAGCATTGCTTCCGCCTCTGATTTGTAGCAGCGTTATTGGATTTGACCATGTAGAATTTTAGCAAGCAGTTCAGTCTTCAACACTATCAGGAGATTTTTTAAACTGCTTTTATTGTATATATGTATAGCTACCTGTTTATTTGTAATATTTTGATTTTATATTCCTGCGCAACTTAGGTCTAAAAATTCACGTTTTTTACAGTTAATGCTCAATTTGTGTTTGTGTCTTGGAATATGAAGTAATATATGATGCTTTCACATGTTGTTCGTTTAATTAATATTTGGTAGTGAAGACTTTTGTATACTACCTAAAATAGCTGCTACATTTTATTGTGGGAATATCATAATTTTGCTGGAGGAATACATTTTGGCGCAAACTGTGTTAAAGAATTTGAAACTGCCTTAATAAATTGGAAATATCAATAATAAAGTTCGAAAATTAAACAAAAATATCTCAGACTCATTTAAAGATGGCATAAGATGTATTCGAAAAATAATTGCAGTTTTTTGAAAATAAAGTGAAAAGTTGAAAAATTATCATTATTATTGAAAAACACATATAGAAGAGAGAGTTCGAGTCAAGGAAAACATTGCAAAAACTATGCCACAAATTTTGAGACTTTCCAATTATATTGCCTTAAACAAGCGCTGCGAGAAAAGTTCCAAGGTACCGACTGCATTTACAAGAATTGTGCTGGATTAGCCACTTGGCAGTGAAAGAGCTCTGATATACAGCATTTTTCTGTTAAAAAATTTAATCTGAATGAAGGTTTACTTATGTTCTATTTTTACATTTTAATTTGAATGAAAGTTTACTCATATTCAAATGATGAAGATTTGCTGTATGCACTGTATGCAAGGTCGGACTATTTCGAGAACAAAGGAAATATTTTTGTTAGCTAAAATTGAGTAGATACTTTATCAATTTTTACTTCGTTTTTAGAACTAAAAGTGTTTACTCTTTTATATGTTAACTACAATAAACATCTTAGAAACTCATTTTTCATGCCATGGCGTATGAGTAACAATAAAAATCTTTGAAATTTTTTGACATGCCATGGCGTATGTGTAACATTTTCATCACGTGTATCTAGCTTGGTGCTGATGTTGGCTCTGTCAATCACAATAAATAGGCGAAACGACTGATCTCATTGTTAAATATAATATTTTGAAATTTAAAATCATTTTTATTGCATTCAATGCTGACTCTTTCAACACTGAGCGGATTCAAAGTCAATGCAACTTCAAATAATTTTAATTTATTTTAAATTCTTTTAAGTGAAGTGGTCTTCTGTGCGCTCATTAATGCTATAAACTCAAAATGAGAATATTTCTAAGAATTTGACACATTCTTCTACATAATAAGTTTATTTATGCGCTAAAACTAAACTAATTTTCCGAAGAAAGAAAAAAATATTTAAAACAATAATAGTGGTACTCAAATTTAAAATTATTTAAATATGTAAACATTGCGCCACCAATTTCATTTTGGCATATCTTGTGTTATTTTCTCCAAAGTTTGTTTCGAAACACCGTGAAAAATTCACATTGTACCTCATTCTCCAAGAAAAGGCTTAACAGCTAAATACTTAAGTATGTTGAATGTATTAGAAGTTCTAAAATTATTTTACAAAATTTATTTTCAAATATTCTAGTTACAATTATTATTATTTAATTTACCTCTACTTATTTACGATAAATATGTATTTGGAATAAATTTTTCTGAAATTTCTATGGCTCTGCTCAGCATTTTTCTATTGAGAGACAATGTGGACTTTCTTTCTAGTTTTGTTGGTGGCATTATATGTTGTTGGAGAATTTACTGTTACGAGAAAATTTCTATGTACACAAATAAGTTTTTAGATAGTTTTCATTTATATTTCAATTCGTTTGGTTCTTTGTGGGTATTTTAAGCAAAATTGTTGCTGTTGAAAATTTATTTGCGAATTGCAAAAATAAATGATGAATGAAGGTAAGATTCAATGGCGAAAAACTTCGTGTAGCTTCCTAGCTCTCGAGAGTTTAAAATGCAAAATATCAGAAACCACAAAATTTGTGTCATTTGTCAAATGTCAGGTATTTGCTTAGTATGTCTGCGTGAATTTTTTTATGTATGTAGTATATAAAAGTCGCTTTCATGCGAAATGTCGGCTAGTTCAGAATATATGTATATATATATATATATATAGCTAACTTTGCATACATTCTATATGGTATATATAACTATATATATATACATATATGCATACATATATATACTTTTGATCATACAGCAACAGCCAAACAAACACAATTTTGCTGAATTGGTTAAGTAATTGCGGTTAATTTGTCTTGTTTGTGTTGTGTAACCGCACATTGCATGAATACATCTATGACAACAAGGATCATTGAATTAAAACTGCAAACGACTTTAAATTTATCTTTTCATATTGAAACGAAATTAAATATAATAAGAGGGTGTTAATATAAAATACAATGGGAGAGAACGCAGAAGTTTTATAATAATTTGTATGTATATTCCTCACTTAACGTGCTACAGGCAATGTCGACTAAAGCAGAAATATGATGTGACTCTGTTTTAAATTATCACATTTTACACGGAGAAAGGTGTAGGCAAGAAAGAGAAAACGTTATATTTTCATGGCATAAACTTTCACTAAGTGGGCGAGTTAATCAAAATCAGAATAAAGTTGGCTGTGCGCTTTAAGGTCACAAGATTAAACTCTGAGATTTATTTACACAACTTCTCAGTGAACGAAAACCGAAAATAAAGGTTTAGAAAGAGCGAAAAATGCTGTCCATTACAAAAAACAAATCAGTTCTTTAACCTTTTCATGAGACCGCGTTATAATGGACTAAAATACTAGCATGTATTCGTCACTTTTCGTCGAATAGTGAGCTCTTTGGCTATGCTGTAGTGGTTTGAAGCAATAAGACAGGTAGTAAGCTTGAAACAGCGGATTCGTTCTTGCAAAACAAAATATTGCATAGGCAAGCACATGATTTCTTAATAATAATAGAATTACTGAAAAAAGCGCTGCAGATCTCGTTATGGCTGTTCTGTTAAAGATAAGTATGTGATAAAACTGAGAAAATTGCAAAATCTACTGAAGTGTATTAGTATATCCTCCAAGAAGGTGTGAAATTTTTATCGATGCGAACTGGAAGTTTATTTGTGGGCGAGAGTGAGTAGGACTTGCGAGTAAACTGTTTGCGATGTTTATACAAAATTCAAAATCATATGATATGACATGTAAACTATTCTAAAATCACTATAGAAATTAAAAATCTATTAGGCGATAAAATTTATGAATTTTATATCATGCGATAATTTGTGGAAAATATTTTTGTGTATTTTTCTTAATTTGTTTCTGCTACATTTTTTTCGCAAAAATAAAAAAAATTATATCATGAGATAAATATTGTATTGGTATTACCTAACAAAATTATTATTTGTTTTTACTAATTAACTTTTAAATGAAATGAAAGTACTATTAACAAATATTGAAAATGTTCTGTTGTGCGATAACTATATTATTAATAGACACTGTAAAAACCCGCTCTGTATTTTTGTTAAAGTATTGTTAACAAAATGTTATTATGATATTGTAGTCCCTACAGAAAAAAGACTTAGTGTTTTCCTAAATTAATTAAATTAATTATAGCTGAAGAGAAAACATTGTAAATAGTTGGCCAAATTGTAAATTTTATGTCATGCGATATTTATTATATCAGTGGTGCCTACAAAAAAATACATAATTTTCTAAATTAACTTTGAAATGAGAAGAAAATATTTATGGCATAATTTAAAAATTGTATGTCATGCGATATTTATATTTTTGGTGGTGCCTACAAAAAATAAATAATTTTCTAAATAAACTTTGAAATGAAAAGAAAATATTTTTTTTAATGTTTGTATATTGCGTAATGAGTTATTTATTATATCATGAGATAATTATCATATCAGTGGTGCCTACAAAAAAATTATTCCGTATTTTTTCAAATTAATTATGCATAGCTAAACAGGTAATACTTCAGCAAAAAATAAAAATAAGAAAATATTTTTAGACAAAATATAAAATATATATCACGATATATAAATTATGCTGAAAGATTTAAAAAATAAAAACATTTTTGTATATTTCTTTAAATTATTTGTAGGTGTTTATTTGCTCGTAGTTTACTGTACTGCATGCAAATATTAGACTTCGCATGTGGCTTTGTATATGTAGTTGAGAGAGTTTGGGAGAGCAGACTATGTCGCGTAGAACAATTCATTAAGGTAGAGTGTAAATTGCAGATACAACTATTTACTTGCAGCTTATGTTGTTGCCATCTAATTCAATTTACTTTTCTTTATGATTTCAGTTATTTATTTTATTAAAATTACGCTTATTTACACAACTGCGAGATTTTTCATATGTTAAGTAAAATTATTCTATGCACTCATAAGTTAATGCTACATTCAAGTAGCTTTTGTTTATTTTTTCGCTTATTTACTAACAAATTTTCCATTTTTTCATATGTGTATGCATATTTAATTTCATATATGAGTGAAGTGTTAAATTTATTCTTTTTTTTCACTTAGCAGCGTTTCTCATTTGAATAACGTTTCAATGTTTTATAGTAAATTGCATGGTATTTTTTGTTGTTTTTGTTTTTGTAAACTTACCTAAGTCTGAAATAGAAGTTGCTTAATTACACTTTATTGTTTTGTTTAGTTTATTATTACTTTACTTTTTTTTGCTCAAATTTAGCACAGTGATTTTTGCATAGAAAATCTATAAAACTAAATTTACATATGTATTTGTAATTAAAGTTAAATGCAATACAATACAATCATATACAAAAAATCGGCAGCCGCTATAATGAAGATCTCGGTGCGAAATCTAGCAAAATTTGTCGCAACTGCCGAAAAAACCCAGTTAGTTCTTACAATGCTGAACACATACATACACACATGAACTTGTGAGTTTGTTTTTACTGTTATGAATACATTTGCACGTACTTAACGGTATACTTACATTTACCTAGCTTAGTTAACTTTTGCTAATGTTATGCTTAGAGCTTTTTGGATTTTTTTCTAACTGTTGGCTTGTTTTCCTTTTGTGTTGGCTGTGTGAGTGTGTGTGTGTGTGGGGGTGTATGCGAGATTTCCAATGTTTGTTTGTGTTTGTCACTGCGGCTTGTTGTTGTGGGCGGTAAGCGCTTAACTGCAAATGCCAGGCGCACGCTTGTAAGATAACACGCCGCACGCACGTGTCAGCAGGTGTTTGCTGCCGGGGACGTACGCGTCGTATGAGTAACACTAATTCTCAGGCCGTGTAGCACGCAAACAAATGTACCAGTGTGGGTGTGTATGTGTGCAACTCTTACGTTTCAATTGCCACTACATTTGCTTATGACCCTGTATGCGTGTGTATGGTTTTTTGGCTGAACGCGCGTGTATGTGTGTGTGTATGTTGGTATATTTGTGTGTATGTGTATTGTTGTTGTTTAAGCGTACGTATGTTTGTGCCTACATCCTATTGTTGGCATGCTTTTCTGCTGTTTCTTGTGTGCCTTATTTGCTGCTTTGTGGGTTTTTTACACTCCGCTACAACAACAACAACAATCGCTACAACAAATGCAGCTTAGTCCTTAGCCTACTCGGTTGTTTATTTCTTTTACTGCTTATTGTGTGTTTTTGTTCGTTTTTATTTGTTTTTCTTGTTGTTGTTTGCTTAGCCGCCGCTTGTTGTACACACAAATCTATGTGTTATTCTTTTTGTTTTTGCATCTAATATCTATGGATACGGTTGCCTATATAAACTTACAAGTTAAAGAAGAAATCTTTTTTAGTTTTTTTCTTTGCCGCATTAATGTACTGCACCGCCCAGTTGTTGTTGTTGCAACAATGTTACCTTTATTTTAGTCGAGTGTTGTTGTGCACAAAAATTGCTCTTTGTGCAACTTTTCATTGTCATCTTGTTTTGCGTGCGTACAATCTGTATTGATTTATTTTGCTTTATGCGCTTTTGTTTCTCATCTTCGCCTTCGTGTTGTTGCTGTTTTTGTTGCTTTTGCAAATTAACATGTCATGTGTTGTGTCCGCCAATTATAACGATACTGAAGAGCATGGCCAGTATGCAGGCTGTGTACGCTTTTCGTACTGGAGCGGATGAAGTGACAGCTGATGCGGATGATTCACCTGTGAAGGGGAGATAAAAAGAAAAGTGAAAGAAAGCGTGAGAATAAATAATATGTGTGCAAGGAGAAAGCGTAAACGGTTGTTGTAAATGTCCATATATTAAATTATATATTCACGAGTTTTTTATAAGCAACTTACTATCATCAAATAGGTACCTGTAGCTATGTAAACAGCTGTGTGGGGATTGCAAGTGATACATATAAGCGATATACATATATATAGTGTCAGTATTATTCCCAGGGCACGTTAAAGCAAATTTATACATTTTTTAGTCCCTTTAAACAAGAACAACATATGTATATTCTAGTCGGGGATTACTTGGGATTGACTGAGGTTGGCATGTAGAATACACACAATACATCTCTGATTTTTTTCTCAACTTCTATATCTCCACATCAAAAATGGCTAATGGAGTGAAAGTCGAGATCTATTGCGTGGACATAGATCTCAGGCGACCCATCAAGCTGCCGAATTATTGTAGTATTTTCTAGACAGAAGTCTCTGCGAACAGAAAAGCAGCTGAAACATCTAAGAACGCAGGAACGACATAAGTAATATCACTATCGATAGTTCAGCGGAAACTGAAGCAATAATATCAGATTGCGTTTGCTCCACTAAAAAAAGTAGCTTAATTTTACTCTTCTGAATGCGTCAAAAATGAAAATTATTATCAAAAATACATATTATTTCTACGACCGTTATCTGACAAATATATTTAAGAAAGTCGTGTGATAAATTCAAGATGACCGCGTTTCGGGGAAAGATGTTTCAAGTTTAGTAACTTGATTACAGAAATTTAAAAAACTCTTACAAATACGCTCATGTGTCCGAAACTGTTTGTTGATTTAACTTCAAGTTACCGAAAATGTTGTTAATTAGATTTGAATTCGTTAAATTGGGTAGTCGAAAAAGTCTTTTCGTATTTTGTCGATAGTTATCGTTGCAGACGTATATCTCCAGCGCTACCAATCGCATTGTGTCATACCATATAGTGTTGGAAAGGTGAGATTTTAAGCTTCAATCATTAAAACAAATAAATTCGCGGAAGTTAAAAAAAATCACGGCTGTTCAAAAATGAGTGAAAATAATGAAGAAATTCGCTATATTTTGAAATTTTTGTATAAAAAAGGGAAGAATGCCATGCAAGCCACTAATGGAATTTGTGAAGTTTACGGAGACGATGCTGTACCAGTTCGTGTAGCACAACAATGGTTCACTCGCTTCCGTTCTCAATTCGATTTACACTGATGAAAGTTTTACACTGATGGAATAATGTCTCCAGCGGAAAAATGGCAAAAAGTGGTCGACCAAAATGATACAATTTTATTAATTTATTTATTAGTATAAATATACAAAAAAATAAGTTGAAATTCGATAAGAAATAAGAAAAGGCTATCCAATATGTACAAAAATAAAACCGATTTTTTAAAATTCGGAATGTCGAACTTGTATATAACTTTGCCTTAAAAGGAAGCATATGTCCTACGCTTTTCTTTCGCTGCTCTTTAGAAACTATAAATTGGTTTCTATGTTCTTCAAACCTAATATATTCCATGTTCAATATTTATAACGTTGATCTTAAAAACACTGGGATTTGGAAAAGCATATTTGAACAAAAAAAATTATAAATTAATATCCATAAACATTTTATATTTAAATTTTTAAATTTCTTACTAATATAAAATGTAATTTTTAGTAGCCAAACGGAAACTCAAATAGCCATTTGTAGCTATAAAGCATTTCACAAACTATTAATTTTGCTGTCACTGTATTCATTATGGCTTCATTGAAATTTATGAAATATTTTCTATTTAATTTTTAATTTTTCAACCGCCGCGTACTCAAAGGCCGACTAATAATTGACAATTTCAGCGATAAAACGTGCAATTTAGGATTAATTGAAAATATAATGAAATGTGGCAATGCGCTATGAGATTTCAATGAACAAATATTGACGGCGACCACATTTAACAGTGGAATTGACAGTTAACGACATGGTTAGCCTCAGTTGGCGTGAAAAAAGCGCTAGTGAATTTTCAAATAAATTACGATAAATTCATGCAGAACCAAATGAATGGCAATGCATTAGTGCATAAATATACAAACATATACATCACTATGTATATAGTTCGGTGTACGGTGGCAAATCACATGTTGCAAGTGTTTGCACGTGCAACTAAACATATGCAAATGGCAGAAGAAATTAAATAAATAATTTATGCATTGGTTAACCCATTGCAACAATTCTAAAATATGCATAAAAGTGCAAAAATGCTGATTTGCTAATTGAATGCGGCGAATTCAATTGTAGAGACTCGAGCGCAAAACTGGGTTGAAATTAAAATTAATTACATTTCGATTTGGTAGTAAAGATAATGAGTACTTTGTCGCCGTGCAAAGGTAGAACAGCAACAATGGCGATTGAATGCATTTTTCGAAGAGAACTTTTCCACCAAAACAAAATATTACAGAAAACCAAAAACAATTTCGGCGAAATTAGAAAAAATTAAACGTGCTTCGTTTAATAGTATGGTCTTTAAAGTAGCAATGTGCAACGAAAGTTGGAAGCGAAAAAATTCGGAAACAAGAATTGCGCAACCGTACGAAACAAAACGACAGATAACTGTAATAACGGAGCTGAAAAAAACGGAACACAAATGTTTGCTACGTTCATTATCAGCTCAATTCGTCGCTAATTAACTGTAATTGTTGGCAATTTCATTTTCTCTCAGTTTCACAAAACATCGCAAACACAGACTCAGACAAGTGGAAATGCTTGTATGCGTTTTCGGGAAATCGAGAGGAAAATTGGCTAACCATAAAAAGCGGTGAAAGGCCAACTTCAATGGATTTTTTTATTACAATTACTTCAACTACAGCCGCATATCGTGGCTGTTGACCTACTTTTTGCGCAGACTGTATGTAATTTGGATTGCAGCGCCACGAAAGTAATTTGAGCATTGGCGAAACGTCTCTCCAGGGACGATTGGTGTAACTTAGATTTCAGATTTGGATTTGTAAAATGGAACAGTACACGAAGAGGCAGGCAATGATTACGGAAACTGAATTATGCTTAGTAATTAAGACTGCACCGTAAAAGGGTATTGCTTATTAGACTTCAGCTATAAGCGCGTGTTACGGGACTTTGAGCGGTTTTTATTAGTAGCCAAAATAACATTTCTAACGCAGTTCTCCTAATTATTATCTGGTAATTCGCTGGTACTAAGGTTGTCACGTTACAGCAATTTTCATGTTTTCCATCGATCTCTGAACTTGAGTTTTCAAAAAAAAAAAAAAAAAAAATGAAATCTATTTAAAGAGAGCATATAGCTTCTACTCAATTGTTTATTTTTCTCTTTTATTAGCATAGGCACCGCTTACGCGGTTATAGCTGAGTTTACAACAGCACGCCAGTCGTTCTTCCTATTAGATGTTTGGCACAAATTTGAGATTCCAAATGCAGCCAGGTCCTTCTCCATTTGATCTCTCCAATGGAGTCGAGATCTTCCTCTGTTTTGCTTCCACCTGTGGGTACTGAAAGGAATACTATCAGAGTTGGAGTGTTCTCTTCTATCCGGTTGACATGAGCTAGCCAACGTAGCCACTGTCTCTAGATCCATTGAACTATGTCAAAGTGGTCGTTTTTCTCTTACAACTCATCATTCCATCGAATGTGGCATTCACCGTTGCCAATGCGCAAAGGATCATAAATCTTCCGCAGAACCTTTATCTTGAAAACTCGTAACGTGGACTCATCAAACATTGTCATCGTCCACGCCTCTGCACCATATAGCAGGATGGGGATAATGAGCTTCTTGTAGAATTTGATCTTTGTTCGTCGAAGGAGTACTTTACTTCTCAATTGTCTACTCAGTCCGAAGGAGCACCTGTTGGCAGGAGCTATTTTGAGTTTGACTGTTGTTGATGTTAGTGCCGGTTGCAAGATAGACGCCAGGTGGCGAATGTTTGATGACCAGAGATATTTCGTCACGTCCTCGTTCACCACTAGACCCAAATGCTTGGCTTCCCTATCCATTATGGAAAAAGCAGAGCTAACGGCGCCGTTGTTATGGCCAATGTTTTTGATGGTATCGGGAGTTGCCTTGTCTGAAACCTTGTTAGGTATCGAACGGCTCGAAGAGGTCCTTTCCGATCCTGTGGAAGATTTTGGTATTGCTCAACGTCAGTTTACATAGCCGTATAAAATTTGCGGTGTTTCAAATTCAGACATCGCGGCATAAAGGCAGCTCATTTTCGTGCTGTCGAAAGCAGCTTTGAAATCGACGAAGAGGTAGTGTGTGTCGATTCTCCTTTCACGGGTCTTTTCCAAGATTTGGTGAATATCTGGTCGCATGTTGATTTGCCAGGTCTAAAGCCACACTGATAAGGTCCAATCAGTTTGTAGACCCCCTTTTCGTGATTTGGGCAGAGCACACTTAAATTCCAATCGTTGTGCATGCTTTCAACCGACCATATTTTGCAAAGAAGCTGATGCATGATTCCTATCAATTTTTCATTTGTTTATTAGTTGAGACAGTTGAGATGTTTATTGAACCACTACACTAATTGAGCTTTAAGAAAATAAGCCTCGTAGTAATATGTTTGCAGAAATATTAAAGCAAGATTTCCACTAATCAAAAGTGTGCCTTTAATCCAACATCATTTATTTATATGACAATTAACACTATTATGAGCATTAATTAATAAATAATTCTTTTGTTGAAAACATTTACTGTAACAAACTTTTCTTTAACCAATTTTTCGAAGCTTTCTTTCTGAAGAAACGTTTCTAAATATTAAGATCCTTAACTGAGCGTCCTTTCCAAAATGCTAATTAGCATGTTTTGTTAAATTAATTGACAATTAGTTGATTGTACTATTATGCAATAATTTCTTTTGCAATTAAATCGACAATGAAGATCTGTTTTTTGGTCACGTTTCCGTCCTTTGGAAAGTAGAACAAACCGTTTTTATACCAAGACAAAAACTGTTAGCATCACAATATTTCCAGAACTATTTAGGACAATGTTTTCTTTAAAACTAGTTTTTAGTTAGAAATATAAAAATTTAGAAAAAGAGTAAAAATCTGAAGCAAACTCTCACCGTCGCTATTTTGTTTTAAATTTAAGTGAAATTTTTATAAAAATTTGCTAAAATTAGTGGCGCTGGTATATTATATATTTACATACAAGGTAGTCTTAGTATAGCCGCAATTTCTTTCGGAGTTAAATTTATGTTGCTATTGATCTTAAAAGCTACCATATATGCTGTTGCCATATGTCTGATTACGAGTACTCATATATATAATTTTCACAGCTGGCAATACACTCATCTGCTTAGCGAGTAGAAAACTCGACTGCCAGAATTCAATAACGACGACAATCAAGTGCTTATAAAACCGTTAAATCGATGTATTGAATTGTAACTAGCGCTTATTATTATTTGTCAACTAATTGCCTAAGCTTATTTGAATTTAGTTGCTTAAAAGCGCTACGCTCTTTCGCATGGTAAGTTTCATGGCATTTTCTCGACAAAGGTCCTAAATGTAACTGCATTTGACCCACTTTAAAGCGCACAGCACATAGTTAGTAGATTCCTGAAGCGGAACATGTTGTGCCACATTCTTGCACTTTAATTAGAGAAACTTTGCTTTGCATTGAAATATTTAGAGAAACTATTTCTATTGTGATTGCCTAAATGAATTGCATGCCAAGTAAGAATTAGCTGAAGCCTGAAAAAAACTAATTACGTCAACAAATACACATACATATAATAGCATTTTCAAATAAATGCACCACTTGTACCAGCATTAATACAAGCATACAGACGAGTGTGTATAGCGCAGCCGCAACCAGACTTGGCAGTTAACGTCTACAGCGGGCAGCTCAATTGGCAGCTCGTACAGCATCTGGCAGCCAGTGATTTGCAAATGATTTCGCCGCAGGTGTGCGGCAATACACTCACATACATACACACTAAACCGGCATTTGAAGCTTGTGAGGCTTTAGCGCTGACATTTGCCTACTGGCGCACCGTGTCGTATGAGCAACTTCGCTGCCAACATTTCAATTGGCAGGCAAAACGTACTCGCATATGTATGTATGTATATGGGACTGTGCGCAGGCGACTGCAGGCGGGGGTGGTAATATGCTGTAGCACACTCAACAGTGCATTCAACGTTGCCGTGAGCGATGTTTGCGACGTTTACGAATAGGCAAACAAATTAAAATATATATTATGCACAATTTATTAATTGAGGTAAAGTAGTCGCAATTTTTCTTCTCAATTGCATTTGAAAGAAACCCACGCTGAATGGCGCATGTCGAGAGTCGGCTTACGTGTGTACTTACCTACATTAGCAAATGTACTATATGTGCACATGCACTGTTAATAAGTGCTGGCATTTAGCTGTGCTTGTGTAAACATTTAGCACAAATTGAGCGACAGTCGTCGTTAGCCCGGCTTGATTGCATAAATATGCTAGTACTTGCCGGTTAATTAGTTGTGATTTTTACACATCTCTTTTCGACATTTATTTTCGCCGTTCGTTCATTCATTTATTAAATGGAGCTTTTTTTTGTGTTCTACAAACAAGCATTTTCCGAGTTGAGCAGCTAGTCTATGGCTGTGGCAATTTCCCGTACTAAATTCCACTCTGTGCCATAAAGTGTTTTCATTCATTCGCTCATTCACTCATCCGCTTCTTAGTGCAATTATCTCAGCATTTGCAGTTGTATACAGAGTTTTCACAGGTGAATAGCATTACAAGTGATTCAGCAAATAAATTTACCTATATATAGTTATATTTTAGCTTTTAAAACGCTTATAATATCCTTTATATATAGGGGGCATACATACATATATATTTGTTTTTATATCTGTATGTGCACAAAGCAGAGACAGCCATTCGACTTGGTAGCAGCAAAGTTCTTTGTGCGCCAGCTACCAGCCGGTTCTATGAACTCTTGTAATTCAGGGTATTTGCCCAATCGGCAGCTGACTTTATATGAGTTGGATTGCACTGACTGGCCTGGCAAATAGTGCGATTTGAAAATTCGAGTGGCATCAACTCTATGCAATTAAATACGTCGTGAAATATTTAGTGTGCTTGGTAAACACTTTTTTTTTGGAATTTGAAAATTTATTTTCAGTAGAGCTTTTGAAAGGTTTTCATGAAAAAGTAACAGCTATTTTTTGAAGGCATTTAATAAAGTGCAACTAAGTATTTTATTAGAGTGAAACTCGAGTTAACAGTGTAGTCTACACGAGTGATATTTATTCTGTTAAGTAAAATATTTGACTATTGACAAAATACGAAAAGACTTTTTCGAATACCCAATATACGACGATAGAGTGATGACAACACCTCTTGAACATATTTTCCAGGACATAAAATCAATATTTATTTTAATATTACATTTTTTTTAATATTACATTTTCTTGAAAGAAAAATTTACTAAAAAGTATGACTTCAAAAAAGAATAATCCTGATTTATGACCAACTTATGACGTCATTCGTTCCAAACTCGCTCTGAGCTTGTAAAAATATAGACCAAAAATGATCCAAAAGCTGTTCCTAATTCATCGGTTTGACTGACTTATTTCTAGAAACGCAGCATTCTTAAGATTTGTACTTTTCCATTTACATTTTTTCATGCCAGAAAAGTAAGTAATTTTCTCTGCTTTCTCTTTGCTGCTTTCAAAACTCAAAAACTATATTTTCATACAAATATGGAGTTCTATTTTCTCTGCCTTCTTCACTATGCTCTCGTTAAGTTGTGTTAAGTTAAGTGAAGTTAAGTTAAGTTGAGTTAAGTTAAGTTAAGTCAAGTTGAGTTACGTTAAGTTAAGTTAAGTTAAGTTAAGTTAAGTCAAGTTGAGTTACGTTAAGTTAAGTTAAGTTAAGTTAAGTTAAGTTAAGTTAAGTTAAGTTAAGTTAAGTTAAGTTAAGTTAAGTTAAGTTAAGTTAAGTTAAGTTAAGTTAAGTTAAGTTAAGTTAAGTTAAGTTAAGTTAAGTTACGTTAAGTTAAGTTAAGTTGAGTTAAGTTAAGTTGAGTTAAGTTAAGTTAAGTTAAGTTAAGTTGAATGGAGTTATGTGAAGTTAAGTTATGTTACGTTAAGCTAAGTCAAGTTAAGTTGCGTTAAGTTAAGGTAAGTTATATTAAGTTATGTTAAATTAATTTGAGTTAAGTTAAGTTAAGTCAAGTTAAGTTAAGTTGAATGAAGTTAAGTTAAGTTAAGTTACGTTAAGCTAAGTCAAGTTGAGTTACGTTAAGTTAAGTAAATTTAAGATAAAGAGGTTATAAGATAAGTTATATCTATTTTAAATTGAATTAACTTAACGTAACTTAACTTGACTTAACTTAACTAATTGAGATTAGATTGCATTAAGTAAAGTAACGTTAGGTTATGTCAAGCCAAGTTAAGTGGTGAAGCTGTTTATACAAGTTCATGAATTTTTCAACAATCTGGATTTCGCTAAATGCAATAGTAAAACTCATAGAGTTACATATGTATATACATACATATATGGTATCATGACAAACGCTCCACTCATAACCTTTTTCCACATACTACTGCTCATGACCTACCTTGCATACTTGTAATATGTTAAATACAAAATGTCATTGAGTTTAATTTGAATTTCTATACAATTCACAAACGAAAGATCAAATGCTGAAAATACAATTTAATAAAATATTTTTGTGAAATGTTTTGCACCCCAAAGAATTGACAAAAAAAAAATTAATGCAACAAATGCATTTTCACATAAATTAATTAAAATCCTGCACTCACTCAACGATGCGACCTGAAATGTAATGAAATTTCTGTGGATTTCCAAATTTCATTTCGAACTAACCAATTTCTATTGACATTTCTAAATAAAATCTGTGAAATGTGAATTGAAAATGTACACCAAAAATGCCAATATTAGAAAATGGAATGAGAGAATTAGAAAACGGTTAAACCGGAGAGATTTACAAATGAATGTGGTAAACAAATTTGCGAAATTGCAGTGATAAGCATGACTTCCAGGAAACAATCGAATTAAAACAAAAAGTTGGAGAAATTAAGAGTGCTTCTCAACACGATGAATGTTGCATGCAACATTCTAAGCAAGCAACTCATTTATATGCAAACCGTTAACAATAAAAATGGTAGCTGTAATTCTTGAATGCAGAAGCATGTATTTATGTGTATGTATATGTTTTTGTATATACGAGTACATATATGCGGTTGTGGGTAAGCAAGACAGCACGGCAGCAGACAGCAAAGGGAAATAGGACAATTTCGAGACTAGATCAATTGAAAACGGTACAATGAACATTTTTTCAATACAGCTTTTTATGGAAAGGAAATCAAATTAAATTTTGTACTATTGTAAATTTATTTGCTTCACCCACACATGTGTGCGCATACACTTCAAAAACCATTTGTATATTATAGAGCTTGCTAAAATATTTGAAAGCACCAAAATTCCCACATTTCAACTAACAACTGGTATGTTTGTGAGTGCTGACAGTTGGCTTTCGACATTCTGCGTTTTCGGTTGTCAAACAGCGAATTTGCAACTTTTCCAAGCATATTGCTTGTCATTTATATGTATGGTTGTATACAACATATGCATATATATGTGTGTGTATGTGAGGAAATAAATGCGTACATATGTAAATGCCGGCATGTGACATCGATGGCAGACAATTTGATTGTGGCGCTTTGATTGACGATTTCTACATTTTTCGTTGTCCTAGCAACACAGAAAGCAAACCAATTTTGACTAAAATATTTTAAAATAAAAACTGTACCAAGATTAAAAGGCAACTACTTCAACCCTAATGCTGGCGATATTTCTGACTATCGCTAAATATTATAACGCACAGTAACCGATTATGGTATCTGATTTATCAGTGCGGTGTTTACAAATGAAAGGTCTTTTGTGGAAACTCAGCAGATTGTCGTGATGTTTGTAACACCCAAGAGGAAAAGGCTGGGACCTTAAAAATCATTTATATATTTTTTACCTCAGAGTCATAACCGAATTTCGTTTGTCTTTTGATACATTGCCGATACAAAGATTCAATTCCACGTGATCTAGGCGAAGTACTTAGTCCTACCAACAGCGGACTTTTATCAACCAAACAAGTATAGACTGTTCAATTTGTTCAACTATTTTGCTTACAAAGCAGAACTAATATCATGAAATCGCTTAAGTTGAACGATTCGGGATGTTCTGATGAAGCCTTTTGAAATTCTATGTTACGAGTTTCTTTAAGCAACTATTTAAAATAAGCTTCACAGAGAGCTTTGATAAACTCAAATACTGTATATTTTATAAAAATCAAAATCTATTTGACTGAAGTCTACAAAAGCTAATTCAACTGATTCTTACAGAAAAATTTATAGAGTCAAACTTATTTTGTGGATTTAGCGCTGTCATATTGTGGCTTCATAGCCATCTACTAATATTTTTTATTTATAAAATGTATATATTTCTGCCTCCCTTTACATACATATATACACTGCGATATATTTAACACACTCGGTAGTTTTACCAAATGGTTGCTTTTCATTCCGTTTAATATGCTTAATCTGTCTTTTATATTAGTACGCTTTCATATCAGGCACGTAAACATTTCCCCAGATCGTAACAGCTCGTAGCTCGGGGCGCACACATCACCCGCTGCTCAGAACAGACAACAAGAGTAGTGTTAGTAGAGAGCAAATTGTGATTATTCCTTCAGCACACTATTTTTATGGTTTATGTAGGTCTATATAAACTGTAAGTTGTGAATTTGTGACTATGAATGCCGGTTTGCTGGAAGCTACTGCCACTCCTAGCACCTCAGCTGTGTACTGCCGCCGTGCTGTAATGAATGCAAAGAATTAATCATTAATGTGAGCCAAGCAAACAAATTCCTAATTTAAGCGCAAATGTTTGTGCATTCTAGACAGCTTCAGTGCCCGCCACCATGCAGATAGCGCGCACTACACAACAACAATCGTACACACACATACTTGATGAGGGATTGGGTTTATCAGCTAAATCTTTACTGATTTGCTGGCATCACTATTCCGGCATATACTCGGCGCGCCGGTGCTCAGCCTCGTGTCAGTGGGTGCGGTAGGCTTTGCTGGTAAACATAACCTCAGGACTTGTTGTCATATCCTTCAACGCGTTCGTGGCACACGCGTCAAATTACCATTTCTGTGATGTTGATTTTTTGCCACTTCAGGCTGTAAGACTTGATGACTAGAGTGCCCGAGAGCGCTGCAGATGAGCACAACGCAAGTGTGGAAATAAATTGCGCGAATATTATCACAGAATTAACAATACGACGACTTACGACTGCGTGAGTGGCGCATAAAGAGAACAGGCATGCAGATAATAAAAATAAATACACAAATCATTAAGGAATAACACAGCAAATGCAAATGTAGACAAGCGGATGCGTTATTTATCCGGATTGATGAGGCATTGTATTAAAGTAATTGCCTGATTGCCGAGTGAAATTGTAAACAGGAAGTCATCGCAAATCAAAATCGCAAAGCGATGCATTAAAGAGAGGCAAAGAGAATAAAAAAGTATAATTCGAAACACAAAAGGTGCATTACTGTATAATCCATATAATGGCGTTAGTAACTTAGTATCAAAATTGTAGAAGTTCGGTCTTGCTACTGCTCGAAAATAAGCTGTTCTCTATTTAAAATATATCAAAATGTAGACGTATCAATCCTATCACATGAAATAGCACAAGATTCATGACGATATCTTTGCTATGAGTGAGCGTTCATAACATCGGAATGGATCAGCTCTAAATCACATATTTTTTATCGAAGCAGCTTCCTGGTTTAAAATCACTTATACTGTCTTATTTGTAGTCTCTCTTTATTAAATAGCCTCTCTTGAGTTCATAAACCTAAGAAAAATCGATTACCTTTCATATTTGTTCGGCAAATTAAATCTACAACTAACTTCGTTAGTGTGTATAACAAGCTAGCTATAACTTATACAGCCAAACATAAGGGACTTTTCGTAAAAATTTCTCTCAGACTATGCTTTTGGACGAGTAGCTCATTATGGTAATTTTCTTACTATCAATTATCATATCTATTCGAAAACTGGAACACAATTTGCGCAAAGATAGTTCCCAATAAACGTCAGATTGGTTAAAGCTGCTGCTGTTGGGCCAAGCTCATGTGGTCTTTGAGAAAAAAATTTAGAACGCCTGTTTTGAATCACTTTAAAAATCTATTACGTATACAGTATCGCCATTTTCACTCACAAGTGATTGAATGAGGCTTAGACACTAAAATGTTATCTGCCAAACAGAGTCGAGATTAAGAACTACAAAAATCAGCGACAAACTGCTTCACCATCACTGAACGATGAGCAATCAAGTACGCGAACAACAAAAAAGAAATATATATTTGTAAGTAAAAGAGAGAAAGTATACATTTACACTTCGTTTGTTTAACTTTTGCTGATTCGCTTTTACATTTAATCAACCCCACGTACTCACCATTTATAACGTTGAGCATCACAGTCACACTGGGGCTATTTGACGGGCTACATGTGTAATTGCCATTATCACGTTTTTTCGCTGATTCAATGATTAATGAGCCGGTCTGTATTTGCCAGTTGAATATCAACGATGCAAAGTGTCAGCGTCGGTGCCGGTGTCAGTGTCGTTGGCGTAGAAGGCGGCGGAGTAGGTGGCGGCGTCATTGAAAAACAAAGGCAACGTGACAAATCCACCAGCATCGATGAAGAAAGCCAGTGGAGCGCGCGTGAATGTCAATGACAGCACACGTATTATCCGACAAACGTTTTTTTGTTATTGTCAAGCCATTTGTTGTTGTGCATGTGAAAGAGAAAAGAAATTATTATGAAATAAGATTTGTTTAGAAATGTGTTATTCTGTTAAATAGATGTCTATGGGTTGGATTTTTTCAACCTTCTTCCTTAGAAATAATCACTACTCGCATTTCCAAGAACTTTGAGTCATATACATGGAAATAACGGTACAATCGAATATGCAAAGATTGATGTGTCGAAGTATATTCGTGTTCACATGTACGCATTCTGTGTTTTCTGGTGCGTGATTTAGGTGGTAAAGGAGAGTCGAAGTTTTTCTATGTGGCCTTCCAGGAAAATGGTACTAACTTCGCTTTACTACCCGTTTTATTTACTTTCGGATTTTTCGTATTAAGTGTTGCAGTTTTTCAAATGAATATTTTCGCAGTCAGTGTGATGTATTGCATGCAAAAGCTGTTAAGCGAGCATCTGAGCTATGAGCACGATATGAGTCCAAAATGTATACCCCCAGTCAATATAACGGGTGATTTTTTTGAGGTTAGGATTTTCATGCATTAGTATTTGACAGATCACGTGGGATTTCAGACATGGTGTCAAAGAGAAAGATGCTCAGTATGCTTTGACATTTCATCATGAATAGACTTACTAACGAGCAACGCTTGCAAATCATTGAATTTTATTACCAAAATCAGTGTTCGGTTCGAAATGTGTTTCGCGCTTTATTTTGTTCAGCGATGAGGCTCATTTCTGGTTGAATGGCTACGTAAATAAGCAAAATTGCCGCATTTGGGGTGAAGAGCAACCAGAAGCCGTTCAAGAACTGCCCATGCATCCCGAAAAATGCACTGTTTGGTGTGGTTTGTACGCTGGTGGAATCATTGGACCGTATTTTTTCAAAGATGCTGTTGGACGCAACGTTACGGTGAATGGCGATCGCTATCGTTCGATGCTAACAAACTTTTTGTTGCCAAAAATGGAAGAACTGAACTTGGTTGACATGTGGTTTCAACAAGATGGCGCTACATGCCACACAGCTCGCGATTCTATGGCCATTTTGAGGGAAAACTTCGGACAACAATTCATCTCAAGAAATGGACCCGTAAGTTGGCCACCAAGATCATGCGATTTAACGCCTTTAGACTATTTTTTGTGGGGCTACGTCAAGTCTAAAGTCTACAGAAATAAGCCAGCAACTATTCCAGCTTTGGAAGACAACATTTCCGAAGAAATTCGGGCTATTCCGGCCGAAATGCTCGAAAAAGTTGCCCAAAATTGGACTTTCCGAATGGACCACCTAAGACGCAGCCGCGGTCAACATTTAAATGAAATTATCTTCAAAAAGTAAATGTCATGAACCAATCTAACGTTTCAAATAAAGAACCGATGAGATTTTGCAAATTTTGTGCGTTTTTTTTTAAAAAAAGTTATCAAGCTCTTAAAAAATCACCCTCTATAAGCTACAACTAAGTTTTGTAAAATTCAGCGTCTTACAGTTTTGAGCTCCGAACGAAAAAGAGAGCTAAGGGAATGAGGAAGAGAGTTACCAAGAGAGAGTGCTATGTCACTATTGCGAGCAACTGTATTATATTGATTCACCAGGCGAGCAAGTTAGCGAGTAGCAGCTCGCCGTGGCTGAATACAAATTAGTGGAAGCTGCAGTGAAGAAATAATATTTCAAATGGAGATCAAAAATCTAACGCCAAGTTTTCAATTATACTAATGTAAATATATGTACATCATCCCTCGTGCAAACATCAAAAGCTGAATTCAATTAAAGAACGTCCACTTTCTACTTGCAAAGACTTTAGGCATTACGATTATTGCTTTAGTGCTGACTTCAAGTGCTAAGTTGCAGCAAGTTGTAACGGAATGAAATCAAAGCCTTGTACGCACCCACAGCCGTTTTCATCCCCCACAGCTGTATTCTAAAGTATTAAATTTAATAAATAAACGTAAAAAAGTTGCTTTATTTGTGTTTACATTTGGATTTAGCTTAACTTTATTGCTTATTCTTGCACAGCAGTCATTCGATATACCCTAATTGGCTGTCATTGCTGATGCTGACAGTCGTGCTGCTGTTGCTTAATAATAAATATGGATTAAATGCGGCTGATATGCGACAAAGGAACAGGTGACTTGGCATTTCCACTAAGCCGATGATCAAACAAAAATGTTTGGCCATAAACGAGAGCAATCTACAGCAACACGAATGTACAATTGTAGCTGTGTATTTGGGTAAGCACATAAATTAATATTAAATATGTATGCACATATATATTTTAGTTGTTGCATAATACACCGATTTATTGCTGAACGTTTATGATAATATGGGTAATGCTTTAACGAGATTGCGAGCTTATTTGTTTATCTTGTAGACATTTCCTTAAGGCTTCATGGAGAGGCTTTGAAGTATATATATATATGTGCTTACTCACATTTACATATGCGAGTGTGCCATGCAGCTGACAGCGATAATATCTTTTTTGCATATATTTAAATAAATTTCAGAAAAATTTAACTTCGTGAGGCGATATATATAAATATTATCTTAATTTCTTAAGATATGTATCAAAAGATAAACTGTTTGAGTTAACGACTATGCCTAAGTTTCAGTACGCTGTGTAAGTGTCTTTTGATTTAGATTTTAGGTTAAAACACAAAATATTTGTTAGCACGAGCCATCCTCTTATGTTGAACTTTTAAATGATGATAAATGACTGCAAATTGATAAAATGCTCTGGAATTGGTAGCTGGTGGCTTCCAAACTTCATAATATTCGGTAGTCGAAAAAGTCTTTTCGTATTTCTAATCAAATTTTAACTTATTTTTTATATTTATAATGAATTTTATTAAAAAAAATATGTACCATGTTGGTCGACCACTTTTTGCCACATTATTCCATCAGTGTAAAACTTTTCTGATTTCTCGGCGAAAAACTGCGACAAGTAATTTTCACAGGCTTCTCTGCAAGCCAACTTTACTCCATTAAGAAAGTTCTGCATTGACCGAAACAAATGGTAGTCCGATGGTGCAAGATCAGGGCTATATGGTGGATGCATCAAAACTTCCCAGCCAAGCTCTCCCAGTTTTTCCCGAGTCATCAAAGATATGTTTGACCTAGCGTTGTCCTGATGGAAGAGGAAGACCTTTCTGTTGTTCAGTGCTGGCCATTCTTTATCGATTGCTTGCCTCAATCTTATCAGTTGTTGACAGTAAAATGTAGAATCAATCGTTCGACCAGGCTGTAGCAGTTCATAGTGGAAGATTCCTTTCCAATCCCACCAAACTCTCAGTATAATCTTTCGAGGCGTCAATCCTGGTTTTGCGAATATTTGCTGAGCTTCACCACGCTGTACCATGTTCTTTTTCGCACATTATTGTCATATTTGAAGCACCTTTCGTCTCCTGTTATCATTCGTTTCAGAAATAGTTCGATTTCATTTCGTTTGAGCAAAGATTCGCAGATGCTAATTCGGTCCATGAAATTTCAAAATAGAGCATATTTCTTCATTATTTTCACTAATTTTTGACCAGCTGTAACTTTTTTTCAACTTTCCCGATTTAATTTGCTTTTGGCTAAATGAAGCTTGAAACCTCACCTTTCCAATTAAATATGGTATGACACAATGTGATTGATAGCACTGGAGATATACGATTGCAGCAACATCTATTGACAAAATACGAAAGAACTTTTTCGACTTCGAATATTTCCAAAAAAGATTACAACTGTTAGATAGCGAATATCGGTATATAAAACTGATATAGTGTTTGGATGTGATGTTGGTTCCTTATTTTTATGGATGTCAGCTGTAATAAGCATACTGTTTTATGAAATATTTCTTATTGTCCTTGCTCATGAAGTTGGAATTTAATATATATACACCAACGGATTCAGAAATTTACAAAATACCTTCTTTGACGCTGTAGTCTTAAACATCTAAACAAATTTGTATAAAGTAACGCTGCTACTTCACTTACCGTACTATGGGCATCGCCTTCAATTTCGGGTATATTTCGGTCAACTTGTGTGCGATAACGTGTTGAATCGCTGGTGATTTGCTCCGTACTGTGATACCACATGATGAAGGTGGGCGGCTCCAGGGCACCGCGAACGATACAGCGCAACACGACAGTGCTGCCCGCCTTCACTAAACGTTCGGGTCCGCCGACAATTTCGGTGCGTGGCACTAGAATTAGAAAGGCACGAAAATATTGTAAATATAAGTGTGAAATATTTATTTGCAATGATAGAAATGCTGAATGCTGAGGAGAATAATATCGAGAAAAATACAGGTGAGCTGTGGCAGCAACGGCAGCGACAGCAGCTTGTCACACTTATAACAATTGAATGTGAAGCAATAAACTAAATTAACAACTGCCTGGCACGTAGGACACGTACCACGACCACACAAATACACAAATGTGAGTATGCTTCTGGTTGTGTACACACACACACACACACACGCAAGGCCACATGTTCGATGAGGTGTTACATGTGCATTTCTAAAACTTTTCTGCCACCACACACTTGTCGAATAAATAAATATATTACATGTACATATGTATATGTGTGTTTGTGCGTGTGTGTGGGTGTGTAGTAACTCAATTGCGAGAAATAAAAATGGATGAAGATTTCGAGGATTTCACATTTGCAATGTGGCTGTAGCAATCAGTTGGCATTACGTTACGGTAGCGAAGCGCAGCTGTTACGAATGCGCAAGTGAAATCTTTTTCGGAGAATAGCAGCTGTGGCATTAACACGTACTAGCAAAACGTAGAAGGAAGCGTGAATGCAAAATTTGCCTTGCTGACGTGCGCAACAACAAATCGTTTCATATACTTGTATATGTATTTATGTGAGTTTGCGTGTGCTTTTTCTATCTAGAAAACTTAGTCTTACATTGGTTGTAGTTTATATCAATCTGCTTGAACACACTGGTGCCACAGCACGACTGTTTGTAAGTAGATGTTAGTAAGTGTATGTATGTATACAGGGTGTTCCAGGTGGTGGTTTTTGTTTCAATCTCTTATTTTAACATGGGCAGCGCTCCTCCACTGGGAATCTCAACAGATGGTGTCTATCAAAGCTCAATGGTGCAACATTAGGATTATTGCATACTTTTTTTACGAAGCTTCAAGGAAGCACTGCTTGCAAATTTTGATGTGATTATCGAGAAATTCGAAGGTTGACAGTTTGCTGAACATTTAGAAACAACGCCATCATCAGTCTGTATAAAACGTAGCTAGAATCAATATTTGCTTTAATGGGTAACGCTTAGTTCACCACACGACATTTTTGGTTCTTGAGTTTAGACTGAGATGCCTCTGCATTTCCCACAGCTCTCTACCTATAAGTGATATTTTTCCTGCCAAAGAAAAAGTTTTATTATTTGCTAGGCTGACGATGTTTGTTAACCACCATTGAACTGAAATTATAATAGCTTTTCGAAAAATGACATCATGTTTTATGTTCAAATTTGTTCAAGCCAAAGTTAAAGTTTATGATAAAATCAATTTTAAACGAAAGCTATAATACTTACTCTTCATAAATACAAAATATTCCTCAGAAGCACTTGCATTCGATCGCACATTTTGTATGCCAGTTATGTGCTATAGTGACTCGAGCTAATTTCTTCGCAGATTCACAATTTTTTTAGACAATAATCTAAGCCGAATTTCTTGAAGATATTTCATCAAATGAAAAAGTTTTTTATGACATCACTTGCTTTAGATCGTTCAGTTTGTATGGCAGCTATATGCTATAGTCATCCGATATGGGCGGTTTCAACAATTGAACAGTTTCTTGGTGAGAAAAGAGCGTGTGCAAAATTTCAGTCTTATAACTCAATAACTGTGGTATTAGTTTGCGTACCGCACTGACAGTCAGCACAGCTCTACATAACGAAGTAAAGCGGCCTTTGTGGCTAATTAAAATTATTCATATATTTCTACCCACAAATATTTCATATACAATTCCCTTTTTCTTCTTTAGAAAGCAAAAAAAAAAAATTTTTCAATAATTTATTTTTTATTTAACACCTATAACCACGTGGTCCGTGCAAAAAAGTTGTGTCGCGCTGCTTAATCCGCATAATCACTTCACATTTCCGACATACAAATTGAATTTCCGCTTTGTCCTTTTTTTTTTGCCATTCATGGCAGCATTGCTATTCAGCGCCGCATAGCCCGTTGTCGTTATCATATTTGCATTTTTTGCGACATTTTCTCCGGAGCACCGCACATGTTGTATGCAGAAAAAATACACTTTAATATCCATTGTGCCGCTTGCTGCCATTTACAACGACAAAGAGCTTGTCGCAACGACCACACGCTGTTTGTTTTTCAACTATTTATACCTATATACTTACCTACATAATAATTTAAGTAGTATGTGTATAGGTATGCTTGTGTTGATAAGCATTGCTTTGTTCTCGCATTATCTACAGCCCAGAATGACTGCGGAATTCACCAGAACAAGCGGTTGAGAGAAAATATACAAACTACCCAACAGGAAAAAGTTTTCTTCAGTTGGAGTGTAAATAGGTAGCTTATTTCAAGATAATAGAATCAAGATAAATAATACAAAACAATTAGAGTTCGGAAGGAAGTAGCTTAGATCTTTACGGTCTTATCTCTTAGCTAGATTTTATTAATAATGTTCTTGTGTTCAAAACAATTGATGTAAACTCGGCCATTTACATAAAGACAAAGTACAAAATAAATCAGAAAAAAATATTTTGTTTTTTGTTTTTTAATACCTTAAACTTAAATATTAATTACCGCAATTATTATAAGATGAGACCAAAGAAGAAATGGTTCAAATAGTTTTTCGCAAAACGGAGATTACATTTACTTAGTTAAAAATTTTCAAGTAAAAACAATTTGAATAATATTTTAAGGAGATATTTATTTGTTATAACGCTAATAAAGTTTCACCTTTAGCGCCCAACCGCTCACAGTAACTCATTAGCCTTTCAATATAATTAACTATATATTTTCCTAGCTTGATACTCTCACAGTTTTTGTGTTCAATTTCACAAATACTTGTAATATTTTAAGGTAAACTTGGCATGTCGCACAAGTCTAAATGGGTTAGGTTAAGGGATCAATCTTAACAAGGATCTCACTTGGATTAAGTTAGATAGCAGGTCGATTTTAACAGAGGTCTCATTTAGGATAGGCTAAAAAGTCGATTGGACAGCTTTGAACGCCGGTCTGTTGTGTTACTTGAAACTCCGATATACATTTTGCCAAAAAAGCAACCGGAAATTGTAATTAAATTAGCCGGGTAAATGATATTTCAAAAAATCTGTATTTTGCTTAGTTGGTAGGACTGTCCTTAATTACTCTACCAAATAGGAGCACGAACTGTCAACCAGTTTGTTTACAGCAGCTGCTTAAGTCGGTACACCTCAGTAGTGCGTGGCGATTTTTGCAGTGGATAAAAATTTCGAAGAAAGAATTCGTTTCAAATTTTGTATTTCTAACCAAATTTCATGTTCGAAACGTTGGAAAAGCCTTATGGTAATACAGTTTTATCAAAAACAAGCCTACGAAGGCCTTCAAAGACCTTTTTCGAGAGATCGTTAAAGACATGCCTCGTTCTGAACGACCTTCGACCTCTTCAACTCATGAAAATATTAAAAACAAAGTGATGAATATGGTGTCAGAAAATCGTCAGGCAAGTGTGACAGAGACGGCAAGAGAGTTCAACATCTCTCGCGATTCCGTTCGAATGATTAGACTCCGTATGATTTTTTCTTGTTATAGAAATGCATTCTTGATCCCGATTTCAGTCGATAAAGCTTCAAAATTTGCAGCAAAAGTGTTTCGAGAACTGGAAAAATCGTTGGCATATGTGCATTACATATTATTTTGCGTTTTATTTACAATTTCCTAGTACTTTTTTGTCACAATGTAATTTATCATAATACCCATATATTTCGAGAAAGCCTTTTAAAAATTTGCTGAGACGGCTAATGAGAGTTTCAGTTTTGTCCCCTGATTAACCGAGGGTAAGACTACCAGAATGTTTCATCCAAAAAGTTTTGCAACGGCTGGACAATGAGGGAGTAGGTGCCTACATATTTCCGCCTCATACTTATCCATACAACTTCATTAGACCTATCGCATGAATGGCTATTGAGCAATGTCCATTTAGAACTACTAATGCGGAAAGAGGAACCTTACTAGGGTCTTTCCTTTATACTCAAACCGCTAACTAAGTATTTCGCATGTTTTATGCGCTCTCAACTAGCTAGTAAGTAGCTGTGCCCTTGCAATGATTTTGCGTTTCTTCTCTTTCCAATCGCAATCCCAAACTTTAAAGGCTTTCGAAAATTTCAGCTGCGTTTATATTGCTTTCGAGTATTTATCTGTACTAATTAAAGTGTGTTTTGGTACACTAGAAGTGTTGAAGTATTCCCTCTCTTCCTCAAAAATTGCCATGAAGCAAAACCAGAAAAAAAAACGAACCAATACAAATATGAACTCCTCCTATATTTATACTTACTCCCACCGACTTTCTCCATTCGCCGAATAGGTGGAGAGCAATTTGCATTTATTGCCTTCGTTTTGTCATTGAGACCCTCCTTTTGTGTGTTTCACCAGCTTCACGCGTACACGTTTCTGTGTTAACTCGTTTGTTGTTGTTGTTGAGGAACCAATGTTAAATCTGGTATTTCCGCTCGATTTCTTTTGCATATGTTTGCTTTCATTTTCAGTGCGTGTGTGCTTTCGGCGGGGTTGATCTTCGGCCGGCTTACGTGCTTTCCCTGCCTCATTTGCGAACAAATTACCTAAGTATTTGTGTTTCTGTCATTTACAGCATATTTTCCACGGCTCATTTGTTTCGGTCACACATAAAGGTATCTGAAGCCCTTGTGGATTTATTTCAAGCATGTATGGGCATAATTGTAGGTATGTATTGGGGAAGAATATTACGTGACCAGGAATATAATATTATTAAAGTACAATGAATAAAGGCGAATAAAAAGATAAGTCATGCTTAAAAAAAATAATAAAAGAGTGAAATTTTAAATTTGCTTAATTAAAAAAAAAAAATAATAATTTAATAAAGTTAGAAAAATGTACTGGAGCAAGCAAGTAAATATTTGGTTAGGGGTAAATGTACATTACTTATTAGGGGCGGAATCTTGTGAGAGCAAAGAAAAACAGTAAAATTTATGGGTTTAGATTTACATATCTTTTTGAAGATTTATTATTATTATTTCAAAGAGTAAAGCATAACTGTGAAGCCACATATCCGTAAGAGAATATGTAATGATGAGTTAAGTGCCAGCTTCCGACACATTGAGCACACACGCTTGCATTTTAATATTTACTATTGGAATAACTTTCAAAACTTTTTGGTGAACACACACCAAATGTTTAACAAAATAACAGTAATTTCGAAAATTCTACGAAAAACCACTAAAAGTCAATTATCGGAACAACTACTGACAGCGACACACCCACTTCGAGCATTGCCCGAAGAAATATTTAGGAAACTTTTGAAGCGTTCAACACTTGCACTTTTCACACATGACCAAATATTAGTTGGAAGTTGAACTTTCGTTCATTTCTATTTTTTTTTTCACGTATTTGTTTGTGTTTTCGCTTGCTTTTGTTATATTGTTATTATATAACTGCGAAGCTGAGTACACAGCATCGGGCGAAGGAGCTGGAGACATACATACATATGTGTTATTGTGTTATTACTGCAAGCCACACATACCCACATACACACGCAAATATATGTATGTATGTATGACCGACTCAAGCAGCGACTTCTGCCGAAGCTGAACTAAATAAGACATTCTTCTCTTTGCCATTAAATTCCTAACCGTTAGGGGCGGCGAAAAGTTTTCTTGTTAAAAGCTTTTGGCTATGCAAAAGTTTCTTTGTCATGACCGTTAGGCAGTTGGACTCTGACTTTTCAATACATTCTAGCCACAATTAAAATTAAATTCTCAAAGTAAATTTAAATGTATGGCACCGCAATGCCGGCGCATTCGAGCTTGTGAATGAATAGATGTGACGACGTGTGTGTGTGTGCGAGTTTGGCGCTGCTGTTTCACACATACATATGTGACGAAGTAGTTGGGTAGCGAGAGAGAACTGAGTGAAAGTAGAAAAAACGTTAACTTCGGTTGCACCGAAGTAAGAATACCCTTAACTTACAAAAGGTTTCTTACAAGAACTTTGGTCGTTCAGTTTCTATGACAGTTTTATGTTACAGTGAAACGATCTGAGCAATTTCTTTGGAGATTACAATACTGCCTTAGATATTAACCCCTGATAAGTTTCGTGAAAATATCTCGTCAAATGATATAGTTCTCCATGCAAGCACTTCATTCCGTTGTTCAGTTTGGACGGCAATTATATGCCATAGTGTTTCTATATCGACCGTGCGACAGGTACAAAATTGCAGATCGATAACTCAAAAATTGTAGGACTATATAGTATATAAATAGACAGACTGACGGACAAATGGACATGTATCTATAAATCGCCTGAACTGAACATGCTGATCATGTGTGTATATATTTTACAGAGTCTTGAGGTTTTCTTCTGGGTGTTACAAGCATCGTGCCAAACTTCATAGAACCTGCTTAGGATATAAACAAACCCGATAGAAATACTAAGCTTTATATAAATACGTCAGATATATGACCTATAACGTCATTTTGACTTCCAAACAGTGATCTTAATAAACTGAAGTCTAAATTTAGGCGCTGTTACTAACTACTTCAAGTCAGAAGTGTCACAGTTAATTATTTTTGTGATTGCTACGAGGTAAAGGTCTTATCTTATCAAGACGTTACTCTAGATCTGGCGTCCTATGAGGCACAGAGAGCTAACTGAGTCACTAGTTGAATACCTCTATTACGCGAAAAAACTAAAACTAAATAAAACTAGCTGCACACAATCAAAATCCGTTCTGCCCTCACTAGGGACTCAGTTCTCCTCTTGTGGCAAACTTATGCGACTAACTCCGTAAATATGTGAACTCAAGACCTGATAAATATTAAAGTGCATTTATGTGTGAGAAGGTATCACAGCAACATAGAAACAAATCGCTTGTGACAAAACAAAAGTGATAACAACAACACATAGTTCATAGGTGAACATGTGTTTGTGTACTGACACCACACTTAACCTTTCCTCGTTTGCTTAGAATTGACTTAGACTCAATGGTTAAAGCCGCAAGCTGAAAGCAGAACTTTCTTTTTGCTTTCCTTCACTTAATTGCATAAGTTTTGGCTGCCGCTGCCACCGCTGCCAGCGCCGCCTTCGCCGCTGCTGCAATAAAATGAAAGTTGTTTGCAACTTACCAACCACTTGCAAGTGCACTCGGGCGCTAACTTTTGGCTCCGTTGACACTTGACACTCGTAGGCGCCCGCATCTCTTGCTTGTACGTATTTTATTTGCAGCGTCCAGAATTTGTCCGGTTGCTTTAGCGCCAGAAATCTTTGGTCTGCAATGAAGACGGCTCTGCAAATACGAAGAAAAGTCCAAATAGAATGAGTTGTAGTTCATTATTTATTTATTCAAAGATATATGTATGTGTTTACAAGATGTTATGTCAAATATTTTATTAAGACATTGTTCAGAATAATATATGAAGGGGAGAAAGTTATTATTTTAGGTTGTGCTGAGCGTTCATCGGGAGTTAAAAGAGAATGGAAATTTATATTAATAATTTTTTATACTACTCAAACCCAGATATATAGTTTTATACTAAAAGCTTACTTAAAGCTTTAAGAATTATTCAAGTTTGTGTCCTCTAACAAGGAAATAAAGCACTATATCGGTAAAATCTTTGCTAAATTGTTTTAGTTTACTCCAAAATCTGGCTAGCTATACTATTTATAGAAATATTTGACTATACTGCTGTTTTTATTCTCATTGGGTAGTGTGAAAATCGATATGACTTTTAGTTAGTCTAACCTTGAAGATACCAGAGTAAAAATGTTCAAAAGAGACCAAAAGAGAAAAACAGAAAACTAGTTGATCAAAACAGCTGCCTTTCTTTCTTATAACACTAAAATGTCATATTTGTCTGGTTCACCGTATGACAAATCAATGAACACATTGGAAGTTTGCAGTGAATTACTTCCATAACCCTCACATTTAACGGACCTGCTTTCATCAACTTTTTTGTTCTCAAGCCTGAAGACAACGCTTCCTGAGAAGAAAACTTTCCATTTTTGATCAATAATTTGCTGTATCTGTCGACTGGCTATTTCTAATCTTCCGTGTAGATATGAGCCACGATTTTTCGAACCTTAAAATTATAGTTGTTTATGATTATATAACTCTTTTTTGAAATCCAAAGCAGAATAACTCTTGCCAACAGGTGCTACTTTGAACTGAATAGGCAGATGAGAAGTCCCTCATTATTCCCATCCTGCTGTATGCAGAGAGAGCGGCTGCGCTGGCTAGGTCATGCTGTTCGGAAGGAGAACACTCCAGCTTTGAAGGACTTCGTTTCAGTACCCGTCGGAAAGCAGAATAAGCGCAAGTCCTCCACTCCGTTGAATATATTAGGTGGAGAAGGACCTGGTTGCACTTGGTATCTTAAATTAGCGCCAAATAGTGAAAAGAAGAAAACGACTGCCACGCTGTTGTTAACTCGGCTATAAACGTGGTGTCTACACCAGTAAAGAGAAAAAAAATCAATGCTTAAACTGCTTTTGAACATATAAATATAATAAATTAATCCACAAAAAGTTTGACGAAATACTTCCATGTTCAGTGCCAAATCCAGTTGGTTTCTCATAAGTAAAGTATTCTCTTTAAGAGCTCAATGCATCAAAAATAGCTTTATAAACATTTAGTCAACTACGTAGCCTCAGGAATGCTTCATTTTTGGAAATTGTAAATATTTGCCAATTTATCCTATCAAAGAATCTACGGGTATTCGTTTGCAGTACTCTAGACGATTTAAAGACAACATGATTCCGTATACTCGTGAAATTTATATTGAAATTTTATTTTATTATTTAGGGTTTCACTCATAACTCACTCTCATAAAGTTAAAAGTTATAACAATTCCAAAACATAGCATTGAGGATTGCAAATGTGTAAATCCAACAAAAAATTTTTTAAACAAGTGTAAAAATTTATAATTTTACGATTTTACGATGCTTTACGACGGGTTGTGAGTACCCGAATTATTTGGTAAGAAGGAACTTTTCCAATAAATCTCAAAGAAATTTTCGAAAACTCTATTATTTTATCCTCCGTGGGGCAATGGTGCCTCGTAAGAGTCCTTAGATGACTTCGTGGAAATAAATAAACTGAGTTATGATCTTTTCCACAAAACCAACTAGTGAAGTAATTATTTTTTGATTTTATGTAGAAAGTGTAGTTAGTCTTCCTTCTTAACATATACCTCTAAGCTATGAGAACTAGTCACTAGTATCTAGTACATATTTAAGCAGATATTTAGTCCATACCTATGCCACTAACGACGTAACTATTGTATTTAGATTCCCAACGCGTTAAAATTTTTTAAAATAATTTCTAGGTACATGTCACAGCTAATAATTTGCGGTGTGCGTCTTTGCTGTTCAACGAAAAATGGCACATGGATTTTATGGATGCTTTTCATCAGAAATAATTTTTATACCGAAGTATGCAAGTGAAATTTATTGACTTAAGCTTTGAAGTGTCTTAATAAAATATATAATTTCCCTTTTGCTGGTAGTACAACATAATGTACAAGTAGTTATAAAAGTTTTCCGGTGATTAAAGCACCTGCTCTAATTTCGAACTAAACTGCTTGTAAAATCCAATGGATGTACAAGTATGTATGAATGTGTGCTTGATATTCACATGTGTAATAAAACTTTTCCAACTACTTTTGCTAATGCTTGAAGGCGTGAGCATTGAAATGCAAGCGACTAAGTGGAGAGAGATTATAAATTGCCCGCACATTCGAGTTTCGGGCGAAGTCAAACTTTTTTATGCTTATTAAAAAGCAAGAATCAGACAAGTAAGAAATTTGCGCAATTTTTTGCCACCAATTTTCAAAGTTTATCGGTTATAACACAATAGCTGCGGCACTGGAGCAGGTGTGTGGCGGCATACCAATGTATGTAAAATGCATAAAAAATACGAAAGAATAAAGAAACAGCACGACAAAACTTATGTGAAGAATCTGGCAATATTCTTGTGCTTACACAATTCTCTCATTTTGACGATGAAAAAGTTTAGAAATTACTATAAAAATTGTTGAGGGAATTCGAAAAAAGCAGCGAGCAGAAGCAGAATACACCAAAGTGTATGGTATGTAAAAAGTTGTACAACAAAAGCGAAATCAAAGAAAACAAAATGAGATTGCACAAGCAGTACGAGTACAACGAGTATGAATGCTTGAATGCTCTCATGCTTGAATGCCATGGGCAAAGCAGCCGCCGCAGTGGTTGAGGGCGAACATGTGAAATATGTTTTTTGATGCAACTTTCGGTCGGATTTTGTTTCGCTTTGTTGTGGCAGCATGAATCTAGATAAGAAATTGCACCAAAAAAAGAACCAAGAAAAAGAAAAAACATTTCAAGAAGCACCGAAATGAAATTGCAAGTCAACTAGAGCAGCAAAAGCCAGCAGGCGAATATTTTGCCATCATTGTTGTTGTTGCTGTTGTTTGGTTGACGCGACATTTATGCTGCTGATATTTGCTATATTTGCTATTGCATGCGCTTGCATGTATGTATGTATATGTGTGTGTATGTGTCTGTGTGGTCGTTTTGTATTGTTGTGTCGTGGCGAACAACTTGTAAGCAGGAAATGGCAAAAGTCATAAAATCACAAGTTTTATGAGCGCAAAAGGTCTAATCTCAGCAGGCGTTAAACTTGTTGGAACCCCATCAACCTCTTCCGCTAGAATTTAGGGGTTCATAGCAAACAAGCGCGTTGCTTACCTAATTGTGTAGAAGGGACAAAAAGTGCATATGTGGGAATTATTTGCATAAATATTGGCAAAGTGTTTAAATTTACGATTGAAAGGGGTCCGGGTGTGTGTGTATGTGTGGAGGAAGTTACCACTTTTAGATGTAACGATTTATCCAATTAAAATGGAAAAGATTTTTTAAGCATCATAAAATGTACAGTGACTGCTAAACTGTTTTTCACGAACTCGAAACTCGGTGTGCTAGAAATAATATTTATAAAAGAATATTTTTTCCATTAGCCGCGCTCAGTAGACAGCGTACAATATATTTTTTTTTTCCTTATAAATCATCTGTAAACAATTTTACAATATTTTAAAAATTTTTTTGGTAAAGAGGAAAATAAAAAGGCCTAAAACACTTCTTAGTCTAATCAAAACATATTCAAGAGCTTATTTCTTATATTCTGAAAAGTGCAATTGGGACTATGGTAAGTTTGTCTTGAAGGCCCGGGAGGAAGCAACGAAGACCCTATAAAAGGGATGTAAATGATCTGTGTAATAAGCTAAGTCGATTTTGTTATCTTCGTTTGTATGTATGTACATAAATATACCAGAACTTGCCTCAGTTTTTGACATATCTGACAATTTTCATATAAAGATGATCGAACGAAAGCTTTCGCTATAACTTTAATAGTGACAAAAAACATTTTTAAATAGTGTTTCATGAAAGTAATTTTTCTTCTTCTTCTTTGCTGGCGTAGACACCGATTACATGGTTATAGCCGAGTTAACAACAGCGCGCCAATCGTTTCTTTTTTTCGCTATGTGACGCCAGTTCCTACTTCTTCCTGATATTTACCTTACGAAACTCCAGTATTATCACTCGGTAATCTACATATTTACCGGAATTCTCTAAGTACATTCTTCACCATTAAATTCAAAAGTCCCCCAACCGCAGCAACAATTAACACACTAAAATAAAATCAGGAAAACTCTCCAAATACCAATAAACATAAACGTATTTACAACAATTGCGAAGACTTAATCAAGAATTGAAAATCACTTCAGGTCATAAAAGGCATTTCCTTGTAAATCTTTGCATACATGCAAAGCAAAGGTCACGAAGTGAGCGAGACTACATCAGCCATGGCTCCGCAATACAATTCGTGCTCGGCATAAATATGTTTGGCTTCCATATAAAACTTAAAAGTGCTACAAGCAAATGCATAAAAACTCCTACAGCGTCTGCCAATATGCAATTGTATGTGTGAGCAGCAGTGTATGTGTGTGTATGTGGGCGCGCAATTTAGCGGAAATGTTGCAACGCAAACAAGCGGCTTAAGCGAAATTACATTCAGGCATATGTAAGCGATTTTCCACACTTAAGCGCAAACAGTAAAAATCGCATAAATTCACAACAACAATTGTCGGTATAAAAGTTCGAAATAAATAGCTTTGAAATCGCGTGTACAAGCAATAAAAGAAATTCCGATAGGACTCTCAGCACTTATACGCCGCTATTGTTTGTTGGTGTTTTGTGAACATGACCGGATTACTCTTTTGCATACAAAATCAATATGTGCACGTGTGCCGCATGTGTTTGTATATTTGTTTGAGCATCACACGCGCGCTTCAATCGGAAATCAATAGGTGAACCAGAGCTAAATGCGTTGATTGGATAGCGGCTGTGATCTTTGTTGTATTCTAGCTTCAAGCTGTAAGTTTGCCTAGATATTTTTATAGACACTTATGTGCTGACAAAGTCCACGTAAATACACGCTGGCTGATAATTTAGGATGTGGTAAAAGAAATTTATCTCGCAAACCTTGGCTGATCGATCCAGACTAGCAGTAATAACTTTATGCTTAACATAGCCTCATAATAAGTCGAAAATGCACACTTATTTTTGGATCCATATATTCTTGATTAATTACTTACCCTTATTTTTAGATGCGCTTACCCAAAATTACAGAAATTTCGTTTTAACTCGACTGGTGAAAGCAGAGATTTTAAAACATCGCAGAGGCCCAGCGATTTTCGAGAAACTTTTGAAAGAAGCCAGTAGTGAATATCATCTTCGATGATTCCCAAAGGGGTCAATTGAGAGACAGATAAGTTAGATGATTAGAAAATGCTGTGTCGAAAATAATATCTAAATACTAAATGAACTACTTTTGTAAAAACTGTTGAGCAAATAAGTTCAAAGAATTAGTTTTTGCATTTTAAATGTGTCAACTTTTCTTCTTGGACCACAAACAATTCTTTTCTGCTTAACTAAAGGGTGATTTTTTAAGAGCTTGATAACTTTTTAAAAAAAAAAAAACGCATAAAATTTGCAAAATCTCATCGGTTCTTTATTTGAAACGTTAGATTGGTTCATGACATTTACTTTTTGAAGATAATTTCATTTAAATGTTGACCGCGGCTGCGTCTTAGGTGGTCCATTCGGAAAGTCCAATTTTGGGCAACTTTTTCGAGCATTTCGGCCGGAATAGCCCGAATTTCTTCGGAAATGTTGTCTTCCAAAGCTGGAATAGTTGCTGGCTTATTTCTGTAGACTTTAGACTTGACGTAGCCCCACAAAAAATAGTCTAAAGGCGTTAAATCGCATGATCTTGGTGGCCAACTTACGGGTCCATTTCTTGAGATGAATTGTTGTCCGAAGTTTTCCCTCAAAATGGCCATAGAATCGCGAGCTGTGTGGCATGTAGCGCCATCTTGTTGAAACCACATGTCAACCAAGTTCAGTTCTTCCATTTTTGGCAACAAAAAGTTTGTTAGCATCGAACGATAGCGATCGCCATTCACCGTAACGTTGCGTCCAACAGCATCTTTGAAAAAATACGGTCCAATGATTCCACCAGCGTACAAACCACACCAAACAGTGCATTTTTCGGGATGCATGGGCAGTTCTTGAACGGCTTCTGGTTGCTCTTCACCCCAAATGCGGCAATTTTGCTTATTTACGTAGCCATTCAACCAGAAATGAGCCTCATCGCTGAACAAAATTTGTCGATAAACACATTTCGAACCGAACACTGATTTTGGTAATAAAATTCAATGATTTGCAAGCGTTGCTCGTTAGTAAGTCTATTCATGATGAAATGTCAAAGCATACTGAGCATCTTTCTCTTTGACACCATGTCTGAAATCCCACGTGATCTGTCAAATACTAATGCATGAAAATCCTAACCTCAAAAAAATCACCCGTTAAAAGCCGCAAAGCAATTAAAAACAGATTCATTTGATACAAATTCAGAAAGCTTTGTAAAGGAAAACCTCCTTGTCCATAAGTAAAAAGAATAAATGCGAACATAACACACAAAGCCAGAATGATACTCTAAAATATACTGAGAAAATTTGAAAGCAGCAAAAGTGAATGTTGTACGAATATATAGTACAGCATATACAGTTTATAACAATATATAGCATATATGTGTATAACAGTGCTGAGCAATATAATGAAAGAATGAACCAAACAAAAAGTTAAGAACAGTATATCTCCGCACTTAAAGTACGTTGGAGAGCCACATATTATATATGTACATAGAATTACACGACATACGAGAGAGAGAGAGAGAGCTTTAAGGCCGGGTCAGAGGAATTTGTTGAATGAAAACAGCGATAAATAATTGAGTGCAAGAAATTCGAAACTCTTATTGATATATGTATGTATATATAGTACATACAAAATTAAGGAGTTTTCTGAAAAGAGGAGTCCTACTTTGGAGGAAATTAGAATGAATACACTAGCGGGTTTTTCCAAACGACGCTACAAAAGTAGACCGATAGGGACTCTATCGCAAACGACCGAATATTTTTTCCCGCTCTTTTGACATTTCTCTTCAGTACGGTTTGCCATTTTATCATGGAAACACATACGATCCAACAGCGAGTCAAAATTATTAAAATTTACTACTGAAATTCGGAGTCAATGGCATCAACTTTAAGAGCGCTTCGTCCAATTTATGGTCGTCATAATCATCCTGTCAGATCAACAATTGAGCGTCTAGTAGGAAAAATTTGAATCCACAGAAACAGTAAAAAATGTTTCCGTGCCAGTAATACAAGGAAGTGCCCGCAGTGTTGAAAATATTGCAGCCGCTAGCGCATGAATTAAGGAAGACCTAAAACAGTCTTTCACAAGTCGAACTCAAGCGTTGGTCATCTCTGTGACGTCATACAAGATCAAATTGATGCAAGAACTGAAACCGCTTGACCACCAGAATCGTCCTATGTTCGTGTATTGGACTGAGCAGCAACTTGAAAATGATCCAGGTTTTCATCAAAAAGTCATCTTCAGCGAAGAGGTTATTTTCTGGCTGAATAGCTTCGTAAATAAGTAAAATATGCGTTATTGGTCAGCCAGCAATCTACACGTACTCCATGACACATCAGTGCATACCGAAAAAATTTCGGTTTGGTGCGGTTTGTGGAAAGGCGGCATAATTGGGCCATATACTCGTATCTTCAGTGATGATCAACACCGGCACTTTACTGTGAATGGGAATCGCTACCGCTCAATGAAAACTATGTAATTTTGACCCGAATCGGATGATATGAACTTGGACAATATGTGGTTCGAACAGATGGCACCACAAGCCACACAGCGAGTGTCTCAATCGGTTTATTGAAGACCAAGTTTGGTTAACGTGTTATTTCACGAAATGGTGAACTTGGTACGAATATCGAGCGTAAAATTGCAGCAGTATCGACCGATTTGAGCTTGAAACCCGTCGAAATTTGGATTCAGCGTCTGAACTTCTGCTTGGTTGCCATGTAAAAAAATCGAGATTCATTAATAATGGCATCAAGTGTACTTTTAGGTGAAATTTGAAGGCAATATGCTTCGGCAAGAAAAGATACATTAATGGCATACAGATAACGTGATTAAGAATTGAGGTTAAGGAAACATACTTTGAATTTACCATAATTGCCATGAGATCGAATTCGATATACGACCCTTGGACAGCAACACTGTTATTTTTTTGAACGCGCATGTAAAACGAATCAATATGAATTTTTGCCAACTCGGAACATATTGCGCATATGGCTTGGCTGTACATGTATTATATAGTAGTAAATACCAGGTCAGATTAGAACCGGTGTGCGCGCAGAAATATTTTCATATGCAATGCAAAGTATGAATCTGATAAAGCTGGTGTATTTGGTGCATGTAGCATAGCCTCAGGGCAAAAGTTGATGCAACTTGCTTTTTGGTGTTGTAGCACATGTACTCCTACGCCGAGTTGTTATTATACGTGTTGTGTTGTCCCCTTCGTTCCAAGCGCCGAACATAATGAAATAGCACAGGATAAAGAAGGCAAGGACAGCACAACTTCGTTGGCTGCATTTCCATTATCACGTTGCTGTTTCATATGCAGATTGTGGCCCGAAGCTTTACAAGCTCCGCTTCTCGACTTGTGTGCACCTTGCACTGTGGCAACTGTGTGTGGCAGCCAACCGAATCGGTGATTGTCTGGCTAGCAGAGATTTCTCTGTGGCATTACATTTTGGACAACTTGGAAAGTATACAAGATTTGTTCTATTTTCAGTGAGAATTCGAAATCGTGTTATTTTCCTTGCTACGCCACAAACAACCGTTAGCGAATGTTGCAACTACAAATACGCAGATAAGCAATCGTGTTTGTTGGCAAGCATAAATACGTAGGTGCTCGTGTATTTATGTGGCAACGTGTCTCTAAGCTTGCTTACATACACGCCGCTGTGACCTTTAGACTTGTGTGGTTTCGTGGCTGCTTTTGGAAGCCAGCTCAAAATTTTAATAAAATGTTGGCCAAGAGGAAAATCCACGCACCAAAAGATTTTCATTACCATAGCAGGTATATGCAGCTGCAAGTGTGTGTGTGCGTGTGTGTTGTAGAGTGTGAAAGTGTTTGCTTTTACTTCTGTTCAGTTTGCAGCATAGAGTGCTTGTGTAGGGAATGTCATGGTCGAGCGGTCTACTATCACCTCGCCTTGTTTAGGCATATAGTACGAAAAGGTTTCGGTGCAGCGACGTTCGGCCTTGAAAAATTGTTTTAATCAACTTGTACCTTTTGTGCTATCAAGTTTTGGTTTATAGATTTTAGACAAATTTTTTGATTGGGTCAACTGACATTTTACTTTCAAGGACATTTTACATTTTCTATCTACGAACTCTGAAAACGAAAGTGCTGTTTCACCGCCGAAACTGGGATCTATTTTGAAGCTTTTTGAAGGGACTTATTAATTGGCCTGTTAGGTACATTATAGGCATATATTCGTACCTTCATTTGTCAAAGCCTGCCTAATTATTTCTATTTTAGAATGTATGAAAATCTTCTATCTCTTTTTCTCTCTCGCTCGATTGGTTTCGCACGAACAAACCAGCAAAATCAATTTCAACACTTTTATAAACTGCACTATTTGACGTAAAATACTTTGTCCAGCTTTTATTTCTTTTGTTTGCAGCGGCGCACTACCAACTGACAGACGATGTGTCATTGATAGCTGATATCACTGGATAGTTGAGAAAACTTCATGCAGACACACACCAACACATAAAAGTAAGTTAACATAGTCTGACAGTCGCAGCGGTTGCCAAGAAGTGATAATGAAAGAGCGAGTGTTCAAAAGCACATACATATGTGCATAAGTCTAAAAGTTTAAGGAAGAGTTAACTATAATAGGAAGTATTAGAAAAAACAGTAGATTTTTGCTTTAGAAAGCACATAAATGGACTGAAGCTTAGTATTTTTTTTTTAAATAGGATGTATTTCGATTTCGATAGTGAGAAATGCCTTAGAAAAGAAAAATCTAATTTGAAGCAGATAAAACTTCGACATATTGAGCTGCGACTGCGATCAAAATAAATGCTTTTTAATTGCAATATTATTGAAAAATCAAAAAAGAAGAGTTGCAGTTGTGGAAAATTACCAGCAGTGCCTAACTTCCAACGGAGAAGTTATGGTATTTTTTTGGCACTTCTCTGCGCCCTGTTGGCTTTCTATTTTACAGTTTTCGTGTAGAATATCTTTTTGTATACTTCAGTTGAGATTTTTTAGCACCTAATGGTACATTTATATACCACTTCCCTCGATTTGCGTGACATTTCATACTTTAACAACGAAGCGAAGAAACCAAAGGGTATACCCGAATGAGCGCTGTGCTTTCAGTGAACGCTCTTTAGTTAAAATAGCGACGGCGCTTGAAGAAGCGTAAAAATATGTAAGTACAAAAAACATACATCGAACTTCTCTGTCAAAACAAAAGTCTAAAGCAAAGCGAAGTCAAAGTTCTATGTATATCAGTCCTAAGATCTCAAGCTCTTTCAGATTAATATTTTCTTTATGATGCTGCTCTTTAGTAATATTATTTCCTTTTCTCTATCTCAGTAGCGTATTTAGAAAACATTTTGCAAATTTCTATTTCACAGTTTCTCCACAATCCTCAATGTCCACTCAATAGCATTGCAAGAAATTTTATTTTAATCGCTACCTACACGAAAGCTTACGCAATCCCATGTGCTTCAACACACAGACAAGCACTCTCCCACATTAGCACAATTGCCAGTATCTGTTTCAGGTCATCTTGCCAATTTTTTACAGTTTTCACTTTCCACTTTCCACTATTTCATTTTTCAACTACTTACATTACGCCGTAATATGCTTACAATTGTCGGAGTGGAAGGGAGATGAAGTCGCGTGAGCGTTGCCGCCAGTGTGTATCGAAGTGCACGAGGAACCAATGAACCTGCCACATTATGAACAGTTAACCGAGCAAATGTGAGTAAAGTGCACAGCATGCAAGCGCGGCTAAATATGTATGTATGTGTGTGTAGCAATATGTGCGATTGTTTGCTCGTTGGTTGCTGACATCTGCCCAATACAAATGAAATGTAATACAAACATACGACACACATGTGTGCACACCATCAGTGACATGGCAAACAATCAGCAACAATGGGAGAAAAATGTGAGAACGGCAAACAGTAGAAAAAGATAAGGGCAACAGCTGAATTGTTGACCGATAACATACTTCACCACATACATACATGCTTATATAGCATTGTGCACACATATCTATATATAAACATATACTTGCAACAGTGTTTGTAAACCCTTTCGGTATATTATTATTTATATAACACAGTCTGGCCTTATAGAGCACATTATCTTTGCTTGCTTCCACACACACGCGCACAGCCACACTCACAGAGGCACACATACGAGCATTTACAGCCACACACTGACACTTATTGCCTTCGCCTCGCCGCCTGTGTAGCAGCATGTTGCAACTTCAAGGCTGCAATTTACTTCCGCTGTCAGTTGATTGTCTCAAGTTTAGCTCGCATTGTCTGCTAGCTGCACATCTGTCCTTTCCTTCGCCGCTATATTGTGCTTTTCTTGCTCTGTTTGTCAACATACAATGTCTGTTAGTCCCTTTCAGCTGTCAGTTTGTGCATTCAGCGCGGCAACTCTGTGCAAATAAATATGGACTCGGGTGTGTGTTGCAAGTCCTTGTCCGTCTTATTGTTCAGATTTTGTTGCTGGGCTGGATTTCTTATCACATGGTCGTATAAGTCCTACTAAATTGTTTTCTTGGCTGCTAACATAAGATTGCATACCCACACAGACCTACTTCCAAAGATTTATATACACATTAGGGTGGTCTGTGTGTCTCCTCGTTTGCTCTGAAATCGCATGCCATTTCTGCTTCCTTTTGGAGTACATGCTGCGCGACACATCCTACATTTCATAGCTATATTTATGTTTGTAAATACATTTTAATGCCATTCTTAGTGCCATTTCCCGGTATGTGGTACTATATCCACGCATAAAGTGCTTACTTCGACATTAGTAATGTGATCATATAATGGTTTGTTTAATAGAGATTACTTGCGTGCGCATAATATATCAGTAAACACGTAAGGTTGCACAAAACCAATCGGAAACATATACATATAAATACCTTATGACAGATTCAACAAGTAAATATTCTTTATTATGAGTTGCTTAGCATTTTGGTTAGCCAAAGTATAATAAGGACGTCTACTGTGGGCAAAAAATAGTAAGACTGTCTAATTTAAATATCACGCGAAAACCCATACGTCGAAATATTCTTCTTCTAGGTTAGTATGACTATCAGTAACGTCTGACAAACAAATGACTAACAAATGTCACATCCGAATAATCATTAGTATTTTTCTGATCATTACTGCCTTTCAGAAGTTCCTAACGTATGGCGTTTTTATTGAAAGTGAAATTATTCAGCAAAGAAGTCCCATTGTGTGTGGAATCAAATTCCTGGTGCCGAAATGTTCCGAATGTTAAAAAACACCTTTAGTGGTAATTGTTTGTCACGAGCAAGCATTTTTGATTGGTACAAATTATTCAAAGAGAGTCGAGAAGGTGACTACGACGACGAACGTCCAGGACGGCCATCAACATCAACATCTCAACACGTCAATAAAATAGAGTAATTGATGCCTGAAAATTCATGACTAACAGTCAGACATCTCACTGGCATCGTTGGCCATATCGGAGGGATCAGTGAAAACCATTTTGAAAAATCATTTAGGCCTAGGAAAAGGGAAAGCACGATAGATTTCGAAATCTCTTAATTTTTTTCGAAAAACAGCGTCGCGTTAGAGTCTGTGAAACAATGCTTTCTGACTATCAGGATGTCATGAAACGTATTATTACTGACGATGAGTCTTACATCTATGCTTACGACTCGGAAATAGAGGAACAGTCGGCTGAATATTTTTCGAATCAGATTCAATTCGTTAATATACAAGTCATGTAATTTTGTATATACAGGATTTGTCCGGAAAGTAATAGTACCAATTTTCTTCCTCCGCGACTGTACTTCGGAGCGTGCGCGCACCAACTGGATTCGATAGAGAGCGTTCTTAGCTAACGAACGAGGGGCGGGTCAGCTGTCTCCGAGCACCTGTAAAATCAGAACAAACATTTTTGTGCGTCGTGTATCTTTGCAGAGGTACGCGATTAAATTCTGTGTGAAACTCGGTATATCTGCGACTGAGACGTTTGCTATGATCAAGCAGGCTTACCTAGATGTTGCTTTAGCAAGAAGTGGTGCGTTTCGGTGACACCAGGCCTTTTTGAAGGGCCTGAAAGATGTCCATGATGAAGACCAGAAGAATGAGCAAATCCAAATATGAAAACGATGCTCATTGTCTTTTTTGACATCAAAGGCAGCTTCCAGCATGAATTTGTTCCTCCTAGGCAAACCGTGAACGCCAAATTTTACATGGAAGTTCTCAAGAGACTCAAACGAAAGATCAATCGCGTCCGACAAAACAACGCAGCCGATTGGAAGTTGCACCATGATAACGCCCCAGCTCACACCGTCTTTGTTGTAAACAGCTATCTAACCAAGACCGGCATTCCAACGATTCCGCAGCCGCCCTACAGCCCAAATGTGGCCCTTTTACTTTCTGGACAAATCCTGTATACTATATTTATGCCATCAAGGTGGCAAACTCAGTCGATGTGGCCGTGTCCGATTTTCTGTCTGTATATATGCGAGAAGTTTCTTATTTGTCGGAACTGCAGTAATCGGAATGCAATTGTGTGTAGCTGTCATACAATCTGAGCGATCAAAGTAAAGTTCTTGTACAAAAACTTATTTATTGGGCAGGATATCTTCACGAGATTTCGAACACTTTAGATAAATTATTTATATTATTTAATGTACTGCTCCATTAAAAACAGTACAAGAAATCCTCAATGATCTGAACTCTGGAATATACCTGGAAGATCAGACGTAAGATCTATGAGTTGCTAAGGACCCCGGAAGGTGAAACTAAATACAGAATTATCAAGAAAGCCGCTCGAACTTATGGTAAATCTGGTTAGGAGATTAGTTTTGATTTCTGGTAGTAAGACGGGATGACTCTGAGAATAAAGGTGTGGCATCCTTAGTCTCTCTAAGGCTGAACAGCTAGTCTTAACTCGTCTGCTTCCAAAACAACTTCAACAATTGAAATGTAGCAAGGTTTCATGTATCAAAGCGTGGGTTATTATTGAAGCATGAGTGCTTGAAACCTTACAACAAATAGATGAACCCGCCCTTTGATTTAACAATACCAAGAACAATTTAAAAGGCGAAGTTCAGTTTAATAACTAGCAGAAATGTGTGTGGTAAATATTTATATATTTGAAGTAAGTATTATACATATCATTCTTCATAAAATCAATTCAAACTTGCAAAGAATTGTGATCACACAAATGTGATGAATTTAATTTAGTTTTCAAACAGATATCTGTAATAATTAAGGGAGCTTACCACAGTCGGTGTGCCAGTAATTGCTTTTTGAAACAATTATTCTCCACCATGTATATGTATATGTTTACTCATACACCAATACTAAGTAGTTAGTGAAATTTATTCGTTGAGAAGACGTAATATCCTAACTGATATAATTCATACTTACATCAATAAAGGCATGACAATGTGTAATATACTTTATTACATGATTGGCTACGTACTCCAAAAGCACCGACTTGCGAGGTATCCAGAACTCATTTGGTTGCATCAACAACACAAGTGTCATTGTGAAAATTATATGCTAACTGACACTGGATTTTATAATAGTGTTGCTGCATGCACGTGCAGAATTTCTAAACATATTCAACACTAATGTAATAAAGGCTTATAAACACATATGCATGTATGTTTGTGTGTTTATATATGTGGCAAGCGCGTGCTTCAAATTTGCAACTGAGCCGAGAAATTGCACAAATTTCAAATTAAATATGGCAAAATTGATGAGTGTACATATATGGTACCGCAAAGCGAAAATTTTACTCAAATATAAATGTATGTATGTACAGCTGGCAACTAACAATAGGTGTGCCAAAATGGCGGATGATTTGAATTTTGGGAAATGCCTGCCAATATATTTTAATATGATTATATTGTATTTAATATATTAGTGGTACAGGATTTATGTACATCATATTGCTTTTGAGTAGTGTGGTAAGTAAATTCCTAGAAGCAAATAGCAATTAATGCGCTTGTAAGTCTTAGTACTTGTAGGTGTATAATATAATACTTTATAAGTGTAAGTATGTATAAATATAATGTATATTGTACATTTAGCATATAGTTAAGCACATTTCCGCACTATTAAAAGTCCTACATGCAGATAAAATGCTTAGCTAAAACTTTCCGGACAATAATCTAAATCTCATTAAAATTGTGTAAACGATTTATATCGGCTTGAAACGGAAGATTTTTTCATAACTAAAAAGGTATTAAACTTTAATACGTAAATGGAACATTATATCGAAAATGTAGCGCCAACGTCTGATTGAACTTTTTTCGAGTTAACAATGTAATGACTATATTAAAAATACTATGTATTATAAGAAAATATTCAGGTAGATATTACTGAAACCCTAACTTGACTGCTAACCTTCAGCATCAGTCCGAGTACGGGCATTTACGACATGAGCCTCCAATTTAACTGCCGTCGACTGCCTAGCCATGAATGTTAAAATGTTGTATGAAGTCATGTAAATTTGCACTCCAACACCAAGCAAATTACTTCACTTAAGCCGCATGGATTGTGGTAATTAAGTGTTTGCTTAGCTAATAGTTTACAATTAATCCACTAAATGCTCGAAAATCAAACCAGACGAAAATGAACGATTCTGTGTATGTATTTTGACTTAGATTTAATGCGTTGGGTATTTCAAATAGTTTAATATGAGATCAACACATTTTGTAGCTATCAGAATGTCCTCAAATAAGGCTGCTTAAAAGCTTTCGTTTTCATTGTATTCATATAAGTACGAGTATATAAAAGCATGCCTCATATATTTTTGTATTTTCAACTTATATATATATATATATATATATACCCACATAATAACAGTTATTGGTATACTTAGATTTATCACTAGCATAGCGCATTGTTGCGATTTTAATTACCTGTCAACGGTGAGTATATGACCATCACGCACGCGCACCCAGGACACTGATTTGTTGCCGAGCTGCTTCACCTTAACACAATGCAATGAAAAAGAAAGAAAATAGAAAAAACATGTTATTTCATTTGACCGCCAGTGTGCGTTGTGAGAAAATATTGTAAATATCAGTTAGAAACGCTTAAGTTTGAATAATGAATTTTTGATTTTTAAAAAGTTGAATACTAAACTTAAACTTTGTTAAGAATTGGTCTCATTGCAAACAAAACCTCTTTGTAAGAAAACCCAGAGTTGAACCATTTAAGTTATCCTTTTTTAACGAATAAATATATATATTTTTGTCAGATAGGATAGCGGCAAGGTCACGCAAATGAAGAAAGTTTTCTGAGCGCCATTCACTTGGGTGTGGCCAGAAACGATACTTTTACATATGGCTCAAGGAGCTCACAACTTACGGTCTTAGATTAAATATCCTCTGAGAAGCCAAAAGCAACCCTTTGAAGGTGAGATAAAGTTAGAAGGCGAGTCATCCTGTTTAAGGGTTGTTGGCTGGGTTTGAAACCCCATACGTAAAAAAACATCCCAATGAAAAGCAAGAATCTATTTGAGCTTTTTTACGGTTAGTTCAAAGCTTATGGAGAAGATTAGTGGAGGATTATATTATCAGTAACTATATATCAACTTCAGTTTCAGACTTTCCGACTACTGCAGTACTGCAGTGTTTGCTGGCATTAAGGTAGCAGTAGATTTACTGCTTCGAAGTGCATACTCTTTTAGAGATTTGACTATCTACTCTGATAGCAGAACCGCGATACCAGCTTTAAGCATCCCACCTCGTTGTCAATAGCAACGACTCACTCTGTTATAAGACTAAGAATGGGTGCCAGACTACAGCGGAATTTCAACTGTAAATCCGTTGAGCTGAGAAGGAAAGGTACTCTAGCTCCACGATTAATAGAATATTAACGGGTCGATGCTCCCCACTACTGGTTAGCTCGCAGGAACTCTGGCAGTAAGATTTTTTTTTTAACAGAATGATCACAAGAGCTCCAGTAACTTAAAAGGTTTGATTTACAAAAGTTCTCTTTCCTCAGTAAGGCTACGCTCTCCCTAATTCCAGCTGGCCATTGCCCTTTCGGCGTCTACGCGGCAAGTTTGAGAGTATACATATAGTAGTCTAAGTACGATCTCTGTATAAACCATCGAACCTAACCTTAATGTTTCCTAGTTGTCAAAAATAAATCAAATAAAAATCATGGTTTGAAATTTTCCAAAAGTCAACTTAAGCGCTTTCCAATTCCACTCGAAATATCTTACTAAATTATGGTCATCACTACGGCCCTATATACTTTATACTTGTATATTAATTTTATATATATAATGTGGCTATCTATATACAAACATTACTCTTATTTAAACGCAGGCCTTGTTTTATGCTCAACACTTTTACAATAACAAAGCAGTAATTCCGAAATAATTTTCATGCGCTCACCAATCACGCCCACTCTACATAAAAATACATACATTTACATACATATGTGCTTAATGTAAATATATACAGCGTTGCTTTTAATGGACTGTTGGTTTCACCAGAGTTTACTGAACACTCAATTAACCGACTGTTGACTAAAACCATACACCATGTGTGTGTGCGTGTCAAGCAGTGAGCAAGCCACACCTGCGCACTTACATAGAAGCATAATTATATACATGTGTATGTATGTGTGGTTGTCCACGCTTGTGTAGTTCTATGTTATTGCGTGTTATTTGTAAATTATTGCAGGTGCTGCTGCATATGCTATAATTCACACACACACAACAACAACAAAAACAATAGCAATTATAATGGCAGCAATATCCCATGCATTTACCCTGCCTAGGTGGCCTGCTCCTTATATCGATTCATTATTTGCTGCTAGCGAACCCATAATTTACAACAGCTCTCCACCACTCGTGTTGTTGTACACGTTGAGCAAACGACATATAATACTTATACACATACATACATACATACATACAATATATTAGACAATACACATTATACATATACACGCGCAGTGCAGTTAATCTCCTTTGGCTTAACTCAACTTTGATCCCTATTTTGTACATTTGACGTCGGAGTAAATTACTGGTTTCGGATTCTGCATAATTTGTCAACGAGCGTAACACTGATTTACTGCTATCCGTATATACCATGCCCAAGGCCGAAATGAAATGACCAACATTGATAGGTCGCACCTTTTATTTTGAGATTTTCGTGAGAGCGCTTCGTTGGTATATTACATGACATACATATATAGTAAATTATATAGGCGTTTTACGCCACAATCGCACCAATCACTTGTGCATTAAATGAGTTGAAATTGCCGTAAATACAAAAGGCGGATTATTTATTGTAATTAGTGTTCACTGAGATAAGGCAACGCTCATTACATGTATTACTTCGCGATTAAACTCTTACTTCCACTTAAAGGCAGCAAAGGTCATTAAAATTTTGTATATTTACTTATAAAAATGTCAGTGTCGAGTAAACAACAAATACAAGTGGCATGCTATTTAACGTTATAATGGCCTTTGAACGTTACGCAAAACACAGTTTTAATTTCGCCATTCGCTTTTAAGCATTTGCGCTCGTTTAAATCTAAATGCCTGCAACGCGCTTTGAAATGCATAGAACAAACCCAGCGGTACGGGAAGGTAGACCAACATGAAAATGCAATTAAAAGCTTAAATTGCGTTAAACGCGCTACCGAGTGCGGCTGCAAGGCGCAAACAACGCTTTCTAAAAGACCCTGTAGGAAGCAGTAAGTGGACAAGTCTATAAAATATTATAAATTTCTTTTATTTTTTCAATGCTTTATAACCAGCGCTGGCAATGTAGATAAAATATTACGATGTGTTTCTCAGAACATATTTTAGGATAACCTAGCAGTCATTGATGCCGATTTGAAATTAAATTTTTTTTTGGGTTAAAGCCTCTCAAATAGTTTATCTATTCCGCAATGTCGATAAATGATGAAAAGAAAATAATGTGTAATCATCCACCTCTGAAAAATCAGAACCTCCTTTTGACGAAACCTGTTTTACGAGTTACTACAGACCAATGCGAACTGTCTATTATAAGCAAGGAGCTGCATTTAGTCATTTGCTAGAAAAAGTAATGTTCATCATTACGAGGCAGTCCAAACAGCCATGGATATCGTTTGAATGGTTCAAATATAGCTTTTGAGACCTCTGTACCTCCAGATAAGAGCTTGAGTGTTTTGGATCAAGAACTAGACATACATAGACGATGGATTATTTATGATGAAATAGGAGGTTTGTAATAAATCAATGCGGGAAACAAGACAATAATCTCACATAGCAATACGTCAGAGAATGGCTTTAAAAGCAGGAGGCAGTACCTATATGTAGTGTCTGCCAGAAAATGGCTGCATATACATATACTGGGTTTCAAATCATAAATGAATTCCGGGAAATAGCTGAAGAGGTTGCCAAAAATGCCATCCGTCCTGCTACCAAACAGGTACAGAACGGACAGTTGGTTCAAGGCGAGATGAAAAGCCTGAAGTACCTGCAACATCGCCGGGGGCTCTTAGAAAAACTCGCATGTTGTTTACTCACGCGGTTTCGAAAGGACTGCCGGACGGATGTTGCCCTCCTGACAGGGCACAACCTCTGGATATCACTTTCGAGCCGGATGGGCATAAGTAATGACAATATATGCAAGAAGTGCAAGAAAGTTGGCATAAGAGACGCTAAAACAGCTCATATGCATGTATCTAGCACTATCTAGATAACTAGGAGCTTCGGAGCTCATAGGATCAGAACAAAAACAAATTTTAATCATCGAAAATCACTTCAATGTTTTTCAAAATAATCTCCATTAAGATGTATATACTTCTGCATGCGAGGTATCTCCAAAACAAGCCTTTTGAACGCATCAACCGCCTCTACAGGTTTCGAAAAAAGTTAACCTCTGAGTTTACTTTTCGGTGCAAAGTCAGGACTTTATAGAGGATGACTAAACAAATCGATGTTTTGAGTGCTCCTAATTTCTTGAAATTTTACTAAATATTCCGCACACGTCCAGTTTTTGTGAAAAAACAGCAACAATCAGCTAGGAGTGCTTCGAGCGCGAACAACTTTCGGATTCAGCTCATCTGGAAATACACGTAGAGTCGACTTTGGTTTACTCTAGAGCTCATACGTGCAAATCCACGATTCACCGGGATCCAAAGTAATCAAATTTTTTACGGTAAAATTTTCATGCAATACTCAATGTATGTCCGTCCAACTAATTCGCATGGTTGTCTTAATCTCACGATATGTCATATGACGATCTAGCAATGCCAGTTTGCGCACAGCATTAATAGTTTCCGGACCATAACTGATTTTGAACGATATACCGGAAATTATATTCATTATATCATCGATAAACAGTGGTCTTTAATGAAGCTTCATCGCCAAAAACTTAATAAAGTTCATCACGTTGAAAAAAATAAAATAAAATGTTCGCGATTTTGTTCCGTTTTTTGGCCGAGTTGAACATTTTAAGTTTCTGTATACAAGCTCCTAGTGTTGCAAATATAAAAAGCAACCTACGTATATACATTTTCAACACGACTTTTTATAAAATCGATCAGTGTTTTGGAGTGCATCCAAAAACACTGAAGTTGTACGTTTGTGAGACAGTTCTTCTATACCAATTTATCTCAAAGGACCATTTGAATGATTCATAAATATAAGATATTATTCTCACTGTATTCCTCTTTGCTGCTTGCATTGAAATTCCAACGGGTCACATATACCAGTAGCGCATAGAGGGGCGCAACTCGGAAATAAGCGCTTGCAATAGCCCACAAATTTTAAGTTCCGAGCAAGAGATGTATGCATTTTCCCAACTCACCATGCAATTAAACCACCCATACTCCTCGGCCACGCCATGAACCGTTTATAGTTTGCTGCATGCTCCTATTCATGGTAAGCCTTAAATTAAATATGCCTAATTGTTGTTGCAACTGCACAACACACTCACACATACATATGCGCATATGTGCTAAATCGTAAGAGAGCGAGTGCTATCTGCCTGGTCCGCTTCCAGCGAATCACTTGCCATTGTAATCACTTCGTCTAATTAGCGGCTGCAAAAGTAGCTAAAATTGTTAATTTGGATAATACTAATCGAAATTAGCCTAACCTAGCGTGAACGAATGAATATTCAATGCCAGCTTGATAGCGTCGCTCTGTGGCGGTGTGGGCGGCAAGGCTTGTACCAACAACCGTTACTAACACAGTTACGGCAAACAGAACCGCATTTGAAAATTGGCTTAATTGATGTGGATTTGTATGCGTAGAAGTGGTCTCATTTGGTCTCATTCGATTTGAATTCTAGCACAAATGATGGCCTTTAAATTGGAAATGTGGAGCACCAAATTATTTAGGCATATTCTTTGTTACAGTTAGATTCACACAATTGCGGAGCAGAGGCAATTTAACAGTTGCATTGGCAAAATTAAATGATATTTCGATTGGCTTTTGTTCTTGGAGAGTTCGATAACTGTGTTACATATAGTAGTACAAAATGAAAGTCACTTGGTAAGCAACCATAAGTAGATCATGGTTTTTTCCGACAACACAAATTGACAATGGCAGTTGCTCAGTAAAACCTCAAGACACGTTTGCTCTCACAACTATTGTACTATATAACCTAGTCGGCTCTATGATGCAGTAGTATGATGGACAGGCGTACGGAATTTTTTCTACCAATAGGAGAGGGCTTACCTGCGGAATTAGTCTGTAATGCATCAGCATACAACTCCACAGTTAACATTGCCAAGCAGTAATTAAAGCTGTAACCCCATGTCGCATATAGGCTAGAAGTGTCTTGGGAAGCAGGCAAACAGTGGAGAGTTTCGCCAGGAACAACCACTTGTAATGGGTGCCAGGTCACAAAGGCATCGATGACAATGAGAAAGTGGAGGGTATTGCCAGAGTGGTGTACGACATTAGTAAATCTAACCATTGTCTTTACGACGATTTGAACAAGAGCATCGCAAGGAAAGTGAAAATTCGATGCTATGATCTATTAGGATGAAAAACTACAAAAGTCATGTCCAAGGCGGTAGATCAAAAATACGCAATGTTCCTACTCAATATTGAAAAACGAACTGTAGAAACATGATTGCAATACTCACTGGTCGCAGTCTCGTGCCGGCACACGTCTGCAAAATGGGACTGACGTATCAAGATGAATGCAGGAAAGGTCAAGAGCAAGTCACCATGGAGAATTTTTTGTGCCCTCGTCCAGCACTAGAAAGGCAATGCTTAAAACATTTGGTGACCCCATGACTCCATGAGATACTGGAAGAGGTAATGATGGTGACTCCGTAGGACCTGTGAGAGAAAGATGATTACTTCTTTTGAGTTGCCTAACGGCACTGCATCTGTCATCGCTGAGTACCAAGGTCTCTGCGTGGCTCACGAGCCGGTTAGAGTAATCTAACCTAACCTACGAAGATGACTGTGACTGACAAAAGCACAATGGAGAAGCTCACCACGTTGACTGTTCGTCGTACTTTGAGCCGAGATTTTCGTACATGAGAAGATAAGTTTACACAAAATTTTGCGAAAAAAATTTGTTTGCAGAAATAAAAATAGGAAACCCAAAAACTGGATTATTTGTATTCTTCACATGAAATTTGAGGTTTTGTGAAAAATATCTGCATTCAAGAGTTATGGGTCTTCATTTACCTACAACATTGTCGTATAACTTTTTCTACAGAACTGATACTTTTGCCGGAAATCGAGTAAAAGCAACTTTAACCCTTAAAAATTTAGCCACGATTCTTTCTTTACCCGAACTCAGATCTCACTCAAATTGTTTTTCCTTAATAGTTGTTACTTTTTCTTTTATTTCCGATAACTTTCATGCACCACTACGAATTTCTATTCCTTTTTATCAATTTTAGAGGCACTAGTCTACTATGTACGTACAAATCTTCAAATATTTCTACATATGTCCTTGTTATAGGAAATATTTTGTGCCACTAAATACGTAAAATTATTTTCTTATATTACTTCACTCATTCAAATATCCCTGAATAGAATCCAATTAACGAAATCATTTGCTTTTTAGCATTATAATACATTAAATCACTCCTACACAAACACCCTGTCACACTTCTTCACGCTTAGATTTGGCTATTCAAAAGTGAATGGTATTTGCACTTCCTGTTTGACCTCACTGCAAACACGTCGCTGTGATAATAACTGCTGTCGCTTGTCAGATAAATTTAAATAAATTGAAATTTCGACAAATTGGAACGCATGTTTTTAATTAAGAACTTTTCGAAAATCGAATCGATTTCATTAATACCCCCTCTCAAAAAGAAAGGGATGCCGTCATTAAAACAAATTCCCAGGTTGTTTGCGCGCAGAAATACTTATACATATACAGATGTATGTGTGTGGAAGTGTACACAGTAGTTGTAGTTGTTGTTGTTATCGTTTTCGTTGTAGTTGCGGCGATGTGACACTCCAATTACGCGAACAAAAGGATATGCAAATCACCTGCTACGCTGAACTTTGTACGAATGACAGTAGTGAATGGGAAATGCTGTTAGCAACTGGAGGCAGCAGCCGTTAGCAGCTACAAATTTCATTAATTAAGTCGACGTCTCCGTGCGACAGACAACACGCACACACACACAAAGATGTACAGTTACTCACACAATAACCATTCACCGAAAATTAACAACGCTGTGGGTTCAAGCAGCAGCTGGCGCAAGGCACAAGGCACAACCAAATTTGGCGTTAAATGTAAATGAGTTTTTGAACACAAAGGACCCGCTTTCAATGGACGAAGTGAAATGCGTAGCAGGCAGATAGTTAGCGAGAATGAATGCCGATTTGAAATTTAAGATTTGGTGGCAGTAATACGAAAACGTATAGTTTTCAAAGACTCTATGGTTAAATAGCGCTCCTTATAGTGCTGAATAGATTTGTAAGCTTCGGCCAATGCTTTGATGTCACAAGGCTTTCACCGCTAATTATCAACTATCGTGAAATTAATTCATTAAAATTCCAACGCGATCTTGCGGCAGAAAATTGTCAACAGAAATTTGATATAAATAAATAAAAATAGTTTTCGTAATTCAATTATCTGCTGGAGTTCGCTTTTTCCCATTATGAAAGCTTAGTTATTCAGCTCTGCTATTGAAGGCACGCAAAGTCTGCAACATATTTCTTTGTAAATATTTGCTTTGTGTGCGGCAATGCGAGATTAGCATTTCATACAAATTGTATATCGTTCATTGCACTATGCCATATATATAGCACTAGTATATTATTACGTAATATCTACATATATAAGCTGCTAAGTATTTGCTAGCAGCGCTGTTGACTTTGTGCCGCTAACACCCGGCAATAATCTTTTGTAATTATGAAACTCATCATCAGGTAATCCGAGCGCTTAAACGTGGTCTTATTAATTTTGTACGCTACGCTACAACAACAAGCGTTCTCAGTTTCATTCTCAATGGCATACGCTTTGGCATCCTCATAGCTACCGTGAAGGCCACTTCTGCCTAATTAAATTTGTTTGACTTGTCTACGATGCCACGGCAACATTACATCACCTGCTGATAAACCATTTTTTTTCTTTCAGCTCTCGTTTTACCGTTACTTTCATCTGTTTGTGCTTTGTAGCAATCTCGTTAGCCGCAAAAATATTGTTTTTTGTTTTATCTCCTCTACAGTTTCGCTAACCTTAGTTGGGTATTTCATTATTTTTTAACAGCAACCTAATGACACTTAAGCTTTCATTTTCGTGATTTTGACGTTCGGTTTTTTTAACTGTAAATAATTTTTATACCCACGGCATGTATTTATAATGAATTTGGCCGGCGTTTTGGGTGGGTAAAATAAATTAAAGCGCAACATCATGATAGAGAGCAGCGTGAGTCGTTGCTTTGATGACGTCATACTAGCGCAGATTGCTTAAATTTGAAATACTGGACAATTTTCTTCTAGCAGCAGTTGGCAATATGAGTTTTTGAAAAATTCAAGTTCTTTTTTTTGGTTATCGAAATAGAGTAGTATTTACTCTGTTGCACCTTTTCATTTTTTCATCCTCGGAATCATTTTAAATCATATATTTTATTTACTTTTATTTCAAACTCGCAGTTACCGACTACATTCCTTGGGTACAACTAGCTTCATTGCATGTAATCACTGTAATTTTTGTAGCCGTTTAACCATCTGCAAGTGGTGCTCATCGTCATTCCCTAAATTTACCGTCTGATCGCGAAATATTATCATAATCACCTTGACATTGCATTTAATTGAAAGCAAAGCTTGAGCACTATTTTTATTTTGTTCTTGTAATTTTAGACTGTTACTGTAAAACAAGTCTATAAACGATGAAAAGAAGCTCACAAATGGCTTATGCTTGCATCTGACTTTACAATATTGCAACAGTAATATATATATTTATTGCTCTTCAGTTTCGAATTTCAGATTCATTTTTGTCACTGTTTATTTACTTTGCTTTCGCTTTAGAGGCAACATTAGTTTCGTAAAGCAGGCTTGAGTTTGAAAATATGTCCTTAAAACTTAGGAGTATTCGAGAGAAAGGTTTTGCCGTAGATTTCTAGTCTTTCGCGCTGTACAAGATATATAGTACAGCGCCATTAACATACTATAGTTCAGCAAATCAAGAGACAGCGGCTACGCTCGCTAGGTCATGATGTCCGCTTCGATGAGAAACTCCAGCTTTGAGGGTGTACGATTCAGTACCCGTCATTTAAAGCAGAGGAAGAGGAAGACCTCCGCTTAGTTGGCGATACCATGTGGATAAGGATCTGGCTATACACGACATCTCGAATTGGCGCCAAACAAGCATGAAACAGTGGTGAAAGAGAGTTGAGAGTGAATATTTTTGCTACACTAACGATTTTAATAAGGATTTATGCTTTATTTCAACTAGAGCTTAGCTTCTAAAATAGTCTTAAACAAACATGCATTAAATCTGGCGGAGCCATAACGGTAAGTTCGTCCTTGTTAATACAAGTGAAGTCAGTGGAAATATATATTTGGAAATGCGGAAAAAGTGACATTTTGTCTTCGAATAGTGACCATACCAGTGCTTCGAAGTACTCAATATATTAGTACATTTATCCATATAAATTTCCAAACATTTCTGTTATTATACTCTGAATAGGGTATCATAAGCTTGCCATGCTTGCAACACTGCAAAGAAATTGTCCGAGACTCTATAAAATGTGTGTATAAATGCTCAGCGTGAGAAACTGAGTTGATTTTGCCATGCCCATCTCTTAATCTGTCTCTTAGTCCGCCTACCTGTATATATACGAACTTGTCAGTTTATGAGATATCGATTTTTTTTCTTTCCGAGAAGCTGCTCATTTGTTATAACCGCCGATATCGGACCACTATAGCATATAGCTGCCATACAAACTGAGCGATCGAAATTAAGTCTTTGGAGAACTCTTTCATGTGACTAGATATGCCTGCACGAAATTTGGCTTAATTTTTTGCTTAAGACAGGGATGTGATCTCCGAAGAAATGGTTCAGATCGGATCACTACAGCATGTAACTACCATACAAACGGAATAATCGAAATCAGATCCTTCTAAGCTAATTTTTGCATATGAAGGTTTCTTCATGAAATTTGGCAGGGATTTTTTTAGGCAATAATACAATATCTGTTGAAATTATTCAGATCGGATCACTATATAATATAGCTGCCATACAAACTGAGCGATCGGAATAAAGTTCTTGCAAGGACTCTTTGATATTTATAAAGGGTATTCAGTATCGCCGAAGCTAAGTTTTTTTTTCTTTTCCATAAAATTTTCCAAAAATATCTATTTTCGTTTAATAATAAATAAATAAATAAATCCAAAAATTTTACTTTGCTGTCAATCAAGCAGCTTTGTTTGAAGTCTGTGTCAGAAATGTGATATTTGTCGAACACCTACAGACGTGAAAGCATATAAAAATAGATCTGTGAAGCAGGCATTTGGACTAGTCACACGGTTCAGCTGTTTTCTAACATGAAATACAAACGAAATTATAAATAACTAGACAAAGGTATGCCCACACACTAAAATTTGTATGTGCGAAGGTTAAATTGATTCTTCTCTGTATTGGAAACAAAAATATTTCGTTATTATAAATCTGTAAAAAGGATATAGATAATATATACATTACTAGCTGACCCGGCGAACTTCGCCCCGCCCAATTTTTATTTTTTTTTGGAAGTCATAGACTCGTATAACTTTACCACAAATAATATAAACTTGAAACAACGCATTTTCATTTAATGTTTTTAATGTTTGTAGCGCCATCTACTGTAACATACCGCACTCAATACCGCTCTTAGCGCCACCAACTGGTGGATAGCTCTTTGCTAATAATAAACAAATAATTTGCAATAAATAAATAATGCGACTATAAGGAGAGTTATAAACTATCCTATCTTTCAAGTTGGACCAAACTGCACACAGTGTTAAAAATTTCATTAAAATCGGTTCAGTAGTTTAAGAGTCCATCGCAAACAAACAATGTGACACGTGATTTTTATATATTAAGATAAATACAATGATCCCTAATATAGAATTTTTTTTACGTCCGCAAGAAAACGCTGCGGAATGTGCAATGCTGGTTCGCACGGGCGTATGAGCAACCTGCCAATAAACCCTTCTTTTTTTCTAATTGCTTTTTTTCTTTTCCCAACACACTTACCCGACATGGCAAATACGCGTGCGTGCCGATCTGTGCGGTTACGTTTGTTGAGGCATAGCCCTCCAAGTAGGGTTCTACGAAGGCCGACACTGTCGCCGCGGATGTGGCAGCCACTGTGACGCTGCTGCTGCTGCTGGTTAAGACGGCGGGTGAGGCGCTGTATTGTGGCGTCAAATCGACAACTTCGGCATGGAGGGGTACTGAAATAGGAGAATAAAAGCGCATGAAAAATTGTGGGTTCAAAGTGTAAGAGTTTCAGTTGAAAATTTCGATTTAAATACGACATATGCATATACATACATATATATATGTGTGTGTCTGTTGCTGTAATGACGCCTCCAACAACTTTGTGACTTTTTAATTGTGTTACACAAAACCAAAAATTGCAACCATCCATCAAACTGGCAGCCGCAAGTCGCTGTCAATTCCACGACTACGCGCAAATAACACTTTGTCGTGGCATTTAGGAACAAGCGTTCAAATATGTACCCACACTCACACAAGTGCCACTAATAAAGGCAAAAGCGCAATTTCAAAACTCCATAGGTACATGACTAACGGCAGTCACACATACACTTTCACAAACGTTTAAGTTTATTAATTTATGGCATTAAAAGTAACGGTAGAATGACACTTTGAAAATTCTTCCGAGCATACACGCGGAAGCAGTTTCCAGTTTTATGAGCTCATGGCTCCTTGTGTCGATTTTGTAATGGCTTGGCAATTAGCTTTTAGCTTTCTAAGCAAAACATTGAGTTTCTTGATTGAGGACTACAAAATTATTTAACTTAGAAAAAAAAGTTGATTATTTCATTAAAAATTTTCATCTCATAATGTCAGCCATCAAGGTCATTCTTAACTAAATATGGTATTAAAACAGCCTTTAAAAGCCACGATTTTGCCGAAAGATAGCAATTTGATGAATCTGTTCCCGGAAGTGAGAATTACGATTTCTTTAGGCGAGTTGTATATTTAGTAAGTTAACAACAATTACGAGCTCTCATACCACTACCGAAAATGATATGGAGACCCCAGTTTCTATTGCTAACTTTTTATCGAAAATATAGGTCAATCTGTGAAATATAATATTGAATTTCGAAAAAAGTCCTTTTCCTGATTATAATGCGCTTATATGTCAAAAAGAATTGGAGCCGAATCAATACTTACTCTAGCCTTCATATACCTAATATAAGCCTCATACATATATATATATATAACGGGTGATTTTTTTGAGGTTAGGATTTTCATGCATTAGTATTTGACAGATCACGTGGGATTTCAGACATGGCTTTGACATTTCATCATGAATAGACTTACTAACGAGCAACGCTTGCAAATCATTGAATTTTATTACCAAAATCAGTGTTCGGTTCGAAATGTGTTTATCGACAAATTTTGTTCAGCGATGAGGCTCATTTCTGGAAGCTCTTAAAAAATCACCCTTTATATAAAATATTGGTGATGGACATCTTTTTCTGTTAATAATATGGCGTAAGGCCAAAAATACATAAATACAAGGCGGGTCAACACGTGAAAACAATCATATCACTTATCGTAAATCTCTTCAGTTTATTCTCCACTTCGCATATTTTGAAAATATAAAATCATGTTTAAAAACTTTAAACTCAGCTTAAACACTGCTTTTTAAAAACATATTAAAAGCTTTACTAAGCTCATGCCGACATTCGGCAACCTACTTTTAACCGAAATTCACCGCTTACTGGGAATTTTGAACGGCAATATTCGATCTCTGTTTTCAAAAGTAATATATGAGTATGCAGAAGAATAACAAAAAACACTCTACAAATTCTCATGTTAGCAAAAACAAATTATAAAAAGTAACAAAAGCTTGATCAAAATTCGTTATTTTTCTGCGAATCCACCGCCGCGTTGATAGCGTTTCAGGGTCTGTACTACTAAAATTCCGCATTAAAATCCATTGTTATAAAATTCTACGAAGTCATCGCTAGAAATTGCATGTTAATTGGGAATTTGAACAGTCATTGTTGAGCGGGATTCTACTCAACTATAAAATTTGCTGATTGCCTCGGCAAAAATAAATTAGAGTGCTTAACTGACTGAAAAAGTTTTAAAAAAGTTTGAATATGACTTTAAATATTTACAGCGCAATATTTTTCTACAATACTACACTGCTGGGTATCCATATGCTAATTATATTTATGAACAACTTTAATTAGCCGAATATTTAGTAGTTGAGACCATAATTAGGAAGTCACCAATACACATATACATGTATGCATATACGACTCACATAACTCTCTAATTACAATATATTGCGCAGTAATAATAAGGCTTCATGACATAATTGCTACGAGTATCTGTGAACTCATACACATTTCATACACAACAAAACATGGACTTCAACAAACAATGTGTTGTAATTAAATTAAGCGCCTAATCAAAGGATATTGTGCGGCAAGGAATAGCTTGTACATTAGGCGCAAAATATGCGACTTTAAAGGCGGTTTAACAAATTAATGTTTGGTATGTAGGGGCTTTGCTAATAAATACTGGCATCTAAATATGTAGAGTTAATTGAAGCCACGAACTTTTAGTTAATCTTTATACATAAAAAGTACGTGCCACGTTGTTTGTCCGCGATAAACTCCTAAACCACTAAATTTAGTACACTGTGTCCAGTTCGAACCAACTTAGAAGATGGGATAGCAAAAATAATTCATAGACAAAAAATATGGTGAAAGCTCTATTCAATGGATGCTCTATTAAACGGACAACTCTATTAACTAGACAGAAAGGCTGGCCACCAGACATTGAGAAAGCAGCCTTAAATTTGTTATTTTAACCAATGAAATTTATTTTTATAAACATATTCAAAATTAAACCTCAAATGTAATACCTTGCGTTCTTATACCGTCAAAATGTGAATAATAATATAAAATATATACCACAGCCGGAGCCACTAGTGTTTTTTATAAAATTGTAGCTAGTTAACAAAAAATTCGCTGAAATTTTTTTATTTCTGCGAATTAAGAAAATTTTTTTTAGGTATTAAGTCACATAAGCTTAAATCAAATGATTAATACTTTCACTAACTCAATGCATATACATATCGTCACCTGAAATGCAAAATAACGTATCATCAAAAAATTCGTAATTGAATATCTTATAGATTACGCTTCACTACTTCAAATTACATACACAATATTACATATATTCAACATTTTCAGGTTCTACGGTCAGATATAATCCAGTTTTAACCAATATTAAAATTTTGTTTTACTCATGTTCCATTTTATTTCGTGTTTCATTCATGCCACTGTAAATTTCCGAAAATGTTGTTACGTTATTTTGCATTTCAGGTGACGATATATTTATTATTGCGAACTCCAGATTATGCTTTGAAAAATTTGTCATGAAAAATGCTTTGTCGTATTCCAATGGCACATTCCACGTGTGTTTCTTCAATTCATGTAACAAGATATGTTTTTGTTATATAGTGTTGGTTTTGGGAGATAGTTTTATTCGTTAAGAATGCTATTTATGACAATAGTGATTTTCCTTTATACCATGAATTCAGTTGAGAAGACCTAATATTTTCATTTTTGATATTTGCCAAGTATTTGGCGTTATTTCTTGCTCATTGGTTTAATGATGTAGTCTCCGAAGAAATTTTTTGGATTTGACCACTATAGCACATAGCTAACATAGAAATGAACGATCAAAACCAAGTGCTAATATGGAAACTTATGTATTTATTTGTAAGAGCCACTACAGCTTCAATGTAACCGAATTTTACGTTTTTTCTTGATTTTTTGCTAATTTAAAATTCCACTCACCATTATAAAAAAAAAACATGATGAGGAAATAGCAATTTTGTGCGAGCCTCGATAAGGCAAATAATTTATACATTTCATGTATGCCTTTAGAGCAGAAAAAGCAAAACATACATATGTATGTATACGTAGTCAAGGCGAGCGCAAAGAGCAATGCGGCTCAGAGCTGCTCACAAAAACTCCAATTAAAACGTTGAGTGTCGCGTAAAGTCATTTGAATTTTCAACGTTACAAACGTCATTTTAATTGGACGACCTATAGGTGACACTTTTTACCAGATATTTGCTGAAATATGTGAGTGGATTTGTATGTATGTGTATACGGCGACAGATATTGAGAGTACACAAACATATAACGCTTAAAATAAGCATACGAAAAGCGAGTTATTTCGTATTGCTTACTGCTGCTCTGGTTTTTATTCAAAATTACCGCAACCGAGTTGCCATTGATATTCGAAGTAATGAAAGTTTTAAAAAGTCGAATAGTGAGATTTTGACTGGCATGGTTTTATATTAAAACAGGAGAGTCGAAACTTCATTTCTGGTTGTTTTGGTGAAAGTAAACCATTTAAATGATTTTACGATTTTCTCTCAGAGCAATGCTTTTAGTCGTAGCCTTTTAGTGTCCACAAGAGCTGGAACGCCTAAAATGCGGCAACATAAATTGGTTCATACCAATCATCAAACACGCACACAAAAAAAACCAAGGCTCTCTTAGGCTGCGATGTGTCAGCAGAAAAAAAAAAAACACTGAAAGTTCGGAAAAAGCACAGCAAGTTTTTGTGAAAGCGAAGCTAGCAGCACTCAACGGGCGAGGGAGCCATTGTCTGGCGGCAGAAACGCGTTTAATGGCTATTCGAAAAGATGGCTGCTGCTGACAGTTAATGCGCACCGACATACGAAATTAACACACACTGACACATTTATATGCACACACACACCCATGCACTGTGTCCACTCACACAAAAATGTGGAAAAAATTAAAAATATTTCACCATAAAAAGCTTGATTGCACAAAAGGCATAAATACAATGAATATGCTGATGCAGTGCCATTGATTTCGTAAATGTTTTTAAACCAGCCATTTGTTGTCGAAATTAATCAATTTCAATGTCGGCATTATAATTACCACAGCATTGTCGGCGCGCCGATGACTCGGTGTATTCCAACAGTTTCATTCTTTGCCACTAAATAGCATACAATAATTCATATTGAGCCAGCGTGGGGAGGACAAAAATGCATGGATGATTTTTGATGTTAACCTAACGACATACTAGCTGAGTCATATTGACCCGGGCATTAATGAAATATTTTTTATAAATTTTAATGCATATCTACTGATTCTACACAATTCAAGGATAAATAATGGAAATAGTGATTTTATATGCTGAAATAATAAACTGTAAGTTTTTCGGAGTTTTTATAATTTTTCAAAGCTTTCATCAAAAGGTTTACTGGAGCTTTTTGACGCTTTAAAGCTTTAACTAATGCGTCATTTCAAAACCAGTTATTTAATATTGAATTTCGTAACATTTCCTCATTAAGCCTCCAGCTTCTCTGAACACTTCTCGTTATTATCGACATACATTCACAGAGACACAACCATCAAACACATGCTCACACACGGCTATAATTTATTTATGAGCATAAATGCAGATTAATATGGAAAATTTGAATTTATATTGAATATGTCAAGGTAAGCCACATTGCGCTGCAAATTAATTAAATTTAAGCATCAACATCAGCTCGTAAAGTCATAGCATTTATTACCGAGTAAGAGCTGTTGGCAGCTGATTTCATATTGGTGGATTTCATAAATAAATATAAATGCGTATGAAGCAGGAAGCAAGGCTTCGCATACAGATTATCGAACTGAATAGTAATTAAAGTAGAAATTCGATAACAGGCTGAGCTGCCAAATGTGTATAATTTTAATTTCTCCCGTTAGACACTAATAACATATATAATGGTAATTGCAGAGCTATATTGATCCCACAGAGAAGAGTAAATAGAGTACAGATAACTTTTCCAATGAGTGATGGCAACTCTGTCTCTATTTGCACTGTGAATATATGTTTACTTACTGTAGTAGTGTTCTTCTACTTATGAAAAAGAACAAAGCCACTAAGGTAATTTCCAATTGAAGAAAGGTAGAAGCTTTTCTCTAAAATCCCAGTTTTTTGCTTCGCACGATTAGAGTTTATTGCTACTGAAATATGATACATTTTTGCACTTTGGGCATCTATTACAGGTTATGTATAATAAAGAAGCTAGCCTGTCCAGCTAATAAATTACTGTTATGTCTTCCTTAATTTTCGCTAAGAGAAGAGCTTTCGCTTAAAAAAAAGTATAGATTCTTTGATGGAATTTTGAAAACAGCAATAATTTTTACTTTGAAAAGATGAAAGCTTTGTACTTAAACTTAGATAAGAGAGCTTAAATAAGCTCCAAAAAAGCTTTTCGCTATAGAAAGCTTTTTAAAATCAAATATATATTATGTGTCATAAATTTGGCAGTATTTGTGAGCTTTTAGCCAAAATTCATGACAGAAACCATATAAATTAACAAAGATCAGCTTGTATATCTTATGCCGCTAATGGAAATGATATTGGCTTGGCTTTGAATGAACATCAAGACCAGGTGACGTGTTTAACAAATTCTTAAGCTCCAATTATATTAACTGATTCCCGGTTTTTTTCTGCTGGGTATACCCTCAGAAAACCATACATAAGACATACATAAATCAGACCAGGTATATTATTGCCATAAGGATATATGTGTGGCGGTAGGCATGTTGACTCTTTACGCTCCATCCGTTGGTGCACTTAGCCCTCCTGTTGAGCCTATTTGTCAATTTTTAATGAACTTAGCTCAACAAAACACGCATTTAATCCATCCACACATTTGTTTACAACAAAGAGGGTTGGCAATGCAAAAAATAAATGTGTGCACATATGTCAAAGCCAAATTTGTAAAGCATTTGTGCGTTTTAAATTCATAACATATTTTGTTTTTGTTTTATTTTTCCTTTCTCTGCTTCTGTGAATTCAGCAGGGAGGCATATGAAAGCAGGTTATGAAAGAGCAGATTACGTAATCGCTGTCACAGCTGGAGTTAAGGTTAAAGACATAAATAAAAAAGTTCAACAAAGTTGGCTTAAGAATGTGCTGAACAGGCAGTAGACAAATTCCTACTGACAGTGTGTTAAAAAGTGAAGTTACGTAACAATATTTAGGTGCTGGCAAGATACGTACGTAAGCGTACAGCTACACACATGTAATCTACGTTAAAATTGTAAAAAACTTATTTTATTATTTGTTGTTTTGTTTCGAGAAAGCCAAAAGTTCATAATTAAATCAATATAAGAAAGCATTTTCGAGCAGAAAATTTAGTTGAGAGCACAATATTCTTCATTTACTCGAAGCATATATTTTTCTAAAGCAGTTCCGCCTGTCTGCAGAATTTTTTGAAAACAATGTTTATGGGATTCAGAATCTCAACATGCCTCTTGTTTAATCAGTAACTCATTCTTCTTGTACGATAGCAGTAAATTCGTTGTTTTTATATTTACTGCAGAGACTGTTAAACAAAATGTGACAGGCATCAGGCTATTGTTGGCAGCAAACATAATTTCGATTTTATAAAATGCAAAAGCTTTTGCATATAATTGTATTTTAAACTACAAGTATTTTGATTAATTATAGAGTTTTAAGTGTACCAATAGTCTATCTTGTTCTCTTCCATAGAAGGGAGATTTTACCATGCACAACAACTACTTAATGTGGTGAGGAAAAGTGCAAGGGCGGTAAGATACGAACAGAGACGGTAAAAGTAATAACTATATGTTCATTGAATGAATTAAAATCGTAATATTAGGATTTCGAGCCGAGTTTTTCTAATAATAAAAAACAACAAAAAACTCTCCCGTCTTTTGTCAGGAAAATTTAGAAAAAATATAAAAAAATCTTAGTATGTAAGTTGACGTTTCTCAAAGCTATAAATCGATATATTTTTAACATTGCACTAGAATAATAGTCCTAAGCAAGGTATATAAAATTTCCCACAATATTTGTAACACCCAAAAGATATCGGACCACTATAGCATATTGCTGCCATGCAAACTGAACGATATGAATCAAGTACAGGGTAGGCCATTTAAAGTTGACCCATTTGTTTCTAAAAAAAAAGAACAAAAGAAAACAATGTTTTTTGTTCATTTCAAAAATAATTTATTTTGGTCCAAGGGGATTTGTTTCAGCTAATATTTAAAAATTAGATCGCGTAAATGGGCACCTTTAGCTTTGACAGCTAAATGCACTCTTTTTTCGACATTTTCCATGACTTTGGCCAATGTTTCGGATGATATGGCGGCTGTTTCACGTCGAATGTTGGCTTTCAGTTGAGCTAAGGTCTTTGGCTTATTAGCGTATACCTTGGATTTCAAATAACCCCACAAATAAAAGTCTGGTGGCGTCAAATCTGGTGATCTCGGTGGCCAGTCAACATCACCATTTTTCGATATCAATCGCCCGGGGAAAAATGGTCGCAATAAATTGATTGTTGGTCGAGCTGTATGGCATGTAGCCCCGTCCTGTTGAAACCAGAAGTTATCCATGTCATTTTCGCGAATAATGGGTATCACAAAATCCGTTATCATGGCTCGTCTTCGAAAAAATACGGTCCGATGATCATATTCGCGCAAACACCGCACCAAACTGTTACTTTTTGGTCGTAAAGAGGCTGTTCTTCAATTAATTGAGGATTTTCGGTGGCATAAAATCGGCAATTTTGCTTGTTTACGCCTCCATTCAACGAGAAATGTGCCTCGTCTGACATGATGAGTTTTCGCCAAAAGTCAAGTTCGTTTTCAGCCATTTCGATGGCCCATTTGCCAAAGTTAAGGCGTCGCGGATAATCAGCTGGGTTTAGTTTTTGTGCCATTTGAATTTTATATGGAAACATCTTCAAATCTTTATGAATTATGCGTCGGAGAGTGGTGCGAGAGATGTCTAATTCCTGAGAGCGGCGATAACTCGATGTCGATGGAGTCTCCTCAATACTGGCTCGTACAGCTTCGATATTTTCATCAGAACGTCTTGTGCGTTGTCTGGATGCATGCCTGGCATTACTGAGATTACCGGTGTTCACAAATTTTGCGTATAAAGACTTAATTGTGTTCTTAACTGGAGCACTTTTCACTTTATTTTTTTTGCGAAACGCACGTTGAGTTAACACAATTGAAAAGTTATTTTGAATATAAAGCTGAACAATTTCAGCGCGTTCTTTTGGAGTGTACTGTTCCATGGTATAAATTGTCTTCGAATGACGCCTCTAACGTGGTATGACATTAGCCGATTTGTCAGCGCTGTTAAAAGTTACAGCGTTGCCAGATGGGTCAACTTTAAATGGCCTACCCTGTACTTTTTATTTAATAAAGTATCTTTATCAAATTTGGCATGGCTTAATGCCTAAGGAAACGCTGGAATGATTGATTGACTGGACGTTGGCTCTAGGGCATATAAAGCAGTCTTGTTGTAACCAAAAGTCGTCCACGTCAACACCCTTGAATTTAGAAACGAAAAGTCATTAATATTGCCTATATAGGAGTCCCCATTAAGGATAAGAATATGACCGGCCTTATATTTGAAGAAATATGGAGCAATGGTTCCCTCCACCCATAAAGTACAATAAACAGGACGTATAACTTTTCGAGCAGGTAATGTAGTCTCAACAATGGCTTGTGAATTATCATCACTCCCAATGCTACAATTTTGTTTATTGAAGTAATAATTCAAAAAAAGTGAGCTTTATTACTTATGAAAAATGAAAAATTGTCTTATGAAAATCATCTTCGGTGGTCATCTGGTTTGGGCTCATACACCAGCCGCTTGATGGTCATTCGATTTCCATTCTTGAACGAGTTGGATTCTGTTAGCTCTAAAACCAAGATTCGTCCGCAAAATCTTCCATGAAGTGGTATGCGTCCAACTTCAATTGTTACATCTGTTGACACATGTACTCATCAGAATACTCTGCTCCGCAGCAGCAATAGTGTCTTCGGCATACACTATACGACATATCTGAGGTTGCACATTAGCCACTAACGTAAACGTCGTGTGAAACCGCTCTGTGGTTGTTCACACTACCGTCTCTGTTAGGCGATTATGTCAACGGAATATTTGATCCAGTGCGCAATACTTCACGCGATGCAAATCATTATTCCGATAATAACTGTACGATTTGTAAATATTATATTGTTAAAAAGTTAGTCTGTGCATTAAGAAATGGAAAATCAAAATGAGTAATCATCAAGTAACAGCTATTAAAAAGACCAACTCCCCAAAAAGTTTTGAAAATGACAAGTCTAAACAAACCTCCGTTACTTCGCAAGAGATATCTATTACTCATTGGCTTCTATGTTTCTAACTCATGTAAGAAAGCAAATTTTCTTTATATAGTTACCGATATAATTCTTAAGGTGCGAGATTTTAAAGCTCCTGATAAAGATGTGTATTCAAGCTCGGCAAATCGACCCGATAATTATACCGAAGAAGCCTTAGATAAAATTACATTGAACTTGAGTGTATACTAGAGCGGGTCGATTTTTTTATATAAAATCACGAATGCTGGAAATGTCCAACAGATCATTCTGAACAACTTTGCCTAAGGGGTTTTGGGTCATAAACCGGTCTCAAACCAGCTATTTTTAAGGCTAAGCTTAAAAAATTTGAATAACCAGTTGTATATGAGGTATGTACTACTGTAGTCTAATTTGACCGATTCCGATGAATAATCAATAGAATATTAAAATGAATCTATGTATTAAATTTCATTTGCAAATCTTAAAAACTAAAGAACAAATTTTTATTAACGCGAAAAGTATTCACCTTAGCAATCGCTCGAAATCGGTTTTAGGCCCATAGTCTCTTAATCACAATTATTCAGAATGATCTGTAGAACATTTCTCGCATACGAGAACTTCAACCGCCCTAGTGTAGACCCACGCATTTGCAGTCTTGTAAATTAAACTAACTCTGAGAAACTTTGCACTTATCCACATTTAAACGTTACATATTAACGTTTTATCAAAAGTATTACTGTAAATAAAAAGCATTATTACAAAAACTAATTTGAATCCTTAGAAAATATTGATGTTATCAATGAATCAGATCAGCAAAAGATTTTCCTTCAGAAAACCTTTTCCTTTTCAGTTGTATGTCGCCGCACACTTGTACGATTAGACATACATAGAGTAAATTAGGAGGAAATTTCCCCAGATAGAAAGCTACGTCGCTCCACTTGAATTTAAAAATATGCCAAGTAATTAAAGTAATAACAAATTTCCGCGGAGGCAATCAACGTCAAAGGAAACTGAATTTCACTAATAATGAAAATGCCGCAGGTCGAAACGGCGCGATTTCAAAGCGATCGCTAATTGCTTTTGATTAGCATGAACGGCACAACACACACAATATGGATATATAAAGAGGTGGATATATATTTTGTATATTATATAACCAAATTATATTATATGCCACTCAATACAACTTAAGCATGTATAGCATTTACATATGTATGTATTTATGTGGGCACAATCGTTCTGAATTCATTAGGCAACCAACAGTTTTATTCACACAGCCTGCTATCAGCAACAAAGCGCAAACGATAACGGTATTATGTTGAAAGCGAATACAGGAAAGTGAAAGGCGAAAAGGTGAACTAAGGTTAAGTGAAAATTTGTAAATTTGCCAAAAGGCCAAACGGCCATGCGAAAGCTCGAGGCCGTGAAGCTTGCTAAATGAAGCGCATGCAAAGACAAAGCAACGGCGCAAAAAGCAAATAATAGCAACAACACGGCAGAGTGAAAAAAAATCACAGCGCCATTATCGATAAATCAGCGTTAACAGCATTTCAGCTGCAATCGGCTGCCGCCTGCTGACATCCGCTCGCTAGCAAGTTGGTGCCGCCCATACAACATTGTTTACCCAACAGTTTCGCACAGGAAATTTGCATATCATCAGGCGTGTTGCCGAACACCATTAGCCTTGTTGCCACAATGAGCCGTTCAACACGCACACACACACAACTACTGACAATGTGCGACGTAGCTATACCCAGCTGTGCGTGGGTGGGCCGACAAACGGCGTGTTTGGGCAATCAATATCGCGTCAATAGAAAGACAAAGCGATGTAGATGAGGGACAAGCTCCTCCTCGCTCGCTTGCCTGTATACCAGCTGCTATATGTGTATGTGTTGCTGTGGTAGTGTTTTGTTATATTTACGTCACATTACAACCAAACCCATTCTAATGTCATCAAAAGTAAAGAGAAATCGCATAGAAGATAGCAGCGTCAGTTAGTGTCGACGGTGGCAGGCAAGGCAATATTTTTGTTGATATCAGACTGAAATGGTTATCTACATACATACACGCATATATATGTATGTTTAGGATTGAACACTGGCGTGTGTGGCAAATTATTTCGCGGGCTAAACATAAAAGCTTACTTTAATGTATTTTTTTTGGCAAATATGTGCGCTGAAAATACCAAAATTTACAAGTTTTTTATTCAAGCTTTTATTTCTGCATATAAAAAATTTCAAAAATATTTTATTTCATTATATAAAAAATATTTTCAAACAATTTTATTTTATTAAATAAAAAATATTTTAAAATAATTTTATTTTATTGTGTTAAACAACGCTCATCCCACCCACCCCCGCTGCTGCCTAGGCATATTGCCCTTTGAATTTTAATATAACTCTAGTCACATACACACACATATACACTCTCGTCTGTAAATAAACGCCATTTTGCCAACTCACCTCTGCTTTGCCACCATATCGTTTCGCTGTGTAAGACCACAGGGTCACATCACAAATCACATCGACTCAATTTTGATACAAATTTATTGCAGAACAGGCTGCAGCATACACCATGCACACACTCAAAAATGCCAACGCCAACAAAAGAGTGCAGAGAAAATGCGAAACGGAAATCAATAAAAGTAGAATACTGTAAAGAGCTGATACAAGTGTATTTGTAAGTCTACAAGCAAACAGCGGCTCGAATGAGAAGCACTGAAGTGTATTGTTCGTGAATTGATTGCGTCAAAAAATCGTGTCTTCTCCTACCCCTAGCCTTGTGCCCAAAAACATCCGATTATGCTTTGTGTCTTGAAATTTGCTTTTAAACTTACAATGTACACTGATTTGCCGTTATTATATTTTGGTGTTTCGTGCTTTTTGTTTGCCAACAAGTTTTACAAGAAAGTAAAATGTCTGACAAATCACTTTGATTCGTTTTCTGTGCATTGTGTATGTGTTTGTGTCTGTTGGTGTAGTCCCAATCGGGTAGAAGTTTAATACAAGCGCTTGTTAGAAGAAAGATAAACAATGTTGTTTAAGGCTATAGAAAATTAAAAAGACAAGAGAGGTACATACGAAATATGATATCCGCAATTACAATCAAATTCAAAAACACGATATTGTGTTACATAATATTTTTATTTTTCAAAAACTTTTATTGAGCCACAAGTATTTGTATTTTGCACACCAGAAAGTAAGATTTTTAAGTTCATGGCAACATTTATTCCAAACGACAAAGTACAGTTGAGAGGCAGAGTTGGGTAAGACTTTGAGTAGTGCCAGGAATGAAATTGTTACCTAATCTAGGAGATAGATTAATTACCTAATCTAATCGTAATAAATGCATGTATTTTTATACCTTTCTCGCACCAGTTGCTGCCCTACGTATGTGTTTACTGTATTGTGGAATTGATGGCAATGCATTATCTCTGCGAGAATCGCACACTCATCTGATTAACTTTATATATTGTATATGGGCTTTGCGCTAGAATATGTAGCTGTAGCTTGAATCTTATTCTTCATCCTGCAGTCTTCTACAAAATTAACCCCAGCGACCATTCTCTGAACTTCTGAGCTGAAACGAATGCTTGCGGGAGAGAAGTTTAGTAACTATGATGTGGCCATATGCAAGACTAACTTTATTTTATAGTAAAATTTACCAAAAAATGGATTCTAGTACAAAACTGATAGCGAAAAGCCAGAAAGAGTGAGTCAGTGCATTTCTTTAGTTATAGGTATATTATGGACTTATGTGGAGCTATTAATATTTTAAAATTTCATGAAGTACTCTAACACGTCTTGTTACCTTAGTCTCAGCTGAACTTGTAGTAATACATCTGTAAACCTCATTATAGTATATTATACCGCTTTTCAAGAAGTATACTAACAGATAAAAAAGATACTTTAGAAAGCTCAGGGAATAAAAGCATTGAAAATTCGGTTTAAACTACGGTTATTTTTCAAAATTGTAATGAAAAGTAAAAATAACTTAATAATACCTAAAAAGCGAAAAGGCGTTCGCCATAAATTAATTATTGAATTAAAGCAATAAATTGCCGAAAATTTAATTAACTCACTTCCAAATGAAGATAAATAACTATTATGAAAAATTCTAAAAAAACTTAACACTTAGTAATTTATAAAAGCTAATTAACAGTAGTTAAATAATTAATGTAATGAAAGCCTCTAAAACCAACACCAACCAATATAAGGCTGCATATTGCATCTCCCTCCTCCTCAAATTGTGAACTAATATTAAGCCTGCAAGTTTTTTAAGTACTGAATTCAATTATTTTAAACCAAAGTCAAAAAAAAAATCGGAAGAGTCGAAAGTGTGGCTGACATTTGCGCTGACGTTAAACAGTTTCTAAAAATTTACACCAAAGCCGCAGCATATCACTCAAATACAACATCACCGGCGCTGCGGTCCAATTGCGGTGAATTATTTTACAACCGAATGAACGGAAAAAAACTGTGCATTTAAAAAACTATATAAACACTTGCGCACTCATTTAATTTAATGTAAATAGCAAATTTCGAAAAAATGCAATTTCAACCGCAAATAGAGCTAAATGGCGCGACCGCAACGCCGCAGCACCGCAACACGTACAGTGCGCGCCGCGGCTACATGTGTACATATGAACTAAGCCAATGTGTGACACAAAAACGTGCAAATGCTGCCGCACATTAGCAGCTCATTTGCTGCGTGCACCGCGGCAACCCCAAAAACAAAAAAAAAAACAAAAATCACAATAAAAAATATGTAAAAGGCAAACTATTGCATTGCCAATCACCTGAATCAAATGCATTGGGCGGCCACTGATGTGCGTTAATTTTTTGCATTCCAAAACTATGCGTGCGCATAAATTGCGGTTGCAAGTCATTGACTTGTAGCTTGTGGCTTTGAAAGTGCTTTTTTCTAAAGCGCCTAATAAAGTAGGGTGATTGCGCGTTTGAATAATAAAATCAACTCACAAATTAATCTGAAGAAATTACATTTTTTTATATTTTCTAATACTCTTTGTAGTGTCATAAAAGTGGAAAAAATCGCTTTTGTAGGATATCATACTTTAATTAAAGGTGGAGCATGCTTTTTTAGCATCCATTCTTTGCTTTAGCATACATTACGGCGCCAGTATCATGGTATGGCATAAGTTCAAGTAAGTAAGACAAATTAGTAGAAATTAATTTTCAATTTTGTTTTTGAAAATATACAGAGAGATGCAGATAAGAGGCTTAAAGCGATATTCTTAAATATTTTCCAGATGTTTTTATTACAGGGCTCCGAAAAATCTTTACATTAAGCTGATTTTATTTCATTAATTTAGAATTGCTTTATCCAAAAATGTACAAAAAAATCGCATTTCTCGCTTAAAAACATTTTTTGACGATACAATTTTGTTGAGGCCTTTTTTACGATATACGTTTTTATACCTTGAGCAGCGTTTTTTTGCCAAGAAAGTTGCAACACCCAGAAGGGAACGTCAGAGACTCAACAGAGTATATAAATAAATGATCTAAATGATTAGGTAAATCAATTTAGCCATTTGTCTGTCCGTCAGGCTGCATATGCGCGAATTAGTCTCTCAGTTTCTGAGATATCGGTCTGAAATTTCCATTTGCACCACTAATGCATATGGCTGTCATACAAACTGAACGTTTAGAGTAAAGTGTTTGTATTGAAAACTGTTTTTGTTTACGAAATATTTTTTAGAAATTTGGTATGAACTATTATCTAGTAATATTGTAATCTCCAAAAAATTGCCGTGGTCAGAATATATAACTACCATAGAAACTGGAGATTATAATAAAGTGATTGTATTGTAAAGTTTTTCATTTGGCTAGCTATCTTCACGGAATTTGGCATGGCGTATTTTCCAACAACAGCGCAATATCCGAAAAAATTGTTCAAATCGGATTACTAGAACATGTAGCTGCCATACAAAATCTCTGATCAAAATCAAGCTTTTGTATGGAATCTTTTCTATTTTTAAAGCGTAATATAGCTTCGTGGTAGCCAAGGTTAATGTTTTTTTGTTGTTTAACTGGAAAATAAAACCATGAAAATAGTAATGTGACGTATACGTATCACAATTGTAATGTTATGTATACGCTGTGTATGACGTGCATGCTTGCATATGTTTCTAAAGTTTCAGCTGCACCTTTGCTGTTTTGTTGGCGGTATACCGATTGAATTCGAATACATTTATTAAGCATTATTTACTAAACTCTTAGTATTTTTTGTTACTTTTTATCACAAAACTGTAAAATTGTCAATTTAAGAAGTGATAAGCTTAGTTTTCAGTCGACAGGAACTATTAAAAATTCTGCTTATAACTATAGCAGAAACAAAGTACCTGTATCAATCACAGCTTAACCTCAAAATACCTCATAAAATGGTCAGCAGTTGCAAAGTGACTAATAAATTATTTTATGAATCTTTCTTAGTGATATAGTTGGCAAATGAGAGAGCAAAATATGAACTTATTTTTGTTTAATAAATAATATAGTCAGTGAATTTTATAGTTAAAACATTATCCTTGACTATCAGGTGTTTGAAATTTCTTAAATATGCATCTCTCAATATCTTTGCACACTATTTTGTTGGCTTGACTGTTTATTTGACAATTTTCTCTCGAGTAAGCAGAGAAAAAGCATGTACATATGTATATATGTACCTATGTAGATTGCGCTTAATCTAATTATATTAGATAACTGAAAAAAATGTGTATTTGAGTGAATTTGAGCAAGCGCTAAGACACGGCTTTATAATCCATTCCCACAAGAGTCGGGACTACGTAACCGGAACGGACCATGGCTTTTATCCAGCCAAAGAATATCAACTTGTCGGAACTCTGCCGCTACAACAACAAGAGCAACACTGCTTTATGATACCTTTTCAGCGAATATTAGAAAAATAGCTACTAGTTAGCAAAACAACTTAAAAAAAGTGTTCCGAAAAATATACGGGGAACTCCACCGTGCTTCCAATTTAAAGGAAACATCTATCTACTTCCGCTTGCATACAGCCTGGCCTAATATCATCCTCACTTTATCACCTGGTTGTAAACTTTTCATTCCTCCCTATGCAAATGCAAACAACAAGCCCGCATTAACGTCTAATTTTTGAGTTGCCCAAACTGAAATGTCATGCCGGAGTTGGCATATTCACGCGCGCACGCACATCCGACATGCACGTGGTTGCCTTCAACGGGCGCTCGTAAATTCCTTCAAAGAAATAAAAATTCCATAGCGTACGCTCCTCAGCGTTCACACCCACCAATTACCAAATACACAAACATACATAAATATCCACCCTTCATGCGCTCGTATGTGCTTGGCGTTGTGCGCCTTTGCAGTGGCTGCTAAATTGTGCCACTCACGTGGTTTGTTGCCACCAGGTTGTCAGCGACAAATGCTGTCTTATTTGTTGTCACACAGCGTGCCACCCACATTTGTTGTTGTTGTTGGTTTAGTTTTTATTTTCCTTTTTTTTTGATACTACAAGCATGTTGCCACTGCCTTTGCTGCTGTTGTTGCGCGTGTCACAATCGCGACGTTTGGGGTTTGTTGCTGCGGTGTGTGCTGCAAGTGGCACAATTTGTTAGTAGCATGTAAAATTGTGTTTTGTGGATTTTATGGTTGTTAGAAAGGATTTAATGATGCACATGAAAAAATTACGTGTTATAATGTTTCAAACTTTTTTCCCCATTCTTATTTGCATACAACCGCAGGCAGTGCTTGCATAACAGTACCCTATGTAGGCGGTGTGTACACAAAGTATATGCCTCTTGTCAGCAGGTGTCATATACATATATCAAGTATATATACAAATTTATGTGGGCTTATTTATGTACTTACTTACACATTATGTATCAAGAGTGAGTTTAGCAGATTTTAGATACTTACATACTTACATGCTTACAAATGTATGTGAAGAACTTGTTATTGTTTAAAAAAAATCTTAATACTTTGATGTTGCGCTTGAGGGTGTATGTTAGTAAAGGCTTGGCTTTGAATTACATTTAATAATGAATCCATTAAAGATCCGCTTATTTAAGAGAAAAATTGTGTTTTTGTTTCGAACCAATTTCAAAACCTTTTTTTCCGAGTTAAGTAATTTCTATTACAAATATTTCTGAAAGAGAAAAACTCAGGATATAGCAGGGTACAGAAAAAAAGTAGTTTTATTTGTTAACTTTTTTTATAATTATACCCTGAACAGGGTGTACTAAGATTGACACAATATTTGTTACACCCACAAGGAAACGTCAGAGACCATAAAAAGTATATATCGTATAGCGATGTGGCCAAGGGCAGCCTCCAAATGTCAATCACAGACGAATTCTTCTTTCCGCAAAACTTCATTTTCAGGAGAGTTGGAGGTGGAGATCGACGTCATATCGTCGAGTCTAGTTTTAAGCTACGTACTTGATAATATGGTGGGTCTCCACCCGGAGTTTGACTCCCAGCGGCCACAGGGTCAATAAATGCGCAAACTAGATTTCTCCCGACTTGGTGATCGAGAGCGTTGGAAAATTAGGGACGCCTTTGAAGGAATCAAACTGAGGCGTATATCCAATGAGGACATCCCTAAGAGACAACATACTAGCATTTGGTTGCCTTCCAGAGGAGCCAAGCGAAAAACTCATCTGTCGTATAAAGCTGCTAAACAAGTATGTTCTTGAAATAGACGAGTTACAACTTATTAAGGAGGAGAAGTCAAATAAAGTAAGCACCCGGATCCGAAGTAGTCTCCAACAATACAGACTTTATCGAATCGCTGACAACAAAATCAGCTTTCATATTACCAAGTTCGAATAAACTTTCCAATTTGGAAAAAGTCCTGGATCTTACAGTGTTAACGGAAACAGATAGTTTTCTCGTTAATAACTGGAGGGTCTCCGAGGAGTAATCTATGCCAGATCCCTTCTGAATACTGTTCAGTATTCGCGAGAAATCTTCCCTCCAATATCGAAATCACATAAGAACAAAGTGGGACAAATTTACGAGGATAGCAGCGAGAGCCTTAGCAATAAGCGGTAACTGTAATATTATCATGAAAGTTCAAGACCTAGATGCAGAGGAGAAGATTGAAAACATCTTAACCATCTCTTTAGTCCATACCTTTAATTGTTCCGAGGAAATACTCGTAGAAGACCTCTCCATCGCGAAAAAATTATCCCAAGTACTTAAGAACTTACTAAAGAAAGCTTTCAATGAAAGTTATAAGATCAAGATTTGGCAAGTTTATAAAGATGTCATGAAGTTATACAAACAAGCCGTCAGGAAAGCAAAGACATACTCCTGGCTTATTTTTGCTCATGAAAGCTGAGTAAGATACCGTCTAGAGAACATACAAAAATTAGACATTCAAAGACAGAGAAAACTACTTCGTTACGCTTTAGGTTACAATAAACACGCACTTCCCTGCTAGTCAGCAATCTTGGGGGATAGGTGTTCAAACAGAAAAAGTATCAAAATGGTGTTGCCAGCACTAATTGAGGTCGAAGGGAGCAGCACTTTTACCTACCTACCTCTTGTTAATAATATTCCATAACTCAACTACTTATATATGAAAGAATAATTTAAAAATATATTTATCTAGTTAAATAATTGCCAACTATACAAAATTGTACCACAAAAAAAGAATAAATTATTTTTTAAATATAACTAGTCTACATATTAATACCAACACTTCATTCGAGAGCCTCTATGAGTGCTTATTTCTAAAGTGCTTTCAACATGTGGTTAGTAAACTGGGGGAAAAAAATCAGAACAAAATAAAACTACGAGAAACGGAGAACCAATAAATTATTAAAACACTAACTAGAAAGCACACAATATTTTTGCAACACTTTTGCGCCACAGCACAGCACATCAGTCTTCCATGTGCAGGCAGACCATAAATTTACAACGTCATTTGGCAGACAACTAAAAATGAGTTGGAGCAAGCTCTGACTTGACTTTGAGTTGGACGGAACAGATGCAATGTGGCGCCGCAAAGCAACTGACCGCAAACGAATGAAGTGGCTGGCAAAAGTGACGTGCAGTTGAAAGCGCAAAAGAAGTTGCAAGAATGAAAGTAAAAACTGGTGGCATGCTGCAAACGAACTGAAAGACACATCGGAATTCATATGCTTGTATAACTCGGTTGTAAATACATTTAGGTAGATATTTCAGCGCAGCAAAGCCAACTTCGTTTTCTCTGAAAAAGTGTTTTGTGGGATTTTGTTGAATTTACCCTTCTTTAAACCCATAAAAAGCTTTTTAATTACTTTTTTTTTACTTTTTTTACATCTTACATATGATCTTTTATTACATAAATAAAAAAAATGCATGAAACGGATACCAATTAAAAAAGACTAATCCACAAAGCTTTTGCAGTTCGACCGTATACGAGTTAACTTTGGCAATATAGAGCTAGTTTTTAAAGTTAGAGCCAGATATTATTTCATATTAAAAAACTCTATCTAAAGCTTTACCGAGATTGTGGATTATTTCGAACGAAGCTCTATCAAAGCCTTACTGAGCTTACAGTTTTCAAAATCCAAATCATTATCTTCAGTTTTGACTTAAATGTAAATTATTTCAAACGACTGTTGGAACTTTCATAATCCAAATCTCTATATAAAGCTTTGATAAGTGTGTAAATTATATCTAACGATCAATGGAGCTTTCATAATCTAAAGCTTTATCAAAAACTTTGCCTTGTGTGCAGATTCTTTCGAAAGATGGAAAGAGCTTCCATCTTCCAAAGCTTTATCGAAAGCTTTACGAGAGTATAATCTCGTTTAAGTCATTGGATTTAATTTTTATCGATCATTAACTCCAATAACACAAGCCTAAGCTATTACGTTTCACTGCTATTTCTCTGAAAATTTCAATGAAACATAAACTTTCACATATAAGAGAAAGCTTCTCATATAAACTATACAGACATTTAGAAATGTCTTAAAACGTATGAAAATTTTGTTTAAACCTAAATAAAAACTTAAATATCCCGAAGCTTAACCATTTGATTTACTCACGCCCAAATGAAATCTGTTTTGCTCTGCTAAATCACCAGCTGCGTTGCTTTAAGCCTAAAAGCATAGTTGCCTTTACTTTTTTGTTATCACTTCTTGATTTCACTGCATTCTTTTTAACTTCAACAGTTAACAGCAGGCAAGCCTACCGGCAGCAGAAGTTCTTATTCACAAAAAGAAAATTGAAATATTTTGAATAGCATTACTTCTATGATCTGAACTTTTGCCGGCAGTCTCTCAATCTGCCATTGAGCGTGGCTGTTTGTGCCGATGACAGTGTCATAAATAAATTATGTTAAAGAAATTTTTAACTTTTTGCGCTTATTTATAGCAAGCTGCAACGGCAAGCTAACCCAACCCATCTATTGTCAGGCAGAAGCACTGCCAGAGAGTGGTTAGAGTTATGGGTTGGAAGCCTCGTTATTTTCTACTTATAAAATTCATACTGCCGCTTTGTCGCATTTTTCACCAAACTGACAATGTGGCAACGCTCTTTTTCGCTCGCCCTACTCCTTTACCTTTCTGCTTATCCTTTTCTGCTTCACTTTACTTAGATATTGTTTTGTTTTTGTAGCTAACTGCCTGGCGGCGTGCTTTGTTTTGCTTCCGTCGTATTATAATATAAGTGCTGCATGGCTCTTAGAGAATATATGGTGTACATATATACTAGAGCGGGTCGATTTACTGGGAGCCAAAAACACGGAAAAATCTCGTATGCGGGAAGTGTTCTAAGGTTCGTTTTAAACAACTTTGCTCAAGTTAATATGCGCCTAAAACCAGTTTGGAGCCAGCGATTTTATTAATCAGATTTTTTAGTATTAATTTTTAATTAATTTTCTGTCTTAAAAATGCCAGGCTTGAAAGTTGTTTCAGACCCATAGTTTTTAAAGCAAAGTTGTTTTGAATGACTCGCAGCATATTTTCCGCATACGTGCTTTTATAGAAAAAAATAGCTCCGCTCTAATATACCATACATTCATGTCTATATATACTCGTATTGTACTTTTCGGTTGCCAAAACTGACCTAAATTACAATTTACAACGCTGCTGCGTTTGTTTACATAAAAGCTTGCCACAACTTTTCTGCACAATTTTGCTTTAGCTACAGCTTCAGTTGCACCTTCCGCCACCGGCACTGCCACAATCGCTGCGACTTCTATGTAGCGCTGCCGCTTCTTTTGCTACTCTTTCGGTTTAGCTAGTTCTTCGCTGCGTTCCATATTTGCTTTGTTTTGGTTGTGAAAGTTTCAATTTGTTGCTGCCAAAACTCGCCTTCTGTGTTCTTATAAGTGACCTGCGTGCTGACCTCAACGTTGTGGCTGCGTTACGTTGCAGCGCCGTTGCCTCACACTGCTCGCATAGCGGCATGTGAATGGTTGGCAAGTAGCGCGCACTCACAGTGCTCTAAGCGCTTGCCGTCAAGTCTTTAAGCATTTGCAACGGTAAACAGAACTAATTGAAGCAAAGTGATTTAAATGGAAACGTCATAATCTCTCTTTTCTCTCGCATTTAATTGAAATGAAAAACAACATTTAATTGCGTATGAAAAAATGTTGCTGGATGAATTTTTCACATCATCGCATTCTTGGTATTGTTGTGTAAGTCAAGTTGTCTATTTATGGTAGAGTGAGTGTGCTCGAGTTGCAAGTGGGAGCACTTTTTGGTTTTGTGGCTTACCGAAAGCATATTAAGGTGAAAAGAAAGCATATATATAACGGTAAAATGATAAGCTGTTTGAGTGAATAATATGTGCAGTATCGCCAAACATTTTTGTATTTAGCTATGCATATTATAGAGCAGAGAGCAGCGGTACTCAATCTTTCAAATAGAGCACCTTTGAGATCCGATGTTGAGATGACCAAGATCTGTCTGGTAAAGAGTCGTAATGAAACATGTATATCGAGAGTGCGACAATATATGGGCCTGTTTTTAATACCTTCTACAAATCGATGTAGGAGGTGTTTTCAAAAAATAACGGGAAGTTTGGTTTTAAAAAAAAAATTTTATTAATTTCTCTTCATAAATGTTATCGCTTTGCCTTTAGCACTTTCGGCGATCCGGTTTTAGTGTCATCTATGCTTGCAAACCGATGGATCTTTGGGATTTGCCGTATTTCTTTTTATAGTACTTCAGCGAAATTTTATTAAAAAAAAAATCCCGTTATTTTGAGAACACCACCACGTAAATGGATTTTCGGATGCATGATTCTCTTAAAATTAATCGTAAGAAATAAAGAAATGTTTATAGGTAAATCCTTGAAAAAATTTAACGATTGGCCTGGCATACACTTTTTAAGACAACTGCCTATAAAAACTCAGTAACTACTCGAACAAATCTAATTAAATTTTGTGCATAACTTGCACCTGCCATCTATATACTATGGTTTGAAAACGAACAAAATCGGACTGCAAATATCTTTGCTTTGCATATGATTAAAATCCATAAAAACTTAGACCGATTTTAAAGTTTTTTTATCTTGTAATCGATAAATGAATATTTCGAAAAGAAATTCAAAAACAGTGAACCTGATATGTGCCAAGTCTTATACTAAACTAATTTTATACGTTTTCTCAGTCACTCACAGATTTTCGGTTCACAATCGGCCATAAGCACTCAAATGATTAAATTCAATATACGCATATATAGGCTAGGCAACGTATGTACCGTGACCGATCACTTTAGTATAATACTTGGTACATATCAGGTCACTACATTTTCATTATTCTCGAAGTTAAGTGCGCACATTTTTGTGGTAATAATTTGGCTTGGTACGAAAAGTCGATAAAATTATATCCGTGATTCTCCTAGTCCCAATATATTTTTTTTTTATATATAGTATAAACCAGCTTTCGAATTTGTGATTGACTTCATATCGTGTAATTTGGTCGAAATGTTTATATGTTATATTAAAGATACATTTTTTCTGAAACACAATACGCTGTAGCGTCAAAAATTTAAGACATCGCCTCAGACTGTAATCTAACGCCTACATGCTTAATATATTATTGCCATTCTTTTTTCTGTTCTATTGGGAAGTATATCGACCTATTTCTAAAACATTTTATTAGCATTAAGTGAGTATGTGCTTCCAAGAATCGCATGGGTAGTTGCTAAAAATTTATTAAATCGATCCATATGTTTACTTTACCCCACTTAACCAAAGTAATGATTAATGAACGTACTGACGAAAATTCATTTTAGGTTTAGGGAACACCCTAATACAAGAATGCCTACATAAAAGCATAAACTGTTCTACCATTATTCCCGTTAAAGCTTTCATCTCTTTTCACTTCTCATTCCATATAAAACTGCGTTGCTTCTTAATGACCATCTGACGCTGCCATTAAGTCATTGTTGTTATCCGTAATACATTGTGTATTGTATTTAAAATCATTGATGGCGCTGATGTCTTCATGACTATTGTTATAGTGCTATTATTATTGTTGTTGCACGTCGTTAGGCATCGGCTTCATTGTGCGCTATTATGTGGAGTCATGAGTCCCTGAGTAAGTGTGCAAGTACATTTGTATGTGGTAGTGTAAAATGTCACTCAATGAAGCGCTTTAACGATTTTCTCAATCACCACTTCGCAGACGGATGTGAAGTGGTATTTATTTGCTAGCGTATTTACGGACAGTTGCCGATGTTTTGTGACACATTGTTGATGGTCTTACGAGTATAATAGTAAAGAAATATATACTATAAATATTCATATTTGCGTAAGATTTAAAAAAAAAATGAAGGAAGAGTTGGTAAAAATTGTCATAAAATCTTTTGTTTGCATAAATGCAGCATTTCTTCAGAAATTTTGTTTGTTTAAGTAATGGCTTTCATTTTATTTTTCAGTTTCGATGGCTTTCATCCTACAATAATTTTTGGGTTTCAAAAACTATTTGCCCCGTTTCATTTTGCACGCCTCGTTATCAAAATATTGAATTAAAATAATTTAAAAAATTTACTTTATTTTCAATAGTTCCTTATTTATTTGCATTAAAAGTGCCAGCATTTAACAATGTCATTAATGCAACACTAAGTGCTTGCATAAGTCCGCATTACATACAAATCACAATTCATAATATTCACAAACTGATGACGTCAGAGGTCTCACAGTGCGTTCAGCAACTCAACCACTGTCAGCTACTAATTGGATTTGCACCAACAGTGCATGGATAATCTGCAGTCGAAACCTGGCAACAATGCAACCCTGTCGGCATCCATAATTCTGCCACCGCAGTGTTCGTGAGTGATGTGCCGAATATGCAAAGCAATGAAAATCGACTAGAATCAAGTATTATAGCGACCCCCTTACACGAATTATATTGCACGTACATACACACGTAAGTGGACACTTGTCACATGCGATCATTTGTGGCATTATGTAGTTCGGCGTTTCTCACCATTGGCGCTGACCAGCATGTCAGGGGCTATTACCTAACAAAGCAACACACTAGTGGAATAAGTGAAAGCATCGCTATACATGCGTTGCCAACTCACGCAGAACTGACACGTAAGCCAGCGTTGGTTTCGGACGCAATCGAACATGCTCTGCGTTGCTTCAAATGTGGCCTCAAATTGAAAAGGTTTCAAAAGTTTTCAATATTTAGGTTGTGTCACATTTTTTTGTATTGTATTGAATTTTACTATTAAAATGTTAAAGGATTTGATTTTTTCGATGGAGGATGGAGTCATGTATAGAAGTTCACGGAAGTGAGGAAAGTTCTCTGAGCGCCATTCACTTGCGAGTAACCAGAAACGATTCTTTTAAATATGGCTCAAGCACCTCACGACTTCTGGTCTTAGACCAAGTATCCTCTGGGTAGTTAAAAAACATTTAAAGGCGAACTAAAGTAAGAAAACGAACCATCCCTCCTCAGGAGTGTGCGTTGAGTTTGGGACCCGTTAGGCAAAAACCACCTCGCATGAAAACACACAACAGCCTCGGGTGAGAGACTCTCCTTTGGAAGAGTTATCTCTCGAAGTAGAAAGACCCAATCCTTCAAGCCACTCATCATCCCCGACCTGCTATATTATGCAGAGGTATGGACGTTGACAACATCCGATGAACATCTATGATTTGATTTGTGAAAAAAATTTTGCGGTATACTTTTGGTCCTTTGCGAATTGGCAACGATGAATACCGCAGTCGATGGAATGATGGGATGTAAGAGATATACAATGACATTGACATAGTTCAGCGAACGAAGAGACATCGGATACGCTGGCTAGGTCAAGTCGTCCGAACGGATGAAAACACTCCAGCTTTGAAAGTATTTGACTCAGTACTCGCCGGAGAAGCAGATGAAGAGGAATACCTCCACTTCCTTGGCAAGAGCAGGTGGAGAAGGACCTGGCTACACTTAGTGTTTCGAAGTGGCGCAAAACAGCGAAAAGGAAAAACGACTGGCGTGCTGTTGTAAACTCTACTATAGCGAGTAAGCGGTGTTTATACTATAAAACAGTTTTCTTCCTAAAGTGACCATATACATTAACATCCGATATCTTGAAAAATTTTTCCCTGATTTTTTGAATTCTGGCAATGAACATTATTTCTGCAATATCGTTTTACAGAAAATGGCTTGAATAGATTACTTACTCCATAGTTTTGAAAGCCAATATACTTAGTTTACGATATGTTCACGCTTTACTTGATGACTGTTGCATCAAAAATGATTAACATTCTTTGCTTTTATAAATTTGCACTGAAAAAGTTCGCTCTCAAAGTACCCTGCACAATCAAATGCTGGTATATAGTAAAAAAAAAACAACGAAACTGTAAACTGACAACCGAAACCCAGCAGTCGGCATTAACAAACCGCTGGGAAATGCGGACGATATGTGGATTTGTGCTGAACGCGTCGGTCCATTGTTTGACACTCACATTTAGCAGCAACAATAAAAAGGAAATCTGTCAACTGTTGGAAGGGATTGTGGCCGCTTTGCTGTGGCAAATAGCGGCCAATCATTGAAGCTGTGGCATTACATTAGCATTTTGTGCAAAAAATATGTGTCAAATTGCTAAAAAAGATGGAATTAGAATTTTGTTTAGTGTGGATGAGTGGGGGAAAATATCAACCATACAGTTTTGACATTTTGGAAACATTACAAGCTTTACACACACCCATACTCGTAAAAATGCATACGTATGTATGCGGTTGTCCAGTTGTCCAGTTGTCACCGTGGTTGTTTGCATGTGTGTGCCGTGGTTCCAGTTGGCGTTGGCACAATTTTGTTGAAAAGTTGTTATAATTTGAAATGAAAAATGAATACTTAATATGAAATGCTAACGAAGAATGCAAATGGAATTAACGAAAGCGCGGAGATAGTCTGTACAAGTGTTCAAAATCGTTACTTTTTCAGCCAAAAATTTCACACAGGAAACTAAAAGCTACAGAAAAACAAGCAGATGGGTATTAATTGGAATTATAAAGCGCAAAATCAGTATTGATTAGTTCGTAAAAATTTAAAATAGAAGAGGAATAAAGGTAAGCAAGCTTAAAGGTTTTCTTTTTTATGAAAAAATTTTCAACGTAATGAATAGTACCAAACATATTAGCACTGTTATAACCCTAGAACTCTGCTCTACACGTTCATACTCGATTATTTTAACTTAGAACTCTGTTCCACATGTCCACATTTGATTCATTTAACCTATATTTCTGTTCCACATGTTCATATTTGATTCATTTAACCTATATTTGTGTTCCACATGTTCATAATTAATTCATTTAACCTATATTTGTGTTCCACACGTTCATATTTGATTCTTTGCCCATATTTGATTCTAACTCTAAAGCTGTCTTCCAATAGAATACTAATATTTAGGGCATAGAGTATAGTAACAGTAATAGAATATATTTTTACTTAGGTCCGTCGTCGATTAGCAGAGATCTTCTAACTTTCAGCATACTGTACTATATTAATTAATTTAAGGATACTAAAGTTTAATTTAAGGATACTAAAGTGTAAATTAAAGATACTTTATTTTCTTTTTTAGCTTTGGGTTCTTATTGCTAATAGTAAATATTAATATGTTAGTTAATGTAGGCTTTGACAAACAGTTGATAACATCACAATTGACTCCGAAAAATGTTGTGCAATCATCGACCAGTTTGGTATCAACTGGTGGAAAAAGCAACATAATTCCAGAACTAACTAATAATCGCTCATTTATCGTATGAAATATAGTTGTGAATGACATGGTATACCAAAAGTCAAATTGAAATACCATATTGTGAGGCAATAACTCAAAATCATATGCTTATCTGGCATATTTCTTCGACACACCATGAAGCATCGTCATAGATGAACTTGCTTCGAATGCAGAGATGCTGCTCTTGAAAGCCACATATTATACATACACGCAAAGCACCTGTCACACCTATCAATGTAATAAATAACCGTCTATATGTATAGTATATATATTGCCGCATAGATAACGGTTGCCTATGATGCACGCGCACACAACCACTGAGTTGAGTTGTTTTAGTTGAGGCAATCGATATGAATTGATAGAAAAACGTTGCCACTGACAACAAAGACATTGACAAGACACCAAAAAAATCCTAGCCAAGAACCATTTATCACACTGCGTAGTCTAAGAACGTTTATTTGGAATTATCGCTACTTTATAAATAGAGAATTAGATATATGTAAACGGGAAATATTAAGCTCTAAGCGATATAAGTACAATATATACATACATATATACGTGTATATTTGTAATATAAAATATGACTTAGTGCGGGCAGGTGCCATAAAGCTGTGTATCATCATTTAGAGTACACGCGAAGCTGTATGGCGTGGACATGACAACGCTCAGCTGACGCAAGTGCTGGCGAAGATGAAAGGCGGACAGCGTTGAAGCACTTAAGCCATAGCGACCTGTGTGCGGTTCATTCAGTGTAAATGTCAAAAAGTTCTAGTTGTAATAAATGACAGTTTGTGAATGCAGCGTGGACAATCAGCACAACAAAAGCGTTTAACAATAGACGAGCAATTGATAGCCAGCAAGAAAAGAATAATTGTCATATTCAGAAAGAGTTTTAAGATGGATAAACTACACAAACACACTTTTCTTTTTATGCAAGTGAATTGATACGGTACGTAAGCGGTGCACTCGAAACGTTCATTAATCTGTGGAATTACGTCAAAAGCATCTTCTCTGTGAAGAAAAGGTCTGTAAGGTGATATCAAAAGGACAGGTCAAGAGTGGTGCAGTATTTATAGCGTTTTCCAATAAGAGTGGTAAGATTTTTGTTAAAGGCGAACTTGTTAAGGAAATTGAAATGTTTTTTTGTTTAATGTGAAGTACAATCAATACAAATAAATTTTGAATATAACACGATACAAATGGTCTCCACGACTTCTCTTGCATGAACGAATTCGATAGATCAAATTTTCGTGTAGCTTTTTCCATTAAATATATTCGTAAGACATGAATGGCACATTGAGTAATGACTTCTAAAGCTTGAGGAGTTTCTAGCTCATTTCTAAAGACCAATGACCCCACAAAGAGTAGTCTAGTGGTGTTAAATCATAACTGCTTGGAGGCCATTCAATGTCACAATTTCTTGAAATAATCAAAACTCCAAACTTTTCAGAAATAATTTCTGTTTTGCTTGTGCTGTATGGCACGTAGCTCCGTCTTGTTGGAATCAAATATTGTCAAGATCAACTTCTTCCAATTGCGACTATAGAAAGTTGGTTATCATTGATCTATACCGCTCTCCAATTACAGTAACAGTGTGACCAGTTTGGTAAAATGAAATTGGTAGAGTGACAAGAGAACTACCTTTTGAGGTCCTCAATTTTCACATTTGAAACTAATTGGGTTGGTAGTAGGTATTAAACTGACAGTTTTATAAAGTTAACAATTATTTCAATGATTCTAAACTCAGTTGAGACTCCTTTGGGAGTATAATACGATTGTGGCAGCTGAAACCTTAGCTTTCCAGTTTAATAATATTTGCAACGAAAAATAAAACCAACATGAGTATCTTTTCTGTGGTTAAACCTTAAACCCCTAAACAGTATTAGATTATACTAGTTTGTTTAAGGTGCTGTGATTGTTGTCCACTACGAGAATCGTATTTACAATACCTTTTTGTAAGACTTCCTACGGATGAATTTTATGCCACGGCAAGGCTATATAAGGCTATAGTCGCCAAAACCAAAATTCCTAAAAGAATATTACTCACAAAATAAAATGTGCCGTTCAGAGCCGCTCTCTTGACATAACCTCAAAAGTATAACCACTAGTGCTTCATTGATATTTCGGCGCTCATACGGCTTATATGTACTTATGTATGTGTGTTTTTTTCATAGAAAACACAACTTTGTGACGGCAAACACCACCGCCTCCGCTCAAGTACATTGAACAAGTGTTTGGTTAAAAAATATTTGTTTGCTTCAAGTGTTTATTGTGCGCTGCAATTGTGTGCTTGGCGAGAAAGTGAAAATTGAAATTTCTTTCACAAGCAGTAAATGGCTTTCCAGCCAAGTTGAAGTGCTATGTGCGAAATTGTGAAATTGTGAAATGAGAGCAAAAGCGAATTTAAATGGATTTTTCGGACATTTCAATTGCAGCGATTGTGAGTGGGGCATGTATAACGGTGCATTGCTGCAAATGACATTTCAATTCAATAAACGATGTGGCACTCAGCGCGACGTGGCATCAACCAATGGTGAGATAAGTCAAAAGTACAACTATTCAGCAAATGATCGATCGCATTGCACAAAGTGGGTAGCGGATGCGAAATCGCTTGAACGGATGTTTGTAAATATGTACACCTGCACGACAGCGCCGTTCTGCACCCCCGCATAGGATAAGAGCTGTCAACCTCATATCGTTTGTAAATGCATGCTTATCGCGCTTGTGCGGCTGTGCGGTGGAGAAGCGACAAATATTCACTTTAGTCTTCCCCTGCTGTTGGTTGCACAGTCACAGGCTATATTTTATGGCACTGCAAATACATTTTTGTGCGAATTTTCATTTTATTCTTCGTCGCTTTTGCGCCACACTATTTTGTTGCATATGCATACAAATCGCCGATCTTACTGTTATGGCTGCTTATTTGCCTTTGAAGCGCGCTGAAATCCCAAATCCTTTGCGCATAACTTCCGCTTGAAAAAATTTACGTTTGCTGCGTTTTTTTTTTTGTTTTTGGTTAGCGCAACGCGTTTGTAATATTTCTTTCGCCAAATTTGCATTATTCGTGTTTTATTATTTCTATGCTGGTTTACTTCCGCGCATAAAAACTGTCAGACGCTATTATTCACAGCCAGCGCGCGAACTGCGGCTTCACGTGTGGGGCATTAGCGTGCAAAACGCACTCTTTGTCACGACGAAATGGCGTACAGTTTTTCATTTTCTGCAACGGTTGAGCAATTTTTTTGCGTCACTTTTGCACTCAATCTGGCGCGCTTACCTGAGCGTACAAATTTTGCCAACTACAAATTTTTCATTATTTTACGAATGTTTAAATGCTCGCTGATACTGAAAATTCATGTTGGGGTCACTAGATATACTGTATGCTCTTAGTAACTGTACAAGTGTTCAGCTGCTCAAATGGTTCATAGCTTTTGCAGAATAAAGCAAAATATTTATATTATATTTCCTACATACATACGGATATACTACATACATCCGTATATAAGTGATCAATACTAACTGAGTCAATTTAGCTGTGTGCGTCTATCTGCTCGTCTTTGTGTATATACCCGTACTCAGTTTTTGAGATATCAGTCTAAAAGTAGGCATACGTCCTTTTGCCCTAAAAAAGTGGCTAATGTATCGCAACCACCAATATTGGATCACTATGGCTTATAGGTGACGTGCAAGCTGAACCCTCAGAATTCAGTGCTTGTATAAAAACTTTTTAATTTTAAAAGATATCTTCACGAAATTTGGCATGGGTTGTTGGCTAAGACAATAACGCATTCTCCGCTGAAATGGATGGGATCGGATCACTATAGCGTAGAACTGCCATACAAATGAAAAAAATCAAATTATTTTAGGAAATTTTTGGTGTTGCGAAGGGTATTATAGCATCTTTGCAACTGAATTTTATTTTATTTTCCTTAGTACTCCGAAATATATAAAAAAATTTTTCTTCATAACCGTTTTGTAACTCTAAGAAAAAAAATTTAAATTGCGAAACTGAAAGGAGTGCTCTGCTGCCCTACAAAATTGTATTCTTTAGTTATTCGATGAAGTTAATCAGTTGACTGTTAATTAAAAAAAGGCGTGCAAGACGAGAATGGCAGATAAATCGCTCATTTTCCACTCAGTTTCAATTGAAATCTGCTGTACGTAAATTAAAAAAAAAAAAACATTTAACGAGGAAAAATTCAACACTGAATGTATATAAAGAAGCTGTGCTTAAATTCAATCAAGCAAAATTCGCTCTGGAAAGCTCAAAAGTCAATGAAGCCACCAACTGACTCCAAAATGCCTACATAAGACTTGGGTGGAAATTAGGCTCGAATTGACGAGGAATAGGCTAATTGTTTTGCTAATCACCGAGAAAAGATATTTAAACCAATTGGCAATAGAACAACTGTAAGCTGTCCAGCTTGCCTAACACAGCTTACGAGTCGATCGAGCTTTTTAAGACTTCACCTCCTGAAATTATTAGAATCATAAAAGAACTTAATCCAAAAAAGTCGCTGGAACATGATCAAAATACCCAAAAAATGCTAAGAGATGGATTTTAAGGGAGCGTGGCACCGTTCACTGCTGTGTGAAATCACATATATAGGGTGGACCATATAAAATTTTAAATTTCGAAGACAGGGCGTAAAAGATTGAGTGTAGCGTTTGCTGTATGGCACGTAGCGCCTGCTGGAACAAAATGTTGTCCAAGTCTTCCTCTTCAATTTGGTCAACATTGCGCGATATCGCTCACCATTGATGGTTACGGCGGTTCCTTCTTTATTTCCGAAGAAAAATGGGCCGATGATTCCACCAGACCAAAATCCGCACCATACAGTGATTCGTGCTGGGTGCCTTGGCTTCTCGACGATTACGTGCAGGTTTTCTGTGCCCCAAATGCGACAATTCTACTTGTTAACGTAACCAGCGAGGTGGAAATGAGCCTCGTCCGAAAAAATAATTTTTCAGTAAAATTGACCATCCTCGGTCAAACGATCTTCTGCCCAATCTGCAAACTGTGGAATTGTGAATAGCGACCTATTTCGTAAATTTTACACTTTTTACTGAATATCTTTCACTTTCCGAATGGTATTTGACGTTTCCAATGTCGAAATATAGATAATTCAAATTTAAAACGTTAGATTGCCCACCCGTTATGAATACTCGGCCAACCGATTTCAACCACATTTGGTTTGGTCTCACATCTTCTTTATCAGAAATGAATAACCGGTCACACGGTTATAGCCGTGTTTACAACAGTGCGCCAGTCGTTTTTCCTTTTCGCTGCTGGGCGCCAATTCCAAGCGAAGTCAGGTCCTTCTCCATACTTTCAGAGCAGGAGTGTTTTCAATCATTCGGACGACATGACCTAGCCAGCGCAGCCGCTGTTTTCTAATTCGTTGTTTTTTTATTGTTAGGCTTTAAATCAAAGCAGATCGAATAAATAAATAAATATTGCAAAAAAAGTGAATTATTTACGCCATGTTCATACTCTGCAGATGTTTTTAAGAGCCTCTTCTTCAGAGTGTCTATTGAAAAAAAATATTTGCATATACACCTTTAGACTACACTTTCATTTCGACTTAAAGTTTAAAAACACTATACATGTATTTTATGTAACACTTCATGAAAACTCACAATTTTCTTAAATATTGTTAAAATATCACTCATACGCCCCTACACCCACTCACAACAGCTTCTCTCTATATATGTACATATCTCACAAGCAAATGTATCCGTTATTGTTTAGCAACACGACTACAAAAATGCATGAAGTGTATTTAATACATTTTTAAAAAGTGAAGTTTGAATTTGCCATTATCACGCGCGTAAAAATCTTTTGAATTTCCAACCAACACAATTATTACCTAATAAAAGTAAATAAAAGATCGACTTTAAATCGCTCAAATAATTTTTCACTCAGCAAATTTTAGTGGCATTCTTAAGAACCGCGCGCGGATACACAAGCTGGCCGTAAAAGCAAAATCTCCACAGTTGCTTGCACATAAGTGCTCTTAAAGTGCACATTACGGGTTGCGCCACCCGAGCCACCGCCCTACCGCGCCTCAAAACCGTAATGTGCGCACCATTGTGTGCACAGTGATGCCACAATTGCAATGGCAGCAGCCATTTGGTTGCCATACTGGCTTATTGTTGTTATTGTTGTTGTTACTGTTTTATATTGTATTTTATTTTTGTGTACATACTACTTTGGCAGCGCGTATAAATTATGGTAATAAAAATAGAATCACCATTTTATACAGACTTTCTCCATTCAATTTTTACAACTCTGTGTATCTGCAAGACTTTACACGCATACACATGCGCACACACGTGCTGCGCTGCTTTAGTATCAACAAATTCTCGATATTTTTCGTACATTTTCAACATTTGTATTGTTTTCCTGCCAGTTGGCTATTGGACATTATGCTTTTTGTGTTATATATCAAATTGTTGTTGTTTGCTTTCCATTGACTGGATAAATATACATTTGCTGTCATTGTTATTTTGCGCTTGTTTGCTTTCTTCCATCGTTTCACGTTTATTGTACACTCTTTTCCAAAAACACACACAGATAAATAAATATACAATGTACATCCATAAGTAAGTACCGCTAACTGGCGCTTGCTGGTGCCCCAACTGCTGCTTGTTTACGTTTTGTGGCACTTTATGAATGCGCATTCATTATGTGTATAAAAATGGTAATATTTTGTATGAAAATAAATTCGCTGATTTTGTCTCCATTTCATTGTTTTTTGCTTTGTTTTGTTTTTCTATCGGTGTGTTCGGCCATATACATTTCTAGGGAGTTTTAGTTTCTCCTGCAGAGATTCTGCGTTCATCGTATGGATTCTGTTTATAACGTATTAACGTAATCACTTAGCAAATAGAAGTGCTTTATGGTGCTTTCAAGCATAAACGTGTGATAACATACAAAAGTATCTTAATGCTGTAAAATTATTTGTGGCAGGAGCGTTAAATTTTATGTACTAGATATAGTTTGGTAAGAGTTAGTCAACTAGTTGGGAGATTAACGCAATAACATTAACATTTTTTTTAATGAAACAAATCTGAAGTAGTACATGATTCCGAAAGAGTTTTGAAAAGTAGAGTTTTGAGAAGTCATTTCCATTTCAGAAGCAATATAGCAAAGGATGTTTTTCCAAGAAAGTTTAAACGAAATATTTTTCAAGCCACTTTGATATGATTTTATTGTATATATAAAGGATTATTTCTACATTTTCCATTAAACTTATTAAATTTTTAAGTTTTCTATTAAAATCCACTATTAAACTTTAAATACGCCTTACTGCAATGACATAACTCCCACCGATTTTTTTTTTCTCTCAGTTCAGTTCAGTTTTTCTTCAGAAACGAAATGGGAGTACGATGCGTTTGAGTAACATTTTCCGTAAGCATATCTGCCATTCTCTTGAACACATTTTGGGCGGAAAACAATTGTTTTGATCAAATGGTGTATAAAACGAAAACTAAACAATTTATGAAGAATTTTATTTTTTCATAACGTTTTTCTCATCCACAGCTGTCATCAAAATCTGACCTCTGAACGTCTAAAACGGAGCTGTAAGTTAAGTCGTAAATAGCAGAAGAGAAATCATATTTAAGCAATTCACAATATTGATCAACATTTATTTGAAAACAGGCTCTATCCCAAAAGTCAAAAAACCTTGCAGTTGTTATAATACAAGTATAGTTCGAGATGACATGGAAAGTAGAAAAAAGTTCAAAATTCTACTTAGAACTTTCGGGTATGGTATTTAAAAGCATGCGCTCATACACACGTATCTTTTTCTCACATATTAAACGAAATAATTTATTACAATATTTGATCTGGAAAATCGTGTCCACAGACTTTGAAAACGATGTTTCCAGAAAAACACCGTCAAGTATTGACCGACCGGTTTTGCCTAACATAATACCATATAGGAGTTAGTGGGGGCTCTCCCAAAGATTCTATCTCATACACTTGTATATCGACTGACTTTTTTATGACTTTGAAACTTTGTGAAAAGGTACTAAACATGTCAAGAATTAATAAAATATAAAAAAAATTTTGTTGAAATTCCAACTGTCATTTGACCGCTTAACCTTGAAAATAAGAAGTGATTTTCTAAGGAGAATTTTTTTACTGTTACTGCGAATCTCTTGCTGAAAAAAGCTGAAAAGCAAATTTACACTTAGTTTCCTTCAATAGAGCAAAATAATCATATAAAAGAGAGCAATAATTTAAAATTATATGAGCTGGAAATACCAAACTCCTATTAGCCAACTAATAAAATAACGAAATATTATACATTTTTTCACCTCAATCCCAATTCTGACAGCTTTAGCTACATAAGTCAGCGACTCAGCTTAAACTTGCACAATTAGCTGCAATTAAGCAAACCGGTGAACTGTGTTTGAAGCTGGTACTTCTGCAAGCGCTTACCGTTTAATATATTACTTGCAGCACATAAAATGGCGCAAAAGCTCGCGTATAAACTCACAAAGCTATCGCAGCTCGGTAGAAATGAGAACGAAAGGAAGTGCGGAAGTAAGCAAGTCGAATATGAAATTGTAGTAGAAAAAGCAAACGAGTTTATACAAATAAATCAATTTTGCATGCAATTTCGAAAGCCAGCCCGAAAAGCCAGATAATGGTAAGTCAATACTCAATACACTGAAAGCATATGCAGAGTATGGAAATACTTATGTGTAGAGCACATTTCACAAACACAGCACAGGCAGCAGGCTGCAGGAGGTACCCAAGAAATCGTATACATGAATCACACATTGTACAGTTGTATCGATATATGTTAAGATAAATATGTAAATGAGGATTGCACAGCGATATATTTTGCTGGTATTGTGATCAGATGCCATACCGTGGCGGCGCCAGGGCGCACGATTTTACTCTTCAATTCGTGGTTTTGGAAGAGAAATGCTTATGTCTTATACAGGAGGACGTATTATATTTATATAGGGTGTTTATAAAGGGATTTTTGACATATTTTCGATTAATGTAATATTAAGTATTTTCATAATTAATTTACTTGGGTTCCATTGTTTTACTAGAATTTCAAGATATTCTCTTGCTATACCATATATATATATTTTTTGGAAAATATTCAGTTGAAAAGTGCCAGTATCAAGACTGAGTCTGAGCTTTTTGCAATTTTACTTTTTCGAGCATTCTCCTTCTATAAAAATAAGCTTATATATTCAAGTTTATTGTGAGTGAGAGATATTTCAGTTGAAGGCAAAATTTGGGTGAATTTCTTACTGTATATCCTAAGCGTATTTTTGTTTCTTTTTAGATGCAGTTATAAGCTCCGTCTGCTTTTAAATTTTTAGTTGGAAGTTCTCTAATGTATTTCCATAACAAAGTTGTGTGGTTAATTTCAGATATATGAATATAAAATCGTTGGTGAGCTTTATTGTCACTGCACACCTCAGCTGTTATGTGTGGAACTTTAATTAACCAACTTTAAAGACTTCATTCTTATCAAAGGCTTTTTTCTAGCTGAAAACTTATATAAAAGCCTTTAGTTACAGCAATTTTACTTTATAATTTATAAAATAAATATAAAATGAGGTTATGAATATAAAACTTTGATTTTCAATTATTTTTATTAAAAAAAATAAACGGCTTTTCGTTTGAGAAACATGCCGAAAATCACATTCCTTCAAATTTAAGCAAACCTTGCTGGTTTCATAAACAATTGAATTAGCAATAAATATGAATTTTAATAGTATTAATTAAAAAGAAAAAGAAAAAACAATTTATGTGATCTAACTTCTTCAATAAATTTCACCTCTGACTTAGGCCAAAAACACCGCTAAATGCAAAGCGCTTTAATAAAATGAAATATTGGCCCAACGGGGCGTATGAGTGACTTTTAAATGAATGTGAAAAGTAAAACTGACTTCTAATATACCATTCACGGCGTCACTACGGTCGCCTTAGCAACAACATTCATAAAATTTTTATGTCACATTCAGTTTTTCGCCATCCCCCCCTACCACTTACGCCGCACTCGCTCAACTCACGTTTGCGACACTTCACAGGCCATAAAACAGTTTGAAAAGAAAACGCTGTGTATTGTGAAAAATGTTGGCACACCAAAAGTTATGTGTGCACAGCATTTACCGGTCTTTGTTATTGCCGCTAGCAGCACTTGCATGCACCGCGCTCAGTTCGCGCCTGCCCTCCGTTTAGCTCAGCTCGGCTTTCGCTTGTCCGGCGCAATAAATCTCGACAATGTGCACAATTTAGCATTTCACAATGCGTCACTTGTTGTAAAACAAGCGTTTGGGCATACACTTTCCACTTTGCGTTATGTTGCCAGCATGCATGTGTATGTGTGTGTGTGCAAACGTTTAGGCCATCGAAGCAACGCAATTAGTGCCACACTGTCCATTGCCGTGCGCTATTAGGTGTTTTTTGTTCCAGCGCCTAGCGGAGACAGCAATGATTTCTGCATATGTGTGTGCATACGTCTATTTGAGTCTACATTCATACACACTTCGGCTCCGGTATGCATAAATTGGAGTCAATTGAAGTGTAGCCATTATTTCCCACAAATTCACACATACACACATACACTCACATGTAGATGAAGTGACGTTCGTTGTGAGTTCGCTGCTATTTGCGGCAATTATCATAAATAGACATTTGGGTGCACATTTGATATTTGCCCAATTTGTAGCTACAAATGCGCGCCTGGCTTACGCTGCCGTAATTTATGCACTTTAATATGCTTTGTTGCGCTAATAAAATAAATTTCACTTCAGACATCCCTTCATTTTCCTACGCATTAAATCAATATTTATAGCAGTTATAAATAGTCGTTTAAAGTTAATATTAGTCAGCGTAAATTTATTTTATTGCTACAAGTGGCTTAAATTGCCATAAAGGGCATACAAACTGCACTCATTTGTCTTAAAAATTAAATATTTTTGTTTTTCTTTCAAACTGGCAGGCTATGAGCGCATAATAAATTCAATAAGAAATTCCTCACAAATTTTGATCTCTTTTGTTTATTTGTTTTCAGCGCAGGCATTTTAAACCTGATGAAAAATAAAGGAAAGCGAAATCGAAGAAAGCTCTGGTGGTCATCACCACAGAGGATTTTTTTTAATTGGCGGGAAGGATAGAAAAAAAATTAAACGCCGAAAAGTATATTATCTTTGGCATTCAATTATCTTCTGTTTAAACTAAAAAAATACTAAAAAAAAGCCAAGTTTTAACATATTTTTAAACCATATAAATTAAAAATTTTTGGTCAAAAATAATTTTTTTTCCGTTTTTGAAAAATATGTAAAATTTTCTACTTTTTTGGAATTTTCTTAGTTTAATTAGAAGATAAATTATTAAAAAATATGAATCTCTTTGAATTTTTTGTTTCCGATAGAAATTGCGACCTGCATCCTGCCCGCCGTTCAACAAATGCACATGGGAGATGCATCGGGCAATTGCCTCACAAAGGCAGAATATCAAAGATTTCGTATCCAAAAAATTTTTGAATGATGTTTAAATATATGGCTATAAACTGTAGAACTTTCGCTTAAATCAATTATTTTTTTCGCTCCCAAAAAAATCCTCAAAAAATCGCTTTTTTTTAAGCCTCTAAAGCAGGCTCCCCCTTAATCAAGATCGGGAAGAAAGTTATACAAAACAAAGACGGTAGTTCCAGTTTCCAGATTACACATTTTAAGTGGCTTACTAAATCTAAAATTGAAAATAAAATATATTTTCAACATTTCGACAGGTTATTCTATAAATAATAACATACTAAAATTTAAAACCGGAAATTCAAATAGTTTCTGAGGTACAATTAAATGTTACTCACTCAGTTCAATCAGCTCTACGAAAAACAGATTTTGACATGCAAATAAAATGTCAAAATTTGTCTAAAATGCAACGCTTTTTTTTAAACGCCGCCATTTTTTCATTTTTTGACCGTATGTATATTCACGGTGAGGAAAATTTCTCCGAAACCGCTTAACCGATCATGATATTTTCACACGACTTACTCAGATATATTTTTCAAATGTATCGAAGGAATAAGGTTTTGGAATAATTTCGATGTATAAAGCCACTCTAAACATTTTCATGAAAAACTGAAAAAACAAATATTTTACTTATAATTTTTTTTTTGTTTTTCAAAAATTGTCTGTTTAGACACCAAGTAGGTCAGTGTGCCGCTTAATTAGTCCAAAGTCATTCAGCTACCCAATTATTAGAATTTCTCAATTGGTTTTAGAGAAGATATTTTAGAAAAATATCAATGCTAGCTTTCAGATTTCTATAGAAAACTTGTAGATTAGGGTGGTTCTGAAAAAACCGAATTCTTTTTTCCGCCTGTTACTTTAAAAAATACATTATAGTAGGTGCTTCTATACCAAGTGTCTCCAAATATGAGTAACGCAAGAGTTCACCGCCTTACCGTCTTCTATTTTCGTCTTATTATCAGAGAAAACAATTCAAATCTCGTCTCCCACTGCTTGAAAAAATACTTCGTTCTATTGGTTGTGTAGGAAATTAAATGTGCTACAAATAAGGTTTATTACGTTTATTATTAACAGCAAATAATTTGATTTTGTCAGCCCAAAGTGATCCTTAGAACCACTAGTTTAGCCTTAGGAAGAAAAGTTTCCGTCTTTTAATTTTGAATATTTACTCTTAATTGATTTCCGATTTCGGCCAATTTTGGAAATATATCAACTCGAATGAATTAAAAAGACTTACTTAGTAAACTAGTATGTTCTTTTTTAAAGGCTTCACTTAACCTTTTGTTCTTTTTACTTAGCTGGGTTGTACTACATACCACATACCTCGCTTGAAGAAAAGCTTGTGGGGATTTTGTGCAATCAGCGTAATTCAGAGCCTTCGAAAATGTGTTTGAGTACAGGATATATGAGCACCGAGTGTGACGAACCCAGTGCACGTTCAAGTGAAGCCGTCACGTGCGTAAGCAAGGAAAAATGCAACAATGATTTTGGATGACCGCAAAATGTGGTTGACGGCTATTGCTGATATTTTAAGGATATCAAAGGAATATGAGAGCTGTATCGTTCATAAATATTTGTGACTGCTAAATCTCTTCGCAAAGATAATGAATGACTCTGAGCAGTAGTTGGATGTCTTTAAATGTATTTAACATAAAATTTCTCGTCTATACCTATATGTGACTATCGCTGAAATGTGACGTTTTACTCCGGGGCACACTCGATAGTCATCGAAGCGACTGCCTGCGGTGAATTACGCTTCGGATCTCGCTATCAATATCAAAACCAATTTTTAAAACCGTTCAAATATGTATGTTGTGGCTGATTGGAAAATCTGTTGAACAAACTTGTTCGCTTTGAATGTTTCGCTCACCCATATTATAGAAATATTTTTCAGAGAGCTTTTTAGATATCTTTTGCAGTCAGATTTTAATTAATTCTCCAGCCAATGACAGGCGCTGCGCATAATTCACAATACAATGAAAAGATGGCGTGCATTTGTTGCCATACCAAGAGCAGTTGTCTAAAAAATCAGGTGCTCTTTCAGCTAGCTAAACTGACAGCTTCATTACGCCACACATAAATACGAGTATATATGAGCGCTACGAAAGTATGCGCTAATTTATGGACTTTTTTCACTTCTACAACAGAAGATAAATAGCACGCGCAGTTCGCCGTCGTCACTTCAGCAACAACGGTGGCAAATTGCCACACTTGTATGTGTGTGTGTGGTTGAGTGTTTGAAGCTGCAAGTAATTTAAATGTCATTCAAGTTGCGCTGGCGCTAAAAGTTTATTTCATTCCGCCTTAGTTCTGCAAATTATGTATTTATTAATGTATTCAACATGCACTTTTCACTTACCTATGCTAAGAAGCGAGAAAATGACAGCTGGTAGCAGCTGTTGCCACATTGGCGCGCGCACGTCTGGCTGGCGCGAATGCATGCTGTCTGTCGCTGTGCCGGTGTATGTGTGTGCTAGTAAGTGCGGTGGTTGCTGCAGCTGCTATTGACGCTGCTGTGGCGCCTAGGGATACACGCGATTCACGGAATTCACAATTTCACAAACTTTCTTTTTACAATGGACGCTGCTGCGCAGCTAACGCTCTGCTATAACGTTGCTTGGCACCTTTGAATTATTTGTATGTATGTATTGGTATATATATGTGTCTCTTTTGGCTTGCTTCGTCTTTCTACTTTACGCCAGTGTTGCACTCACTCACTTGTGTTTGTGTAATGGACATACTTGTTGTTGTTGTTGGTGGGACTGACTGTATTCGCATTGCGGATTTATGCACTAAACTCTTGTCTATTCACACGGAAACGGCGTCAACTCCTCGCACCTCAGTTCATTGCACTGCGTTGCTGCTCACCAACTGTGTGCCACCAACTGCCAGATCAGGCTGCTGTTGCAACAATAGCTGCCACAAACTTCAAGCACTGTCGGCAGTGGGGTTAACAGCGATTTGTTGTTGTGATTCTTATTAAAATTATAGTTGTTGTAGTTATTTTTACTATTACTACTACTATTGTTGTTTTTGTTATTATTATTATTGTAATTTTTGTTATTGTTGCGCGTGTGAAAGTAATTATTATGATGGCTGTCAGCCTTTCTTACGACTATCATGCTGCCACTGTCAGTTTCAATATTTTTCACGTCGGCACAATGCCGTTTTGTTATATTTTACTTACTCGAATGTGTGTGTGTGTGTATTATTTATTTTGTTTTAGTTCATTTTATTTCAGCACAGTCTATTTGTGTCACTTCCTCTTCGAAAATGCCGAATCTACGGAACATAAATAATATGCCATAAAAACTGAAACAATAACAAGATATTTGTATAAAATTATATTGCACAGTTTTATTGAACCGAATGGATGGGCCGTAAGACCTGCGCGTCGCTTGTAGACGGCCTGCTTTACGATTGTTTTATGTTTTACGAATTTTCAGTGGCACTTCAGTGCGCTTGACTCACTTTGCTTTTGAGCAATGTTCGCGTGTGTGTGTGTGTGCACGACAGTTTGCAAGCATCACTTCAGCTTCTACATACACCCCCGCGCCGTTGTCGATTGCGCCGATAGGCGCACAAATAAACTGACTTCAAGTTTTATTGCGCGCTGCTCATAGTTTGACTGCCACTTTGCCACTTCGGCACTTTTATGGCCTTCGTGTTCGTTGGTGCGTTCAAGTGTTGTTGCTGTGTATTTATATACTTTGTTGCTTGCTGTATTTGCACTACTTTTGTTCGATGGTCCGTTTTTCTTATGTTTTGGTTGTTAGTTCAGTTTATGTTTTCGTTGTTGTTGTTGTAGTTGTTACTTATTGTTTTTCGGTATTTTCATTGCACACTTTGGCCTTTTCAGTTCATTTGCGTAGCTAATGTCGGAGTTCTTGCCGCGATTATCGATAAATTTCTCTTGGTCCTAGCGGATTAGCCTGTCGCTGCATGCTTACTTACACATGCATATATGTACATATGTATATATGTCTGGGTGTATTCACTTCACAATTTATTTATATTTTTGTGCACTTCACACGGCCACACCACTATTCTACTTTTGAATTGTTCGGTCATCCAGCATTGCTTGCGCCTTTTTTGCCGCTTGGCTGCGTTACCGTTACGTTTGCCTCTCTTATTTGTATTTGCTCAGCTGCCTCCGCTGTCCACTCTCCCCGTTCGCTTTCGCACCACTGCAATGGCACTATGCTGCCGTTTTATCGTGTTAGCATTCTCTCAAAGGACTTGCGATTTATTGTTATGGTTCATTTGCTTATTTGCTCGCCGAATTTATCTGCAAAGAAAGTGTGTGAGTAAAGAGAAAAGAAAAAAGGAAATGTTAGCTTCAGTTCGGCGGAAAGGTAAGAATAAACAATAAGTGTTTGTTTAATAATAAATGGTTGTGCTTTTGTTGCGCTAAACAAACAGGATTTCCTTGCCTATTTACTTGGTGGTCCTTAAGGATTCCTATGATTGATTAAGCCCTGGCTTTGCCTATCTATGTAAATCATGAATATTGTTTGTTTATGCTTTTTTATCTCTATATTTTGTGATTTATTGTTAGAGCTAGTCAGGTGGTAAGTATTTGGATCATATTAAGCGTACAAAATGCAGCTGGTTGGGAGATTTTTCGTTGTGTAAATATTTGCTCTGTTGGGACATATTTAAAATATTAAAGTGCTTGACAATAAATCTGCATGAATTATTTACTCTTCGCATTCACTCGCTAAGGGTATCATTAAAATGTTACATGGTTTCAGAACGGAGATTCTTATTTCAATAATTTTGTCAAATGGAAAGTGAAGAAAAATAAGAAATGAGCACATTTGCAACACAAGTGTGCGTTGCTTTTCGCACGCAAAAATTCGGCTTTTCCTTTGATTGAGAACAAAGACTTAGCTTACTTAGCGATGAAGTTGATTGTAGAGTTATAAAATATTTGTATAATTGGTAATAATTAGTATTTCCCTAAGATATAGTAACTTATTACACTGTGCACCAAAGGCTAAAGTAGCACTTGTCCAACATGGACATAGCCTCATGTGTAAACTGTCAAAAGTGCGACGTGGTATCGAGAACCATAGAGCATCTGATGCTAGATTGCACAGCAATCTGTAATACACGTATAAGGCCCTCGAATGCATAGAAATAAATAAGTATACCCAAATTTTTGCTGATCTAGCACCGCATTTCGGCTGAACTTTCGGCTATAGTGCGCTGATTGTTGTTTACGAGCTCCTCGAGCATTGCTGGTCTCTTGAAGAAAATAACCTATACTTTTGGGTATCGAATTGCGTTTAAAAAATCCTCTCAAATAGCCACGATTTCATTTGTTGGAGAAGCCATTATGCCAGAAATGGCCTTATTTGAGAAGATGATTTTTCGTTGAATGTTAAATTGAAAATTTTTCAGAGAACGTGAATTTGCGTAATAATTGTATACAATTTTCAAAGATTTTACCAAACTGAAACGTGAAATGATAAAATGGCAAGCCTACTTGAACACACTGACAAATCCGTAAATCAACATACATGCCGCGAGCTGTCAAAATCACGTCATTTGTAATTCGTAGACGCTGCATCTAGACAGGGACCACATCACCGCAATAGCGCTAGGAAAATTTATGGAATTCAAGAGGGAATGCATATGATTTAAAGAAGGACACAATGGACCTTAGGCCGCGAGGCAAACCTCAACTAACTTCTATCCTTACATTCTAAGCTAGAAAGGCTAAATAATTTCAGCAGAAATTTTTGCTTTCAAAGAGAATACCTGAAGAGAAATTTAAGAAAAACTTTCTTTTCATGATACGGTAGGTTATCTGTTGAAAAATAGCATAAGGGTGTAATTTTGAGAAAAATGCGTTTAAAGACGTCGCACTTAGCCTAGCTAGCCTCGAGCGCACAACTTCTCAAGGCTGTATCTCCGAAACTATTACTCCGATCAACATGAAAATTTAGGACAATATTCTAGAGGTGTTATAGAATTTAATAAGACAAAAAAATTTTCGATTTTTTGAAACTGTGAAACCCATGTAGGCTGTCCGTGCCTACTGTAACTTGAGTAAAATAGAGTTTTCTAAATGAAAATTAGTATGCGCATCTCTTGACGAAAAATTTGGGCTGTCACACTATCTGCCTCCACTAAATGTTAAAATTATATATTCGCCTAGCGTACACAGGTTTTCGTATAGCGGTGACAATTAATGCATATATTTTATATCTTAATAAAATTGAAAGAGCGTGTTTTTCTGAAAACAGTTAATATTTATGCTTAGAATGATTAAAATGTGGTGAAACCGCGTCTTAGAGCCCATTTAACTAACAGTTCTTTTGATGGTACTTCCCTGGCTGGAGGCCTTGCAAGTTGCATCAGTATGAAATGTCCGATTATACTCGAACTTAGCACTTCCCCACTTATTTTTAATTGCAAATGATATACTCTCCTATCCCATTTCCTAGTGCATTTGCCACCAAAAACAAAAAAAAAAAACCGAAATATTGCAAAAACAACAAGAATGATAACAAACATGAACTACGCAATAACAATTTGCTTTACTTTGTACTAAAACAAATTTTCGCAACCGGAGGCCACGTTAGCCGACAGACGATGCACGCGGCACACACGCAAACAAGGCAACTCAGCACACACAGATATGTCAGTTGGAAATTGCGCTTATTCATACGGACACGTAATCTGTTGTGTAATGTCTTTAGTTGTGTCAACTTTCGTTTAAGTAAAGACGAAATAATTCTACAAGTGAAAGTTTTGAAATAACATTAAGATAAATTTCCCCGGGGAAGTCGACGAACAAAGCAAGGCTGCGGTGCAAGCGGCTGAATATATGTATGTACACACAAACACATATAAACGTGTACACATATTGCTCTGGGGAAAATGTGGGATTTCAAAGCGTTCGCCTCCAACTCCATAGGCTCCAATGTGTATACAATATTTACCGAGCGTAGGCTTCGCAAACATAAACTACAGCAACAACAACAGTAGCAGTAAAAGACGACAAAAGGATGTCAACACTTTACGCTCTGGGTATACGCAGCAATGCGCCGCTGGCGGGTATCAGGGGACGGCGTGAGTGTAAGCTAGTAACACTCAGACCGAAAGCAAGTGATAATCGAAAACAAGCACTGGCAATTTTATCGCTTTTTAGCTCACACACACACGTGCATGCCTTGAAAATATTTATATTTTGTGTATAGTGTTGTGTGTAGTAAAATGAAAGTTTTCTCCGCGTGTGTGTGTGTGTGACGGCAGTTCATATTTGGCATTGTTGGCAGTTACTTTGCCAAAAGTCTCGCATAAACGCTTGCACACGTGCGGATCTCACATGAATTTATGTGTGTTTTCGAATGTTTTAATTAAATAACTGTAAAAATTTAAATGGCTTGGAAGTGTAACGCGGGCGTGTAGAGAAAATTGAAGGTTAGAATTTTGAAGGTTGAGTTCTAAGCGCATTTTTGAAGTAAATTAGTAATATTATGTATACCCAGTGAGCAAATAACGCGGTTAAGCTATTTTAATTAAATGCAGTTTTGTGAAAAAATATAATAGTCTTTCCAATACAAACTTCAGTATCATAAAAAGTCAAGCTGCGCAATATTATTTAAAGTTTGGGTTTCTGTAGTAAGGTCCACTCACATTAGAATGTCACAGGGTTGGATCTCCATTGGCGTTTGGCGTTTTAGCATTGAGCCAATGGACCACAGATGCATTGTTGGCTGACTGCAAACTCCCTTTGGTCTAGAGGAGAACGTAGGAGGTCTTCTGAATTGCTTGCTATTAGAAAAGTTCATCTTGTCGCAATCGTAGTGGTTCTGACTGCATGAATATTCATCAGTTCAAGGCAAAAACTTCTGTCGGACGCAAGTTGTCAAAGTTGTATTGAAGAGAGAGTGAACAAAACATGCAGGCACTTCTTGAAGCATTACCGGTGAACCAGTTGACATTGCCGAAACAGTCTTTAACCCTCTCAACAAATCTCTGATGGTTCAAAACACTTTGTAGATTTGTAAGAGTCTTATGAGCTATTATATATACGTATTAAGTAATATAACTGGCCAGAACAGCTGTCCAAATGAGGTTCCCTGTAAGGATTGTCCTCATAACTTAACACTAGTCGACTTGGAAGTTTTTCGGCTCACGTGGCTCCGCAAATATTTGCGTTCTAAATTGTGTTGTGTATGTATGCATGTGCTTCAAGGCGGAAGTGTCAAAGAGTTGAAACACAAATAGCTGTGTTAAAATTCTTCTAGAACATAACACAACTACGGAAGTTTGGCAGGCGAACAACATTTTTTACATTCATTTACAGTTTTCAATGCGCTTGTGTGTTCTTGGCGCATTTTTATGTACTATTTCACTTTTTGAGTAAATATTTTATGTGCACGTTAGTTTATTTATGGATTTGTAAACTGCTTTGCTTGCTCATGCTCTTCGAAGCCTAAAACTGCTTTAAAAATAAAAAAAGAAATATTATTGAAATGTGAATATTTATTTAATGTATTACTTTGAGTTAATAGTAAGACTTTGTACATAATTTCAAAAATTCTTAATTTATTCATCAGAATCTATGCCCATGCAGAGAGTGTTGGCAGCTCATATTGGTGGAATTTTCTTCCTTTAAAGCTAAGTATTATTTCTAATTGGATTTCTATTTTTTAATGAAATGGCATTCCCAAATGTACTGCTTTAGCTTGTCGTTAATCCTATATACTCTTTATCATAACCATAATATGTTACTCATACGCATTGTACGACACTTAGGTTGAACAAATTTATTTAGTATATAAGTCTCTGTGCTAAATGTAGAGGCTTAAATATGCTCTAATATCATCTAATATATTGTTTATCTATGTTGCAAAAGGCATTCTTTGTTTTGCCAAAACTTGCAATTTGTGAGGAAAAAACTTCTTTTGCTTTGGTTTGGGTTCAAACTCATACAGAAAACTGAAAAAATTTCAACATTAAAATCTTTATGCACATATACATAATATAGCAATATAACATGCCAAATTTATTTTACGTGCGCATTGTGATAACAGTATGTGTAAGCTACCCCACAGTGTGCCGGAGCGTATGAGTAACATTTGCTTGCAATTAAATATTCATACAAAAAGAAGGGATAATATAAAATTGAAAAGCCTGAAGGTGATTATAATGTATGTGTAAGCATAATTAAGGAATTTGAAGCATATTTGTTTATAATAGCAGCAGGAAATGGTATCTTCAATGGAGAAAAAGCTTTTGATAAAATTTATAAAACGATGAATTAATTCAATTTAGAAAAATGAATGTTAACATCCACGCACATATGTATGAAGATTGCAGTAGAAGCAACAAAAATTATAATAATTATTCAACTATTAATAAAAAAATAAGTTAAAGTTAGTGCTACAGCTAACCGAGGTCGTCGGAATGTTTTCTCCTAACCAGGAGTTAAGAAAAATATTTAAGCGCAATACGAAGAAAGAACACCAAACTGTAGAAACCAGCAGGTGAATTCCTTTTTATATTATTTCTATAGAGAAAATCTTTTTAAACACCAAATTAGTTCTCAAATTATGATTTTCCTGCTTTAACTACGCAAACTTATGCAGACAAGCGCTGAAATGTCAAACGATTTAATTTGCATTTAAATATGCATAAACAGGTTTAAAAGCTAATTTTAGCGCAAACCACCCGCCGGTATAAAATAAACAAATATATGCGACATTTAGTTAACATTAGCATATATAAGCTGAAATTGTGAATATACGCTTAAGAAGATTTCGCTTCGCAACACAACAAACGTGCACATACATATACACAGCCACACATTTTGGCTCACATATACATACATATGTGTATACCGGCGCACAATGACTTTATTATTTATTCAGCAGAGAATTACTCATTCAAAATTTGTGGGTCAGAATAACAATATACGCTTGATTACATTTGAGCAGAGGCGAAGCGCCAATTTAAAGCTCCACCTTATGCACCACGAGCTGGTGGTGCCATCTCCGCCATAACAAGCGTGATAATAACGGCAACAACAACAACAAAGGTTCTACATTCTTTAATTTCAGAGCAACGGTCGCTTGGTTGTTGCAACAGTCACAGCAGTCGACATCCGGCGCCAAAAGGCAGCCGAGCAGACAGACAGTTAGTTAGTTGAGCTGTGATTGAGCGAACGAATGAAAAGTGAAGCGCCAACAATGCATTTGCCACACCGGCAGCGCAGCAAACTCATACTAGCAGCTCTGCGAACATATTCATATTTAATGTGATTTGGACGCGTTGCTCTTCCTCTAAGCGCGTACATACATGCACATACATACTCGTATATATATATATTGAATAATTCCTCAGTTTGCTTGTGTGTTTGTGCTCATATTTACGTTTGCGCTCAGCGCTGAAATCAGGGCAATGGCAGCTATATCTTCTATGCTGCGCTGTGATGTTGGCAGAAATGTCACGGCACGGCAAATAGGTTGCCCGGACACACAGACACGCAAATATTTCTATGAAAGCTGGTTCACTCACCCACACACTCTTATATATATATACCTATATACATATATGTATGTATATTCATCGCTGCACTACTTGGTGGCAACATATTGATATGGCGTGCGGGGCATAGCGTATGCAAAGCAGTTGCCTCGCTTTCACTAGCTCGCCTAAATGGCTTCTACGCTACAGCACGTTGGCGGTGCGGCTGGAAACTAGGCCACTGGTTTCAGTGGCGGTGACATTAATGCGCCTGAATTTATGCAGTTGACATTCACCGCTGTCAAGATAATGCAAGCATATGCAAAATTTATGAAATGCGCAACAGTAGAAGTGATGACAAAGGCGACAACGGGCGACAGTGGCCGGAGTTGGCTAAAATATGCGTTGCAATTTTCTTCAAATTGCAAGTGCCGGGAAAAATATTAAAATTTAACATTTTCCTGTGATACTTAAATGTGAAAGTTATGTAGCATACGGTGTGTCGAGGCGTATGAGAAACATTTGCCTCAAATTCATTATTCATATATGAAGAGGGTATAATGTGAAATTTAAAAGAATGAGAGCGAGTATAATGTATGTATGTTAACATATATTCCAAGTATATTATTTATAAATACAGTAATTGGTCTCATGTATATGAGTATATAAGAAATGCCGTGAAATTTTGTTTTCGAATAACAGTTTTGAGCCACCCTGAGTCACTGAATTTGGAAACAAAAAAAAAATATTTTCTTCGAGGAGAAAGCTGGGAAGACGAGAAAACTGGCTTCCTTTTAAAAATATTCAGTCAACCACTTTATTGGAGTTTTAATTGGGATATATAGGTGTCCAGTAGTAATAATAGGCAAATGACTTTAGTTTGACGTTACGCGAATATTCTCATAGAAATGATTTTAAACATAATGTACATACAACTACAAAAATACCACTATAATACTGAGTCGCAAAAAAGTCGCTTTATGTTACAGGAAGGAGCCCAGTTGATAACCCAACGCACACAGCAAGCGCGGAAGGTAATCTCAAAACTATTTTACGACTATTCCTTGTTAAACTACAGAATAAATTATTGATTCTAAACGAAATTTTTCTTTTTATTTTTGGCCTTGGAAAAGAGTGCGCCTAAGCTTCTTGGGTCAAAATGGAGAGCATTGGTAGACCATTCAGCCACAGTAAGCATGAGAATACTTCACAAAACTGTTTTCGAAATGTTTCCTGTTTTTACAACAACTCTAAGCAATCGTAAACAATAGTTTAGTTTAAAAAAAAAATCTCAATGCGTGTTTGACTAGAAAAATGAAAAAATTTAAGCTGTAGTATTTCGAGTACAATAGAGCGGGGTAAAAAATAAAAAAAAAATCAAATAAAAATAAAAATACAAACAAAAAACATTATAGTAGGACGAAACCCATTGGGAATAAAATAAATAGCAAAAATTATGGAAAAAACTATTTATGACTGATTTTCAGTCGATAAAATTAACGTGGCTAAATTTTTAAAGATTAAAAACAGTTTGTCTCAATTTCAGCAAAATTACGAGTGCTATAGAAAAAAGTTATATGGCAAATTTGTAGGTTAATGCAAGTTTTAGAACTTTTGTATATACATCTTGTTCATGTTTCTGCACATAAGCTAAAAATGTTTGTCAAAAATGCAAATAAATAAATTTTTTGGCGTTCTTATTCTTGTCTAATACAAAATTTTTTTTTTTGTTTACAAAATTTGGTGTAAATTTACCTTCTTATGTTCTTTTGTTCTAAATATAACGAATTTTTTATTTAAAATATAAAGAAGGAAACCTTATTTTGACTTACAATCGAAAAAACAAAACCCTATTTTTCAAACATTTTTACATATTTTTAATTAGTGTGCTTACTCTTCGTTGAAATCTCTACTTTGCCAAAAAAAATACCCAAACTCGATTTTAAATGCTTCTCCAGCGCAGAAGTAAAAAGTTTTCAGTTTCAAAACTATTTAAGCAGTACTTTAGGCTGTTTATGCCACTGTACGCCGAAGATGTGAGTGAAAAATATGCGAAATGAAAAGCGTAGCAGTGGAAAATTAGCGAGCATAAAGTTAAAAAAAAGTAAAAAATAGCGCAAAATGTACAACGTCAAAGCAACGACACACACACACACATACGTATGTACTTGCGCTCGTACTCCCCTGTGCATATTGGTGTATGTAAATGCCAGAGCTTATGCGCAAGTGAAGGTGAACGCATAGATGAAAACGAAGTGCGTATTATAAAAATTACTTTCACTGGCATTGCTTGTTTTAAATAAGTTAAAAATATTTAAATTCACTTTATATTGAGTTCAACAATGGGAAGTGACAGCGCTGTCTTGCGAAATACCTCTCCTTGCACTTTTACCCCCATTTTGCTTGCTTTCTAGCAAATATGCATGTGCCGTTACTAGTGGGCCAGTTTATCATTTCAATTAAGCAGATTTTACTTTACTTCAGCTTTTAAGCAATTTAAAGTCACACGATGTGTGAGTATGTGTGAGTCAGTTAAGCTATAGTGCTTACTGCGGAAAGTAGAAAATAATTGAGTTACGTTGCTAATTTCTTACATGCTCACACATGTGTGCGTAAGCTTGTGCGTTTATTGTCTTCCATTTTGTTTCTTCTATTTTTTTCTGTTATAATTGCGGAGCTTTTTCTTCTTGCTCACACTTTGGGCCACTCGAATCCAATTACTCTCTCTATTTAGGCATGAAGCAATTAATTGTCTATAAGAAACTGGGACGCTTAATTGTAGGGCTATTAAAGGCGTATACTGCTGAGTAAAATTGCATAGACACTCGATAGTTTTATTAGTGAAACATGAAGATACTAATTAAATAGCACGAAAGTCTTTTATTTCGACATCTTAAAGCTGTGCTTCATTCTCTTTGAGAAATTTGGAATTGAGGGAATGTCTTCAGAATGTGAAAGTCATTCAGCTTGATTCTGAGCTACTACGAGTATATATCTAAGACCATAAGAATACTATCGATGTGTGTCTTTAAATAAGAAATATAGTATAAAGTTGGTAACGTTTGACTGTTGTTTATTTTTTTTTTAATTTTTGATCTCATTGGCGACAGACAGTTTGTAATATCACTAAAAAGCCTTAGGCTTGGTTATGATGTTCGTTTGCTGATCGTATATATTAATGAGAATCGATGCTAAAACTTTCCATATATTAATAAAATGGAGTAGTGGTCGCCTCTTCGTACAGGAGTTCATTGAAACTAGAATGAAACTCTGAGGGTTGTTGTCTACACTATACAACTAGCTGTGTTTAACTCTGCCGGTTGGTGTTCAGACTATAAATTTGGTTGTGTGCATTGCTAAAATGTCAATCAGCTGATGAACTTTAATCATTGAAAAAAAGGAAAATAAATAAAACAAGCTATAATATAATAGCCGATCGTTAAACGCGCCTATCGTTGATCGAGTAGCCCGCTGTGGGAAAGGCATAACTGCCCTTCTAATTTTTAAGTACTAATTAATTTGATTGTGCGAAAATGATCCCACCAATATTTTTTTAGCATTCTTTCTTCTTGACTTATCCCTTACGAACTGCTTATATTCAAAATTATTTTATTTATGAATTATACATGGACTCCATTTCAACTGCCTAACTTAGAAAAGCAACATACTCTCATTGAAAATTCTTAACTCGATTTGGAGTTATGAATTTTTAAGATAAAGTGAGTGTTGTCACTGTTACGATGAATATATTTTAATACTTCAACCATTTGATGGTATAACGCGTAAATTGGAAATTTTTGATATTTATTTTTACTTTTTATAGATTAAAAAAAGAACATCTCTGAATATCATTATGTATGCCTGATTAAAAGAATGCTCTACTGCACGATCCTTGTGGGATCCTTCAATTTTACACACAAAATTGCTGACATTCTTTGGCATTAATGTACCGCTGTAAGTGTTAATTTTTCTTTACTCTCATACCAACATACAAGCAAATCTTCTTAAACGACCGGCACTCGATTCTAATCTTTAATAGCGTTAGTATGGAGAAAGCGTAAAGCAGTTAGTTGAGTAGAAGTAAAGTACTCATAAATTGAAATAGCACAATGAAATTCTCTGAAGCAATTAAACGCATAAGTAGCATGCCAGCCCTCCCAACTGGCTGCAGTGCCGAAGAAGGATTGGGCACTTCTAAAAACTGAAAACCTCTTCGGTGTGTAAGCCAAATGCCAATAAGCAGCAGCAAGGACCGCTGCGAGCATTACATTTCCGCATAGATTATTGCCTGAGTGCGGAAGAGAGTTTCGAAAAGAGCATCCAATTAGCTTCTTCATATATGCCAACTGCAAGAACGCTTGCATATTCCACAAGAGACACGCACTCAATACGCCAAGCTCATTTTAAGTGCAAATGAAGGTGTGTGCCTGTGTAAAATGGGTATGCAGGAGGCAATAGCAAATTCTCGGACACTTTCAGGCGTGACAGTCATTGTTCATTCCCAGCAGTACACACGCCTGTTATGGAGCAGACGTGAGTATCCAATAGCAATTATCGCTACAAGACTGTTAGGCTCCTTGGCCGAAATACAAAACACACAAACGAAATAACCAAAAAAAAAGAGCACAAAAGCAAGTAACATGCTCAAACCCGCAACAACAAGTTGTACTACAATCACTAACGGTACTGTCATCACGAAGCTGCTTTAGTGGTGTTGTAGTTGTAATTCGATTTTTGTTTCTTTTTTGCTGGCAGTGTGTTTTATTTCTAGTCTGCATACAAGCGCATAGCTGGAGCTATACCAGCTCTTACTAGCCCTACAGCACATACCTGCCCAGCAGCACCTCGTCCGCCTTTGCTGCATTCTGAACTTTAATGCTGTCTAATTGGCTGCCATGCTTTAAAGAGTCCTTCCCTTGCTTTGCAGCCTCTTACGGTGCGCTTCTGCTAGTTACCGTTAGTCGTGCGTCTGCCATAAGCCTTGAGCAGCTGCAGGTGTCTTTTTGGTTACCAACTTCATATGCATTATGCTACTATGATCAAAAAATAGCACGACTTTGTTCATAATTTCAAAATTTTAAAATTATTCCTCAAAATCTATGGCGCCTACTCAAAGTAATCCCTCCAGACTATAATACATTTGTGCCAACGTTTTTTCCAATCATCGAAACAGGTGTAAAGTCAATTTTTGGAATAGCCTTCAATGCGTCCAGCGATTCACGTTTAATAGCCTCATCTGACTGAAAACGGTTTCGCCGGAGCGATCACTTGTATTTGCTGAAAGTCAGGAGTCACACGGAACTAAATGCGGTGGTTTTGGCACGATATTAATTGAAAATTTGGTTAAAAACACACGAAGAAACAATGCAGTATGCGATGGTGCATTATTGTAGTGCAAAAACCAAGAGCTGTTCGCCAATAATTCCAGCCTCCTTTTGCAAATAGCTACGCGCAACGACTCATAATACTCAAATAGTATTCCTTGTTGACAATTTAGCCGATCGAAAGAAATTCAGAGTGCACCACACTTCAATAATCAAAGAAAACTGTCAACATAACTTTTAGTTTTGACTGTTTAGACGGGATCTTTCGGCTTCGGCTCACGTTTGGCACGATATTCGACCTATTGATCGTCTGATTCCAGGTCGTGGGCATAGATTCAAGACTCACCGCCAGTAATAATATGTTTCATGACATCCTGACGGATATCTAAGTTTCTCAGTACACTTGTTGCTTGTACGTATCATACTATAAAGGGTGGTTTTTAGACATGTGGTTTCGAAGTGAAAATAAAGGGTGTTTTTAGAGATGCTTTGGTCAAGAATTTGCATTAATGGTTTGCCATAATGATTTCACGCCGCATTGAGTCGATTAAATTCCAGTCAAAAGCACAATTTTTTGGCCATTTTTGACAGCAATTAGTGCCGAGGTTGCAGTATGTCAGCATTAATGCGCTGAATATCCGCTCACGAGGCGTTAAACGCTTCGCACTTATCTGCGAAGACTAACGACTTCGCATAACCCCAACCAAAAGTAGTGTAGCGGTGTTAAACCGCATGATATTGAAGACCCACGACGCGAGTTAATGCGTTCATCGAAAGTTTTCTCCAATAAATTTATTGTTACGTTGGCTGTGTGGCAAGTAATGTCATATTCTTCGAATCAAAGTTCGTCCACATCTACCTCCTACAATTTAGGCACGAAAAAGTCATTCATCATAGCTATATACGAGGTATGACAATTAAGTAATGAGACTGATTCCATAAAAACCGTATATTTGAAAATTATTCTACAACTCTGCCATCCCCTTCAAAGTAGTCCCCTTGGGCAGCTATACAGCGATTCCAGCGCGTTTTCCATGCTTCGTAACATTTCTGGAACGCTTCGACTGGGATGTCCGCGAGTACCCTCGTCACGGCCGCCTGGATGTCCGTAATCGATTCAAAATGGGTTCCTTTGACCACCGATTTTGTTTTAGGAAACAAAAAAAGTCACAGGGTGACATGTCGGGCGAATAAGGCGGCTGTTGCAACACGGCGATCCCTTTATATCCCTTATTTATTTTAGAGGCCAAATACTGGCTCACGCTGAGTTCGGTGTGGCACGGCGCGTTGTCGTGACGAAGGATCCAGTTACGAGCGATGTCTGGGCGCACCCTGTTGACTCGTTTTCGTAATGTTTCGAGTAATTAGCAATAGTAGACTTGATTCACAGTTTTCTCCGGAGGAACGAATTCTTTGTGGACGATTCCGCGGCTATCAAAAAAGGCAATAATCATCGTTATCACCTTCGACTTGCTCATGTGAGCTTTTTTCGGGCGGGGCACTATCACCATACACTCTTACAATTTAGCGTACGTTTTCGAAGCTGTTTCGCCCAATCTGGCGCAAAATTTTATCGCGACGCGTTGCTCTTGATTTCGTTTTTCCATTTTCGTGACAAGCACTACAAACACACGTCTACTCAACTTGACGCAGCAGGCGAACTAAACAAGCTAGAGCGATGGTACATATGTATATCAATGGAGAGGGGAGAGATGCCGAAAAAAGAGAAAGGGAATTTCAAGGTCACAGGTTTACCACAAGCGCGGCAATAAAATCAGTCTCATTACTTAATTGTCAAACCTCGTAGAGTGCTTTATTGGTGGTAATTTTTGAAGAAATATGAATCAATGGTTTTCTCTGCTCATATTTTATGAAAAAAAAAAATGTGTACTGATGCCACAGTTAACTGTTTGAGTTCACTTAAGTAAACGATTTGGTACGCTCTGTAGGTGAAATAAATTGCGCAAAGAACGCTTCGTGATACTCAGAGTATCTGTATACTTTGTCAATTTATTTAAAAAAATGTGGATTACTGATGGCTTTTGATGCCCAAAACAGCTTAGCATAGAGATCAATCAGTGACGTTTCTCGACTTGTCAGTGCAATTTCTGATCGCGAAATCTGACAAGGTGCCTACTAATGCCGTCAGTTTGGAACAGCTATTCCCTTGCGCTGCAATTCTGCGAATTTTGGTAGCGGCGCGCAGCTAACAACTGCCAATGGCCTGTCTTTTTTCAAAATTTTAATATTTAAATGCAATATAGAATTAAAAAAATTATAATAATATCCATATATGTATGTCATCTACTCACTTATTACTCTTAATAAACAACTTCCTACAGCTGTATTGCAGACTAGTTGCTTCAGCGGAGTTTAATCTCTTATTCGTGCTCACAATAAAAGCTTAATTTATGCCATCTATCTTACACATTCTCAAAACAGTTACAACAGCATTTTAGATTCATAAAGTTTCACTTCTCTTACTTAACGCCGAGCAGCTCAATTGCTCGCTTCTTTACAGCCGGAATTTACACCTTTCGCTTTGAACGTCTTCGTTAGTGCGCTCGAGCCTGCCTAATTGTGTTTTCAGTCTTTCAAGCAACACTGCACAGTGTTTTCAATGCTACAACAACAACAAAAAAACTAAACAACTTGCATGCAAACAAAACGCCATGAAATGGCAAGTCACAAAAATGTATACAACATTCGAGTCAAGATTAGCTTGGCTCTTGGCAATTGCGATTTTGCGCGAGAATGCTGGAAATTGCACAAGTTTTGCGCTTTGAGCGTACGAAAACATAAACAACGAAGTGAAAACTTTGAAATAACCCGCCGCAGAAGTGAGCATTTTCGAATTTATTTCGAGAGCGCATTTAGCCAACAACTGCTCGTCAAAGTGCAACTTTTCGTTGTAGCATCCTTCCGGCTGCGGCGCTGACAAAGTGCGTACAAATACCCGAATTGCCTATTTCAGCTGACGACGACGACGACGAAAGTTTCACGGCATTTCACTTTAGAATTTTCCTTTCCCACACGTACTTTTGCCGTACATTCCGCTGCACACATTTACATACATGTGCTACCGCGTGACATAAACACACACACATATGCGCAGGTTGGCACGCTCATACATGCATAGCGCCTGTAAACATATGCGCCCAGCATGAGTGATATGTGATTCGGTTTTTTTTTCGATGTCAAATGTTTCCGTGCGCGTTGCGCCCGAAAGCGAAAAGTTTTCAACACTTTGCATGAGTGAAAACAAATATGAACCCAGCGTTACACAAACACACGCACCAGCGGAGGTATGTGTTTTTGCGCGTTTGTCGTCATGTCGAATGCAAGCAGAGTTCAAAACGGTAACATGGTTTTCTATAAGCCAGTGTGGCCACATTCTCAAAAGTGCCCATATACACACATGCACACGCATACATACAACACCATTAATAAACTTGAAACGTGTGAAAGTGTGAAAATGAATAATGCATGTGAGGAATCAAGCTGGCGTGTGGGGGACATATTCCCATTTTTACTTTTATGCATGAACTTTCAAATATATTTTTTTGTTTTGAAATTTGGTTTGCTTTCGCAAACAAGTTTGCATTTTACGTTTGAAGACCACAAAGGATTTCGAGTTTTCACTCAGACAGCATAAATATTTTCTGGTAGTTGAATGCAGCATTGCTTTGTAGCAGCGAAAATGGACTTGATCGGCTGTTACAATTTTAGTTTTTTTTTTTAATTAAGAATTGCACCAACAGGATGGAAATGACGACGAGAGCGGACTTCACTTATCAGTTGCCCACTTAGTCCGAAGTAGCACCTGGCAGGAGTTATTCTTCATTGTATTAGCAGCCCGACGAAATTATTTACGACTTCAAAGTTATGACTGTCAACAGCGACGTGAGCGCCAAGTCGCGAGTGGCGCTTGCTGAATATCTGGTCAGTTGTTGGAGATAGTATAGGACCGGTTCTATTTATTTTTGTCACTGCTTTATACCAATAAAATGAAACATATTAATAAAATGTTCTCTGTGATTCATTAAAGTTCCTCCCATGCCATCACAAATCATGTGGAGTACAGTCAACAGGTTATTCGAATATCAGGATGATATTTGTATGGGAGCTAGGTGAAGTTTTAGCTCGACTGCATTCATTTTAGAAAAACATACACCGTTATGATAAAGTATGCTTTCTCATTTTCGTTGAGATAGCTTACACATTGGCCGATATATGGGGCATAAAATTACCCGGAAGTTCGAAAATCTGTACAATAGAGGTTTGACAAATAAGTAATGAGACTAATTTTACTGCAGCGGTTGTGGTAAACCTGTGACCTTGAAATTTCCTTTCTCTTTTTCCGGTATCCCTCCCCTTTCCATTGATACATGTACCATAATATATTTTTAAATTACAAAACTTTCCCAGTAAACGCCACCTAGACTTTGGAATATGAAAACGTTATTTTTTGTACGCCCTGTACATAGAGTAGATGTACATAAGTGCTTGTATATTTCGCCAATAAATTTATTTTGCTTCAATTAAAAAGGCTTCCACTGACACGTCCGAAGCTAAAAATGTGTTTCACTTGTTCAGTTCTAATATAAATACGACAACATCAACTTTTAGGCGCAGCATTGAATTATAATAGAATTTTTGTACTCATTTTTCAACTTTTTGTAACTTTCTTCAACCTTTCCGAATTTAACTTTATTTTTGGTTAAATGAAGCTTAAAATCTTACTCTATATGGTTCATATCATACAAAGTGATTGGTAGCACTGGAGATATACGACTACAATGATATCTAGTGACAAAATACGAAAATACTTTTTCGACTACCCAATTTATTACCAGAAAGTTTATGAAATTGAAAGAAAATACGACTAAATGTTGAATAATATATCATGTTACACTCTATCGTGAGAGCATTTTCTTTCATTAGGAAATTTCGTTTCTTCTTACAATATAAACTTGTGCTTCAAGCGAGCAAACGTTATGCAACAGAACGCTAATTAAAAAATGTGAAAGAATTTTAAGAACAGCTTACCAGAAATAAGAGATCAAAACAGAATACCTAGAATACAAAGCTGAGTTGAATAAAAAAAAACCGAGTATGCCCGGAAACATATTTCTTTCTGTGCATGGAAGGCCAATAAGCCTTACATAACTGCACTCGCACACAAGCTTTGTTTGTGCTCTTGCATAGTTTTTGTTGTTGCCCATACATTCTCTGACAGGCAACTCACTCATGTGCTTATGCGTGAAGTTAGGTGCACTTTAATTTGCTTAGTTTCTGTTATGTGTGTGTGAGTTTGCGTTAAACTTTTATTCACTCAAGAATGTGGCAGGTTTTTTTATGCTCGTTCTACCGATTCAACCGACTGACTGGCTGACTTGGCATTTTATAAACTGAATCTTGCGAGTGAAATATCAGTTCACTGTCTATCTGTGCCTTTTTTTCAGTGTTGTTTTTCCTTGTAGTTGCGCCACACTTCATGCGTTTTTCATGGCGCTCACCGCATCGATTATGAACCCAAAGCAAAGCTGGCAGATGTCGAGAAAGTATGTGAGCGCACATGTGGGATTTCAACTAAACTCTTCAGTTTATGCAAGCAAAGCTTTTGATGCGGCCAATAGAGCGTTCTGAGACAAGCATAAAAAAGCAGAGAGATGTAAATTTTTTATCGGCCGTAAAATTATGCACACACCACCGCAGCGGTGGCAATGTCCAGTCTTGTAGTGAGGCTTCCAATTTAGGGTTTTCCAGACACATTGCTCCTTCACTTCAGTGCATGACCGCTCACAGCCTGGCAGCCTTCAAACTTGTGCCGCAACCTTGGAGATTATGCAAATTTTGTGGATGTAGGGGGCATAGGAAAGGGTACATTTCTAAGTTTTTGCTTTGTTATAGGTTAAAGCGTAGGCTAAGTGTAAACTGCTGGTGTATTTAAAGCAGCAGTGAAGAAGAAGACAATATATTCATTGCTTTGAAAAAATATTATTGGAAATATAATATTATATATAACAAATTCATATTAATTTACTTATCAGTAATTATATTTCATTATCTAAAATAAAACATATTTTTAATCTAAGTTAGAGTTTTAAACTGAAAATGATTGGTTATATTTTTTAATGCGAGTTTTACTTAAGATGTATGAACTCATTCCTGTATTCCTGTTCCACTGCTATTCTAGTTCAAGCAATCTGACAAGACTTGATGACACAAGAAGAGAAAGGAATTTTCTAAAATTAATGGAAATGGTATTTAAATTGAGCTTACAATAAAATGTCACTAAAAGTAATAATATAATCAAAAGTAAAAACAAACAAAAATATTTTTTTTTCAGATTTCCTAATAAGCAACACTATTAATTTGCATCCTTGCAGCCCAACATATTCTCAAAGCTTCTTTCGTTATTCATAAGCGAGACATGTAATTAAATATTGCAGAAAACACAAATTTTCAGCTTCGACAGTATTTACAAATTTCGTTTTACTACAGGTAAATACCCAAAAGTGGATTAAGTATTGAAATTTCAATGTAAACACAAAATTTTTAACCAAGATTGAATTACAAAGCAGATGGCAATAACTTTTATAGAATTAACTGAAAAATGCAATATTCTTTTCGTATGCAAGTGTATGACAACATTTATCATATTTATCATCGAATACCAAAAATTCACAACTTTGCTTACATTGATATGTTACTCATGGAGAAAACAATCAATCAATTTTTTTTACAGAAGATTAATAATTTCGAAATTATTTCGAATTTTATTTTCTTAGCTAACCCTATACACCTTTTATATTCAGAAATAAATATTATTCGTAGTGTTTTAAAGAAAGATCAGAAAGAAGTGTCTGAGACCCTGAGTGTATATATACATATGTAACGGAAATTGCAAATAAAAGGCAATATATTTAATTATTCGCCAATATTTATTTTGTTGCCTTCAAAGTAATCCCCACCAGTAGTAATACACTTATGGCAACGATTTTTCCATTTCTCGAAACACTTTTCATAAGCATTTTTCGGAATGGTCTTCACGAGTCTTCATTCGAGCGGTAATTTTAGTTTGAGAAACAAGAAAAAATCATACATACATATGTAGCCAAATCTGGTGAATACGGTGCTTGATTAATTATATTCATTGCATTTTTGGCTTTAAAACTGGTAACAATCGTGACTCGATACGATGGTGCATTATCATCCAGTAAAATCCATTAAATGTTCTATCACAATTTCGGACGTTTTCGACGGATGTTCTCACTCAAACGCCTCAATACGGCCAAACTTCTTCTTATTAACCGTCCGCCCTCCGGAGCAAAATCATGATGCACCAAACCACGAGTATTGAAAAAAGAGCATCCCTCACCTCAGTGATTTTTAAGCGGTTTTGTCGTGGCTTTTTCGGTTTCGGCTCGTTTTTTCCCCTTCATTCGGATGATTATTGACTTGTTTGCATTTCAAACTCATAAAACCATGTCTTATTGGCAGTTACTATGCCCTCCATGAATTTGTGATCACAATACGCACCAAAAAGCATGTCCAAAGTCCAAAGACCACTTTATGGTACTATTTTTGAAGAAAATTCAGCTTTATCGGAACGAGTCGAGTAAGAACGCGTTTCATACTCAGAATATCCGCCAAAATCATTCGAACGAACACTCACCTCGCGACTTTCAAGTACTACATCCTTCACTTGTTTAATATTTTCAACAGTAGAAGAGTTCGAATCTCCGAATGAATTGTTCAGATAGTCACTAAAGCATATATCTGTCAAATATATTGACCATTAAAAGTTCTCACAAGGAATTTTGTGTTTGTGAACTGTTGCTATAAGGGAGATCCAGACTTCCTTATTAAATAACTTCTTGGAATTCTTTCAGTTACTTGGTTGTTAATCCAGTTGAGAGCCTTACAATTCAATACAATAAAAAGGTATTCTAGTCTAGAAACACAAAATTAAGCGATCTTTCTTTTAGTCTAGAAATAAATAGTCTAGTCTAGAAATAAAGAAAAACTGATTTTTTATACTTTCAAAGTTTAATTATTCAAAAATGTGCCTAGAGCAATTTTTTCAAAATTCGAATTATAAGATATTTTGTTTTGCTGACCCGACATCCAAACTCGTTCGGTCGGAGCTAAAACTTTTAACACATATTTCTCGAAACTATCTTTTTCAATGATACCACGATTTCTCAGTTTCTTCCACACCGCTTTAACTACATTTTTTTTCTTTACCAGCTGTCAATTTTCGAAGGTTTTATCCTTTTTATTTTCGATTTTTTTAATGTTTACTATACAAATGGGTTGTAAAAATATTAATTGCCTCTTGCTTACGACACTTCAAAAATTATTTAAAATTCATGCCTGTAGATTAGAATATTCCCTTAACCTGAATCTGTTTCAAGCAGTTTCTCTGTAACCTTTATCAATTTTTCGCTCACTACCTCGATTCTTCGTATAACATTTTGATTGATGACTCTATGAAAAATAATTCCAAACACAAATTTATGTTACGAAGTTAGTCACTTGCAACGCATGATGGCTAAACTCATGTAATCCATTAATTAACAGCACTCCAATTAGGTATTTAAAGCCTTTTATCCACGTTTTATAGCCCAAAGTTAAACGATTTCAATCAATTACAATTATGTCAAAACTTTTAAGTAATTGCATTGTAAATAAATAGTCGGTTGAAGATAGCACACACCGAAGAACCCAAAACTCAACCAACAATCAGTGGCACTACCGCTTTTCAACAGCCCAAAAATTCAAAGGACATCCTTTAAACGCCTACGAATTCAGCAACCCTTTAAAAGATTTACATTTAAAAGTTTCAAATTAAATTCAATTTCATAAATTAATAGACACACTAACCCTGCAGCACACAAACGTAGCGACCGCAAGCATTACAAATACACCGTTGCCTGTAAAAGTAAATAAATTTATAAATAGACGCATGCTTTTAGGCGCCTGAAATTCTCGATACGAACTAATGTATGCAAACAATTCGTTCAGGCGTCCAAATTGGCAACATATGTGCATACATATACGTATGTATATATATATAATACAGATATGCCTGTGTACATATGTCGCATAGAAAGATCTCAAGTGCGTCAAGCGCCGTTGCCACTGCCGCCACCGCCACCATCTTCAGCACATAAACAAGGCAAACTTGTTTACCACAAATGTTATTCAATTTTCGGAAAACAAGCGTCAGTACAACAACAACAGCAGCAGCAGCGGCAACAATAGCTAAGAAAATAATTACACTAACAGCAAAAGTGTTGAAAGCAAACATGTGGCCGCAAAGTAGGCACACCCACACGCACACACACACACACATACACTTACCGACAGGCGAGCGTCTGTTTGCTGGGCGTTGCAACGCAAACAGAGCGTAGAACACTTTGAGCGCTTTCGAAACCATTAAACTATTCAACGAAAACTACTTAATGACAAAACCACACTGAAGCAGCCCACAAACCTTAAGCACACACATAAGGCACAACACTCGGCCGCCTTTGCCTGTGTGTTAGTGTGTGCACAGTCAAGCCTCCTTTGCATTTACTTGAGTGTTGGCAAGTACTATTTCTTCGTATCAAATTGCTACATTTCACACAAAAAATTGTTGCTGTAATACAATGAATGAATCACAGTTTTTGGTCAGAGATTAAATGTGTACAAGCGAGTGAGGGTTTTACAGATACATTCGTACATATTTACAACTGGAAAAAACTGTGCATGTACAGGTTTCAATTTAAATAAAACGAGTGAAGCTGTTGCATAATAATAATGTTTCTGTTGCTTAAATTATTGCTGTGGATTATAGCTACCAGCCTGAACCTGAATTGCTGAGTGCGGGCTTTCCTTAATCAAACCAGTTTCTGGATATTACCTGGAATTATAATTGAAAATTTTAACTACAATTATTAAAAAGGTATATGCAGTCAGTCGTTAAAATTTAGTTTAAAAATTGAGTAGTTCGCCTAAAGGTATGCATTTCAAATATGAAATTTTAAATTAGTCGCCTAAGAATATGCAATAAGCACTAAAATTATAGGTTAGGAATTAAATACTATTATCTACCTGGCCAAAAGCAGTCTTTAAACAATTTAGTCCCTCGCTATCAGAAAAAATCGCACTTTTTTTGCACTACTCGTAAATCGTAAACAGTATCTAAAATATGGCATACATTTAGGATGATTGATATTTTATTTAATTAATTTTATTTAATTAATTTAATTTTTTTTATTTCTATTTTTTTTTGCTGATTTTATTTATTTGTACGAGCACGGTATTTTTGATCTCGAACGATTTGGAAGATATTTCTTGAAAAATTTTAACAGTTGTTCCCTTCTGGAAATTTTGGGTTAATAAATGTGTTTTTATAATTATGTATATTTTGTTCTGGTGGCAGGGAATAGACTCTTTGTTTACCGCTCGAAAGAAAAATCCTGTTTCTTCGGATTTTTTATACAAAATATAGATGCCCTTGGCTGTAAATATGAGTTATCCTTTAAGTTCCTTTACTTACAATATCAAACATTTTTATCGCGCTTTATTTATCTTTATAATGAAAATACTTCTTTTTTTATGTATACGCCAAAGGTGGGTGTTAATCATCAAAAGAAACTGTTGGCCGATACCAACAATTATGCCCGATTCGCATAAGCCCATATGCTAATGAACCCCTTTGCCTACAGACATGTGTTTCCGTGCGGAACTACCTGTAGGCTTTTCTTCACAGGGCACGTATTGATTATGTATGTATATAACAACATTTTTATATGTAAGTTCTTATGTTGTCAAAGGTTTGCAGCTTCTCGGGACTGCACTCTCGGTCTTACAGCGATTTCGCCTTCTCGTACCTTTATAATATAATATATGCTTTTATCCCACATACAATATCCCACGCTAGATGGGAGGTTGGCATAAAAATTACTACGTCCCTCGAACGTATGGGCTTTCCTAGTTTATCGGAAAGTATTTGCCTTTCCTTTTGGAAACCTTACCTTTGGCGGACACATTCCGCCAGTACGTGATCTGCTGTTTCGATATAATTTTTGCAGTGCAGGCAGAGGGGAGATTCCACATGCTTGAATTTATGCAAATAGCTTCTGAAGCAGCCGTGGCCAGATAGAAACTGCATAAGGTAGTAGTTCATATCCCCATGATGCCGCGTAACCCATTCTCTAGTATTGGACATCAGAGAGTGGGTCTACCTTCCCTTTGTTGAGATATTCCATCTCTCCTGCCATTTCTGGAGGCATTTTTCATCGATTTTTGCCAGTTCTTGTTTTTATTGGCTAGGCGATATTTTAGCACTCATGTCTCGGACTGATGAGCAATGCTCTGCTGCTATGACTATGGGGAGTCTTCCCGATATAACATGGACTGCATCATCCGACACTGTTCTAATGAATATACTTAGAAATATCAAAATGAACGAAACTTATATTATATAGTACTCTTTTCTGTTAATAGAAGGTCCTGATAAAAGTTTCAGTATTTTTATTTCGCCCGGGTCTCAAAACTAACAAAACTAGTAAAAAAACTAATTTTTGAAATTTCTCGAACAGATAAAAATATTTTATCACCTCAGTATCTGCCAATTACCTAAGAAGCGGTATAGCTGTTTGGGGATTCATATCATAGGTATAAGGTTTATGCGAGCTAGCAACATCTGATGAGTCAGCGTTACGAGTTTTCGAAAAAAAGGTTCTACGGAAGATTTATGGTACCTTGTTGGAAAGATCAAGTCGAGAAGGAATTTCCAATTGACGACAAAAAAGCACGAAAGGAAGAACTGAAGCTGTTGCAAACTCGGCTATAACCGGCGGTGTTTACGTTAATAAAGATATGGATACGAGTCCATTTACTAGTTGGGCATCATGGATAGATGGATAGATATTTGACAGGTTTTAAGCTGAAAATTGTTTCCGAGTATAATATGTACGTGGTTTTTGGTTTTTTCTATGAGAAATTCTTAACGGTTTCCCTTATGGAGCTAACATAAGTGCCTAAAACACTGGGAATATGGTTGGTTTGAAGTTAGATTAGATTAGATAGGTACCCTCTCCGTCTCAACTATGTAGACCCAGCAAATTGATAAGTTCCAATATACTGCTAGGTGATATTGAAGCGTTGTGATCCCTGTTTGAAAACATAGATCTAAGGGCCTTAATTCTGCGGCTTTTGACTGCTTTGCAGTCCATTGGCAGGTGTTCTAGTGTTTCAGACTCTAAGTCCGTTTAAAGTTAAGGAGCGATGTCCTATTCGAACTCAACTAGTTAGACAGACTTCTAAGTATAATTCCCAGATGATGGCACAAGTCGTGGTATTGTCGAAGCGACCCCTTCATGAAGTGTGCACCTTAAAAGAATTATATCTAAATCGGGGTTTCGGTAAGTACTTTGGAACCTATACCTGTTATTATATACGTCAGTAGAAATATGGTTTCAGAACTTTCCTTGTAAAAAATCAAAAGGCAATAACAAAATATCAACATGTAAGTTATTAATTTCAGAAAAAAAAAATAAAAAAATTAAAAATCACAAAGAGAAAAATATGTCATAACTGTAAAGTTCATGCACATATGAAAGTTATGCGCTTTGGGGCCGCTCCAAGCTTATAAATACCGTGCACATTGCCATTCTCGCTTTAGTTGCCGCCACTGCAGGTCATTAGCTGGTTTAGCCCGCGGTGCATTCGCAACAGCAATTTAATTGCAGACACGAGGATTCAAGTTAAGAATCGAAAAAATATACACACTTTAAGCACTATATAAATATTGTATTTAAGTTGTTTAATACAAATGTACTAAGAATTAGACTAAATGAAACTTAAAAAAAATGTTTAAATAAATAATATAAAATTAATTTTATAACTTGTTCCAAATTGTCTTAAATTATTAAAAAAAAATACTGTAAAATTCATTTAATATTGTAAAACAGGTTATTTATTTTTGTGAAAAAAATCATCAAATTTTATTAAAAAATTATTTCATATTATGAGTACAAGTTAGCAGATCAATTGACATTATATATAGTAAGCCTTTAGGAATCGACGATTTCTATTGCAAAACATTCAGCACCAATATGCAAATAAGTATATCGGCTTAAAATAAAAATTTTAGTATAAATATTATATGTAATAAATAAATGAAAATAACAAATTTAACGAATAAATCTTTTGTTGTTTCAATATAAATGTTGAGGACTTGTTTCCTTCTGTTAGGGAATTTTAAAAGAAGAATTAAATATTTTATGTTTACCTTTAGTTTGTCGCATCTAATAATACTTATTACTAGAGTTAGTACTTATTTGTGAATAGTATAGCATGAGGGCCGCTAAGAATAAATCAAAGAAAACGCGCCGAACGTCGAAAAGAGAAATTGCACGATTGGAGCGAAGATGTCGTATATCTGGGAGATGCATTAGAAATAATAGCAATCTAATAAAGGATATATTGGTATCCCATTCAATACGTATGGGATTAGTAGTACATACAAACATTAGAGCGGAATTGATAACGTCCAGATTGTATATGAAAGCACTGTTAGTTATACCTGTGAGGATCAAAACGAGGATTTGAAAACGTTTTTGGGCTCAGTGAGTGGAAAGCCACAGATAGCAGGAAATACTAGTTACATATACTTGGTAGTCGAAAAATTCCTTTCGTATTTTGTCAATAGAATATTATTGAACATAACATAAATGTACATAAGACATACATGTGTGTATCGAAATAAGGTATACGAGTATAAGGCAAAAAGGCCTTAGTATTATTCAGCAAATTTTCATTAATATATAAATTAATAAAAAATTATAAAGAATTAAGAAATCTTAAAAAAGAAAATAGAAGATAGAAAGAAGAAGCTAGAAAAAAAATAAAGAATGCCACAAAGCTGATGTGTTTTCTTACTAAAGTTACAATTAAGAATATCTAAATTAGGAAAAAAAATGTTGCACGTCTGTCCGTGTAAAAAATTTTCCAGAAACAAAAACTCTGTTATTATTAGAGCAAACAACTGAACGCGACTAATTGTTTTTAGTTTGTTTTTTAAGACCACCGAATATCTTGAAGAAAACACAATAAAGAAAACATAATTTTTCCAGAACTAGTCGTGCCTCACCTTGCTAAATGATACTCAGAACAAGCTTTGTAATTGTTATTTGTAATATTAGATAATGATAAAGGAACTTCCTAATGGAACCTTAAACTACAACTTCAACTACATATTCAGCTATAACTTTCTCAAGCCAAACAAAATTTTTCAGGTGCTTTGAAAAGCTTTGAGATTCAGCGCTTTATTCAGCCCTAATTTTATCAAGTTGAATAAGTTAAGTCTTGAGGAGCTTTGGTAAGTTTTGGTATTCAGCGCTTTATTCAGCTATTTTGTTAAGCTGAATAAGCGCTGAAAATGGAAAGATCGCAGAAGCCTGATTCGAAGTTCCAGTTTTAGGCAACAAGAATATGCCATCCGTAGAAGAAAGCGTTTGGGGCCCTAAGTGTCATACTGGCATTAGAGTAAGTTTATAATTACTAATAATTGTTAATAGTCAGAGCTTCTTTTATTTTACAAGTTAAACTAGAGTATCGAGGAGCTTTTTGTAAAGTTTAATATTCAGCGCTTTTTTATTCAGCTAACATTTTATCAAAGCTAAAATCGCAAACTTTGAAAAAGTCCGTTTCTATCCTTAGATAACGAAAATAAGCCAACCGTAGTAGGAAGCTTTTAAAGCGTTAGGGAGAGCTTATATTTACTAGTAATATTTTCACGAAAAAAAAATAAAATTTTTAGGTTCTTTAGGTTTATGAAGCTGAATAGGCGCCGAAATCACAAAGATCAGAAAAGCCCGCCGTAAGATAGAAAATAAAAACTCGCCGAGCTCCTTGGTGAGAGCGAATGCAATGAATGACACCAAAGAGAAATTGCCGATAATGAGCAGCACAAATTTTCACGTCTAAGCTCAGACTTATTGACCGCTTGGAACAGCAGAACATAAATAAAATTTCGAGATGACAATACCACAATCAAATGCTAGAGATGCCAAGTGGAAAAAACTGTATACCAGAATATGGTGAATACTTTTGCTTCCATAACTTCTAACGACAACACGCCTAATTATATTACTTCCGATTTCTGGTGAACAGCCATCTCCATACCAGGCACTGTTTCGGCCAGCTGCCTTGCAAAGTCTTCCGAAAACTGTATTCGGACGGAATGAAGGTATGCGCTTCAAGTGGTGAGAATAGAAACGAAATAGCTACCAGCAAACATGTGCGGTCCACGGCATATTAATCTGAAACTGAAAAGGACGTGTACTCAAGCCAATCTAAGTTTAACGTGGTCCCACATCATGAGCGCTTTCATGACCAAAACCGCATTACTCAGTTTAAAACAATAAGCTCGTTTTGTTAAATGAATTCAACCAAACCGCTAACCACAAAAAGTTATTTAATAACAAACAACAACTGAAAAAGGTACGAAATACTTCAGTTCTGTTTCTACACGTGTTACATTGCAACATAAAAAGCTGTCTTAGCACAACAACAATAATAATAATAATAAATGTGACCACAAAACCAATGCTTGAGGCAACTTTTTCCCCAACCACCAAATGCTTCAGTTTGCACAGGTGACCCATTATGAATGACATCGCTGACTGGCTTCGGTTTCACCGAAACAAAAGTGAAAGTAGCATTGAGAGAAGAAGCGAAGAAAGAGAGAGCGAAACATCCCAAGAGTATCCTTAGCTGCTCAACCACCATACCATCGGTGTGACACACACTAAGCCAGTGCTGTCAAAGCCGAAGCAGAGGTTTCTTTGTATCATGTGACTCAAACTAACTGAAAGTATTTCTAGTGTTTCTGCCGCTGAGTGCTTTTGGCGGCGAGCGCGCTTACAGCTGGACATTTATAATTTACAACTTAGGGTTTTTTAGTACTCCTCACACTCGCGTACTCAAGATAGCGGCGAAGTAGGCCGCTCGATTCGAAGTACAGACATGCATATGCATGCATTTATGTAAATGTATTAGGGTGGTCCATAAGGAAAATTAAAGTAACACATTTTACTAAACTCAAGCTAAACGCACACATTTTTACCCACTATTACCGAGCATACTCTACTTAGACGGATTATTGTGTATATGAAACGTGTTCGAAAAATAATGGGAATTTTCGAAAAATAATGGGAAATTTCAAAAAATAATAGGAATTTTCGAAAAATAATGGGAATTTTCGAAAAAGAATGGGAATATTTTTGCAAAAATATATTTTTTCATCGCAGCCATTCGATACTAAGCATTTATGTCGGCGTGTCTTCCAACTGTCGGCACACTTATCAAACTCGATTTTTTGAATAGCCTTTAACTTTTTCCGTTATGCTCTTTTAATGTTAAAGGAAATACATATCGGGCGAATATGCGACCTGGGACATTGTTACAGCATTGGTTTTTGCCAAGAATTCACGAACAAGCAAAGAAGTGTCAGCTTTAACAAACGAACATCAACAAGCTCATAGAAGCACGGCTAACCTTATCGGGTGCTACAAACAAAGTATAAACAATGAACAGATGGTACTTTAGGGATATTTATGACAAAGTTGTAAAAAAAATTTACAATTGGACACTCCAAACCCGGGAAATTTTGAGTTCTAAAAGACCCGTTATTTTCTGAAACCTCTTTTTATGTGCTTTTTATAGTAGTACTTTTTTAGTGTTCATAACCACCTAAGTATCTAATCTAGACCAAAACTTACGAGTAATTTTTTCATCTGTAGTAGTATGGAGGTGGGTATTAGGTTTTTCGAATATCTTAGTTATATATTTTTAGACAGAAGTACCACCCTAATAAGCATAAAAGTCTTTGCCTACTCTTAGTTCGCTATCCCACGTATTGTCATTGTGTCTATGGCGAAAGCTTCAGTCAGGCCGGCACTTTTGCAATCGCACCTTGGGCCAAAAGTAAGACAGCTTTGTCGTCTACGATTTCTTATTCCACTCGTTATGTACTTATATATATATATATATATATATATATGTACAAGGTATACAGTTATATATTTATATACACAGATATAGAGTTATGAACAGCAGTCTTGCCGGCGTTGTCACTGCTTTTGTCTATGCCTCGGCTTATATTTTATTTATTGTGGCCTTTTCCGGCGGTCATTTGCACATAAATTTTATTTAAAAAAGAAATGCTCAAAGCAGATGAGCAGACTGCCGTCTGGCAGGTGATATTTTAAATAAATATGTTGTTGTTTGCATACCAAAAGCTTTGAGCAGAAGCCGTAATTAAGTTTTAAAGGTGAATGAATTGTGTTGTCGCTTTCGTGCCGCGAGCAAAACAACTCAAGGCAGTAACGCTAATATGGATTTATGCATAGGCAGCTTAGCACACGCCTCCGCAGGCATTCGTAAAGCAGTGCACATGGACAAATAGCGGGAATTTCGCATGCCTCGGTCGACTATAAAAGCGCGAGTAATCAAAGCTAACAAACAGCTTACTTGTAGCAAGCGTTTTAAGCTCTTAATGTGGCTATGCTGCGACGAAGCTGGGAGCTTTGTCAGCTAGTGGCTCAGCGCGTTTGTCATTACAACTTGCGCACTCATCCACATTCATTAGCAAAGCTATAAATACACAAAACACCGCCAGAATGTGCAAATAAAAATTTATTTGTGAATATCTACAAAACGTTGGTGGAAATCCGCTTTCATTAATCAATTTGCCTGCTTTGGGAATTACGTGCACTTTCGTGACACTACAGACATTTGTATGAATTACCATGTACATTTAGGTATGACAAGACACGTATATACTTATGTCTCAGAAGTACAGTTATTATATATGGATTAAATTCTTTTTAATAAATTAATGATTTTTATGTAATATCTAAGGCTGTTAAATTGTGAAGAAAGCTTACTTTTTCAAAAAATTATATTTTTTCATACATTACCAGTTTTCTCTTTAGAAAAATTCCGAATAATAGCTGCAAATCGAGCGGTTTAGTAAATATCGAAACAATTTTCATAAATTTTTTTTAGTTTATTAGACGTAAATTTATTGAAATGCAGCCCTGTGCTGTTTCGTATGAACTTAGATTAAAGCTTACTTCTTGTGCAGCATAGCATGCATTTAGGCGCCATGAGTTTACAAATATTATATGCCAATGCCTTCGGTTTTTACAATTTCGTTTCTTAATGTGCTTAGTGGTGCTCTGATTCTTTGTATATCAAAATAATTAAATGTCGTTGAGAATCATTAAACGTAAAGGACACGTCAAGCTTTGAAGTAATTTCATTGCATGCTTTCAGGCTGTACGGAAATCACACTACAATAATGGTGGCTCAGACGATGAACACTGAAGAGGTGTTAAGATTTTAATGAGCTACTGTGAGCATTGTGAAAGTTATGAAATTATGAGTATTTTGGATGAAGGAAAATGAAAACAAAAAATTGATTTAAAATCTAGGCAGTTCAAAAAAGTATTAAAAAATTTAGCTGGGAGTTTAAGAACGCAAATTCAAAAGTTCTTACTTATAAATTTCAAAAATTAAAAAACAAAAGTTAACGCATATATGCACTTAGATATACAAATACCTCTAACTCTATTATCTGCCTAATTATCGCAAAACAATATCAAATTATCCCGCTCGCCTTCCGTATTTATTCTTCACGACCAAACCTACGCTCTGCTACTTCATCATTCTGCACTAACGAGGCTTGCACATTTCTCCGTAAAAGCAAAAACAACCTTTCAAAACCCCAGATCTAAAGGCATTTTAGCCACATGTGCCTCAACTCGCAGCGCAAACTTTCTCGGCACAGTATGAAATCGTTCGCTGAGTAAATATCACGTCCGGCGAGTCACAAAGAAAAAAAAAACAACACAAGCAAGAACAATGACAGCGCACCGAAAAAAATTTGTGCAAAAATATCACGAAAGTTACTTTCGCACCAAAGTTTACTGCCATGCACTAACATTTTTTCCTCTACACACACACACACCACCACGCATACAAGTATAGTGGAGCGCGTTGAAGTTAGATTTTGTTCGAACAAGTGACCCGGCACTCCATCGCCTTCAATAACTCACAAAAAGCAGCTGGAGTGTTGGTGCCACAGCCGCTGTTGTTGTTGCTGCAGTTCATAATGTTGTTGTTGTACATTGCTATTGCTATTGCTGTTGTTGTTGTTACTGTAGCTGATGGTGATGATAATGATGATGATTGCAATTGTGCAGACCGCACTGGTGGCGGCCGGTCGCTGCGATTGCTGGTGATGATAATGGCGATGACGATGATTGCGCTTGATTGCTGGCAATTTACTTTTTGGTGCGCGCGGACGATTGCTGACAACAGCTTTGGTGGCAAACGTTCGCCAGAAGTGTTTCTAATTCATTTCAATTTTAGCGCGCCCACAACGCAGATTTGCCGACCACCAACCGCCGACTACAATAAAAATAATGCTCGAATTACAAGTTCGCCCCATACACACACACATACACACAATCTTAAATATATATGCACAGTTACAAACTTGGCGAACTTGGAAAACGTACTCTGCATTGGTTTTAATTATTATTGGCTTAGCACGCGATCACAAGGGAATAACATTGCGTTGTGTTGTGGTGCGAGAGGAGAGGGAAGGGTGTAGTGTTCACAAAGTTTGTGTGGAGGTCGGTGTCCGTGGTGGGTTCTGTGCGCAGTTGCATGTTTGCCGCAAGTTTCCATATGTGTCTTGATTGTGAAGTGATATGTTTGTGTGTTTTATTAGCTTATTAATCTTATAAACTCGTGCACAAATAAACGAGACAAAGTTTTGCCTGCAGCAAAGTAAATAAAATAAGCGTACTTCTCATTTCTCCGTAGATTTGTTAGATAAATATTGAAGAGAGGCAGCAAAAATCATGTGATGAATTCCAGCAATTTACTAATTTATGTAATCGTTGCAGAGGTATGCCAAAACGGTTTTCCCTAAGGCGTTTTGCTAGCTTACGAGTCAAACTGCAGGGTTTACAGAATTATTTTTTGTTATGGCGAAATATGCCAGCTGGCATTATACAGCAAGAATACCAGATACCTACCAGATTAATCTATCCTAACCTAACCTATACAGCAAGTAAAACAATCTCACTAACTTTTTGAGACCAATTTTTAAGTTCGATTGTCTTTTCCTTTGCAAGAATCCAAAATCTCGTTAATTTTATTTCTAGCGAAAATTCCCTTCAGGTCTTAGAACAGAACGGAATAGAAACAGAATAGAAAAATATTGCTGGCAACCAGATTCGTGAAATGTGTTTCTTTGTTATTCATTAATTTTTAGTTTTTTTTTAAGTCAAGGCAATTTTCTTTGAGTGTCTACTTCACCTGCTTGTTTTCAGAAATATTTTAGAGGTTAGACATTAATTTTAGTGCATTGGTTATTTTATTGTTTGCGAGTTATGGAACTATTTATAAAAGGAAGACTTTTTCAATTTAGACCCAAGATCACATTTGACCCGGACTGCTCCATATAAACTGGACACATACACCAAGTTGCCAAATATTTTGATTGTATATGCGTATGCATTTTTTTGTCTCCGTTTCCACAAGGATCGCGTCTAAATAATTGGTACGGACACGGATTATTATCCAGCCATAAACTGTCAACTCGACAACATTCCTCGAAATTACTTCAAGAAAATCGTTCAGCTTGAAAATTCACGTTCGCTAAAGAATGTATTTCGGGCGCTACTGAGTCAGCCATCACCCTTCTTGAGACCCAGCTTTTATTATTGGATAATATTCGATCGAATAGACCATGTCCAGCACGCAGTAAATAAAATATAACAGCCGTAGCTGAGATTGTAACTACAAGAAAACAGTGGAGACTCGATTCGGCGCCGTTCGCAGCAACTCGGATTGACCTTTGAAAGGACTGTGCGCATTTTACGTCGAGATCATAATTTAAAAACTTTCAAAATACAGCTTGCGCAAGAACTGAAGCCACTCGACATTCTCAATCGACATCGCTTCGCTTTGTGGGCTCTTGAAAAGTTCCAAGCAGATACGACGTTTTGAGCCAAATTTCGTTCAGCAATGAGGCCCAGTTCTGGCTCAATGGGTATGTAAACAAGCAACATTACCGCATTTGGGACGAAGAATAACCTTAAAAGTTTCAAGAGATGCCCTTTCATCCAGAAAAAAACAATGGTTTGTGTGCCGGTGGTATTATCGGTCCATATTTCTTCAAAAATGAAAAAAATGGGGAACCTCGAAATTAGTCATTTTTTATTAATCTCGAATTCCGCTCCAAGGATGTGAAAGCTGCAACTTGATTTGGCAACCAGTCAACGATGAGCTCACATTTTATTAACTTCCTCAACTTGTATAATCAACCAACTCTAACAACCTTATGAAGTCAAATTCAACAGATGCCTGGTGGTGCTTCTTGTTGTTCATATGCTGCTCCGGCCGCGCTTACTCAACCGTGATGATAGTAGAAAAATATTTTGCTATGGAAAAATGATAAAAAAAGAATTTCTCTTGTTTATTTTTTTATTTGCAAAGGACGAGGCTTTGTTGAAATAGCCCACAAACCTTTGACTGCCTATAGCGACAGTCTGATACGAATCGAATACACTTTGTACGTACTTTTTTCATTTTTCCGATACGAAATTTTGCGAACGGCCATCTTATAATAACATGCTTTTATTTCAATTATTAAAAGGAACAATTTATAACGATTTTCGAAAAAAATTTAACACTTTTATATATTTTTACTTACAAACATAATAAAACAACTTACATGAGAATATAAATCTTTATGGCTGTTGTTTACTTGCAGGCGCTTAATGCGGCATAAAAATGAAAAATCGCAATACAACAACAAAACCATAAAAACAATTTGCACAAGAACGCCTCCACTCCACAACAGCGCACAGGCGCCCGCCTTCACACCCAGCGCCTAAGTGCACATAGTCTTAATTACTTTTGCGTTCAACCTCAAGCTGCAGAAAAACGCACGCGCATATTCACAATTTACCATTCTTACTCAACCTCGCAACATTTACTTAAATGCTTCTTGAAAAAAATGAAAAAATTTAAATAGAAAACGTAAAATGAAAACTTTTCCTTCTAACATAATCTCTTTTGTTTTTTCACGTGCTAGCGCATTTAGGAAACAGTAAATTGCGAGGTCAGAGGGGTTGGAAATGAAATTGAAAAGACCTTCTTAGGTATTTGCGGTGAGAATGTGCGCGCCGCACAAAATATCATTTATCACGCGCTATTTTAATTCAATATTTTCTGCGACTTCGCTAAACCCACACAGCCGACGCCTGCCGCAGCGCCAACGCGGCGTTTTCACTTTCCGCGCCCACACAGCACACAACAAAGCGGCTTACATGACCGTTTTTAATTTTTCGCAATTTACACAAACCACTTTTTATTATTTGCTGCTTTTCAACTTGCCTTCTTTCCGCTGCGTGTTTGCTTTTTGTGTATTAAATTCAAAATGCTCCAAGTCGTTAAGACTGGCTTGTGAGTAATAAGGTTTCTGTGTGTGTATGTGTGTGTGTGTGTTTGCTGAAAACAGTTGGAAAACCAACAATGCTAACAACCAGCGCTCACAATTTACTTCCTTCTGATCGCGCGCTGCTGGTCCGTAAGTCACTTGCAGTTGCCGCTGCACTTCCGTTTGCCGCTCACGACGCAAAGCGCAGGCAAAAGAAAAACGTGAAAAGTGAATAAAAAATTAAAATAGAAATAAAAACGCGTGCGAAAGTGTAAATGCGCAAAAGCGTAGCAGCGAAATGTGTGAAAAGCGCGCTGGCGAGCGCAAAGAAGTGCGCATTTAATGGTTTTTTAAGTGGTATTGATATTAACAGGACGTTGACGCTCGGCTGCTTCGCTGCTGCCGCGCCCTTGCGTAAATGTAACATAAAAGGTAAACGCGTATTAAACGTAGCGGTAATAATAAACGTGTTGCCAGCAACAGCAATAATAACACTGCTTTGACTTATCGAAAAACGAGCAGGAAAACAACAAAAAGTATTATATACTTAATTTTTAACGCAAGTATGCGCGCTGATATTTAACCAAGCGCCACACCCCTTTCCGCCTACGGAAAAATTATGATTCACCTTTTGCTATTGTTATTGTTGTGCATTTTGTGTTAACAACATCTTGTGGCGCCGTAAAAAGTTTGAGTAAGGTGTTTCATAAAGAATTTAATGAACAAACAGCAATATAGCGCACAACAACAACAGCGAAATCATGTTCTCTGCGCTTTTATGTATGCGTTGCGCTGTTAATGCAGCATTATGAAAGCATGAGCCGTAGTAAAAGGCCGCGCTGTAAAAACGAATTCTAAAGAAATTAAAAACTTTAAACATTTTTCAGAAAAATTTTCGACGCTTACACGCGGCGTATGAGCAACTTTCGCCACAGTGCACACATATAAATTGCTGCCGCATTTTTTAATGGCCTATTAAACACTCAACTGACCAGTTTATGTCCTGTTTGTTGGCAATTTATGGTGAAAAGTATAAGTATCTGTTGTTTCATAGAAAATTCAACAAAATTTTATATTAGAAGTTTTACAATGAAGAACCAAAAGCGTTGCTTGTTGCAACATAAAGCTATCGTGCTCCAATTTTTATGCTTGTCTATAAACGAGTGTAACAACATGTGTTCAGTAAAAGGGAGATTTCGAACGAATATTTCTTAACCTAGCACGGTGTTTGTTATGGATAACAAGAGTAATGAGCCCAACACGTACGCTACAACCCGTGAACAGGGGGGTCAATGTAAATATCTCCTAAGCTACAGGACAATTTTCTTGAGAACCACTACCCACATTACAAAAGTTGATGAAATCGGAAGATAACTGTAGGTTACACAGGTACTGGTACTCCCCATAAAATGGTACTGTTAAAAATTTTTGAAAGTGTGACAAATCGATAACTAAAATTACTTCTTCTTCTTTACTGACGTAGCCACCGCTTACGCGATTATGGCCTAGTTAACAACAGCGCCCTAATCCTTTCTTCTTTTAAAAATAATTCTAGATACCAAGTGCAGCCAGGTCCTTCTCCATGTGATTTCTCCTACGCAGTGGATGTCTTCCTCTTCCTCTGCATCTCCTGGCAGGTACTGCGTCGAATACTCTCAAAGCTGGAGCGTTTTCATCCATTCGGACGACATGACATAGCCAGCGTAGCCGTTATCTCTTAATTCGCTGAACTATGTCAAGGTCGTCGTATAACTCGTACAGCTCACCTTTCCATCAAATGTGATATTCGCCGTAGCCAATACCCAAAGGGCCATAAATCTTCCGCGGAACCTTTCTTCGTCCATGTTTCTGTACCATATAGCAGGACGGGAATAATGAGTGACTTATAGAGCTTGTGTAGCCAAAAAGTATCCATTTAAAGGTGAGCTCACTTTAGGTGAGAAGGTTAAACATTCCCTTCCCAGGGTTATGCACAGGATTTGGGACCCGCCACGTAAAAAACCCTTCTAACGAAAAGGAAACTAAATATGACAGAGACAGAAAATTTCACACCCGCGATGGCATAAATAGGGTCAACAGGAAGTTTAGGTGAAATCATATACCGGGGGAGCCGCCTTTCTCATTTCCATAAAATTTGGTATGTGACATTCTTCGCACATTTCTATGCGAATAGTGCGACAATCGAACTGCAACGACACCTACTTCTCATATAACACAATTTTAATTTATATCTGACTATTTCTCTCCAGTGCACAAATCCAGATTCCGATCCTCTGCTTAACGCTTTGCACTTTAATGTATTTCGCTGATTTTGTTTATTGGAAGTTGAGAGTATAAAATGTTCTTTTGCATCCGAAATTAACCCTCCCTTACTTGTATAAAATCAGGTCAACTTTAATAGCCCATAAACTCTTAGCACATCAGTCGCAAATTTGTCCTTCAGATTTGTTGAGTAGTGTAATCTTTTAATGGCTTTACTGCAAGAAAGGCGAGTCCTTTAAATAATTACATACGTAGGTTAAGATAGGCTCAAATTTTCAATGAAGACTCCTTAAATAAATATGTTCGCGCCATGATTAGACTAATGCGACGCAGAAACATATTTTTAATAACTCTTCGATCTATACTCTTTATCTAAGAGTATTCCGACGTTACAAATAATTGACCCCTTCGGGCACTTCTTGCAGCAAATTTCACACTTCAAGTCAATTGCTGGAATTAAAAAAAAATCACAAAGAACTGCGTGGATTTGATGAGACTTAAATGTACCAAATTATTTTTTCTGTGGAAGAACATGAAAACATAGGTCACCTTTAAGATAAGACGCTCTCTCAAATTCCTTTTTTTGTACAAACATAAATTATTTGCGTATATGTACTACAGGTAATGCCAAGTTCTTTTATCAATCTTATAATATAACATAATATAGTATAGATGACGAGGCACTTAATTTTCACAGAGTTTTCGTATACCCAAATATTTATGATATGTTCAGTACATTCCTTTGAAATCTTCATAGTGCTAACTTAATTTTATGGTATTTTTTGAATTTTTTGTATATTAATTTATAATAGCCTCTTCTGGACATCATACACTTAACGCATAGTGCTGACACCGCCGAGTTCCTTATTATCAGCATATATTGTAATTACCAAATGATATATCTATATTAAAGCAGCTATTTAGTCCATACTTAACGACGTAACTATTGGATCTAAATCCTTTAGATTTTTTCTTGAAATAATTTCTAGGTGTGTGTCAAAGCTAACTATTTTCGGTGTGTGCCTTTGCTGTTCACCGAAAACGGGCAATTTTCGTGTACTTTTTCGTCAGTTAAAATGCTGTAACTTATGGTTCTACTATCTAAAAGCTGTGAACGTTGTAAACGCGTCTTTTATGATCTAATCACAAAACAAGTTCATTCAGTTTTGGTGACTTCATCTTACAAAAATTGCCGTATTCTTCAGCCTCCTTGGCACACTTATAAACTCTTACTCAAATTAGAAAATGTGTAGAGACCTGCGTTCTCATCAAATTGCATTTAGTGACCAATTATTTTGAGCCTTCGCGCATATCTTTAAATCTCTTACTTAATTAAAGAGTTGTAAAGCTACTAATAGGAAGACTTGATATGAAGTAGGAAAAAATTAGACTTCTGCCGTATATTTTAGTTCCTTTTAACTCTAGTAATCAGTTCTACTTACTCAAGCACATAAAATACCGCATATTTACCAAAGAAAGCTTCGTGATTATTTAAGTTTGGGCATTAAGGGAAGTGCTAAAACTAGTAGGCGCTCTAAAACTCTAACTCGAACAAACATAATAAAATTGTGTCACAAAACGTAATATCCGTGCGCAGCTAACGCCCATGAGTGCTGCCATTATAAGCAGATATAAATATATAATTTTAATGTCAACTCATTTGGTGAGTCCACGTGCGGCAGCATAAGTCCCAAGGACAACCAAGAACTTTAATATCCTTTACGCATTAACACATTAAACGGATGGCAAAATGAATGCGCTGTTGTTGTTGTTACTACTTTGCGACAACAAAAACTACGAAGTCGCACAATGCAAAAGTAATAAGATTCCGAATGGCGAAAACAAGCAAGTCAATAAATGTGTGTTTGTGTATGTGGGTGGTTGCTGAAATTTATTTAGCGCTATTAGAGCGTATATGGAAGTGTGTGTGTATTTGTGTACGTGTGTAAGCGAACAGTAAAAATTATAAGCAATTATATGATAATAGAGCATGGTCAAAGTGTCTTTAGCAGAGGGGAAAGGTAGAGCAAAGCAATCAATACAGCTAAATGGAAGGAAGAAGAGATAGGAGAGCGAAAGGTAATAAAGTGGGGAGAGCGAGAGGTAGTGTGCAGATCACGCGTGACAAAAGCACGTGGTGTCATTAAATTATCACCACTTGAATGGATGACCGCTGCGACAGCGAACACGACAAAGGATGCCACTAAATGCGGCAGAATCTTATTAAATGTTCCACGTGTCGCGCTGCCATTTCGCAACGTTGGCAAGCCATAACAACTGCTATTAAGATAGTAGTGCTCGTTAAGACGCTGCGGGCCATGAGAGTCCAGTGGATGTGGTCTGTATTGTGGGCGCGGCAAAGTTAGTTATTGACCGCACTCAACACAACTGCAGAGCAGGGGCAGCGAAAGGATAGTGGTCGCCTGTCAGCAGCATTACTTCGAAACCTTATGAGCTCTACTTGGCTTCGGCGAGTCTTAGCTTTGACTAAGTCGTTGCCGATGTTGTTGTTGCCGCCATGCACTTGTGCTATTGGTGGCAAAGTATCAAGTGCAAGTGATGCGATTTGCTTGCAGTATTCCGCTTATCCCATTGTACCAATACTTGAAGTAGCTGCACGCTAATTTCACTACACTTGGCTGGAGATACGTTTATAAGTATATGTGAGAGCACATTCGTGCCACATTGCTGCTGGCGTCCATATAACTACTACGTATTACCTTACTATTATTACCTTGGTGCTTCCTACACTTTGGCCGGCTTATAATCATCATCCGCATTACTGAGGTTTTACGTGCTCGTTACGTACTTTCGAGACCTGAACTCAACTCAACACAGCTCAACGCTGCTTTGTGGGATATAAAAATTCATTGGCTTTCGTGTAATGTGAAAGAAGGCAACGCAGTTAATGCCACAAACTAAAGTATATAGATAAGTACGAGTTTGTGTTTCTTGAAGCACTGGCGTAGGCGAAATTTGTGCTAACGCTTGTCAGCATGGGTTGATGAACAGTAAGTGATACCACACACAAATATGTCTTGTGACTTGGGGAATACGTTGCTGATGGCACTTATAATTTTCAAAAAGTGGATTTGTCTACCTCGGAAGTAGCATAAATATCACCCACAAGCTATGCTTGAAGATCAAGAGCAGAATAATTGTTATGAACAGGTTCTACTTTCGGATTGGTAGACAATTGATTCCTCGTTCTATAAGCAACAATTAAATTCTGTAAATTTCTCATAAAATAAATTAAAAATAAAATAAAACGAAATAAAATGAAAATAAAGAAAATTTTAGTGATAAACCTCTCGTCAAACCCCCTGTTCCTTCTTTCACTACGCTTTTGTTCGCCATTATTGTAGCTAGAACTACTTCTGCTATTGTACTCTTCTATTGCGCACACGTGTGTTGTTACGAGTAATCGTAAACAACAACAAACTTGCTGCAACCAGCAGCCAAAAAACCGAAGCAATCAATGTATATGTTTCAAACCGAAAACGCTAGAACTTTCTCCAATACAAAGAAACCAACACAGAGGCTATATTTAGAAGAACTATAACCACAATGATAATTTGCCGCTTGTATGCTATCGGCCATAGTATCAGCAACACGAACACGTATATGTTTCATTGTTGCATGTAGTTATGACTCGGAATTGGTAGTAGTTGGCTCGTATGGCCAAACTATGGATCTTTGCATTGATTGGCTGCTTGAATGGCTTAGCCGCTGCTTCGTTAACTCGATTTAGTTGCTACGTATAACTCTAGCACTGGCAAGAATTTAAGTTTTTATGTTTCGAAAATTTGTATCTCGGCTTATTGCTGCTGCTAGTCGCATTAAAAGCATATACAAAAATTCAAGTGTAGAGGTTTGTAACTACTTTTACCGCCTCTCCTTTCATTTCTGCTATCCTTTCACAACACTTCTTTCATTGGCCACTTTTATGCTTCTGCCTGTAACATGCCATTTCGTTAATTAGCAGTTTGCACCCTCATTTCTTCACATTCAATACGTGTGGTGTGTGTTGATTGTAGTTGCCACATGCCACTGTAAAGCCAGTGTATGATTATATAGCACTTCTTTTGCTCCTTGCATGCATGTCTATACTCTTTTATTTCGATATCATGTTTTTCGTTTTTGTTGCACGAGCGTGTTGTTGTGTTGCTGTTTGTTTCGTAATTAGTGTATTTGTGTATTTGATATGCAATCTGATTTAACTACTTTTGGAAAAGTTGGTATTGATTTCATTCTCTCTTCGCACGCAACATTGAAGCCTTGCAGCTGTTGGCTTCTGACATTAAACTGTCAGACAGACATGCTCAGTTTACATATGTACATAATAAGCGTGGTACTTACACAGATATGTTTGCATAATTTAGCATTGAACTCATGTAGTGGTATGTACCTGAAAAGATTTGGAAAAAAAACAAGAGTAAATTTGAATACAGAAAGGAAATATAAAATAATTATAATTTTTTTAAAATTCCTAGAAAAATTTTTAATTATATATTTTGACTGCTAATATCTGACTGAAGCAAGTCTTATTATATATTTATACCCAGAACAGTTTATTATTAAGTTTGGCACAAACTTTGTAGCTTCCAGAAGGAAAACCCCATGGAAGACTCTGTAAAATATATTTCTATGTATATGGTCAGCATGACGAGCTAAGTCGATTTAGCCAGGTCCGGCTCTCTGTCTGTATATACACTGATTCCGCTGATTTTGAAAATTTTCACACTCCTTTTCTCCCCAAGAAGCAGCATACATATAAAGTGCTTGTATGGAAAACTTTTTCATAAGACAAGATATTCGCAAGAAATGTGGCACGAATTATCAAAGGTATAGTCTCGGATCACTAGAGCTGCCAAAAAAGCCGCCCGATGAAAGTTCTTTTAAAGAATCTTTGTATACGTATTACAGCTGCAACCGAAGTTAACCTTTTTTCTTATTTTCCAATACAAACAAACATGGCTCCGAGTACTATAACAATTTCTTATAAGAAGAGTTTCTTTTAGAGATTTAAAATTTCTTGGAGGGATACTGGTCATTATTTTAATCCTTCATGAGATATAAGGCATTAACTTTAAATAAGGGAAACAAATTTAAGAAATATTGGGATTAAATTTTATTGTTGCAAATGAGCTAGACGAAGCTGCGCAAAAGATAATAAAAGAAGTAAATTAGTCAAAGAAGTGTTTTTGTGGCAACTTTCAACATTTTTTTTTTCATAAAAGTCCTATTCGTTAGATTAGGTTAGCTCAAATATGTTGAGTCAAGACCTGTTAAGGGCGTCAGAGCTTTCTTTAATGCTAAGGACATGGTGAGAGTTTTTTAAATGCCTTATGAGGTTACTAGATCACTAAATAAAGCCAATATTCTATGAACTTTGCAGACTATTTTGGCCGGCTGAAGGCCTCGTAGCCAGTGCTGCGTTTATGTATTTATATAATAAAACTCTTTTTGTTATATGAATTATTATAAATAAAATAAATAAATAAATATTTTGGCCAAACAAGCACTTGAACTCTCCTAAAAACGTTTTAGCGACGGTATATTTTATAACTTCTAGAATGGCTCAAATGGGCTCAATGAGCCAAATACGGACTCGTTAATGTTTAAATTTTTTTCCAGAAGACTTTTCTGAAGCTAAGAAAGCATTTCTAAAAAACCTTATTTGTACTATAGTCGCGCAATCAGCATACATTTTAAAGAAAACTTTCAGTTTCTTGACCTTTGACAAGCTTGTGGCCAATATTTAAATCGAAATCTTTGATTGATTCAATGCAGTATAAATTAAAATGCAGACGAGAGGTAAAATTTTATTGTGACTAACAGAGGAAGATCCATTTGGTGTTTATTTGAAATGTTCCAGGCTTTTCAATTGAAAAGTATCACAGTAAATTATACAAAAAACACATTTGTTTGGTGAAATTTGTTTTTTTATTCGACATACCTCCATTGGTCTAAAGAATTTAGAGATCCGCTTACCACAAAAATTCTTTTTACGTCTCTGGTGAGGCCTATATTAGAGTATGCATCTGTGGTTTAAAACAGTAGTTACCAAGTCCATTCGAATAAGTTAGAGTCCGTTGAAAAACAATTTTTACTTTAATTCATTTGCATTGAGATTCCAGTTTAAATCTTTCCCCTTACACTAACCGTTTAAAACTTATAAATCTCCCGACACTCGCTAGTCGTAGGGAGATGCTTGGTATAATATTTCTTGTAAAACTCATGAATGGGTCAGTCTGTAGCCCATCTCTCTTATCTGATATTAATTTTAACGTTCTCGCTCGCTCTACCAGGCAGTTTAGACCCTTACTTTTAAAATTTTCTAGAACAAATTTTGAGTTAAACGAACCATTTCGCCGTATATGTCATGATTTCAATTCTCCTTCCAGCACATTTGATCTAACAGACTCACTCGTTACCATTAAAAAAATTATTTTATCCACTTTTCTTTATTTTGGCTGTTGAAATTATTCTTTCTGTAGCTGAGCAGCTTAAGATCGCAACGCTTAAAACTCTCTTGCCTTTTATGACTCGACTAATTCCGCTCGTTCGCGTATTGCGCCCCTCGCGTCGGTTGGGCGGGAGGAGAGTATTATTATTATTATACATCCCCAATATTATTCACTCTTCAAGGGCGACACACTGATTATAGCAACCCGTCAACTTTTCGATACAATTTTTGTAGTCCTTTGCTTCAAAATAGGTCTCAGTTTTTGCGGTTACCTATACATTCAACGAAGATTTCTTCCCATATATCCAGTTATGGTTCATCTGGAGCAATGCTGATTTTAAAAATGTATTTTTACTAAGTTTCCTTGAATTACTTCCACACACACATATTGGATTCCCTACAATTCCACCCTCATATAAATGATTCATTAGCTTTTATTTAATGAATTTTTCTGTGCGACCAGGAGATATACTATGTATATGAATTAAAAACACTTCAAGTTGAGCTGACCTTTAATTGAGGCCTCAAAGAGGCACTCAAAATACACTGAAAACAAACAACACGCAGCAAACGTTTTCAATTACATTAGCAAGTTAATTATACCGTAAACCTAATTACACAAAACATAACGCGAAAATAAAAGCGTAAGCCTAAAAAATTACATTAAGAAATGAAATTCAAGAGCACTAAATGCTGCTTGAGTTAACTTGATTTCTTTTTAGCCACGCTTACAATTCATTTTCACATACACACACACATACACATACGAATGCCTTCTGCAAGGCCGTTGCGTGTGTATTTCAATTAGGCAAGCGCGTTAATTACAGTTTTTGTACTTATGATGGAGCAGCAGCAAAGGCCAATACACAATACAAATAAATCACGCTTACACATGCACTTACGTAATAATGCTGGCGCTGAAATTAGCAAGAACAGAAGAAAATAATAACAAAAATATAAAATAAGAAGTGCGTGTGCACGCTGGGTAGTGCCGAATAAATTGCTGTTTTTAATTTTGTTAATCAGATTTCTCGCTCCTTTGTGTGCCATGATTGTTGTTATTAAGTGGGCCGATATGATATCACTCATACGCCATGTAGGCCACATAAATGTGCAATTTGAAAGGTAAACAATGGAAATGAATCAAAAGTCAACAAAAGCGCAAACAAAAGGCACATGAACGCGACGGCGGTGTGGCCGACATGAAAGCGATAGGAAACGGAAAGAAAGGCAAGATGGCGGTTTTCAAAGCGGCGCTTACAGCACGACGCTTGCACTGGCCCCTACGCTCATTCATTATCATGTCACGTCAATCGAAAACAATCTAATAGCTGCACATGATGTTTATCTTAAATGGAAAGACAACTGAAGTGTAAAAATCTAATGGAAAAACAAAAAGCAATAACGAAGATGAGCAAAAAACGGGGCGAACAAATTGCGAACTGACATCGCCGGTGACAGCAAGGCAGCGCTTCGCACATCGCACACCGCAAAGTGGGTGGCACGGCATGCACATAAAAATAAGCGTGAAATCGGCGAAAGTCAGCCAATAACAACAAAACACAATGGCAACCAACTACAACAGCAATAACAACAACAAACGAAAAGCGTTGCTGCGCAAAAGCATCAACAAACAATGATGCCGCTGACGATAATGTAGATGAAAATGAGCAAAGTGTATTAGTTAGGTGGCCGAAGTGAGGCTAAATTATTAAGTCAACTGTGTGGCAAGCCCAACCGCACAGCTCACCCGTAAATATGTTTGTGAATAGGTTCAAGCAAAGTACTTATAATGTAGTTTAGTAGACATCGAAACGAGCTGCTTATATATCAATATATATATGATCATAGTGCCTGTATACATATATATTTCTGCAATGACAAGCCAACGTGACGTATCAATGCAGGCGTTCGTGCGCGCGCACACACACAGAAAAGGTTAAGGTCGTTATCGCCCGAGTGACTGCTCAACCCCAATGCCATATCGGCCCATATCAAATCCGTTGACTTTATGTCAAAAGTACGTGATCTTCGTGGTATTGTAGGCCGTTGCGGTTCAAATGCACACACACACAGCTATACACAAACACACACAGTAAAAAACGTCTGTGTTGGCGCATGTAGTAGCGCAAATGCGGTTGTGTGTGTGCGAAATTTTGTGGCAAACAACTAAATGCATCACGTTTCATACATTATTAGTTTGAGTTTTTTCAACTTGTCTAATTTTTCGCTCTTTCTACGCGTCGATGGGGCAAAGCGCAAAAAATTGTCATGTGCTAAAGTTGTTTTGCTACATTTTTATACGCTTATGTCCTTTGATTGCAACATTGTAGTTAGCACGAAATTAAGTTGTCGCATTTGTTATGCCTTTTGCTTGGTTGTGCTCATAATTCATGACTATTTTGGACTTTTATAAATATTTTCGTATTTATTTTTTTATTCATAAACTGACAAGTAACTTCATTGCCTGTGAATGAACACATTAGTGTGGAGCTTTTATTATGAAGAATCATATACCAAATGAATTAATTCATAAAAACAGTTAATAAACTGATTTATAAAACATTTATTTGAAAAACACTTTAAATTTTAAATATTTTATTTAAAAACTTACTCGATCGCTATTTTTGACTGTCGAAACAACTTGTTACTTGCCTGAGAACGCACTCCTCCTAATGTAAGCAATTTTCATATGACCGCAATTGTACAGGCGCACAGGCGCACAGGCGTACAGGCGTACATGTTACATGAGTATGATGTATAATTCTCTGGAATTGCTTGACTTTAGCTTTCAGCTTAATTACAGCACACTTTATAGCGAATACCGGCGACGTGCCGAGTTTCAGTTTCCGCTATTCGCATTTAATTACCGGATGTTTACTTTTCGCTACAAATACTTGCCAACGTTACGACGTTTGTGAGAGGTCGTGAGAGAGGAATTAGTCTCTTGACAGCTGACTCTTAAGTTGTGCTAGAAAATGAGTTGAAGTTTTTAATTGCCTCTTTGTTGCTGAGTGCTAGAATTACTGTTAGTTTTTTTCAGTTTTTAGTGGAAATGTTAGAAGAAATGTTTAGTTCGGGATTTATGCTGGCAAATCTATTACAATGGAAGGTATTTAAAATGTGAAAGCGGCTCAAATATAGAAATATTGACTTAATTTGCATTGGGTATAAAATTTTTAATTATTTTAATTATTTTTTAAAGAAAACTCTCTTGATTTAATACTAAAAGAAATAAAGATCTGCAAAAGTGATAAATTATAAATAAAATTTGGTTTTTGCAGCTCCCTTTTAAGTGCTTTCATAGAAACGAGGTTTTCCACAAGCTCAAATCTGTCTTTCAACTTATAACGGCTTATGATAAATAACTGTTTTTACTAAATTCCATGCTGAGAAATATTACAGTTCTCAATTTCTCGGCTATTACGCTGCGCTCACACCAAAATTAGTAAGGATATTGTGTAGTCGAAAACGTCTTTTCGTATTACTAATAAAATTTCAACTTATTTTTATTTATATTTACAATAACTTTATTGAACCAAATATATGCCATTTTGGTCGACCACTTTTTGCCCTTTTTTCACAGGCTTCTCTTGAAGCCAATTAATGTTAGAGATCTAGATGACTTAATTGATAATGCACGGTTGAATACAAAAACCCTTATACGCCAGTCTTGCAGGTCCCTTTGTTAAGAATTTATTATGATTTTTCTTAACAAAAATTCGAGCAGAAGAACCATAACCAGGCTTTCCGAAGCTAAGAAACCCCTTCAACTGTGATAGCTACCATAATACATATATTAAATTATGTAGCTCTATAGCACCTGCAGTTGCTATAGAGCTCAAAAGAGAGTACTAATTTGAAGGAGAATCCAAATCAGCTGCCGGCCAAGTAAATAAATATATGGACAAGACTAATGCTAATCTTTGTGGCTTATTAAAAATTAGCTTTAAAATTTTAGCGTTTCGAAAACAACTTTGTTGACTTGTCATTAATTTCAAAAGAATTAATAACTTAGACTTGGAGTGCTGAACAGACCAGCATATTAGATTACATAAAGGTAGAAACTGGGAACACTTTTCCTACGCGAAATCAAAATAAATTTCGATTGAATTTTCCATACTACATAAGCCAACGTTTCATAAGTAAATACTAAGAAATGCATATGCCGTTATATATAAAGTACTAAATTCTATCTTTACATATATGTATGTGTGTATCCGATTAATGGCACTTCAGCTAACATCAACTCACTAATAGGCGCTATATATTAGGTGCTTAGTCGTTTCCATATAAGTAGACTCATTAAAAGTCAAAACTAGTACGCGTCATGTACACTAAATACATAACACCTCCAAACAACAACACCACTTTACGTTTCATTAAGAGCTTAATAAGTATGGATGGCGCATTCCCAATGACATTTCTACTTAATTCCGTATTCCGTATAGCTTTGTAAGCGCTTTCCGTGTATAACGCAGTCATCGAACACATGCAATGCAAATGTATTAGTAATTGTGTGTGTGTGTATAAGCATGTAATGGTCATGTTGTTTAATGTGGCTTTTCTTATTTCGTGATCTCGACGCTTGCATGCGCTTAAAGCGCGCTAAATACTCGCTGTATCAGGACATGCTGCCCACAAATGAAGTACAATTAATTTACCATTTCAACGCATTCTTTTCATTTGCGCTTTCCCCTTCCCTTCCTCAACACACACCCACACATAACAAGCGAGATGAGCGCCAGCGTGTATGAGCCATGTATTTAACTGTATTTACCTGCCGTTTTGCATGTCTGCTAATGCAAATAATTACCATGTTAATGACTTTGTAACATTCGGTTAGTTGCTATTGTTGTAATATGTAGTTGGTAGCATCATTGTTTTTGCCTTTTCTACTTTACCGGTTTACTGGTTGGCCAGTCGGTTGTGTGCTTCATAATGCCAGCCGCTGTTCATCAGCGTGAAAGTGGTGTAATTATGCAAAAGTAAAAAATGAGAGCAAAAAGCGCAATTGCAACGGTAATTGAAATTAATTAAATTGCAACCACAACTTTGTGCGAAAATTGAGCTGAAAATAATATGCACAGTTAATATTTTCGCTGCGGCATGAAATGTTTAAAGTAGCAAGTCGGCATGTGTATAGAGAGCTTCTGCTGATAGTCAGGACTGTTGCAGAACTAATTTAGTGGAGTTAATTATTAACCGTTCAAAAGGGAATTAAGACCTTTGTGAAAAGTAAATGGCGTGCCCGACGGCCTATAAATTAAGGTGGACCATTTTGTTTTGCAATTTTTGAATACTTTTCGGGGCATATGGGAAAAGTATCGGCTACCCAAGAAAATTCAAAAGAAAAACTTAAAGATAAAGAAGCGATAAAGATAAAAGTAAAGATAAAGATAAAGATAAAGATAAAGATAAAGATAAAGATAAAGATAAAGATAAAGATAAAGATAAAGATGAAGATAAAGATAAAGATAAAGATAAAGATAAAGATAAAGAGAAAGAGAAAGAGAAAGAGAAAGAGAAAGAGAAAGAGAAAGATAAAGATAAAGATAAAGATAAAGATAAAGTTAAAGATAAAGATAAAGATAAAGATAAAGATAAAGATAAAGATAAAGATAAAGATAAAGATAAAGATAAAGATAAAGATAAAGATAAAGATAAAGATAAAGATAAAGATAAAGATAAAGATAAAGATAAAGATAAAGATAAAGATAAAGGTAAAAATATGGATAAAGTTTTACACGTTATAAAGGATTTCAAGTGAATTCAACCTTTCAGATTTTTTAAAAAAGTTAGAATTTTTGCTTGTAAAGCATTTTTAAGAAGATTTTCAGGATTACAAGGTGCTGTTAAAGAGTACGACTTAAATAAGCTCTTACAAATATCTCAGCGAATATCTAAAACCTTAAGTATAACTATTGTTATAGAATGCATTTACCAAACACAATTTAGTATTTCTGAACAAGAAAAAACTTCACCCTTCACACTTCATATAATCTGATTGGCCCAATAAAAGCCTCTAAAAACTTCAACAGACACAATTTAAGTGTCAGATTGTCTAGTGAGTAGCTACTCACATTATGAGAGGGCTCAAGAGCAGTGCGTTAGGAGTAGATCATGTCGACAATCACTGTCAAAGCTCCGTAAAAGCTCCAGGTGGATTTGTCAGAGGCAATGTATTAGAAAAAATCGAACGGGTAAGAGTAGTATGTACACACAAGCGTAAACAATATACCTACCAACAATACGATTTGTTAATAGCTATGGCGAAGGACACAAATATGCAAAAACGTACGAAGCCTTGCTGTGTACGTGTACACAAGTGGAAAGCTCAAGTCATGCGTAGGATTTCATTTCACTGGGATTTGCTTGACTTTCACTTGCAGGTGAAAATGTGTTCATCCGACAGAGAGCAAACAGAAAAACCAGAAAATGTGTGGCAAAGGGATTGATGTTTTCCTCGCATGATGTGTCACAGGCGTGTGCCCAACGAATCGATGCAGAAGAAGTGTGCAGCAGGTGGAATATATGAGTACGAAAACGGTGGAAAAATTAAATAAAATTGAAGAAGAAGTTTATGTAAACGAAACAAAGGCTAAAGTTGCCAAGCAGCGTTAAAAGGTTGACAAACGGTGCCTTGACAGGCAAGCAAGCAGGCACGCGGCAGGCAATTGGCCAACAATATCCGGCAACAGTTTGCTGCTGCAGCTGCCGTGCAAGTCGTTTGTGTGCCACTTTTGTAACAGCCTGTATATTTTTCACTTCTCTTTTAACTGTTAGCCACTTTCTCCTTGACTGCTGCCGCTTCGACGCTTCATATACACTTTGCCGCTTGAGTGAGTGCCCTTTAAAAAGTATTGATTTCATTGAGGCGCCCTGCTGTCCACAAGGCTGCTCGGTGTCGTTACTTTCTTGTTGCCTTGTTTATTTGTGATTTTTAATTTTTGTTCAATGCATCCATAACTTGTTGCTCATAAACCGAAGTGTGGGCAATGCATTGGAACTGGCGTTTGTATGTATTGTGTTGTATGCTGCCAATGCCACAGTCTTCGTGGCAAGTCAACCGGTATGACGGCGCTTTGAAATTTGATTATAGCTGCAGCCTCTCACATACAACTCCCTTTCATCTGGCAAATTTCACTACCCATCAGTTACATTATTCTGCTTTTCCACGGGATGAATCCAACGAAGCGGAAAAAAGGTTGTACAATATCGACGCTACTTATCCGCTACATATTGACCGCTCCCACATCAATGTACTTGTATAAGTATATATGTTTATGTATGCATGCATGTCTGTTTATCAAGCTCAATTTTATCCAACACATCAGCATTTCCCCGCCACTCTGTCGCTCGGCTTGATTCCTTCCGTCGTTGTTGCATAACGATTGGCTTCAGTTATCCTTTTGAACGTGGCCACGGACATTTGATCTAACATTTCGCATCCCCTTTCCGCAACGTCGTTGTTATAATGCTTATTCTCGTTTCATTTCTTTGTTTTGCTCCATTGTTTAACTCGACTAAATGCTCGTTGTTTGCTGTTATGCTTCGAAAGGGATCATAAAATGTACTGCTGCGGTGAAATAAAAATAAAGTTAATTCAGTTCGGTTCAATCTGCAGTCAGTAAATGTCAATCAGACAACGAAATGTACTTAGCTAAGCTAGTTTCCATCCTTCCGTTCGTCTGCGCCCATTCTGCGTGTCTGTGCGTACATTTTGTTATTGCGCCGCCTTCGTATGTGCGTCGCTGTTATTTAGGTCGCCAACCAATTTTTTATATACATCAGACATGTTCATCAAATTTACCCCTTTTCGTCGCTCTTTAGCTTGTCCACTGCGTGCTAAATCCGACCTATCATCTCCGCTTTGCCTCCACTTCCAGCGAAATGTTCTTCGTCCTTTTGTCGCAAGTCGTTTACTGCTTCCTTTTTCTATTAGCAGCGCCCGCCTTGGCTTGCAGGCAACAATTTCATTCATTTCTTTATACTTTATTCGTGTTTTTTTTCTATCTTCTTTTTCTTCTTACTACTTACGATTGCTTTTTGTGGATTTCTTAGTGCTGCTTGGATTTTCTCGAATTACTTTGTGGTATTTTATGTTGAACATAGTTCGACGTTGTCCATGTAATGATACTAGTATACAGTTCAATTCTTTGATGAGGGAAATTCTGCAAGCATCTTTTGATTGCGATTTTTATGCAAGCTGCTTTATTAGCAGTTCGCTGTTTTATGATTAACTGTACGTCGAAGACTCGAATTTGGCGGAGGTCATGCTCGATCTACATTTTACTCTTAAATGTCTGAAAGAGAAATTGATTTTTGAGGAATATCTGCATATGGAAAGACTCGTGCGTGAACAATCTTCATACCGCTATGGATGATATACTCGTATTTACTGTAAGTGCAGTTGGCGGCAACAACTTTTTTTTTTTTTTGATATGGAACAAAATGAAGTTTTTTCCATAGTTTAATTTCTAAGTGAAAAACTATTTTATCCGCTTTTCGAAGTTAGCCTCGATAATCGAAAAACTCGCCTTTTAATTTCGAAATACGGTCTTCTGTAAAACATTAGCAGCTATCCTTGATTCAACATTTCTCTGCACGCTTTTGCTGAATATTGGGTAGTCGAAAAAGTATTTTCGTATTTTGTAAATAGATGTGGTTGCAGTCGTACAAGTATATCTCCAGTGCTACCAATCACATTGTGTCATACCATATCGTATTGACAAGGGGAGATCTTAAGCTCCATTTAACAAAAAAAAATTAAATTCTGGAAGTTGAAAAAAAGTCACAGCTGTTCAATATTGTGTGAAAATAATGAAGAAATTGTTTTTTTTTTTTTAATTTTGTATAAAAAAGAGAAGAATGCCACACAAACCACTAATGAAATTTGTGAAGTTTACGGAGACGATGCTGTATCAGTACGTGGAGCACAACATTTGTTCGCTCGCTTCCGTTCTGGAAATTTCGATGTGAAAGATGCGCCTCGCTCTGTTCGACCTATCGTTAAAAGGTCGATGAAATTATGGAAAAGATTGACGAGGATCGTCATATAAGCAGCCATGACATCGCTGCGAAACTTAACAATCATCATCAAACGGATTTGAACCATTTAAAAAAGGCTGGCTACAAAAAGAAGCTCGATGTTTGGGTAGCACATGAATTGTCTATGAAAAATTGAATTAATTAATCGAATTAGCATCTGCGATTCTTTGCTGAAACGAAATAAATACGAAGCATTTTTTAAGCAAAAGTTAACAGGAGACAAAAAGTGAATCAAATACGACAATAATGAGCGAAAAAATCATGGTCCAAGCGTGGTGAAGCTCAACAAATTGTCGCAAAGCCAGGATTGACGCCTCGAATAGTTATGCTGACTATTTGGTGGGATTAGAAAGGAATCTTTCACCATGAGCTGCTCCAGCCTGGTCGAACGATTGATTCTACATTTTACTGTCAAGAAGTGATGAGATTGAAGCACGCAATCGAAAGAAAAATGGCCAGAACTGATCAAAAGAAAGGGCTTCGTCTTCCATCAGGACAACGCTAGACCACACACATGTTTGATGACTCGGCAAAAACTGAGAGAGCTCGCGTAAGAAGTTTTGATGCATTCACCATATAGACCTGACCTTACACCATTGGACTACCATTTGTTTCAGTCAATGCAGAACTCCCTTAATAGAGTAAAGTTGGCTTTAAGAGAAGCCCGTGAAAATTACATGTCGCAGTTTTTCGCCGAGAAACCAGAAAATGTTTACACTGATAGAATAATGTCTCTAGTGGAGAAATGGCAAAGAGTGGTCAACAAATTTGGTTCATTAAAGTTCATTAGAAACATAAAAAAATAAGTTGAAGTGTGATTAAAAATACGAAAAGACTTTTTCGACTACCCCATATGGGGACACGGTGTTCACAGTTTACTTTTTAACTAAAATATCGGTATAATGTGTGAGATATAGTATAATTGTAATTCAGAGAGAACACTGTCCTGGCAATAGTACGTCTGTGTGCTACAAATGGGTTCCTTAGCTGCCGTAAACCTAATATAAAGTTATTCGAACTTCCAGGTGACTTTATACCACATATATTATATAGCGTAGGATGTCAACACTATGACAATTTTAATTGAAAGCAACGAAATTACATTTCAAAGGCAGTAATAATAACAACAAAAAACTGTGGATAGTGCACATGCATAATGCTCTTACCACTTGGTCAGTTAGGAATGTTGGTATGCTCAAATATGTACGTACTATATATGATTGTGTTATTTTCGAGGTACACTTCTGTGGTTAGGACGTGGCTACGCATTCATAGAAATATTCAATAATTTCATAGAAATATTTAATAATAACAACAACAACAAACTGTGGAGAATATTTTGGAACGAAACGTGGATATAGAGGTTACCAGAGTTTTCAAGTAACTTAAATAGGCGTTATGTATAATTTGTTTCTTTCTTATTTGCAGAAATTGACTTTAAAGTTTAGCATTTTTCCCAGGAAAAACACTGTGAATTTGTAAAAAATTCTTCAACTTCCGATTCTGTCACAACCATGCGCGTTAATGCCACACTCAACATACACAGAAAGACACTCCTATAATTTACCCAAAATTACTCGCAAAATATTGTAAACAACTGTTTTACATGCACTGCACAGCATAGAGAGGAGTTCATAACAGTGGATTGTAATTAATGGTTCACCAGCACTTGAGATAAAAATAACTGTAAAAGTAGCGTTTTAATTGCCAGAGCAAAAATTATGACCACTCGCACCACTCATCGGCACAACAAAACAAAATAATCAAAATATGCCAAATATTCACGCAGACACACACACATGCACACACAACTACATGCATGCAAATAAATAGACTTGTAAATAGAAATGTAGATGCAGCGGATAAACTAAAGCGCGCGCATAGCACGCGAATGCCAAAAATAAATACAACTAAGCGCAACGGTGCAAAAACAACCTAATTTCCAGTGGGCGCAGGGCAATTCACGCCGCCACAGACACAAACAAAAAGCGCACCAAACGAAACGACGAACGGTTGAATTCTTAATTGCCAATTTGCATGCGGCAGTGAATAATTTTAGCAGCAACGCAAAGCTTAATAGGCGCGCGTCCCCTTCCGCTACCGCAAGTGCACGCATACATGCACACAAACTTGCAGGTGTGGGTGTGTGTGTGTGTATTTATTTATTTAATGACGCTTATTCAGTTGTTGCGCTACATTTTTGCAGCATTGTTTATTTGCCGTTGTCACCGGCGTTTCTAATGCGTATTTTTTATTTTATTTTTAATAAATGTGCCTGCGCTTGCATGTGTGTGTGTATGTGTGCACGAGCCGCGCTTTCGACATTTTTGCACAGTTCTTGTACAAATAATAATTTCCGCGCTTCCGTTATACGAGTATATTTTCACAGTTCACCGCAGTGGGTGTGGCATATAACGCCCACAATACTTTAGTCGCCCCCTTAAGCCCTTCAAAATCATTAGTGAGTCATTGACTTAGTCATTTCAGTGGCTGACAGTTGTTGAATGGCGCATAGCTTATGCGCAAACGCAATTGCATTTATATATGTTTGTATATATATATTTGTGTATATATATATTTGTGTATATATATATGTATGTCTATATAGTATGTTGCATGAATTTGAAGCGCGCACTGCATATTTTCGCTATTCGCTTTCAATTTAGTTAATCTAGCCAATTTGGCGCACGTTATCTGCATCATTACTACAACTCTCACACACACACGCACACACGTAAATGCAGTGATATGCATATCCGCTAACGGTAATATGTTAAAGCATAAATTTGCAGCGTCGTGTCCATTCGTGGCTGCGCCATTTTTATGCAAATGTCAAACATTCTTGCGTTCATTTTGCCAAGCACTTCACTATTTACACATTTGCCGCTTGTTTGTGTGCCGCAAAATGCATAAGTGTGTATTTACGTGTGGGTTCAACGTAGCGTTAGTTCATATTAAATTGGTCAGTTGGCCTTCACATGCCGTGCTTGACATGGCACTTTGCCGCCTTCACATATTAAAACATAAATGCTGGTTCATAGTGAGAGCGACACAAGCAAATATAGTTACCACATATGGTATGTATATGTACATATGTATATAGTATATATTTCTGTGCCAATATGCATCTACTCATTGCAAAATAACGGTAGTTTATCCGTTACAGCGCCTATTCAAACCAACAACATATCGCCTACACTACGTACTTAGTAGCGCTGTGCACAACTCCTCGGCTGACCCATAGTTTTAAACCAGCAATTACGGAATTCCTGAAATTCCGTTAACTTAATGGAGCAACGTTTTTGTGCGACCGACATTATTTTGCGAGTATTTTTCTGCGCTGTTATTTTTCAGTTTGCATGTTGTACATCCGTTTTATTGATAATTCATAGCATTTCATGGCTGACTTATAGCCAGTAGGAAAGCAAACGCCCAGAACGTGGTACGACTCCACTGTGTTGCGAAATATTACTGACTGATTTTTTTAGCGAAAATATTAATTTAATTTTCGATTTACATTCATTTTCTGTAGTTCTACATTATTTTTATAGTATGAAGTAGAGTGGTGAATCGAACAAACAACTGGCATGAATCAAAAATACTGATTTTATCAAAATTTCTGACGTAAGATACACCACTTCATCAGTGTTTCCTAAAACTCTTGCTATCTTTGACATCGAAAATGAGTGAAAAGAACGAGCAACTGGCATAAATTAAATAAAGCTGCTATAAACATTAACAAAAAAAAAAAAAAAACAAAAAAAAAAATAAACGAGAAAAAGAGAAAAAGGAAAAAAGTCTATGCCACTTCAATAGGGTTCAACAAACACTAGCTGTTATCGATTCAATAAGCTTTGGAGAGTGCCGAAACGAACAAACGACAGGTATAAATAGACTGGCATAATTACTTAGCTATGAAAAAGCTGGAGTTTAGCCATTACACTCTTGCAACATGTTGCTACAATACAGAGTATAATATTTTTGTTTTAATTAAGTTTTATTGAACACACTTTATGTCTATTGAATTCACTGCTTAACTTTTTCTTTGCTTTCATCTTTCATTACAAGAGATCACAGCACAAATATAGCATAAACGAAAAAAAACCCTGCAGAAATGATATTTAGCATGTGACTTCTGATTTAACAGGGTGCCATATAGTCCAGCACACACGATAGAGAAGCTTGGATGTCAAGAATATGAAGTCACAAATCAATATGTGTATATTTAAAGCATATTCTGTTCTAACAAATTATTCTAAATTATTTAAAAATATTGCTTTCCCAGTCGGGTATGTACGTATACATGCAAGCAAATTATTTCTGCCACATATATGCATTTAAATATCGACATATCCATTTATGCATACTCCAAAAGGTCCCTCAGGCAAAGCTATGCATAATACTCTTACCACTTGGTCAGTTAGGAATGTTAGTATGCTCATATATGTAACGGGTGATTTTTTTGAGGTTAGGATTTTCATGCATTAGTATTTGACAGATCACGTGGGATTTCAGACATGGTGTCAAAGAGAAAGATGCTCAGTATGCTTTGACATTTCATCATGAATAGACTTACTAACGAGCAACGCTTGCAAATCATTGAATTTTATTACCAAAATCAGTGTTCGGTTCGAAATGTGTTTCGCGCGCGTGTTTTGTTCAGCGATGAGGCTCATTTCTGGTTGAATGGCTACGTAAATAAGCAAATTGCCGCATTTGGGGTGAAGAGCAACCAGAAGCCGTTCAAGAACTGCCCATGCATCCCGAAAAATGCACTGTTTGGTGTGGTTTGTACGCTGGTGGAATCATTCGACCGTATTTTTTCAAAGATGCTGTTGGACGCAACGTTACGGTGAATGGCGATCGCTATCGTTCGATGCTAACAAACTTTTTGTTGCCAAAAATGGAAGAACTGAACTTGGTTGACATGTGGTTTCAACAAGATGGCGCTACATGCCACACAGCTCGCGATTCTATGGCCATTTTGAGGGAAAACTTCGGACAACAATTCATCTCAAGAAATGGACCCGTAAGTTGGCCACCAAGATCATGCGATTTAACGCCTTTATACTATTTTTTGTGGGGCTACGTCAAGTCTAAAGTCTACAGAAATAAGCCAGCAACTATTCCAGCTTTGGAAGACAACATTTCCGAAGAAATTCGGGCTATTCCGGCCGAAATGCTCGAAAAAGTTGCCCAAAATTGGACTTTCCGAATGGACCACCTAAGACGCAGCCGCGGTCAACATTTAAATGAAATTATCTTCAAAAAGTAAATGTCATGAACCAATCTAACGTTTCAAATAAAGAACCGATGAGATTTTGCAAATTTTATGCGTTTTTTTTTAAAAAAAAGTTATCAAGCTCTTAAAAAATCACCCTATATATGATTGTGTTATTTTCTAGGTACCCTTCTGTGGTTAGGATGTGGCTACGCATTCATAGAAATATTCAATAATTTGCGAGGGTTTCGAAATGTAAAAAATTAATAATGAAATAGCAAATAAATCATGACATGACTGCAAGCAGAGAAATGCCATTTCCATTTGAATTTGCATTATTTTATTGCTGATAAATACTCAGACGAGCTTGACCGAAAATCCAAAAATATATCGTCACATAGTATAAAAAACTTAATATCATCAAAAAAAATAAAATTGATTTTTTTATTGCTTATGATACACTACATCATATTAAATATATAGAGCATACATCTTCAGCTCCCGTTGTCAGATATAACCAATATATTAGGTTGTCAAATATCTCATTTTCCGCTTTTTTGGTCTTTATGCAATGCTTTATAAAAAGTGTTACAGATTTAATTCAAATATGCGCCGTTTCGTTCAATAATCTGTTTCCATCTAGACCTCAACTTCATAATACTCCCTCTTAGAAGCCACCCTCCTTATTTGCAAAAAACTCGCACACCAATTTTCACAAGCCTCTTTTGTGTTCAACTTTACACCAACAAAGGCGTTCGCCATGGACAGGAGCAAGTGGTAATCACTTGGCGCTATGTCCGGGCTATATGGTGGATGCGATAAAACCTCCCATCCGGGCTTCCGTAGCTGCTGACGAGTCATCAACGAAGTGTGTGGTGTGACGTTGTCCTGGTGGAATACTACACCCCTCTTGTTGGCCAATTCTGGACGCTTCTGGTCGATCGCCTGCTTCAAGCGTTTCAGTTGTTCGCAGTAGATGGTAGAATTAAGCGTCTTTCATTTTGGGAGCAGATCATAGTGAATTATTCCCTTCCAATCCAACCAAACACACACCCATCCTGGCCGTCAACCCTGGCTTGACCACTGTTTGGGACTATTCACCGGGTTTCGACCACGACCGTTTTCGCTTGATATTATCATATGTGATCCATTTTTCGTCGGCAGTCATCATCCGCTTCAAAAATTAGTCGAGTTCGTTCCGTTTCAGCAGCATATCGGAGGCCTTGATGTGGTCCAGAAGGTTTTTTTGCGTCAAATCATGTGGCACCCAAACATCAAGCTTTTTTGTGTATCCAGCCTTCTTCAGATGTTTTAAAATGGTTTGGTGACTAACTCCATCTTTTGGTCGATGTCACGAGATGCCACATGCCGGTCTAACTCGATGTATTCAATGATTTCGATCGACATTCGTCGTCTAAGGTCTTCCGGTCGGCTGGTGTCGTTTTCACCCGCTCTGAATCGTCAAAACCTTAATAATTTTTTTGTTAAACTGTTAAACCTGCCCACTCTCCTCACATTTTTTGCCATTTTCCGCAAATATATGTCAACCGCGTATTGCACTCTTGTCTATCAATTTTAAGCCAACACTGCTTGTGTTCATTGATAAATGGCAACCCGGTTCACGCTGCGGCGCGCGCGTCTGAGCAATGCATTCACCATATCGATTTGTGGAATTCCCGTAGTAAAAGTGTGCTCATTTATTTGTTGGTTCGAACTTTGCTAACGTTTTTTTTTGCTGGGTCGGGTTCGTGGAGTTTCGCGGTATTTCGAACCATTTATGTTATACTTGCATACATAAATATGTATATATTGTAGAAAACATATACATACATATATGCAGAAATCGTTTTAGAGAAAATGCGAAAATTATTCAACGTAATTTGCACCGACTTACGCACGCAGCTGCGGCGTGAGCAAGAAACGTGTGAGATAAGGCCGTGAAAATAGCTCGCAGATGTAGACACAACGCACACATATGCGCAATGGGGCAATACGTGAGAAACGGTGGCACTTAGGACCGCGCGAAACCGTTAGGGAAGTGAATGTGGCGTCAATTGTTGAAAAGGTTCTTCAGGTATATGTAAATATGCATTAGAGCGGATCGATTTACAGGGAGCCAAAAAAACGTAAAAATCGCGTATGCGGGAAATGTTTCACGGGACATTCTGAAAAAATGTTTTCTAAGAAACCATGCGTCTAAAATCAATTTCAAGCCAGCGGGTTATATGGCGAAGTTTTTTAGGTTTCATAAAAACGTGTTCGTCAGTTTTTGAGATATCCGAACGAAATTTAAACGCAGGTGGATTTTGATATTCTATTGATAACATTTCGGAGTCACCAGATCGGCCAATTATATCGCGTAAGTCTCACACAATGGATTATTCAGCTCTTTTTAGGGGTTTCATGGGTTTCCTCGGATAAAAAAACAGCCTTTTTCAACATTTTTTTTCTCATATACAAAATGAAACATTTTATTCCAATTTTTTATTGTTAGAAGCTATTATCAAAGACATTCTGAACTTTTTGGAAAAAAATATTTTAAACTCGATCATTGAGAAGTCATTTCCGCTGACCCCTGAAAAAAGATACGCCCGCATTGGCAGGATAACACCTTACCGGATCATCTAAAGTTAAAAAAGAAATCGGGCTTTAGTTAAAAGTTTATCTCAGAACTTAAACGAAGGAAAAAAAACTTAAAATTGGACAGACATTTTTACAAAAAAAAATTAAAGTACTGTCAAAATTTCACGAATTTTTTTTCAAATTATATCTCAAAGACTGTGTAAAAGGTCTTGTTCTTGTCGTTCTTGAGGAATATTGCCAACCGACTTCAAAAACTCAGTTTCGAGAAAAATTCGTTTAAAAACGATGCCTTGCTAGCCTCGAACGCACAAGTACTCAAGGCTGCATCTCCGAAGCTGTTACTCGGATCAACTTCAAAATTTAGGTATTTATTTAGTATCTTAGAGGTCTTGTAGAATTTAATAAGATAATAAAAAAATCGATTTTTTGGAATCCGCAAACCCATGTAACCTCATAAACTTTAGCTCAAAAATCGCTGTCCTGACAATAGTACACATAACCCATATTCTTATCGCTCATATACGTAAAATGACGAAAGCGTTAAATTCATTGTTATGGCAAAAATTTAAGTAAGGAAATCAGTTGCAAGACTGGGCCAAGTTAGGAGAATATGGTAATGTAGGTGAGGCCGCTTAAGTGTGCTTGAGCGCACATTTTCAAACACCACCACCGCCGCCGCCACCAAGCGACAATGGAAACAACAGCAAGGAAAACAGCGATAATAATTACGGTGTGTGGCAAAGCGAAGAAGTCAAAGTTTGTACGAAACCGTAAAAGGTAGCGCAAATGAGACAACTTGACGGAGCTGAGGTGGTGAGGTGGCACACAACTGCTGGCTGCGGGTCGAAAAATTGTACCACTGTGTGCAAAGTGAAAGTGAGTTGCAGACATACCGCTATAAATAGCCCCGGCACACATATTTGCAAATACTTACATTATATGCGCATATTTGTTGCTCCAAGTACAAATAAGCTGTGTAGCGCCTTAAAGTATGCCTCCAAAGTCTAAGTATTTTCGTTTTCTCATTTACTTTATTTTTTATATATGTATATGTATATGCATACAACTGTACTTAAAATTGTATTTCTGTATATATTTAAATACCACTTTGCATTGTGCGTGTTTTTGGTATTTCCTTTTTCATGCATTCTTATATTTGAATGAAATCTTTTAGCATTTGCCTCCAGTGTGCTCGCAGAAAAAAGGCGAAAAATGGTGTCAATGATGCTGAAACTGACGATAACTGTAATAAGAGTAATAATAATTGTGATAATGATGATGTCATTTCGCTGTTCTACCACAAACGCAAACACTGCCATAAATAAAACTACACCGACACACGCCATCCGAACACAACAACCTTCCATATAAGCCTGTACATATAACGAGCATCTCGTACAGTGGCGTGGGGAGCAGACGAATGTTGCAGAAAAAATGTTCTGTGCCACCACAAATGAAGCTGAAAGCTGTACCGAAACTGTAACAACGACCGCGTTTGCAATACTCATTTGCTTTTCTTATTTTTATTGCACTGCGAAAGTAACAATGCCACAACCGAGCGTAAGAACAACAAAAGTCTATTTATATAAATATGTATTGGCAACGAGCAACAAACACGGAACGCAATTTCTATGTTTGCGTCTAATGCAAAGTCCAGTGTTTTCTTTACATATTTTTTGTGTGGTTCTTGAATTTATCTTCGCATGCTTTTCTTGGCATTTCGTATTTTTCTTTTTCTTTGACAGAATTTTAGCGCCTGCGATGTAATCTGTCTAACGACTGCAGCAACAATAGCAGTGCAAATAAAATCCAATATATTTATGATTACAAGTAAGGGCAATAATGCAGATTGCATAACAGAAATGGTTTGAAAGCTATGCAAAAGCAGGGCAGATAATGTCTTTATGCTGAAAAGTCTGGAGCAGCAAATATTTTAGAAATAAGCGAAACGACGCAAAAATGAAATGTTGGTTAAAGAATTTGTTATAAGTGCAACTTAGTATTAATGTAATGAGATTTGTTTGAAGTTTTTAGTAAAGTTACAATTTCGGATGCGTGTAAAAATCAGAAAAAGCTGATAGTTGCTAAAAAAAATTCCTAGGTTAAACTTTTTTGGAATAGAACGAGCTTGGTGCCGCCCAAGATACAACAAACGCATGAAAAATGTAAGAAAACGAAGTCATGTTTAGAAATCCACACAAGTGGGAAAGTTCTCTGAGAGCCAGAAATGACTATTTTGCATAAGGCTCAAGCAGCTCACTAAGTACTTTCGGTCTCAGACCAAGTATTCTCTGGGTAGTCAAAAGGCATCCGTTTGAAGGCAAGCTATAGTAAGAAGGCGACTTATTCCTCACCAGGATTATACTCAGAGTTCGCTTTTTAACATATATTTTTTGTAAAAGCATATCTCCCTTATGGGAATTAACACGATTCAAATCATTGGCACATCACTCACGGCCTGAATCAAAAGCCAAAGAAAAAATGCGACAAGAGGGGCAAAGCGAAAAGATCTTTCTGGCCAAAACTCAAGAATGTATTTCCAGAGTACATATATACTTCACAGGTGCATTTCTTTTAGTAACTATGTTTTAGTTGTTATGGAAGCTATATTGTATAGTAATCCGGTCTGAGCAATTTTTTCGGTGAATATATTATCATAAGCAGTAATCCATGTCAAATTTCGTGAAGATACCACGTAAAATTCCATACAAGAACTTGATTTCGATCGTTCAGTTTGTGTGGCAGCTATATGTTATAGTTATCCGATATCGGCAGTTCTGGCAAATGAGCAGCTTCTTAAAGAGAAAATGATGTTTGCAAAATTTCAAAACGATGTCTTAAAAACTGAGAGACTGGTTCGTATAAATGGATTTCGATGCTTACAATGTCGTGGTTTCGGGCCTCCATGGCTGCTGGTAATGAGGTACCTGGCGATAGGTTTAAAAATGTAGGGATAGAGAACGCCGAATCCATCTTTTAAATTAAAGACCAATAAGGTGAAGCGGGCAGGGATAGCGGCCCGAACGCCGGTGGAAAACGAAGCTGTTACTCCTATGTAAGCTCATCGAGTCGGCAAGATATATCACCAGTGACCACATCTCCATTGCAACGGAAAAAAATTGCAGTGATTGTAATACTACCGCCAAGCCAGCTCTACGACGGATAAGTGTCACAGTCCTTGAAAATTCGGACCAAGAAAAAACTGTAAGCTTTAATAAAGAAAAATAAGTGGAGTTTCTGCGATCTCCTGAGTAAGTTACCGAGGGCTTCAACTGGAGCAAAAAGAAACGGTCCCGGAAAAAATCAAGCAAATAGGAGGGGAAAACAAAAGCGTATGTGGCCGACTCTAGGGCAAATCCAAACTAAAGAAGGGGAGAGGAGACGGTTGGATTGATCCAGAAAGGCTGTAAAAAACGGCCAGATACATTTTTCCACACGCACTTGATGCAGATTCTTGAATCCCGCGTTTGAGAATAGCATAGAGGAGTGAATGGCTGAAAAAGGACAGCGAACCGAGCATACAAACGAAAAGGCGGAGAAAGTACGGGAAAGCAGCCGAGAAACTGCACGTTAGGCACGAGGATGACGAGACGACAACATTAAAGGTAGCGTTTGCAGCCAATGAGTTTACAAAACAAAATTTCATCGTGGCACTCAAAGACCGCAGTATTCCGCTGGGACAGATATCACAGGAGCGATGGAAAATAGTGGCGATGAAGCTATTGAAAGCCCTCTTCACGAAGTTGGACTCCGGTCAAAAGCACTCATTCCATTATTTTATGGAGCAGGACGGCTTAGTTGAGTCAAAATTCTTAAATGCACAAGGCTGATCCGTCGATGACATGGGTGTTGGCAGCTGTCAGAATGCTTCCGAATTTGTGGGAAACGCAAAACTGGAGGTGATGAAACGCAACAACATTCTATTTGTGCCTGAGACCAAGGTTATCATACCTCGCACAATCGGTAAATGAAGCTGAAGGCCAAAGCTACATCCTCTAGATCAATAAGAAGGTTGACAAAGATGTAATTTTCCTTCAAAGAATATATCTACTCATCTATGAATGATTACAGAGGTATGTATATATGTATGTGAAGGGCTTGTCTTCTTGATTTAATTTTTCAGTGTAACACTGGCAAGTAGATAGATATAATTAATTTTCTAACTTTTTGTTAGGAAGTCGAGCTTGTTACATATGTACGTACCTTACAAATTAGACGTTAATGCATAGGTATATAAATGTAAGTGCATAACATATATATACCACATTTCCCGTCATAAAGAATACACCGCGTTTATAAAAATTCTCAATCAAAAATTCATATAACCGACATATACTTCTAAGCAACACAAACAAAACACTCGCTGAACGTAAATTTTTGACGCAAAATATTTCTGTCTGACATTGCAAAAAATAAAAAAATAATAAATGAAGCGTTATACACGCACACATTGGCCGAAGCAAAGTCAATCCCGGCTGAAAAACAATGAGTTGTAGCGCTGTGTTTACACATAAATAGACGCGCCCCGGAAAACGAGCACAAAAGTTAAGTTCACTTTGGATCATACCAAATTTAATATATACCATATAAATTTGTGTATTCGTATATGTGTATGTATATATGTTTATTTAAGTATGGTATATATCTGCTTTTTCGTATCCTCCTTATTTGGCGTTGCGCTCCGCCGTTTCGCTGTTCGCTTGTTGGCGCGAGCGAGTGCTGGAATTGAATTTTTTCACAAATTGGAATTCGCTTTGTCTGTTATACTCGCTGCTGCTTTTTAAGTATGCCTGTATTAGTGTCTGTTTTTTTTCTGTGTCAATGTGCGCGCTTGCACCAATACAAGTATGCACACGCACACACTGACATACATAGAAACAGCGAACGCGTAAAAAATGGGCACAGGCAAATTATGTTCGAACACGTCTACTTTGTCTACTTTTTACTTGCCAAACACACAAAGCAAACGAATACAAGTGGGTTGTGAGGAAAAATATGGAGCACCAGTCGTGTTGGGGTGTGTCCTGTGTGTTGTTTTTTCTTTATTGTTGAGACATGTGCTAAGAGTCCTTTAATAGTCCTTGATTTACATGCGACTGTCGCAGTGGGAATTCAGCTAGCTTTGACGCTGGCATAGCATCGCTTTTGTTATTGTTATTATATGGCGTTATTGGTACTGCTTAAGCTTTTATAAATAAGTATGAAATTGCTGTTCGTTCGGCTATGCCTGCATTATCGAATCGACGACTCATGACAAGTTAATTAATTGGAGTATTTTGCACAAACTTGTTTGCGGCATTAAATATGCGTTTGAAATTCAAATTCATTTTATCGCACTTAAATTAGATAAAATTTTGGTATGGTAAGAATTTTGGGAATCTAGCTATTAGGAATTTAGTCTTGCCAACAAATTAGTGGAGTTGTACATAAGCAACTATCTGAGAATATTGTCAATTAGCCACTATTGAGATAATTTTACGTTATTGTGGACATAACTCTTTCATAATTGTGACTTCAAACAATCATCATGGTGGCATGAAGAGTCAAAACAGCTGTGGAATGCCAGGAATTCTCATGGTTACCTTTTTAAGGGTAGATGAGCAGATGCTAATAGCCATTGTCTTACTGACGAAATAATTTAGATGTTTTTTTTTGTCTGTGGCGTAAATCTAATGAAGTGAAGGTATGTAGGCTGTAACCTACAAATTGCAATTTTTGGGAATTAACAAAAATATACTGAATTAAACAATTTATTTTTTTATTTGTGTAATGTTTTTATTTTATGAAATTTTTAAATAAATTGTTTTGCCTGATACACGCGAACTCTCAGGGCGCTAGAAAAGTATCTTCCACTGCAGTTAAGCTGCAAAATTAATGCGATAAACAAACAAGCATTTTTTCACATAAATTCATTCTCTATTTCTCTCAAAAGTTTCAAAATTATCTCAATATTTTTACACTTTCCTCATAAAACATTTTAGTTGTCTCAAGCTGTCTTATGTGATTTCATACCGATGTGAATTCTCGATGGGCTTGAAATGCTAATGTTATGATATTTGATATGATATTTAGTTTATTATCATAATCAAAATTTATATGGTATGTGTATTTATATGCAAATTCGTGAAATAATAGCGATAATTTTTGAAAGCTGAATATAGTCCTATCTTGTCAGCCGCAAATTTGCATATAAATGCAATAAATTTTTCAAATCGAAGTATATTTATTTGTAATTTATTTATAACTAAATTATGTTATCTAGCTGTCCTATCGCCATACTGACTGCTCAAAATCATTAAATTCAATTATTTCATAAAAAAGTGTATAATTATAACCTACAGATATTTGCATTTACAAACACTGCTATAGCAAAACAAAAGTTAAAATATCAATACTCCAGCCGGTAAAAAATGCTGCTGAAAAAATTTTCTAATTTTAAAATTTTAATTGGAGTTTCCTCCGAATTACCAAACACCCCGAGCAAACTGCAATGTGCACACTTCCAGCGGAGTGGAAATCACCACTCAGTTAAATGTTATATAACTATATATATGTACATATATACATATACAGATGTATGCAGATTACGGTAGTACTTAAATATATATTTTTTGTATCTGATGGCGAAAATTAGCTACCCACTAGCCGGAGATAACAAAAAACATAAAACAAGCTACCATTGCAGCAATTAGCTAAAATATACATATAGTGTTAAATTGCTATCTCCAATCGAAGGAATTATAATAAGAACAGTTTGTTAGATCATTCAGAAATCCAAATTCCTTGAAGTGCCCGCGAATTATTATCAAAACTAGTATACAAAACTCATTACTGATCTTTCTGTAGCCTTAAAGCTACAAAATTATTCTTGAAAATTCTTAAAATGTTCGTTATTCACATTATGCCTAGCAGTGACTACATATACAATCCAACGAGCGTTCCAAAGTAAACAGGACTTTTTGAAACTAGCGCCTCCTAGTGGTGCCACCTATATATCGACTGGTGCGTTAGAATCTGCTATCTTTATCGATTATCCAGTGAGAATTTCAAAAAGTCCTGTTTACTTTGAAACGCACCTTGTATATACATGTATATGATCAGGATGATCAGAAAAGTTGAAATCCGTGTTACTGTCCGTCCGTCAATGAAATATATTGCTTTATAGAATTTTTATAGATGGTATATACATATTAAAAAATCTATGAAAATTGCAGACAGCCTCACTTGAAAAGCTGAATATCTCGAGAAGTATTAATGATAGCGATTTTGTCCTCGGATGAAATTTGCTACAAATTTGTCACGCACATTTTTTCTATAGCTCCTGTCATTTACGAGATATATACAAAAAAAAGCGAAATTCTTTGAAAAATCGGGTTTAGTGTCCTGTACTACCTCGCCGGTGTAAGTTACGGTTTTGTTGCACTGGGCACTTTTATAGAGTGAACAGTTCTGAGAAATATGCGTCTAAAGTCAAAGCGATGCCACAAAATACCTCTGATCTGTTGGAATTTAAAGATAAAAACTCACGATTGTAGTGTATTTTCTATCGAAAATTCTTACAGGCCTTGGTCCAGTTCTTAATGTTAATATTAAGGGCGAAAACTTTCAGGGATTTTTTTTAGGGTATTTCCAAGGAAATTTCGTGACGGGACTGAAAAAAATTAATATATATATATATTTGTCTATATTCACAATTGTCTATATTCACCATAATACAAGCAATGAAAGCAAGCGAGTAATTAATAGCATTCAATCTCATCGAAGTAATTTCATTTGCTAGTCTCCTGATAATTAAGTACTGTTTGTGAGGGCGTATATTCGTATATTTATATTGAAAAGTTTCCCGACAAGGGTCAAAGACGCAATTTTAGAGGTCAATATAATCAGTGGGAATGGCAGCTGTCACATGCACAAAGCACATCAATAACAACAAACTCAACAAACTAAGGCATTGAGTGGCGAAACTTATAAACAGATAACATAAATAAATACACACACACATGAAAACACTGCTGCACATATATTGTACATATATTTTATATATACATACATCTATATACATATATAGGTATGCTATATGTAAAAAGTAAACTCATGCAGCACGGCCCATTTGCCTCCAACTCATCCTCACAGTGTTTGTGCTGACACATACTTCTTTATGGAGACGTGTACATACACACACACACACAAACACTGTGATGTATCTTTGACCTTTGTTCGTGCGAATGACAAAATGTAAAGTTGCTGCTTTGTAAATGTCACCAGCTTCGATTTCGTTTTTATCATTCAAGCAAAGTGAAATTGCCGACACGACAAAGTGACAAACGCATTTTGTCTAGCTTTTAACCTCACGAGCACAAAAAAATTAAACCAAAATACGACAATGTGTTAAGGCACAAAGTAAAAATCACAAAAAAAAAACAAAAATAAATGAAAATAAATTATAAAAATAAAAATAAACACTGCGTGATGAAAAGGTCAAACTTGTGCCTGTATATAGGCACACAGCTGTGGTTTTCTGCTTTCGTTTTTTGCCGACAGCACACAGATAATTTAAAATAATGAAATATTCATACAACGAGGAGCGTGTCTCTAATGCCAAACCACGGTTGACACTTGTCTGCGAATGTGAAATGAATGTTGTGCCATGATGGCATGGCGTTTAATAAATTCCTACTTTTGAAATACACATTTGTTATTTAAATTTCATTTAAGTCGAAAGAAAAGGAATTTCAATTCAATTTCGAGTTATGGAATATCGAAACTAACTTCATTTTGATAAACAAGCCAAAATTAAGCTTAAAATCTCACCTTTCCAACACTATATGGTATGACACAATGTGATTGGTAGCGCTGGTGATATATGACTGCAACGACTTCCATTGACAGAATACGAAAAAACTTTTTAGACTACCCTATAGATAGGTTATGTTAGATGGCTTAGCCAAAGATTGTTTGGGGACTGCTCTATGTAGTATTTTGTGAAACCATAGGAAAGTTGAACCTCTGTGTTCGATATTATAACTTATCAAAGCGCTTAGTGGCCAATACAAATTTGCACGGCGTGGGCCAATGAGGAAGGCAGTGTTTTGATGTTTCCAACTCGTTTTCTTCTCCACAGCTTCTCAATCTGGCGTCCGGTAAGAAAACTGTTCCTTAAATTCTTTTTTTTTTTAATTTTATTTCAAGATTAATGTTTCACGCAAACATTAAGCAATTATATAATTGTATTACGAGTACAACAAAAACATAAGCTAACACTTTATGATTTCAACTAATAAATATGGAATTGAATTTTTTACCTAAACTGTATGAAACGTATTAAGAACTTAAGCACAAAAGCATGGCAAATTTTATGATTTCAAGATAAAAAGAAGGTTTCCCTACAACAATGCCAAACACAGAACTTTCGAAAATATGAAAAAATCATAACAGTTTAAAAGGGTGCTTTATTTGCTAACTGCTGAAGCTTCATTGAGCAATGCCCGAAATGCCGCTACCTTCACTAATTTTGTATTTTTCTTTAAGATAACTACTTTTGTATGTTCTGCTTTGCTCGCTTTGTTGCTTCGCACACGTTTTGTCCCCTATTTTATTTGCATTTCATCCCATTGTTTACGAATGTTAGTCCTTGTCGTTATCCTTTTTACGTTTGCGAATTGTCTGTGTAATTTCAGTCGCATAATTATTGTTGTTGTTGTTGTCTTTTTGCGCCTTTGTTTACTAAGCCTTTTGTTGCGTCTCTTTGGGCATAAAATATGATGAAATGGTTGTGTACGAGGACAGGACAATTGTGGTGGCCATTGTCTGCCATCTTTTCAGTCCAGGTTTATGTACTACATTTAGTTATAACTGAGCGCGTGAACACGCTATGACGTAATTTAGTGCTTTTGTTTGTTTTTTTGGGTGATTTTCATTTTGACAATCTTGGTGTTTGAGTAATGACTTCATCTACACCTTGCCCTAGTTTACGTTTGCTAAGGCTCAATAGCAGTTTTTCTGATAATCAATATTTCCTATTAATATACATACAGCCTGTGCTTTTTCATAAGCCTTTTGTACTGTTTCGGCAAATCACCAAAGTGAAATTAGTACCTTTGCCTGTTTTGCTCAACCAGTGAGAAAAATATTTTCAATAGGCTTTGCCAGTAAGCTTTCAGCTTATTAACCTTGACTTTTGGATATTCGCAAAAAAACTAAAATTATGACTGCTTCGCCGATAATTCGAATACAGTTGATTATCGCTACGACTGCCACTAAAAAATGAAGATTTCTAATATTAAAGAAAAATAATTAAAAATAAATTAAAGGTTTGAGTTTAAGGCCTTGTTCACATACACAGCCGTACCAGGCGTTTTTTTCAAACTGCGGATGATTCCTGCTAAGATTAACAATCGGATTCGCCGTTACTTCCATAAGAGTATATTTAATATAGTAAGTGGAACTGGTATAAAACTTGAAAAAATACTTATATTAAACTGGTATAAAATTGGCATACACGAATTAAAATTTGGTATAAATTGGTATAAAAAATAATTTTCACTTAGTTGGAACCGTTAAAAATTTTGAAAATACTTTTATTAAACTGGTATAACATTGGCATACACGAATTAAAATTTTGTATAAATTGGTATAAAAACTATTTTTCAACTAAGTGTAACTGTTAAAAATTTTGAAAAATACTTTTTTTGAATTGGTATAAAAGTGGTATAAACGAACTAAAAGTTGGTATAAATTGGTATAAAAAATAATTTTCTCTTAGTTGGAACCGTTAAAAATTTTGAGAAATACTTATATTAAACTGGTATACAAGTGGTATAAGCAAATGAAAGGTTGCTAAAAACTGGTATAATTATTCTCAATTATAAGTTCTTGCTCTTGTGCAACTGTATGCTTTATCAGTAGAAAGCCTACTATTTAGGTCAATACTATGAAACACGCATCTATGTACATAATTTGTACGTTATTTCCACGTATCCAATAGAGTTTCAAGCAATCAAATTCTAGTTTCTAGCGATTTGGGTCAGTTCTGTGAAACACGCTTCTAATTGAAAATATATGATTTATATTGAATTGGAAATAACCTACCACGAATCCAATAGTTTCATGCAATCAAATCATAGTTCCTAGCGTTTCTCCGAAAACTAGTTATCAAAAGGTTACTGCAATTTCTGATTTCAACTGAAAGCTATGTAACTTAGTAGCATGTTCCTTTGCCTGTGCCTGACCGTACAGAGTTTAATTAGTCGTCACCTTTGATTACTAAAGATCAACTATGAATACGTGACTTAACCAAAGGCGTAAATTAATTTCGGCTCCAAAGTGCAATTTGCGAAGCCGCAATTTCATTTCGTGGAAGTAACTATAATTCCACAAATTTTGGCTAACAACTCGGTTCGTCTTATCATGTGTCCACGCTTGTCATCTTTGAGAGAACACAGTTTATTAAGAAGTGATTTCTTTGAACTCGTTTCTCCACATTTCACTCTACCACCATAACCGTTAAGTTGAACTTGACACATTTACAAACATGCAAATCCATATAGGCATATACATATGTGCTTTTAACGACGTGCAAAATTCCGTCAGCCGCACATACACGTCTTAATTTACACTGCTTGCTTCGTTTTCAACCTTTTCTTACTTCCCCATAACACTACTCAACTATTTTCTCTACCTTTTGAATATTTCCTTCCACATCTACCACTATGCTTGCACTTGACACATGTGTACAACTACACCCGAGCTCCAATTTACCTGTTTACCTCCAACGTGACGCACTTCACCTTCAAAAGCGCGGCGAGTGAGTGAAACGAAAGTTTGGTATGCCCTCAAAGCATTGAAATTGAAAGTAAAATGTAACGGAAATCTTGACTATCAGCACACTTTTAGTTTTTTTTCCCCCACACAAGCCTCACGACTTTTCGCGCTACTTTACCAGTCTGTTAGCTTAATGCCATTAAGAGCGCTTAGCCTTTGCTTTACTGTGTGACCTCAACAAGGTCGCTTGCCTCGACTGCCATCCATCATTTGCGGCAGTGTCGGTGTGAGTCAGGCAGTTGAAAAATCTCAATTTGGTTTATTTGCATGAGAGCTTTTCAGCAATACACACAAATACAAGCTAAGTAATGCACTTAGATGCTTATTTAAATTTCTACAAATGTTCAAGTAGACCGCACTAACCAACAAACCGACCAAACCAAGTTCGCAGTGTTTTGTCTGCGGTCGAAGGACGAAAATGTAGGATAATTATTTGACATTTTTAAATGACACCAGCACGTACTGTTGCACATACTGAAATATATGTAAATACGCACACATCTGTATAAATATGTAATAGCGTGGTGTTTTCAATTGCTTCATTGTCTGTCATCAATTTTACTCAAATTGTGTGTACCCACGTATACATAGCAGCATATATGATTTCGAAACTAATCGTGCTTTCAGTTTTCTTAGGCCCAAGTGATTTTTCAAAATGGTTTACATAGATCCCTTCGATATTGCAACGATGCTAGAGAGATCTCTTACTTTTAATCGTCGATTCTGAGGCACCAATTCGTTTATTTCATTGACGTGTTGATCATCACTTGATGTTGAAGACCGTCTTGGACGTGGTTAGTCAACCCGTCCTCCACCGTCTTTGATTAATTTGTACCAATCAAAAACACTTGCTCGCGACAAAAAATTGTCACCAAAGGCCGTCTCCAACATTCTGAACATTTCGGTAACAGAGATTTAATTCCACACACAAAATTTGCTGGAACTTTACAATGATTATTTTGATGTGACATTTGGCACAGGAGTCACTGGCAGTCATAACAACCTAGAAAAAAAATATTTGGATAATGGATTTTCGCGCGAAATTTAAATTAGAAGGTTTTACTATTTTCTGCCCACAGTAGTATACATATATATTTATGTATGTAGGAGTAAATAATCGCATGTATGCCTACTAATACTTAGCTTTTTTGACAGTATTTTATAACTGTAATGGCAGTTACAACAATTTTAAGTCGCTCAGCAACATGTTGGACGTTGAATGCATGTAAGTGTCATGTCAACGGTTTTTTTTTTTTAAGTAAATACACAACACTTGGAAGCGTAGTATTTGATATAAATAAATAAAGCTGGTCAATTATGTAGTACTATGTATGAGTATATGTTTGTATACTCAAATCATAACGTGCTTTCAAGCTTACATGTGTTTTGCAAACTAACTGTAACACGGTTGCAAAAAACATAGTTAAAATTTTAGCACTTAATTTAAACTTCATTAGTCTCAATTATTTGGAAATATGCGCGCCATGGTTAACCACTCTATCTCCTTTTCTCTCTCTCTCCATTTGTACCCTGTAATCATAAGAGGTGGTGGATCAAATCATTTGTTTCAAATTTTACTCAAAAAAGGAAATAAGTGTAACAAAGTGTGTGAAATGGTATGTCTGCTATGAGAAAAATAAAAGTTTATGCGTGTTATACAATGCGCTTCCACGATGGCCGTGAAGACGTTTAGGGCAAAGAGCGCCTCGGATGCCACAACGCTTAAACAACCGATTAGAACTTGGAAAAAGTGAAAGCAATGACTATGAATGAACACCAAATCACAATCAGAGAAGTCCCTGATGATGCTGACATATCGTTTGGCTCATGCCACGAACTTGTTTCGAATGTTTTGGCAACGAAGCGCGTGGCAGCAAAACTGATTCCGAAATTGCTGAGTTTTCAACAAAAACAGTGGTGAATAGACGTTGCTCAGGAATCATTAAAAAATGGAAAAGTACTAAAACGTGTTATAACAGATGATGAAACATAAATTTACGAATATGACGTTAAACTAAGGCTCAGTTAGCTCTATTTTATTCATTGCTTTTAATAAATGGAAATCGCCAAGCTCAAAAACTAGGAGTACATGGACTATGTGTACAGCAGCAAATTTTGTCGTATTTCAGGAGCCTGTATGTATATCAATAAAATAGAAACAATTTTCAAAATTCCCGTAAAGTTTTGAAAATACCTTATACCATACTCTATTACTATTTGGTCGACCTTTCTTTCCTATATTTGCTGAACCCAAGTTTTTCCAAACTGCAATAGTTGGCCGTTCTGTTGACTTTCGCCCACCATTGCTGGTATTTTCAAAATATTTTTTTTTATACACGAACTTTGTGACTGGTATGAAATTGGTATAAAACTCTCACACAACTGGTTTAAAATGGTATAAATTTGTTTTGTGCTGTATTTAATATAATTGAGTTATAGAACTGGTATAAAACTCTCTTACAACTCGTATAAAATGGCATAAATTTTTCTTGAGCATAATTTAATATAATTGAGTTTTGAAACGAATGTAGAGCTGGTATAAAACTCTCATACAACTGGTATAAAAATATATTAAATTTGCTTGCTCTGTATTTAATATAATTGGGTTTTGGAACGGATGTAGAGCTAGTATAAAACAATATCTCGACGTATATCCGCACATTATTGGAGTATGAGGCTGCTTGGTTTGAAGTATAATCCTCTTTTGTATTGAAGACTATTGACATACATATAAGTAAGCCCCACGTTAGTGATTAAGTTAGAGTTTCAGTCAACTGTATTGCATTTCTGATCATTGTTTCAGGAAGCTTATGTTGCTGCATCGGATAGTAATAAAATTTAAAAATTGATTTCGAATCTAAGGCTGATATTTCGATACTAAGGCGAAATGAGGTTTTGTTTTCTAGATTATATGCGGTAAGCGGTACTCTTCCTTACTATTGGCTCGATTTAAGCTGCTGTAAGATGAAGTTCAGCTTTTCTCTCTCTGTTTGCTTTGTTCTTCAACCACATTCACTTCAACCCACCATATATTTTAACAACGCAGATCAATACCTAGTGTTATGGTGAACATGAGCTCATTTCCGATCAAAATGGTGAGTATAAGTTGATTTCAGACACAAAAGCAAATAAAAACTACTATTATGGTATAGAGAACCAAATACAGCATATGTAACGTATACGCACTGGTGCACGGCAATCAAGTGAAATCAATTTATGCGCTCAATGCATTTGGACTTGTTTGCATTTTATGTCGAACTGATACAGGGAATCATATTTTTAAGTTCCTTACGAATTTATTGATTTTTTCGGCAGATAATTTAATGTAGATTCGGGAATAATCCCACCAATTTATTATATCGTGTATTCATTAAATTCTCACAAACTTAAATTCATTATTTCGTAGTTTTTAATTATAACACTCTCAATTTTTAAGCTATTTATTAATAATGTAATACTTTATAAATTGTGACAAAATAATAATTGAAGCCCGTAATAGGTTCAGTAAGTTCAGCGACATTAAAAATTCACAGTTTACACATTTTGGAGTATTACATATTCAGGCACATATAATTTCTCTAAACAGCGCAATTATATATATATTTTTTTTAATTTTCAATATACACAAGCGCATAAGTATGTACATATTTGCAACCGCAGTGTCTTGCTATGATTATTTTAAGCAAATAAGTGAAAACAAACCAAATCCAATTAATTTACATTACTAATGTAATCGCTGAGTAAAAGTGCAAACAAAATACAAATACAAATACAAAATAAACACTAAACAAATACGAAAAACCGCACATTTTCGCGTGCATGTGTGTGTTAATGTCGGTTTAGTCGCACACAAACATCGCCAGGTGGACGTGTCTATGCGCGAGCAAGCGACCCATACTTGTATGATATGAATATGTGTTTGTGGGTTTACATAGGTTGATGTACAATCGCGTTGTTTCTATTTACACAGCTGTTAGCGAAGCTGTAAACCATCACTACTGGTTTTTTTAGGGATTTCTAAGGGTTATTTCTAAACTTAGTTTGCTTTTTCTGTTGGTGAATAGGTCCATCAAACATTCACCGATTTTCATATGGCGCTAAAGGTTAGTATAAAATGAAACATAGACCGTAGTAGCAACTTTTGGGTTACAAAAATTTTGTTTTTTTTCACCTTAACTCAGAGATAATACAATATTTTATATAAAAGTGCTGGAAATTTTTCAAAGCATATCAGATTATAAATGTAAATACACAAATGTTGGTTCGTGTCTTGATTTTTGCGCCAAACTTGTGTCAATAGTTTATAAAAATTAATTTTTTTTCCACTTTGATGCTTGCAGTCCCTCACAAGGTTTTGAAGAGAAAAAATGCTCAAAAAACAATATACATATTACTTCTCATGGCTTAAAACAAATAAAAACTACATAACCTAACTGTTAATAGCATTAGCCATCCACCAGAATTTGATACTCTGTCTTATATCTAGCAGTTTTTATTGACTTGAGTTTTTTTTACCAAAAATTATAGCAAATGCTGCGACCAAAAAAAAATCGGAAAAATATATTTTTTTTCGCTTACCAAATCATATAGCAGCGACATCTGTTATAGAATATCACACTTTTGATCATTGTATCGTAAATACTAGCAATTTTTTTAATGGTAAAGTATTTCGAATATTTTTATCAATATCTCTCAATGCATATTTTATTTAGATAACCTTTTAGTTTGACTTTATGGCACAAAAGCGCAATTTAATTTAAAATGTTTTGTACGACTTTCAAAAAATAAGCAAAACCAACAATGAAACAACAACAAATATTCACAATACTATACAATTTCACCATCAAAACCATAAAGTCTCATTGTTTTCGCCAAATCCACTCAATGTTGACCATTTTAAGTGCAGTATTTATGTGCATCGGCAGCTATATGCCCTGTAGGAAATATCTTTCGCGTCAAGGCTTTAAAGAAAACTTTCAATTGTCAATATAATAAGCTGTTTAAATAAATATGAATTTTTAATTATTTTCAATAAAATAGAAGTTTTTGAGTATGAATTATGCGTTTTATAAAACTAAACTAAAATTGTTTAATTTTTTCATTATCCAAATTCTTTGATTTCTTTACGAAAAAAAACTAAGACAATATAACAATCATATTTTTTGTTGGATCTAATCATATTTTCCCAAATTTAATAAAAAATTTAATAAAATATTAAAAGCTAAATTCACCAAAAACTAAATTCACCAAAATTACTACTTTCCGATTTTTCCTACAAGGCATGCAATTACGCAACCACATACGTGAGCACATACACTTATACACCTATCCACTTGCAATTTTTATAAACTCTTATTTCATATTTATGCATTTTTTCTCTCCATTATACTCTTATTTGCATTTGTATGAAAGCTCTCGGTTTGCGTTTTGTATGTTTAATATGGTAATTTGTTTACCTACACAGTGTTATTGTGCCTGTTGTTATCCTTTATTGTTTTGCCGCCGTTGTTATCATCCGCATTTGTTACAAATACACACACAATTAAACCAACAATGTATGTGTATGTGTGTATAGCGCTCAAGGCTACGCATGTTTTGTGCGCATTTAATGCAATTTTATGCAATATTTTTGTAAATAATTGTTTATACACAAATAATTTTCCATTATTTACACAAGTTATCAATGCCGTAACCGAAAGCTGTGCACTTTGCTATTTGCGTTCACTTATACAATGACAATCGGTTGTATTTGTAAAGGCGATATTTTTAATGCATATGCATAATGGAAGTGAGGTTTGCTTTATTTAGGTAGCTCGTGCCACTCACTGTAGGCTTTTATAATTGCAAGCTTAATAATTGTAAGGTTTTAACTGTCAATTACTATGCGCTTGCTTGCATAGATAAAGCATTTTCCTGCGTGAGTTATTTTAAATCTCTAATCTGTACTAAGTAGTTTTTTTTTCTTCGATCAGAATACGTATAACTGTGGAACATAGACCAAATATGAGGATATTTTTCGCACCATATGTCTTAAGTACAATGATTCCAAATATAATCAATATATATTTATAGAATCGATATGCTATTACTTCTCTTCATATTTGAACTGTGACATAGAGCGACATAAAAGCGCAACTTGTTATGGACTAGTTTTAAGGTGTTATGCGGCGTAAGAATTTTCCAAAAATTAATTTTTTTTCCAAATTTACATAATTTAAGAATATACACAAAAAATTTCATATCATATCGGTGCATATTTTCGAAATTACACGCAAATTAACGGCATTTCAGAGTGCTTAGAAGTGAATTTAAAACTGTAAACGCGTTTCTCTCAATAAATTTAAAAGTCTTCGTTTTTTTCAATATTTCTTCTTTATATAACCCCTTGCAGCTCCTTTTCTTATACAGACAGTTGTTGTACAGATATTTCCCTGCTCACTTCTGTTTTTTGGTCGAGATTAGGTGAGGTTAGAGACCGATCATAGCAGGGATCTCACTTAGACAGCTGAAAAGCCGTCTGTTGTGGTAACTTAAACTTCGATATAATTTATCACAAGAGCTTCACAAGTCAACAAAGCGCTTTAAGTCTATCACAATTTTCAAGAATCGGCTAAAAACATTTTCAGCTAAGTCGCCTGATTCGCTGAAGGTAAGACTGTCGAGTTGTTTCAACCTCAGCTTTGAAAAGATGGGAGAATTGAGGAGAAAGTGCCTCGATGTTTCTATTTCACCCTTCGCCCAACAATTTTGACAACAAGCTTCCGACAAGATTTTATGCCCTACTGCCTTGTGTACAATGTCCAGTAAGAACCGCTACGATTGCAGCAAGATGCATTTAGCAAAGCGCAAGTACTTCAGCAGATCTCTTGCATTGAAATCTATACCAAATTAACCTTGCAAGGAGCAGGTCGACGACCAGTGTTTGCTAAGCGCACTCAAGGAACATTGGTTCAATGCTAGAACGCAAGTTGCCAATGCAGTTCTAACTTGTGCCTTCTCTGAACAGCTTATCGGATTTGCAGTTACCAGCGATGCCGCTATGTACTTTCCAATCGAACTCTGAGGTAAACTCTCTATGACATATTCCAGTAGACTAAATATTAATCTATTAACACAACTTATTGATAGCGGCCCCAGTTATAGCAAATTTTGAAATATGTATTTTTAGAGCAACACCAATCGTAATTAATCTCTGAGCAATTTATTGGGAATGGATTAAGTTAAGTGTTTACAAGATATCCAGCGTTAAACATCAATGAAATTAGAAAATTTCTTAAAAAATCAAACTTTTGTAATTCTTTTTTTAAACATGAGCTTAAAATCTCACCTTTCCAACACTTTATGGTATGACACAATGTGATTAGTAGCACTGGAGATATACGACTACAACGACATCTATGACAAAATGCGAGAACATTTTTTCGACTACCCAATATACTTGTATATTATATTATATACTTGTATATTTTAAAGCGTCTCCAACGTTTCCTGCTGGATATAAGAAATTTAATACGAATAACTTTAACTATCTCTTTAACACTTTATCTCATATATTTATATAGTATTCAACAGGTGTATTTGTTAACTTGATTACCTCACATTTTTTTTTTTATAATTTCGTTAAAGAGTTTCGCTGACACGCGCGTGCTTATTCAATCATTTATTCATTAACCGCAAGCCGACGCAACAGCTCCAGCAAAAACTGCAACACTACACATATTTGTTATACCTCACCGTTAGCGTTTTTTCGCTGGTGGCACAGCTTTTGACCGCAGATGAAATATCCATAAACAGACAATAAAAATGCAATAACGCAATTCTCGCGAACCCCGTAAGTCGCTCTTGCGGGATCTGCATAACTGCGGTTGACAAAAGCCAACAACGGTACAAAAATGCCAGCAACACAACTAACACAAAACTCAGCACAAAGCCCGAGTAGTGTATCAACATAAATAACACATTTTTTATTAGTTTTGCTCTCCGCTCGGACGGTGCCACCGCAATTGACTCTGGAGGCCACCGTACTACCCGTGACAACTAAATTATTAATATCAAATGGACTGAGCGCGCAAACAAATGTACGCACACGCAAATAAATATGCAGCTAATGCAAACATTTGTGCGCCTGAGTGTGTGTGTGTGCGTTGGTGTGGGATTGTTCCTGTGTGTACAGGCGCGCCGTTTGCATAAAATTGATTGTGTTGTGGTTTGGTATGCATACATATGTACATACATATGTGTATACGAAAATACCAACATGCATGGCAATTTAAAATTCCACACTTTTTATATTTGGCTCATTGGCTCACTCGCGCACTTACCATGAATGCATATGTTTACGTGTGTGTGTCTGTGTCAACCTCCCATACGGACACGACGACATGGGAATGCATATAAATTTCGCACCAAAAAAATATTTTCACAAAAATTTGCAATAAAAGGTATATTTGTGCGGCGGCGTTGCCGCATTTTTTCTGCTCGTGCAAGGTTAAGAATGTATAGAGAATTTTGAAAGGTGCTGAGGTGGCATGTTTTTTCATGATTTGGCAAGTATTTTATATTATGGCAGTGCACTCCAGGAAATTTCAATTGAGCGCCAAAAATGTCAAGTATTTTTAAGCCTATAATGGCCTTTTTTATTTGAAATGGTAGTATTACGAAAAAAGTAAAATTAAAGCATCGTTGCTCACAAGCGAATCGAGAGATATTAGTACCTCATTTCGGACTATTAAGAAGTTGAGACACAATTTTTTTGTTTAATTTATATTTTACGTAGTCAGTGTTTATCAACGAGTCAACAGTTTAATGCCGACAAATTTCATGTGTGAGCACCAATCCTTATCTGGTTTAAACACCAAAAATTTACCAGATTTTATGCTGTATGTGCCAACTGAGACTGCAGGCTACTAAGCTCAATAATATATTGCGGTAATATCATAAATTCAAAAAGAACACAGATTTCAGATTAACACTATGCAAAAAAATCTAAATTTTTCATAAATTTTTTCGTTCTGAACATAAATCTGATTTAAACTGTATGCAAAAAATACTCTTAGTTGTTCATTTTTTCACTTAATAACCTCTGTCATAAATTTAATCAAAATTCAGTTTTACACTGTGCAACAAAAAATTACAATTTTTCGAATATTGGTTTCTACTATGCAAAAAATCATTTCTACTATATTGAATATAAAAATTTAAACAAAATTCTATTTTACACTGTGCAACAAAAAAATAATAATTTTTCGAATATTGGTTTCTATTATGCAAAAAATCATTTCTCCTGCATGGAATATAAAAATTCACCCATAAATTCAGTTTTACACTGTGCAACAAAATATATAATAATTTTTCGAATATTGCTTTCTGTTATGCAACAAATCATTTCTACTGTATTGAATATGTAAATTCAAATGAAATTCAGTTTTACACTGTGCAACAAAAAATAATAATTTTTCGACTATTGCTTTCTATAATGCAACAAATTATTTCTGCTATATTGAATATAAAAATTTAAACAAAATTCATTTTTACACTGTGCAACAAAAAATAAATATTTTTCAAATATTTCTTTCTATTATTCAACAAATCATTTTTAGTGTATTGAATATAAAAAATACTCAGTTTTACATTGTGCAGCAAAATATTATAATTTTTCGAATATTGCTTTCTGTTACTTAAAACTTTCAGGAAGTTGGAAGCTAGATACAAATTTTTCTATTTACAAAAAGAATAGAAAACCTTTAGGTGGAGAACCTTTCCGTTACAATTATGAACTCATACTTGGACAGCCTTTCGTAGAGCTGTCCGGCAACCAATTTTTCAGAGTAGGAAGCGAAAAAAATCATTCGCTTTTATTGACTCACCCTAATATACATAATCCTATAGATAAAATGTATGAATTTTCTTTAATATTGATTTATTTTTCTTTGGAGACTACTATTTCAAAATTATTTTTCGCAAAACTCCAACCATTAAAGCTTGAAATTACAGCTCGACCTTATGCAACATGTTGCAAGCGAATATATTGCATTTATCACGCTACAATTTACATATTTCACATTTCTTATTCACAGCAACGTTACATAATCCGTAAATAGCATTTATCAAATGTCACTCGACAATCATAATTCACCACCGTTTCCTATATAATTCACTCATATTCGCACTTCATTGACTTTGACGGTTAAAGTTCTTGACTTCGTTTGATTCTAATTGAAGTCAATTTGCGCCGAACACACACACACACAACACACCCACGCAGCTGCACATAAGGTCGCTGTGCGCGCATAAATACACATGAATTTTCATATGCACGCTTATAAATAAATAACCGTTTGAACTGATGCGCCCTCATGACTCTTGCAGTCATGAAGGTTACAATTGTGTGTGTGTACGTGAGTGTATGTGAGACAGGCAAAATAGTTGCTGAGTGACGCTCATATTACGCGGCGTGAAGCGAAAGAATAGCGACGACCCACATTGTATTGCATAGATAGGGTGGCGACACAGATGTCAACTGTTCGATCAAACTGTATTGAGTTACTTGTGAAAGCTTTTTTTATACAGATTTAATGTAAATAACGCCATATTTGCGGTTTTTCATGCATATGTCATATTTATTACTAAAAAGATTTGCTAATTTTAGCTAATAAATTTCGTTATAAAATATCCAAAGTTAATTGCACTTTTTCCAGTAGAAGGCTTGTACATTTAGTTACATTTTCAGGCGAATAAAAACCATTGCTGCAATTTAATGCCAATTGTTTTTGTATTTGTTTAAATTTCATTGTCAGAACAGCTATTTTACCTTCTAACTGGCAGCACCAGCAATATATGATTTCTCGAAGACAAATTGGTTTGTCATTAGGGAAATTAAAGCTAATGTAAAATGCACATACCCACGCAAGCATAAATATATTATTATCTGCAAGCAAACAAATTCACAAACAACAGTTAGTTGTATGTGTGAATTTATAAGCACGTGGCATAACCTTTTATGCATAGCTTCTCAAAACCAAACACGACTAATTAGTGCAAATATTTGTGCAGCAAATGCCATACATAATAAACTCGTATAAATAATATATACACATAAGTAAGTAAATAAATATTTATATGATATAATAAATATATATGTATATGATATAAATAAATATATATGTATATGATATAAATAAATATATACGTATATGACTATATATACCCTTTTAGCAACTGAAGCATCAATTATTCACAAATCGAGCACTTACATCGCTGACAAATTACTAATACGCATTTATTTGAAAAGTGCTCATCAATTTAATTAAGCCGCCATATTTATGAGTAAAATGTTTCGCATTAAATATGCAATGTATTTGCTAATAATATTCTGTCGCACATCAGGCTGCACTTATACCGCATATGAAATAGCACACATACACCAAAACAAAAAAATTAAAAGTGCACATTGGACAAAAATAAACAATTTGGTCTGTTACTTTATCAAATATTATTTTATTAGCTTTAGCAATTAGTCTACTAACACAGACAAACATGTTTTGTTGCAATAATATTGAAAAAAGTAGAAAAAAGTCAAACCAACATTTGCACGAAATGCTTTTCTAAGCAAAATGTAATAATATTTCTTTAATAAAATATTTATTGGTTTCTAAAATGTATTATTATTGCGCTTAAATTACATGTTTGCATTAATTACTGCTATTAAATTGCAGCTTTGCAATTACTGTGCGACATGTCGTATACGCAACATTTTGTATTGGAGACAAATATACATACATATATGTGACCTGGTCTACGAAAAGGGAGCTAACGTGCGAAAACTAGTTTTCTGGGAAACCGCTGTTAAAAATAAAAAGCATCTCATCTTCCATCCGAATCAACTAAAAAGTGAAAATTGATTTTTTGACACCTAAGCCTCCTTTCCGTAGACCAGGTCACAAATATGTATGTAACGGAATTACAATAATTCATTTCTTATATGTATTTACCAAATTGAATTATTATTTTGAACTTTACCAGCAGCGTTAGTTCGCACTTTTTGTCGTTTTTCTACCAGGACTCATGAGAAACACTGTAACTGCTTAAGCCAGAAGCACTTGGATTCCGCGAAACTCTTTAAATTTTAATTTTTTAGTGAAGGTGACCAATAATAAATTTTATTTTTCATACCTTTCTTATAGGAGATCAATCGATTCCTAAGAAGTGCGGAAAATCTCAAAAATTGCCATGAAAAGCCCATAAATAGCCAGTGAGTCTGAGTAATTTTATGACAACTGCCAAAATTACGTTGAACGGAATTAAATCCAGATTAGCTTTGGTAATTTGTATCCAAAAGCAGCGGCCGAGTCGAGCCGAGCTTCATTTTATAGATGTGCCTTAGAAGACAACTTATGTCAACATGAAATAAAATAATGTTAAACTTCAAGCGAAACTTATAGATGATAACAAATTTTGACGCTTCAGAAGCCATAAATCTTAAATTCTGATGAAATTTAATATTCCAAAGCATGACTTATTTATATGCCAGTATATTAATTCACGAATGCGACAACAACAACTATCTGGATTCAGTATTTTCGGTTGATACTAGGGACATAATAATATTAAATATGTAATTTTACTATTCCTATAGTAACATATAGTAGACATTTGTCATTCTGATGGCAGCAACGTCTCATACAACCTTAAATCATGCTCAATCCACTTTAGCCAATAGCATATACCATTAACAAACCACATTCCGAGTTTCATTCAGGTTCCTCACAAACCACCACCAATCTTTACGAGGCAAAGTCAGCCCAATGTTCCAAAATAGAAATATTAGTTATATAGAGGCTAGGTCAAGCCGCCGATTTCATCAATTTTAGGCTCAATGATAACCTATTATTAGTAGAATAAGTTCTCTCATTTTCATTGAAGAAACTCACATATTTGCCGATATATGCAGTACAAGGCCACCAGGAAGTTCGTAAATCTTTATATAAGTATATGGGGGCTAAGAGCGGTATTGACTCGATTCAACCAATTTATGGCATTCATCCATAATATTCTCAAAAAAGGATTCTCTCCAAATCTCAATCATAAATGTCACACATTGAATGTTATTTTCAACAAAAAGTCAACCATAGCCCGTGGGGTCCACATTAGAGGGGTAAAAAATTTGTCCTGTATAAATTTGTGTCATATAGCTTTATTGGTATTAATAGGTGGGGCCACACCCACTTTTAAAGATTTGGTACCGTCTTTAATGTGATTCGTTGTGCCACATTTCAGTTTTATACCTTTATTTGCGATTTAGTTATACGTTCTTGATCCCTGATCACCTGATTTTTTATACATTTACTACAAAAAATCTTTGAGTGTTAGTTCTTCTAAGTATTTCTTCTGTACAAGGAACTTCGTGACATGCTTTTTCAAGCTATAAAAGATGGAAAAAAATGCAACATAAAAGGATGCGATTCTGAAACGCAAGTTTCTTTGCAAAAATTGAACTTTTAATTAAAAATTGAAAGAGTTCAAAAGATTTACATAATAAATAAGAATCAATTTGCAACTAAAAATCCATTTAAATGCGCAAAAATAACATTGCCATGAGGAAAGGTTGCTTTATTCGACGCCATCAACCATCAAATGTTCGATAACAAACCTATAATCAAATTAACAATCGAGAAAACAATTCTTTTGTTACTCAATTACCTGTTTAATCTTCAAAACAGCATAAGTCGATACTAAGGAAACTGTGCAGCATACTAAGAGTTACTTTATTAGATTTTTTTTAACTTAAGCTTTTTCACAAAACACCATTACGTTCTCGTCTTTCTTAGTTGTCACTGCGCTTTTTAGCTTTCTAAACACTTTGCGTTGCAAGCGCAATTTTTATTTTAATTTGTCACACAATTTCCAGGAATCCACTCAGGCAGCGCTTAGGCGTCGCACTTCACCAGCCCGCACCTCTTTAATAGCCAAACCGTAGACAGTATCAATTAAATGCATATGGAAAAATAAAACGGATTGGCTTGTGGCGCTTAAATGCACTTTACATTTTATGCTCCAAACTAAGCCAAACACCAGCACTGTCCACTGCACACACAACAGTATGTATGTTTGTATATTATTTCTATTTTATATGTTCCTCAACGATGGAGCACACACTTACATGCTTGAAACACATATCACTCTTTGGAGCTTGCACATCACTGTGTTTGTATGCAGACAATTTCAACTTTCGCTTTTTGTCAATTTATTGCTCATCCGCAGCGCAACAACAATTTTCACCACAGACAGAAATTAATTGAATGGCAAACGAATTATCTTGTAGCATTGTATGGCACCGAATTGAATGGCATGGAATCAATTAAATCACTTCGACCGTAAAGCACAAGCACGCTCCACTGCTTCACTCAACGTATGTATGTGTGTGTGTGTGTATGTGTGAGTAAGCGTATATGTCGGTTGTCTCAATGTTGTGGCATGCTTCAGCTCACCACAGCACAGTAACACTGTTTCACTGCTGTCGGACTGAACGCCAGCATAGAAATGCTTTAAGAATTTCACACATACATATATATATATCGGAGGATATATGTGTGTGCGTCACGGAGGTGTTTGTCAGATTGATTAAGCACGCCAAATAGCAAATGACCACCGGCGCCTATTTTCTTCAATATTCCTATTTTCCGCTCAAACAAAAGACACACGCTTCAACGCACCACGTATTGTCTACGACTATGGCGATTGACGGCGTTGGCTAACTAGTTAACGGTACGCGGGCACTTTCTGTCACATTGGCGCCCAGGCGCTTGCACTAAACTCGGGGCACTTCCGTCACACGTGTGTTAATATTTCCTTTGTGTTGCAATAAATTCTTCAAGTAAAAATGTGAGACACAACGCGATATGTGCCGTGATTACAGCTACGTCACTACAACGGGCAAAAACGTGTGTAAACAGCGTTAATGACGAACACGGTGGGTACGCGCTCACAGTACAGACACGAATACGGACGCGGGCACAACATGTACGAACGGCGACGACATTGGTAATGCGACTGGTGTCTGCTGCTGCTGCTGTAAAGCGTTAACCAACTCCGTCAACACGCCGAAGACTAGGACGGAGGCCTGGAAAAATTCACACACACACACACACACGAACGCAGACACGCGAAGCGGGAACAATACGGCACAGCAAGGAAAAAGTCACAGCACGCTAACATAAAAAATCAGCCGAGCGCAGGCGACGAAGAGTTTGCTGGCAAACTTTGTTGTAATTGCAGATTTTGTTGTGATTGTTTGATATCCTTACTCAATGCCTAGCTTTATGCTGTTGTTATTGCTAATGCGACGACGGCTGAAGAGAGTCATTTTCGCAAATACCAATATATGTGTATATACGCGACGGTTAATATGTATTAGCCTACAAATCGGAGAATTTCAGCGCGAACCAGCAGCTATAATGAGAGCGCAGTTGTTGGAAGTGTTGCCAGCTCATGCGTGCTTTCGTCATATTTTGTGCTAAGAGCACTTACAGCGCTATGGTCTATGACATAATTAGGCTGTGAGAGCGGCAGGTTTGTCGTGCTAGTGAAAACGCCTAAAAGTACGCTACAAAAGTAAGCGGTGCAATATTTGGCAGGCAAGCAGTGTGCGCGTATGTCTTTAGTTGGGCTTGTTGGGCGCTGCTTTGAGGTAGTCAACACAAATACGAGCACAGCAGGGCAATACAAGTAATGTCTGCGCCTATTGCCGCACTATCAAGCTGGCGTTTCGTAGTCTCTTTCACCGCTTTGACGCTCATCAATAAGTGGTTTCTCTTCTCGTAAGAGCATGGCTGCTGTTTTCAGCATGGCGCTGCGCTCTTTGTGCTTGTGCTGAATTATGGGTGTTGTTCACGAAGAATGTCAACATATATTTAAGCGAGCGCATGCGCCACTAGCAGGTGCAGTACTGCTACACTAGCAGCTGTAGAGTGTACTATGAAATATGTGGTTCAACCGGCAGTGAAACACATGCAAGAGAAGCTTTTCTAAGATATAAAAATATAGGTTTGCTCTAAATTATAATATTTTTTTATTTTCTTTTTGAATTTCAAAAAATCTGTTTTTGTTGTTCTTAAAATTATTATACTTAAATACAATTTTGCATGTATACATATATATTTTTAAAAGTTTATTTTTTTTTACAAAATAACTTTTTAACTGCATTTATTGCGTTACTCTTCATATTTGCTTTCCCTCACTTGAATATCATTTATCTTAACAGCTGCGCTCTCACAGCTCACAGCCTTCCAATGTCACACATTCGAAGCTTTGTCCCAAAACTTTGCTGGAAGTCCTGCTTCCAGAGCCTGCTCACACTGCCGCAACGGTTGCTGCGTCCCAAAGAGCGCCAGCGCTGTCCCAAAGTCTCACGGAACGCCAAAACTCATCGCGTTTCTCTTTGCTTTACGCTTTGTTTGTATGTTATGCATTTGTGTGTGTGCGTGGGTGAGTCGTGTAACACATTTGTGTTCGTCTCGACAACATTTGCGCGCATTAAATAAACGGCATTCGTGTCAGTCGTTCACCACAACGTTGCAATAACGCTCCGCATACGGTCGTTTTATGTTCGTAGTGTCTTAGGTCAGCGCAGTGATAGCTTGCCAGGTTGCCAGCTTCCAGCATGTCAACCACATAAGTGTGTATGACGTTGGCGGCGTGCGTGTTGGCTGTGTTTTTAAAAAGGATTAACAACGCCATGTGCGCCAGACACTCATGAAAGAGCTGCTTAATTATGATTAATACCACACACACGTGCATGCATACGCCTTCATATATGCTTACAGACACCACACGCTCTGCGTTTTCCGCTTTTGCCACAATTTTTCATTACGTTTATCATTTAGTGGGCTACCAGGTGCATCGCCATAAATATTTTCTAATAAATTCATAAACTAATTTGTTTGCACACCTAATTTTTTCTTTTCGCCTACAAAATATTTCAACTAAATTTAGCACATACTCGGCTAAGTTTATTATAAGTCAACATCCTTGAGGTGATTGCGAGCATAATTATTATTATGTGCTTCAAAATATATTTAGATACTGATGTGTATTCGTCCATATAGAGCACTGAGCTTTTACATAACTTCATACGAGCTCATGAGTATATACACACTTATATATATATATATATGTATTAGTATATGTGACGAAAAATATTAATAATTATCTACGCCCATATACAAGCTTATATGTATATACATATATAAATTAGGGTGAGCCCATAAAAACTTTATATTTATTTTTCTTAGTTACGAAGAAAATATTGTCCGAAATGCCGGAAAAAAGTTCTGGCTTCTGATTTGAAGACATTAGTTTTCGAGCAAATATTAAAAAATATAAAAATTATCTTTCACGAATAAAACATGTATTTTAACCCCGAACCACCTTCAAACAACCTTTAATCTTTCGTCTTAGTTAAAGATGACGTTAGACCTATTTTATAGATCGCTCAATTCCCTATAAAAAATATTCATTTTAACTCTAAAAAATGATTTGTTTCAAATACATTAAACATACAAACAAAGTAAGAAAATATTTCTGTATAATTTATCTGGAAAATCAAAAATCACAAGGCCTCCTATTTTAATTTTAATATTTAGAGCTCGAAGCTGACCAGCCTTTTTATCATTTCGGGAAAAATTTAAAAGATTCGTACAGAATTTAAAGAAAAATTAAAAGTGTTTTTGACCCACCCAAATGCCTATATGTGTGAATATCATATTATATAAAGCAATGTTATCTTTATTTCTTGGCAAACTCACTGGCAGACAGACCGTGCAGCATCCAAACGTCTGTCTCATACACATCAAGAAAACAAAGAAGGAAAAAGAACAAAAGCAAAAAAATAAACTACAACGAAAGCAAAAGCAAAAGCAAAAAAATAAACTAACACCAAAGCAAAAAACGAAACACAAAAAAACAGTGCAAATTGGTGTTGAGTTTTAATTAGGTTCCATATGGAATAATTGCTCGTACACTTGGGAAAAGCTGTCTGATAAACGCCATGTCGCTTATTAAAATGCATGCAGTTACTTACGCACATTTATGCATAATAACATACTTATGTATATATTGTCTATATATTGCTCCAAACGAAAACTCTCGCAAACGCTCATAACACTTTTTCTCTTCACATACACACACATGCACATGTATATAGCATGGATACAAGCATGTGCTCTGCTATCATATTTTACTGCTTATGAATTACATATTTACACACATATGCATATATGTTTGTGTGCCTGCATGTGATTTCGCGTTTGCAATGCAAAAGTATTGCTTCTAATTTTATTCATAGCACAAATCAGACCTTGACATTTGTATGCAGATTTCATAATTTATGCTATTTGCCGACACAATTACATACAAACAAATTGTAATGGAGTTAATTTTCATGTCACACAATATAAAAATGCAAAATTGTTCGCAGCATAAATGAAGGCATGCATATATTCAGTGTCTGCATATGAAAAGGAAAATAATAATGTTTATTCAATGCAAGCAAAATCAATTACAGTTAAAAATTAGCACGCTTTTATAACGATAGCAAATAGAAGGAATTGAAAAATATTAGAGTTGCCAGCGTTTAAACATTCAAAAGAGGGTTATATAAGTAGATATTTGAAATTTATTGGCTTAGAACCCGTGGCAAAATGAAGGAATAACTAAAAACATACTACCAGTTCAGAAGGCAGACAATTTTCTCGTAATGTGCCACTTGGACTTAATTAAAATATGAAATTTTGGAAACTATTTGCAGCCTTTCGACATTTCCTTTTATATTTTGTATATTTTTGTTCACATGGCGGCAATAAAAGTTTCATGCCTTCAGTGGAAAACCAACTTACCTATAGACAAGCTGCTCTCAAAGCTGTTCGGCGTACGCAAGTGTTTGAAGGGGTTTAGAAAATAGTTTTTTTTTCCAAAAATCAGTTTAATAAATATTTATTATTTTTCGCAAATGGCTCATGTAGAGTAAATTCTAGTAACAAATCTAGCCATATGTAGCGTATACGCAATGGTGGATATATTTTCGCAATAATAATATGTTACGTATACGCCAGGTAGCACATAATATGTACACTGCAATTGTGCGCTAAGAGTAAGATTTTTATTATAAATTAAGACAACAAGATGTCACAAAATAAGTAGGGAAGCTCTAAGTTCGGGTGTAACTGAACATTTCATACTCTTGCAACTTTCCGTGAGCACAGCCGGGGAAAAGCCTTGTGGTAAAACTTGATTTTAAAAGTTTTTCCTGAGTTTCAAAAAGGTACATACTTCACATACGATCACAAATATATGAGTTAAAAAGTCAACGAACTGTTTAAAGTTGCTGGTATTGCTTATATGGGGTCTAGGGGAAGTTTTCACACAATTTTATCCATTTTAGGCAAAAAACGGTGCTTTATTGAAAAGACACGATCTGTTAATTTTATTAAGACATCACACATATCTGCGATATATTCGGTATAAAATCAAGTGGGAGTTCGAAAATCTTTCTATTAGATATTTGAGGGCTATTAGAATTATTGTTCAGTTTCACACCTACCTACAGGCATACTATTAACACAAAAGGCTTATCTCTGAATTTCAATAATAGTTATTTGTAACAGATTAATCGATATTTTTGGTAAAAAGTCAAATATAAGCACTGGAGTCCACATTTTCCTAGGGACGTGAACAGTTTTTGTTCGATTTGGGCATTATTTAGTCATAAGGTGGCACTCTGCAAAGACATTATTCGGAAAAGGTTTTATCTCGCTACGTTAATTAGTGATTATACTGGAATGTGAAATGATCAGATAGAAATTAATATATTGTAAGCGTGATTGTCCTCCAATTTCCTCTATCTTCGAACTGTTATATAGGAATATGAATATTATGTACCGTGTTTGGTTGAAATCGGTGGAATGGAATCGACTGCGAATTTCACGTTTATTTGGCCAACCAGGTCTTCTACGGTGTTGCATTCTCATTGCCAACGCTCGTCCATCTGCCGAATGGGTTTGTTCTTGATCTTTGTTGCCATGTTGTTATTATATATTTCTTTATTTGTTCTATTGTGCTCTTGTTACTATCGGATGTTGCCTTTAACTCTCACAGCTTTTCCTTTTCATATGTTAGAAGGCCTATTGAGATATTATCGCTTATAACAAATATTTCATCGTTCATTAGGCTGATGCAGCTCTGAGGGTTCCGGTGCGCTTCGCTCTGGTCACTGCCTTACGCCGGTTTTCCTTTTAAGCACGTCTGCCCTGATCTCAACTCCGTATAATAAAACTGTGATTGTCATGGACACTAGGAGCTTTCTCTGTTCTTGACTGGGGCCTCCCATGTTGTCCATTTGGGATCTTCGCTGCCTTTTCTGCATCGTGTTAGATTTGTACCAAGAAGGTTTGTCTAGGATCCAGCCTTACGCCTAGGTGGTTTACTGCTTTTTGTGTCTTAAGAATATCCGTAGTCGTTCGCATACTTATCTCGACGGATATGTGCTTATTTGTTAGCATTATTAGCTCTGTTTTTTCTGTAGTAAGCTGGAGGTTGTATGAGTGGAATAATGCTTGCGTCGTATCATGACCTGATTAAGCTTTCTTCTTCTGTGTATCTTGCTGTAATTACTACTACAATGTCGTCTGCATGTCCAATTAAATGCTCGGTCAAAATCGATAAATCGATGTTTCGGAGATGTTAAATTCCATTTCCATGAATTTCAATGATGATTTCGTCTGATTTTTGATGAATTCACTCATAGTTTCGATAGAATTTCTGGTGATAATGGATTTTGATTGGCCCAAATGACCATCGTCATTTATGTCCTCACAATCACTTTGAAAACGTTGAAACGACTCGTGCACTCTGCAATCATCGGGACAGGCAATCATCGCCATAAACTTGTTTCATCAATTGAAATGTTTCGGTAAAAGTTTTACCAATTTTATAACCAAATTTAATGTTGGTACCTTGTATTCATCTGGCATTTCGAGTTTTAAGTGATATAGCGTCGTATCTGCTATCTCTCGTAATACCTTTCTAGTTTGGTACAGCAGTTTTCTGTTGCTTAGGTAGCTCCGCATCACAGCTCTTAGGTAGTCGGGGATCTTAAAGTTTTTTTCGAAAGCGTCGATCATATCCACCCATCTATTGCTATTGAAGGCGTTTCGGGCTTCTAAAGTAGCCAGCAACGCTATTACTATTATAGCCCCTAGATTCGTGATGCCAGGTCTACCACCATGTTGTCTAGGGTAAAGTCCTCCTGCATAGCTGATAGCCGCTTCCAGTTTGAGTTTAACTAGCTTTTCATACAGTTTTGCCACTGTAATTTGCATACGTACTGGCCGGTATGCTGATGGCAAGTTGGGATTTCCCTTTGCCTTACTGATTAGCACCAGTCGTTGTTTTTTCCAGAGTTCAGAGAATATTCCGGCTTTGAGGCAGGCATTGTACATGTCCAGTGGTACTGTATTAGTGTTAAAATACCATAAAATAATGACAGGATTTACTATTCATAATATATATAGCCGCTAGCAAAAAAGCAACTTCCGAAAGTCTCTATAGTCTCTATATGACTGTTGATATTATATAATAATTTTGAATTCTTTGAACAAATTTCAATTCCTATACCGAGCTCTTGAGCTTTATAAATATCCGAAAGCTTCTTGCCTTGGATGGGAATGACATTAAGTCTTAGTTCACTTAGCGCGGTGAAAGAAATATGTAAAAATTCATAAGTTTCCCCTTCGTATTCCAAGTTACGATTTCATTGTGTTGGAAAATATTAGCGCTGATTTCGTTACAAATTTTTAAACTAGGTTTGGTGCTTGTAGTTATTTGGAAAAAACAAAAGAAACTATCATATTTTTTCAATTTTTTTAAATGTACTTGATAAAATTTATAGACCATAATATATTTGACTATGTACAAGCATAGAGGTCTTAGGTGTTTTATGGCAAAAATATATTTTTCAGAGCAAAACCGCTGCAAATTGCTTGAATACACACCTCTTCCATATCCACCACACAACTTGACACATATTATTCTGTAGCAATGTTGTGGTGGATGTTATAAAATGCAATTTGTGCGCGATTTAAATGGAGCGAAAAGAGATAAAAGGGAGAGAATGCAAAACTGCTTGCATCCAATAAAATAAAAATTCGCAACGGAATTCAGTGAATGCCGCACTCCTCCAAAATTTCTATTATCTACAGCTGCCACGACGCAAGCGCAGCCAGCAAGACGGAGCTAAACAGAGCTCAGTACATTAAGTGCGCTAGATGAGCATACCAGACTTGCGTCAAAAGTCGCCTGTGAAGTGGAAGCTGAGTGCCAGCAAAAATCGCAAAGGCAACTCAAAAGTGGGACGAAATATAAAGCATTTGTTGAATAATTGAGAGTTGCGCGTACAACGCTTATTGCTGCTTTTATTAAATATTAAGTTGTAGTGGGGATTTTATTTCCGGCGGCTTTGTTGTTTTTGGCAAACATTTTGAGCTGAAAAGTTGAGATTGTTATGCTCTTGTGCACGGCATTCAAGAAATAATACAAAGTGCAGGCAACCAAACATTAGTGCACTAAAAGGCACTACAACACACGCGCACACGCACACGCACACTCACACTGGCGATGCGCATATATATGTGAGCTTGCATATATTTTTGGAAAAATATACATTTCTGCATTTATGCAGTTGCATAAATACGGCAAAATTCCCGCACAAAAGAAGCGCATTTAGTTGCAGTCACTGCCCATTTTGCAGCAGCAGCCAAAAAGTGCACACACACACACACACACGCGCAGCATGTGAAACACATGAGTAATTGTGTTTGTGTGTGTGTGTGTGGTGTTGCTTGTTTTTCAATTTACCGCCATGTTTAGTGGGATAAGAATAAATGTGTGCACTCGAATGCAAAATGGAAAATGGCTTTCTTTCACAAATATCTTCCGAGTTGCGTATACGCCGCATCGCACCGCATTACTACGTAGCAACGTGAACGCAGCGTGCGTGCCTATATGTGTATGTGTAAGTAACGAAACGCTTTTGTATGCACTCAGAAAGAAGTAATAGAAATGGTAAGAGCACAGCAAAACCGCACAACATTTACACAAAGACTGAAATTACTACGGATAACTTGCCGATTTAAGGCACGAGCAGTAAACGGCTGGCGGGAAGCGTGCAGTGCAGCACTAGCAAGTAGCAATTGGCTGAAAAGCGGATGCACTGAAGTAAGCAAACTAATACGATAAGAAAAAAATTAAAATAAAGTACAATAACAACAACAACCATGGTTGTATGAAAACCAAAACGCAGTGAAAGGCATATGCGGCAATATGCGGTATGCGGAGTGAAAGTGGCGGCGGTTTAAGGTAGCCTCTGCATTTCAGTTGGCAGGAAATCGTCTGGTACTTGGAGAATAGACACATTTCGCTCGAATGGCGCGCACATTCGCATATATAATTCGTGCAAAAAATACAGTGGCGTGCAATAAAATGGCATCGGTATGCGTTTGATTGCGAAGCTCTTAAGTTTAATGCGAAACGTGTTAGTTTTTGTCAAATAAATAAAGATACAGTTCATTTTATTTAATACGAACTCAATTTTTTCATGCAGATTTATTATTTTTGGTGTACCCAAGCCCGCCGTGAACTGCAAGCATTAAGTGACTGAAAGGCTGTAAAGAGTTTGTAAAAAATTGTATAATGACTCGCTGAAAGTTTCTTCTCGAGTATGAATTTCTATATTTTTTATGTCGAAATCAACCCTTTAACTAGAATTTTTACAGATTTACTCCATTAAGAGAGTTCTGCATTGACCGAAACTAATAGTAGTCCTATGGTGCAAGAACAGTGCTATATGGTGGATGCATCAAAACTTCCCAACCAAGCTCTCCCAGTTTTTGTCGATGGAAGACAAAACCCTTTCTGTTGATCAGTTCTGGCCGTTTTTTTTTTTTTTGATTGCTTGCTTCAATCTCATCCATTGTTGACAGCAAAATGTAGAACCAAATGTTCGACCAGGCTGGAGCAGCTCATGGTGGAAGATTTCTTTCCAATCCCACCAAATACCCAGCACAACCTTTCGAGGCCTCAATCCTGGCTTTGCGACAATTTTTTCAGCTTCCCCACGCTTGAAGCTCATTATTGTTGAATTTGATGCACTTTTCGTCTCCTGTTACCATTTGCTTAAGAATTGGTTCGATTTCACTTCGTTTCAGTAAAGAATCGCAAATGTTAATTCGGTCCAATAAATTTTTTCAGAGACAATTCATGTGGTACCCAAATTTCAATATATAGCGAATATCTTCATTATTTTCACTCATTTTTGAACTGTAACTTGTTTTCAACTTCCCCGAATTTTATTTATTTTTGGTTAATGATGAAGCTTATCTTAAGCTCACGTTTCCAACACTATATAAAAGTACGAAAATACTTTTTCGACTACGCAATATGTCAACGGCTTTGGATCACTTTATCAGTTTTACTAATCGAAGATCGTTTTTATGCCTTGTTTTCACATTCTACGATCATCAAAAAATAAAAAAAAAATCTTTAAAATTACTTTTAAAATAAAAATTTTACGCGTTGTAATATCAATTTTGCACACAGCTGTAAGAGCGAATTTTCTTTACAACCATCTTGCGGAATGCACGCATATTTTAACGAAAAAGCAAACAAGATACAGTACAGAACACATTTAGGAACACAAGTACACACGCGCCCAAACATATGCCCACAAACACATATAAAGCAATTTTTCCGAGGATTTAAAGTTTTCAAATGAATTCGCGGCTACGCCGACACACACACACACGCATACCACCACACACAGTTTTGCGGCGCAACTTTCAGCCGATTGGCAAGAAACCCTCAACAGCAAGTGTTTGTAAGTATGCAACTGCAGCGCGTCTCTACAACTTGCAGTGTTACTGTAAATATACAAAAATATATAATTTTTTATTTTTCTTTTTTCTATTGTAAGATTGTGTGAGTGTGAACTGCAGCAGCGCGTACGCGACTGAAGTTGGGCAGAATGAAAATAAATGCACAGATTTCCTATTTTTCACCGTTTGCATTTTATCTCACTCAGCGCAGTGCACACAGCACGTCCTGTGGCGCATCCTTGAGGCCGCCGCCGCCGCCGCCGCTGCTTTGCTATTCTATGCACTCGCTCGCATGCGTTCGCATTTGTAAGTGCCGGCTTGTAAAGTGGATAAATAATTCATTTCGTTTGTAGCGTTCGATGATCTTCCGAGAAATCTACTGTATACACATAGCGGCACACACACACACACATACCCTCGCGCTGGTACAAGCCGCTGTGGCAGCCTGCATGCAATTGCCACCTTCACTTACAGCCACACACACACAAACACAAGAGCTGCCATATTTGTTTCTATATGCGTTTATGTTAAATCTTGTGTGCGTGTAAGTGTACGCTTGTGTGCGTGTGTTGTCTTGTGTGCTTTGGTTTCTTTTCGCTATTGTATTGTGTGGCATTACTCTCGAGTTCTATCCATCCAATTTATATGGTTTCAATTGGAAAATCACTACATTTTTCTACGAGTGTATTCAATTATCTGCTTTTATTCAAAGTTTTCTTAGCTGCTGTTAATGCGCTGCATTTATTTCGCTTGAAGAGCTGAGGAGAAGAGACTGAAAACTTTGAGTACATAAATCAATTTGTTAAAGCAATACGAAAACATCAAATCAAACTGAACGTAAATACCTCTAGATACTAAGCGAAATATAACAAAATACACTCGTGGCCACGCGAACCTTACCACTCAAAATTTTCAAGTATTGTGCATATTTGACTGCATTTTATGGAGGCCCTTTTTGTGGTATAGAATTTTTTTTTAGAAATAAGTTAATGAAATGTTATTAATTAAGAATATTAAAAATTAAAAACAAAACACATTCAGCTACAGATAAATCAATTGAATGATAGTGAGCTCTACAAAATGGGCTCGAAATGTAAGAGACTGACATGAAGAAAATCCCGAACGAACGAAAAAGTCAGAAAGAACAAGTAAGGAAGGGCTAAGTTCGGGTGTCACCGAACATTTTATACTCTCGCACGATAAAGTGATAATCGAGATTTCATTATCCGTCATTTACATATTTTTTTTATTTTGCTGTAAAATAATTAGAATTAAATTCTGAGAGATTTACCGATATTTTCGGTGAAAAATTAGGTTAGGTTAAGTTGGGCACTGAGTTCTTCGTGTTCGATATCAGGGACCTTGAAAAGTTATAGTCCGATCACAACAATTTTTCCACAAGGGATACCTCAGCTCACATACCGTATTTGAGTAAAGTTTTATTCTGCTATGATCATTGGTTTCTAATGTATATATTATACAGAGAAGGCATCAGATGGAATTCAAAATAGCGTTATATTGGAAGAAGGCGTAGTTGTGAACCGATTTCATCCATATTTCGTACATGTCATCAGGGTGCTAAGAAAATATTATATACCGAATTTCATTGAAATCGGTCAAGTAGTTCCTGAGATATGGTTTTTGGTCCATAAGTGGGCGACGCCACGCCCATTTTCAATTTTTATTAAAAGCCTGAGTGCAGCTTCCTTCTGCCATTTCTTCCGTAAAATTTTGTGTTTCTGACGTTTTTTGTTAGTCGGTTAACGCACTTTTAGTGATTTTCAACATAACCTTTGTATGGGAGGTGGGCGTGGTTATTATCCGATTTCTTCCATTTTTGAACTGTATATGGAAATGCCTGAAAGAAACGGCTCTATAGAGTTTGACATAGCTATAGTAGTTTCCGAGATATGTACAAAAAACTTAGTAGGGGGCGGGGCCACGCCCACTTTTCCAAAAAAATTACGTCCAAATATGCTCCTCCCTAATGCGATCCTTTGTGCCAAATTTCATTTTAATATCTTCATTTATGGCTTAGTTATGACACTTTATAGGTTTTCGGTTTCCGCCATTTTGTGGGCGTGGCAGTTAACCGATTTTGCCCATCTTCGAACTTGACCTTCTTATGGAGCCAAGAAACACGTGTACCAAGTTTCATCATGATATCTCAATTTTTACTCAAGTTACAGCTTGCACAGACGGACGGACAGACGGACGGACGGACGGACAGACAGACATCCGGATTTCACCTCTACTCGTCACCCTGATCACTTTGGTATATATAACCCTATATCTGACTCTTTTAGTTTTAGGACTTACAAACAACCGTTATGTGAACAAAACTATAATACTCTCTTTAGCAACTTTGTTGCGAGAGTATAAAAACAGATTAACTTCATTTGCACGGAAGTTTTAGTGTCCTTTATAAATACAAAAAACTTCTTACATGAGCTTGATATTGATCAACCGGTTTGTATGACAACTAATGCTATAGTGAGCCAATCTGCGCAATTTCTTCGAAGATAACACCATTGCTTTCGGCAATAATCCGTGGGAAGTAAAAAAGCTCTTCATATAACCACCTGATTCCGATCGTTCAATTTTTATGGCAGCTATATGCAATAGTGTTTCGATAATTAGATCGATATCATTAAGGCATGAATTGGCCTTATAGAATCTCCAACGTTTTCTTCTGAGTTTTACAAACTTCGTGACAAACATAACATAACATAACATAACCTGTTCAAGATATAAAAGTAACGGGATGCAACTGCCGTATTCTCTATTTCTATCAGTAAAGCACCTAGGCTAATGGGTTACTTGATCACTGTAGCGTAAAGTTACACTAAAGTTGTGATCACCGCTACATTTGCATGCTAAGACAACCTAAACTAAATTTCTGGAAAATTCGAGGAGCTCAATTCGGCAACTGACAGCCTTTCACCAGCTCAAATCCGGGTCTATATCCCTTTACACAACTTACCTGTAAAAGGTACGTGAAAACCTGTGAACATTATTGTAAAATATGGCTTTCTTCTTCTTCTTTACCGTCGTAGACACCGCTTACGTGGTTAGAGCCGACAGCGCGCCATTCATTTATTCTTTTCTCAATATGAGTATTTTCATGATTCTTCTTCAATCTTTCCTTCTCCACTTAATTTCTTCACCGGATTGGAGATCTTCTTCTTCCACTGCTCCCTGACGGGTACTGAATTGAAAACCTACAATGCTTGAGTGTTCCGGATGGAGCGGACGAAACATGACCTAGCTAACGCAATCTTGATTCGCTGAACTATGTTAATGCCGCCCAAAAGCCTTTTTTCCAAAACGCTACTAAGATCAACTCATCAGATATTGCCATCCTCCATGCCTCTGCACCATACAGCAAGACGAGAGGAATGAGTGACTTATAGAGTTTGAATTTCGAGGCTTACGTTGTTGTTGGTGTTAAGGATGGTTCCAAGAAAGACAAAATATTGAAAATTACGGCTGTCAACGGTGATGTGTGAGCCAAATCGCGAATGCGATGACTGTTTGTTTGATGTCAGGAGATATTTCGTCTTGCCCTAGTTCACAACCTGACCAATACGCTTCACTTCCTTATCCAGTCAGTAGAAACCAAGAACCAAGTTCTGATATAGCGACAAGGACGCAATTTCTTTTCGTACTATCGGATACGACTTTAAAATTGACGAAGCGATGCTGTATATCGATTTTTCTTTCACGGATTTTTTCCAAGATTTAGCGCAAGATGAAAATCCGTTCGATAGTAGATTTACCGGGTCCAATCAGTTTGGTGACGATGTGTTTCAGTCTTTCACACACAATATTGCTTTAACATACACGAGAGCCGTTAGAGAGAGAGAAAGAGTCTATGTTGCACGCAAAGTACTTTCCATAAGCCAGGATGCAAACCACAGAGTATAACCAGGTACTAGTAACAGTTTAGAAAATCAACATTGTTGTATTGATAAGTTTCTTTTAATAATTTCCTCGTATTTTTTAAATAAATAAAAAATACCGTCAATATAAATAAAAATACTTCGACACCTTAATTTCACATATTTAAAAAAAATATTTTTTTAAATAAAAGTCTGCTCTTTAATTGGATACGCCTAACTCTCAGCTCGAGCAATAACCTCCCACTGACTTCCCGCAACTCGGCTTATCTCCTTACCACATGTATTTGTTTATATGCATGTAAGTATGTAATATGATACATATATCTATGTATGTCAGCATATTTTATTGTTTGTTAGATGAATTTTCACTTTTGTTGCCGTTGATTTACTTTTATTTCGCTTCACTCTGTTTCAGTCGATTTCATTACGACGAATTGATTGCGCAAAGCACTTGTGAAAACTGATTGGAATATTTATTTTTGGTTTTTGCACATTTCACTTGTTTCTGCCTTTGTTTTTGTATTTACTTTCGTTATTTCTTTTTTATATGCTAAGCTGTGTTGTCATTACCTTTTATTCGAAATGATCCTTATGATGCAATCGCATGACTTGTGTCGAGCACTTACTTTTACGCTTGTTGAAATTGAAGTCAGTTAAATCTTTTACCGTTATTACACACAGTTAGCAACTGTTTACTGCCGGCAACTTGCGGTGCAATGATGTGGAAAACTTCAGTTGGTTTTTACTTCTGCTCAATAGCATTAGTGTAGGCAAGCGATTATATATATGCATACATATTGTACGAAATCGATGCGGTGAAAATATTGTTTTCGTTTATTGACTGCACTTGCATTTTTTTTGGTATTTGCGGTTTTGTGGTTTATTAGAAGTGCTCTGAAGTTCATTCATGATAGTGCTAATTTACAGTCATGCATTATTAATAAGCTTCAATATATTAAACGATTAGGATTTTTTTGGCAAAAAGTCTATGAGCAAACATTTTTTTTATTTTTTAGAACCACGCGACTGTAAGTAAGTAAGTGTCTTTTTCTTATGAAAATTTTACTCACATCAGATGTTCATTGCTTGGCAAACCGATCTCAACATAACTTCCGACTTTCCAGCCAAGTTTTGTTCAGCGATAAGACCCCTTCCTGGCTCAATGGGTATGTAACCAAGCAAATTCGCCGCATTTGGGACGAAGAACAACCTGAAAAGTTTCAAGAGATGTTCTTTCATCCAGAAAAAAAACAGCAGTTTGGTGTGGTTTGTAGGCTGCTGGAATCATCGGTCCATATTTCTTATAAAATAAGGGCAGTGAGAACTTAACCGTCAATGGCGACTATTATTGCGCCATGATAACCGACTATTTGATGCTCGAAATTGAAGCTTGTGTTCTCGGCGACATTTTATTTCAATAGTACGGTACCACTTTCCACACATCGTATCAATCAATGGATTTATTGAAAGAAAACTTCGGTGAGCAGATAATTTCACGTTTTGAGCCGGTCGATTGGTCACCAAGATCATGTGATATCACCACGTTAGACCATTTCCTGTGGGGATTTGTAAAGTCTAAGTCTTTGGGAACAATCCCGCTGCGATTCAGGCCTTGAAGCGTCATTCGCCAGTTACCAGTCGAAATGCTCGAACGAGTCATCGAACATTGGACTCCACGGATGGACCATCTGAGAGGTAACCGCAGCCGACATTTGAAAGAGATAATCTTCAAAAAATAAATGATAGATACGGAACCACCGGCTAAATATTACTTCGTGAAATTCGAAGATGTATATATGTTCTGACTCAGAAAGAGCTTATGACTTCCAAGACGTATACATATATAAAAGATTGATTTACAGTTCCATTAAATAACACATGTCAACAGTGTCAAATAAATATGATAAATACATGCATTTTTACTCCACTCTAAAGACTTCTCTATAATACAAATTAATATGTTTCACTTTAATATAAATTTTATTCATAAATCAACTGAAATTGACTAAACCGCTTAAAAAAAAATAATTAAATGAAATTATCAATCTATTGAATCAATATGCTTACAATGCATAAGTCAATATATAAAAACCTAAAATAAAAATAATTTCGACATATTTATTATTTTAATAATGCGAAAAAGTCAAATATAAATTAAGTTTAAACTGAATTTTTTCGAAAAGCGAAAATTTTAAATTTTTATTTGAAATTTTGTCACACTTTTTAAGCACGCTTTAACTTAACGGGGAAAAAACAGACTTCATAAAGCCGTAACATTTGGCTCGGTTGTACATCTAAAAGCCAAATGAATAGACGTAATCATAAAAATCTGGCATTTTAAAGTAAATATGTAAAAAAAATTGCCATTAATATAAATTGTATGGCGAATAAAATGCTAAAATAAAATTTAAAATTGGTTTTCATGCACGGCCATTGCACAGGAAAAGAGCAGCGTATCGACAGAATGCGCATCCCACGAAATAAAGCATAAAACGAAAACGGGCAAGGGGAGCGAAAAAGTGGTAGACCGAGGGCAGCGATAACCATTGGCGATTTTGTTTTTAGAGATTTTTATGCTATTATTTTGCGCTTTTAAGCCAATTTTTTTTCTATTTTTTTTTCAATTTTCTGTTTTTAGTTTTTTATATTTTCTATTTTCTGTTTTTAGTTTTCTATTTGTATTTGTTGCTTTTTTTGCATTACTCTGCGCGTTTTAGGCATTTTTAGATTTTTCGCTAACTTAGTTTTTAGTTATCTGTGCACATGCATGAGTTGACGTGGCAGCTCTGTGAAGTATTTCTGAAAAATGAAAAGCGCCCAAATGTATGCAGCATTTCTGCACAATTAAAAGCAGCGCATTTGTACACGAAATCCACATACATATGTATATGCAAATATATCGCATATGTCTAAATGTATTTGTGGAAATAGGCTAATCGGTATTCCACTTTCATGCCACTTCCTAATCACGTGCTTTCGATTTTTCGTTTGTTGTTGTTGCAGCTAAGAAGTCTTCCGCGTAGGGCAGCTGGCAAGCGCTACGCTATCTCGTTTATTTAAATTTCAACTAGATTAGTTGCCATTTGTATTTAAAATGAAATGCGCATGCTGCATATTTGGGCCAACATTTTGCGGCTTTATTACAACCGGCAACAGCAATAAATAAATAAAACCAAATTGTGACATAGCAGCAATTGTTATGGGTGCCCCTGTGAGGTTGGCTGCGACGTTTATTGTGGAAACGCGCCAAGTGTCAACCGCGACAGCGATCGTTTGGCTTACAACACACTACACAAAAATCAGCACAAATGTACAAACATATTTAGGCAAACGTGTGTATATTTAAACACACGCATACATACATACTTTTCATGTAACTGGGTTAGAGTCGGCCGTGCTGCTCACTACTCTTCAATGTTAATTTGTCTTTCCACCTTTTCGGATATATTAGGTTCTGTGTCAGAGTTAAAGAGGCTGCAACACGATTAATATGGCGATTAGGCAAAGTAGAGGCAGTTGAGAAGTGTAAAGCGCATACGAAAAGCCGAAAAAATGTCAGGCCGATAGCAAGAGGTCTAAACAAGAAAATATATCTCGTAAAGACAAGATTAAGATAGAAGATGGCTTGAGTAGTTACTCAAATTATGAAGCAGCGAATAACGGCAAATACGATAAAACCGAACGACTAATCGTGAACTGAGCCTCACATTCCATTGACAAACTTTAAGGGATTTAAAAAATCTATATATTTGAGAGAAAATGTCAAAGTTGAATATAATTAGCCTCAGGGGGCTACCATAATAGTTACTTTTACCTCTATTAAATCTTCAACCAAGCTCTTCCAAAGCATTTGAGGTTTGCATCTAGATATTTACCAACCTACCTATAGGTATAAAACTGCTTTTAAAAAGATGTTTACTTTCTGTATTATAAGAGACGGCTTTATTTCAAAAATACACTACGGTGGCTATGAAACAGACCTCTCTTAAAAATATATTCCCATTTCATTACCTCCTACTTACTGGAAGCATAATGGCCCATCTTGTAGCAATGCAACAATGCTAAGCTAACTCTTTGTTTTTGTTAATTAAGCAGGAATTTTTACCAACACCAATTATAGTTAAATATTACCAGTTAACAGATACCGACTTAAACTACTACCCTTCGTCCAGTAGCTTGCGGCTTGACGAATTCTATAACACTTTTAATTGAAAAACTTCTGAAATACAACAGCAGGGTAAGTCATCCAGTTAAGTCCGGAGATCTCGACATAAAACGGTTGCGTTTGGTTGCCGAAACGAGGGTATCTTTTAGAATTATGTTAGCACTACACTTAGACCCGCTTAATCAATGATTTAAAAAAAAAATAACTTGTAGCTGAAAGAATTTAATCAGTCGGGAAATCCCATTATAAGTGGATTACCCTGAGATTGCACCAGTTTATTTCTTAAGTACAGCTTCTGGAGGTTGGTAGCAGTTGATTGCCGGCCGAGCTATTCAAGTGCGGCGGCGAAGAACTGATAAAGAGCATGCTTCAGCTTCTTTGTAGAATATGGACGGACGAAAGCATACTCGACAATTAGTATTTAAGTGTGATCTACCCAATCTATAAAAGTGAGAAAGCTCAATCAAAATAAGCCGCCTCAACATCGCATATAAGGTTCTATCGAACGTACTGTGTGATAGATTAATGTCCACCGTTAACACACTGATTGGACCTTATCAGCATGGTTTTAGATCTGGAAAATCAATAACCGACCAGACATTCAACAATGCACCAAATCTTGTAGAAGACCCACGAAAAGAAGTTTAACACGCACCACCAAGCTTCGTGAGGATTAGGAAGGAACTCTCCAAGCCGTTTCATATCAGACGAGGTTTCAGACAAGGCGACTCCCTATCGTGCGACTACTTCAATCTGCTGCTGAAGAAAATTATTCAAGCTGTACAACTTAATCGAGCAGGTACAATCTTCTATAAGAGTGTACAGCTGCTGGCGTACGCCGCTGATATTGATATCATTGGCCTCAACACCCGTACCGTTAGTTCTGCTTTCTGCAGACTGGATAAGGAAGCAAAGTAGATGAATCTGGTAGTAAACGAAGACACGGCGAAATATATCATGCCATCAAACAAAAAGTCCTCGCACTCGCGACTTGGCTCCCTCGTGACTGTTGGCAGTCACAACTTCGAAGTCGTAGATAATTTCGTCTATCTTGGAACCAGTATTAACAGTAACAATAATGTTAGCCTCATGCAATGCCGAATAAGTCTTTCCAACAGGTGCCATTTCGGACTGAGTGGGCAATTGAGAAGTAAAATCCTCTCTCGATGAACAAATACCAAATTCTGCAAGTCACTCATTACTTCCTTCGTGCTATATGCTGCAAAAGCATGGACGATGACAACATCTGATGAGTCGGCGTTACGAGTTTTCGAAAGAAATGTTCTGCGGATGATTTATGGTCCTATGCGCATTGGCCACGGCGAATACCGCAGTCGGTGGAATTATAAGCTGTTCAAGATATGCGGCGATATTGAATAATTCAGCGAGTTAAGAGACAGCAGCTACGCCGGCTATATCATGTCGTCGGAATGGATGAAAGGACTCCAGATCTGAAAGTTTTTGACGCAGTAGCCATATAGATAAACAGAGGAAGTCCTCCACTCCGTTAAAAAGACCAGGTGGAGAAGGACCTGGATACACTTGGAATCTCCAATTGGCGTTAAATAACGAAAAGAAGAAACAACTGGCGCACTGTTGTTAACTCGGCTATAACCGCGTAAGTGGTGTGTCTACGCCAGTAAAGATGAATTTACACTTAGATCTCGTAACATGGAAATCGGAAGAATGGTGATTTCAAGAAACTATTTTATACGCACTCTAAAAAGTGAAGAATGTTAAAGCTTTAAAATTTATAATATTATATAAGTCACCTAAGGGCTGACTAATTTATGATGATTTAGTATACAATAATTAAGGTTAATCCTTTTAATAAACCATGCAAACTGACTTATTTGCATACTCAACATTTTTTTTTAGGCTCCCCATCAACAATATCTTGTATGGCGTTAAGTAACCGCACCATTACATGCTTTGAGATATCTTCAACCAAACAAGTTGTCAACTTTTTGCAGTTATACACTTAGTTATGAGTAAGATTATGTCGCATACCAGCAAATCTGCGCGCAAAACAAACCAAGCGACCGCACTTTAAAACAAACAACAACTCCACACTCACACACCAAAAGGCGTACAAAATTTAAACAAGACTAAATTTGTTCCTGACACTCGCACTTACCAACCGCAACACGGCCCCTATCAGCGCCATTAGCCGAACAATCCGCGAGGCGACCACGCAGCGAAACACTTAGTCGGGCTGCGAACGCCTTTAACTTTTCAACTTATTTTCATAATTGTATGCGCGCAGATTTAAGTGTGAAAAAATTAATTTAATTTCTTGTTTGCTTGTCGCCTCAATTTGCGCCAACGGCAGCAACTCGCCACATTAATGCGCCATCAATGGTGCCGATACATATCTACAAGCATGTCGTGCAGCCCAAAGTGTCTAAGCAGTTTCAAATTGTAGCGACGCGTTGACGAGCAGTCAGTTTTAGCCAGACAACAACAACAACAACACCGCCTGCCTGCCCGTCCACTCCTATGGATATCTCAGTGGCTGCTATGCTAAGTATAATGTTGCTATGTTTATTTGCTGTTGTTGTTGTTGGTGTTGTTGTTTTGTCTTTCCGCTTGTAATCTCCTGTCTGCGCCGGCTGTGGATATCGCTGTCGAGTTTGTGTGTCCTGCTTTTATTCTGGTATTTGATCTCGCTTTGCTATTTGTCTTTGTGTCTTTGCGTCTGTGTTGTCATTATCGTAAACTTTTATGGTAAATACATTTCGGTGTATCGTAAAAAAAAAACTTCTCTTTTTAGCTTTTACCATTTTTCTCAAATTTTTACTTCACTTCTTTCAACTTTCGCTTGCGTGTTTGTATGTGTTGTTGTTGTTGTTTTCATTGTTTGGCTTTTGAAACATTTAACGCAGCTGCTGCAAAACCGCTTGTGCATCGCAGTCCAACAGCCAGTGGACGTTGTGGCGTTGGTCAAGCCAAAATGCTAACACCTACACACACACACACACACACACAAAGACAGTACCCATATCTCATTGCCGCCCAGTTCACCGCATGTCGCACACATAACTGTCGACTCTCTCTTTTCCGGACTCTTGTGCACCATTTGAATACGGTTTTGGCATCAGTGGCTGCGTTGCTTGGCGCCAGCATATGGTTGAGCGCTGCTGCCGAAGGTGGGTAAAAGGCAGTTATAGAGCTCAAAGTGGGCAATGCAATGCGCACGAAACAAATTGTATTTGCTTTTCGAATTTGCAATGGTAATGAAGCTAATGTGGTCGTTTTGGTATGTATGTGTGTGTGTGTGTCTCTCTAATGATGACATTGTCCGTGTCGAACATTCGCTCTTTTATTCATTCCAAGTCCATTCGAGAGATTATGCTCTTTTTTGTGTGTTCACTGCTAAAATGCAGAGCTGTCTTTACGACCACTTACAGTTATCTGCAAATTAATTAGGCCAACTGTTATATTAAAGCGCAATTTAGTTAGTTAAAAGCTCGAAAAAGAAAAATATCTTTACTGAAAAGGTTTTATCGAGCACACGGAGAGTTTTCAAAACAAATTTTAAGAATTTCTAACTCGCACGTATTAGTAGAACTGGCGTAAATTCGATAGTTCGTTGATTTAGCGGCGCTTTCTTCATTTTAATTATGCCCTAAACAGTAGTGAAGGGTATTAAAAAGCTCTCGCATGGCATTCTCCAGTGCTAGGGACCAATTTTGCTATTGAAAAGCTATTAGAAATCTTTGGAAAAAAGAAAAGTTGCAGATGTCACCATTTTAAGTCAAAATCGCAACAAAACTCTGTAAAATCGGCAAGGTTTTTAGGAAAGTATTGGGAATCAATTTTAACCACCGAGTGCCCTTAACAGGTTAGCCAACTATTATTTGAAATTTCCGAGCAGATTTGAAATTAAAATGAAAAACATAAAAAATCATGAGTGGAACACATTTTCAAGAAAAATACCTAAACGCCGAATGTAATCAAATGAAAAACGTTAACTTTGAGTACCAAATTTACAATGTGCTTAACAGAGGCTTTTCTATGGCGTAAACCCGTATAGGTTATTATAAAGGGTAGTCGAAAAAGTTTTTTCGTATTTCCAATGAAATTTCAACTTATTTTTTTATTTTAAAATGAACTTTAATGAACCAAATATATACAATTTCGCAATTTTTCCACTAGAGACATTATTCCATCAGTGTAAAACTTTTCTGGTTTCTCGGCGAAAAACTGCGACAAGTAATTTTCAGAGGCTTCTACTCCACTACGAGAGTTCTGCATTGAACGAAACAAATCGTAGTCCGATGGCGCAAGTTCAGGGCTATATGGTGGATGCATCAAAACTTCCCAGCCAAGCTTTCCCAGTTTTTGCCGAGTCATCGAAGATGTGTGTGGTCTCGAGTTGTCCTGATGGAAGACAAAACCGTTTCTGTTGATCAGTTCTGGCCATTTTTTTCAAATGCTTGCTTCAATCTCATCAGCTGTTGACAGTAAAATGTGGAACCAAATGTTCGACCGGGCTGGAGCAGCTCATGGTGAAAGATTCCTTTCCAATCAGCGAGGCGCATCTTTCACATTGAAATTTCCAGAACGAAAGCGAACCATAGTTGTGCTACTCCGTAAACTTCACAAATTTCATTGGTGGTATGACACAATGTGATTGGTACCACTGGAGCTATACTATACGACTGCAACGACATCTGTTGAAAAAATACCGAAAATATGTACTTTTTCGACCAACCAATAAACAAAAATCATTTAGATATCCTCAAGTTGAATTATTCGAGATAACTGACGATCCAAATTGACAAAGCCACATATTGTAAGAATCGTTCAGTAATGTTTAGGTTTGTAAAACCTCTAAGACAACGCTTAGTCAATAAAGAAGAAGAAAAACTCTCTGCAAAATGAGTACAACGCGAAATGTAAAATTGACCGATTCAATATGCCGAAAATCTACGAAAATTACCGCAAATGCTTATAGATCTCTCTACGGATCTTTCCTGTCTTTAAATTTCTAATAAAAGATGGCCAGAATTAATAAAGCGAGATTAAAGCATGCTTATATGTATGTTACTAATTTTATGGTGTCGAAAACTTGGAAAAATGCTAGCTCTATAATGTACTCTTAAAGTCGAATTTTGTCAACAGAAACAATACAAATTAAAACAATACGAACTGCTCATGTTGCTTATAAAACACATTTCGAGAATCAGTATTATATTACCACCGCTCTGACTACATCTCATTTTATCTTCCAGAAATCTTCTTTTAAACCAACCTTTACTAATTATTTAATTTCCGAACTAAATACAGCAAACACCATCCCTGCGTGGCGTGCCAAACTTTTCCACGCTACGCTATGTGTGCGAGTGAGCTAGGCAGCCGGTGCTACAACGGTTTCGTTGCAAACTTCGCGTGCACAGAAATCTAAATCTGCCAACTGTTCATAATGTGTGCTGCAGCTCAATTATTTTCACCACACTTTTACAAATATGCGAATTTTTTGGCTCATTTTGGTTTTGGTTTCGGTTGCAGGTACGCCATGTTGCCGGCAAAACTTTTCGCAAACACGAATGCATATAACTTTTGCATTGAAATGCGCTGAATTTGATGGGAATTTTTAAATGTGCAAATAAATGCAGCATTGGTGGCGCGTCATATCAAGTGGGCAAACGAATTGTGGCGGTGTAGCAAACAAGCTGCTCAATTTCGGTTGCAGCAATGTGCCATATCACAAATACGGTAAAATATGCGTAATAATGTGTGAACTAGTATGTAATCTGACGTCTTCAATTTCTCTCTCTTGGATGATAGCATTAGCGAGATAAGATATACATACATATGTAGATTGTATAGCAATTTTGTGATAGGATGGCTACTTCACTAGCAATCATTATCTGATTCATTCTCTAATTTTAAATATCCTACAAATCAGTTCACATAGTATACGTTTTGCGACTTAACACAAAAAGTCCGACGGCGTAAATTCGAGTTAACAAATATCGCCTAGGCTGATAATATAACACGCGTACGAGATAGAATTGTTGAAACCATGATTATCCATGTTTATATCATTAACTTCCAAACCCAACTCAAAATAACTGAAAACACTCAAAATTCTAAGCCCAAATTCAACTAATTGAAGTATCCAGTATCCATAAAACCAGGAATGCTTTTGTCGAATTGCAAAAATTATTTATCAAAAATTGTGGCCTTCAAGTTAGCCGCCCTCCCATGGCATATATGTACATATATTATACATCAGGAATAACAATTTAAGTATTTTCAAAAGAAAATTTCTCAGCCAAATATACATAAGAGTGGTCTAAATACTTATATTTCCATAAGCATGGTAGAGAAAATGCATTGATATCAGTAAAAGCAACTTCTTAAGCTACAACACCAAAAATACTTATGCTTGGACGGCTTTCAAAAATATTATTTCCGAGTACAATATGAGAACAAGGAAAGAAGAAAGATACTGTCATTTCCAATACGGATGATATGATTTCTATCATTCTGTCATTTTTAATAAGTCATGATTTGGAATTTTCTTTTCATTGCATACAGTTTCACCATGGAATGATATACGTAAGAAAAACGTTAAAAAATTATTCAATTTTATTATGATATAAATCGTTCTCCAATTGCAACTTTTTACTTAATGCTCAACTACCAATAAGACAACGAACCAACGGAAATAATGAAAATATTGTTGCCGTTCAGGCAAGTGTTGTTGAAGACGTCAATTTGTCGATTCTCAGGAATTGTGACTGCCTCAAACTACAACCTGACGGATTTTGAAAAAGGTATTGGGCTTGCATGCATATAAAATTGTTCTCACTCAAGAACTGAAGCCATTGGACACCGCAAACGTCGTGAATTTGCAGATTTTGCCTTGGAACAACTTGAAAACGAAAAAATTGTTTTAAGAAAATCAACTTCTCCGATGAGGCTCACTTTCATGTAAGTGTATAGTACCTGATTTTCGATTTTGGTGCGAAGAAAATCCACAAATTATTCATGATCAATCGTTACATTCACTGATAGCGACAGTTTGTGTGGTTTATGGTCTGGTGGAATCATCGGTCCGTACTTCTTTCGAAATGAAGCTGGTGACACCGTTACTGTCAATGGAGAGCGGTATAGATCGATGATAACCAACTTTTTATGGCCGCAATTGGAAGAAGTTGATCTTGACAACATCTGGTTCCAACAAGACGGGGCTACGTGCCACACAGCACGTGCAACAACCGAATTATTGCGAGAAAAGTTTGGAGATTCGATTATTTCAAGAAATTGTGACATTGAATCGCTTACAAAAAGTTGTGACTTAACACCATTAGACTACTTTTTTTTAAGTTATTTGAAGTCATTGGTCTTTAGTAACAAACCAGACTCTCTTCAAGCTTTAGATGTCAATATTGAACATGCTATACAGGACTTACAACTTAATTTAATAAAAAAAGTACTCAAAAACTGAGTTCATCGAATTCGTACCTTCGAAAGAAGTCATGGAGGCCATTTGAATGATGTTATATTCGGAACATTCACTCATAATGGAAATTCATGTATAACCAAAATACTTAAAACAAGAAAATTCGAGAAAAGATTATGACAAAACGGTACCAAAATAGCAAGAAGGTTGTCAAAACCCTAAATGTACTATCATGGTAACTATGAGGGACGATGGATTCTTGAATAGAAGGCAATCATAACTTACAACTGAATAGAGAGTCGGCTTTCTGACATTTGTGGTAAAAACGCCATTTAAGTCTAGCTTCAAGATGCTTAAGTAGAGCATAAACATACTTCTGAGGTCAACTATATCTATTAAATATCTATCAAAACCAGTCGATTATATGAATACTTAGTATAACTTCCTTTCAAAATACGTAAATAGGACATTTCAAAATTCAAGACTAATTACTACTTATTTCATAAACCACCGATAATTTGACATATGAATACATAAATGCGAGCACTTGTTTAGTAAAAACATTAAACTATTGGTGATGCCTGTTTATACCTCTTGTCCATACATAGATTTGTTGAAATGTTTCCATTACTTTCAAAACTTTAAAAATTGTTATTCATACATGCTTGCTTACATAGATTTTTTTTTAAATTCGATTTCCCTCGCTGATTTGAGCATAGAATCAAATACTGATTTAATTTGCCAAACAATTGTCAACTCTCACTGCTTGAGCACATTTTTATACGAAGAGATCCGCAAACTGTCTGGAATAAAGTGAAAATACAACTCAGCAAAGCAGAGCGGAAAGCGCAAAGACATTTTATAATGCTGCCAAAATGGCTGAGGAGTTGGATTTTCAGTGTAACAGCGACAGCAATAACAGTAAAATGCGTTCTAGTGACTACCGACTACGCACACGCACACACACATATATATATGTAGTTCTTATGTGGTAGTTCAAAGTTTTTACTGGATTAGTAGCGCCCAAAAAGAGTTCGCCTCCAAAAAGCATTATATTCGTTTACACACACACACACACACGTACACATACATAACGGCAACTGCTAGTGTATTCGTAGTAAGTATGTGCGTAAAAAGCGAACGCATACTTGAGTAAACTTGTTGGCTTAATTTTCGTATTTCTCTGCGTGGCATCCCTTTTTGCCGTGACAGTCTTTGTGCTGGCTTTATGCACTGCTGAGCAAATTTTATGTTGTGACAGCTGCACATTCAATTGCCAATGAGCAAAACATTTAAGTTAAAAAGCAAAATTAATAAATTTTCTTCGTTTTCGTTATAAATACTCGCCAGCGATGGCATTTGCTTTTGAATAAATTTCTTTTAAATTCCATTATTTGTTAGTTTACTTGTTTAGGCGTGGGTTGGCCAAAAGTCTGGCGATTGGAGTGATTCCGCCATCTGTGTTTGTTATTCCCGCAAAACTTAAGCGTATACACATTTAAATTTCGATGCATTTTCTGAATGTTTATAAAATTTTTGACTGGGCAAGCATTTCAAAAATCGAAGAGCTGGAAAAGTTAGCGTCCAATTTCGACACTTTTTAGTCTTGCGATGACATACCTTCAGGGCACTTTCTGTGCAATGTATTTTCCGATATCCACGAAACCATATTAAACATATACGTATGTATATCGAAAATTCCAAAAATTGATATAAGTAAAATTTCAGTCTTAGAATAGAGTCCCTAGCACATACTTGTCCGAAGCCATATACAGTGAAACCTATATTAAGCTCTCTAGAGCTGTCCTATTAAACGTTCACATTGGCCGATCCGAAAATTTTTTTTATTAATCATATAGAAAGGCTGGTCTCGCCAGTGTCCGCTTATGAAAGCTTTCACTGTACTTCGGATAGCTAATATATTTTAAGTGAAGAAAGCAAACAAATAGTCAAAAAGATTAACCGCCGACATAAGCTGGGTTTGCCGATACGTTTCCGATAAAACTATCGGTCTATAAGATCTTATCGGTCATTAAGAAATGCGGTTGATCCTTTAGTAGGTTGAGAACTGCTATTAGACCAACAACCCTCCTGTGCAGACCTTTTGAGCCCGTACGAGTAAAACGGCGATTCTGCAGGACCAAACGGCATGGCATCACTTTTCTATCTATTAGCACTTTCGGAAATTTCATTGTTGTTAGTATCTTTCGTATTTTCTGTACTGGTTCGGTAGCCAAACAGAAGTCCCTTTGGAAGTCTTATCATCCCTTTCTTTGTGGCCTGTGAGACAGCATGTATCCAACTGCTTTCTGTAGAGCCCACAATATTTACTATCTCTTTTCTCTGCGGCAATGTGGTGTTTGATTATTGTCTCAATTATATTGATCTTCTTTATGTTGTGTCCTGTCATCTCCGTCGCTTTCCTCACCGCAAAGACTCCCATCTGGAATATACTGCAGCATTCCGGAAGCTTTATGGGTTGTCCAAGGTCAAACTCCGAGCAGTAGATTCCAGCGTCCAATCAATTAACCATTTATAATTTGTCTGTGAAGATGTTGTAAGTTCCGCTGGCGAGTCATATTTTATTTTATATTAAACATATTAAATAGTCACAAAGTTTGTTCTTAAGAAAACGTCGGAGACCATATAATGTACCTATATGGTATGTTCAAGGTTTGTCCGGAAAGTAATAGTACTGAGTCAATTAAAAAAAAAAAAACTTTAACTTTAAAAACTTTCTCTTCTTCCTCTCTGCAGCGCTGCCAAGCAGTGAAGACGTCACGGAAAGCATTCTTCGGAATAGCTTTGAGAGCCGAGGTGTATGCTGCTTGGATCCCCTTTCATCGACCTTTTCAGGCAAGAAAACAAAACAAATCCTGCGGCACCACTTCTGGGCTGTAGGGTGGCTGCAGAAGCGTTGGGATGCCGGTCTTGGATAGGTAGCTGTTCACAAGAAAGGCGGTGTGAGCCGGGGCGTTGTCGTGGAGCAACTTCCAATCGGCTGCGATGTCTTGTCGGACCCGATTGACCCTTCGTTTGAGTCTCTTGAGGACTTCCACGTAAAACTTGACGTTGACGGCTTGTCAAGGAGAAACAAATTCATGCTGGACGATGCCTTCGATGTCAAAAAAGAAAATGAGCATCTGTTTCACTTTGGATTTGCTCATTCTGACCAGTAGCCCGTTCATTAGCTTGGAACGTCCTCTACCGAATCCAGCCGTTACGCGCATGCTCCGAATTGCAGTCGCGACGGAAGAAAATCAGTCCTATTACATTCTGGATAAGTCATGTATAATCGGCATGTCTTTTTCATTTCCTTTCAAACTAGTCTTTCAATTTTTGAGATATCGAAATACAATTTTGAGAACGTCCTTTTGTCCTAATGAGCCGCTTATCGGACCTTTATAACATAGAGCTGCCACGCGAACCGAACAGCCAGAATGAAGTGCTATATGGAGTTTTCTGTATTTAAGAATGTTATTAAACCGAAGTTGACATTTTCCTGGTAAAAAAAAGTTAAAATTTTTAATAATAACATCTCCCCAAAACTAATTAGAATGTGTAAGGATTTTCAATTTTAATATTTTAGTTTGCCGCATGCACACTCCATCAATATTGCTTTGCTCTGATTGTTCAGCTGCTGGTACTGCTGCAGCGCCAGCACACTGCCATAAATCAAAAGTTTTGCTTAGAGTTTTTCAAAATTTTGCACTATTCACACACTTGATAAGGTATGGAAATGAAATGATTCGAAAAATGTGGGTCAATTAAGTTTTACGCCTGAATTACCACTGTCACATGCAGCGCGCAAAAGCCAGAGCCGCGCACTACTGCATAATGCTGACGAGCGCAAACCAAAAACGGAAGCACAAAAAAAAAAAACAACGCAATAAAAAACAACAAAATGCAAGCAACAAAATAGCTGTGAAAAAGCAAAAACTGTATTTCAACTATGTAGTCGTTTGTGTTGCGAGTTTCAACTTTGTCACTTGCAATCATTTGGGATAATTTTGCGCGGCATGTGCCAACCGCAAGCTCGTTGCTGCTGCACAACTCACGCCACCGCACAAGCGTGCACTCGACCGTTCACCAGGCGCCAATCCACTCGCAACGAAATGGGTTAAAGCGCACTCACTCACACACACCCATACAAAGTTCACTCTCTTCAGTGCCTGCACTCGGTTTTGTCTATGCAAAGTGGGTTGCGGTTTGTGGGCGTGCCATTCGATGGGTTTGTAGTCTCTCAAAATGCAGCATTGACATAATAAATCTTCGTCATTCAAACAAAATTGACATTTTACAGCATGTCGGAGTAGGGACCAAAGCACCAACAACATATTATACTTACACACACACTTACATACTATATATACATTTATACTTTGATATACATGCATGCTAACGTTGTAGAGGGATGGAGTTGAACGGGCGGTAACCGCAGCGTCATCTATGCTGGGCTGTCGGATATTTTGTCATCGATAGCGGCGCTGAATGATGCCTATTCGGGCATTATGCTAGCTGGCTGACTGGCTGACTGACTGACTTGCTAGCTGGCTGACTGGTTGGCATTCGATGGAGCTGCTCTGTGACATAAAATCCATGGGCATCTGCATGTGGCATATGCCGCAAATGTACCTTTGTAACTTGTATCTGCTCTTGCCATTCATTTGGTGTTCTTTGTGTGTGTGTGTGTGTGTGAGGATATGGTGTATGGTCATTACAGCATAAATTTCATTGCAGCAGCTTTCACTTTATCCAATCGACCGTTATATTCTCCGCTGCCATTACGCACAGTGGAGGAAAGTGGGCTCAAAATAGTTTTCAAATAAATAGAAAAATTTTGAAAAATTAATGGAACTGCGTGTCAATAGCAGGTTGTAATAAGGTACGCTTGAGGTCATAAGTTCCTAGATGACGCGAAAATGAGCCAAAGTGTTCTGCCAAAGTTAATTTAGTATACAGTTCGCTCTCTTTTCAAATACTTTATTCAAAACTCTGCTACTACAAGTCGTAAATTTTTACGGTCTTAGCTCCTTATGCTTTGATGTACAAGAACTTGTAGTAAAAGGCTTTAATTCTCGAGTGTAAAGTATAACTTCTGGTTAAAGAAAACTTGATTTCTGTATTTTTTGAACAGAGTTCGCTCAGGAAGCATTCAAACATTATAGTTTTATGACAAGAAAAGCAAAATCTTTCTATGAGTAGATTCTTTTATGCCAGAGGGAACTCGAATGGCTTGTTTGCTTAAAAGAAAGCATTTTACAGACAGAACCCGTTAAATGAGTTCTTAAGACATGTTAGGGGGTATATAGTTGTAAGGAGTATCGATCTAAAGGAAAGCTGTTGACATTAATGTTGCTCGAATGGTGAAGGGAAGCACGCAAATTCTTAATAATCACTATCAGACTATGTCTTACCTAAGGAACTGCCCACTGCTAACTTCAATGTAGTAATTATAAAGCCAACAAATGCTTTAAGAACTACCTAGACTAAATATTTAAATACTTAAAATCTTAAAAATAATTTTTAGAAAATGCTTTATCCATAATTGCTCCAATAGTTGCCCACAGTATCGTTTGTCTATTGAAACGTCACTTTCCGTGCGCTCACATACAAGCTTATGATATGTTTGACTAAGCCTGCAGTTATGCATTTATTACCCTGCAGTAAAAATATCTTCTCAAAGGACTAGTAGTAAGCAATCAGCTTATCGGTGGAATGCAAAATTAATTATTAGAGTGAGTAGTTGGCTTTGCAGTGAAATATGTGACTATGCGATCAACGTGAAAAAGCTTTCTATGAACCAGTTCTTTTTCGACTTACGCCTACAAAACTAATATTTCAACTCTTATCTGTTTTGAAACAGCCTTCAACAAATAGAAATAATAAATAATTCAAAATAGTTCAAAATCTAGTCAGTTAGCGGTCGGAATGACAATGTCATTTACTGCAGGGTTCTTTCACATAACATAGTTAACGGTACACCAAATAAGCACACATCGGCTCATTGACATATTCAAGCGCGCGTTAATCCATTCATACAGCCACACTCATCACCATTATAACTTCAAGTACTCCCCACTTACTAACCACTTGCAGCGCCTCTGCACTTGCTCACACGCGCTTCTTTCCCGCACCTCACGTGTAAATTATGCTTGTGTCGTTTGTCAGATAATGCTCCCCTGCTGTCACCACTAAATGTTGAAATTGTTTTGACGCACAACATGGAAAACCTGTCGACGGCACAATGCACCACTGCCTCGGCTATTTGCAGATTGCAAATCGGCCAATTGCTCCCTACAAATATGTGCAATCATGAAATGTTCGTGTGAAATTTGCTGAACTTTATGAGTGTGCGTTTTAGGGGTAGCTTAATGAACTGGCCTCATAATTAATGCTAACAGGTATTTAAATAGCTGTTACAGGTGCCACAAACAGAGGTTTTGGAACGAGACTATATAACTAACTTCAGCATGTTAGCTTGTAAATGACTGCTGGTAATGCATTTGTCGCACCACTGAATAAACACTTCACCTAGTTGGATTAATATGAAGAAATTAAGTTGTCAAATGCGAATATTGAAAATCAATTTGATATTTCATCGTCAAAATGCCAAGCTGCTGCAGTCATTGGTACAAAGTCTTTCATTTCCACAAGTTGATTAAAGTTTTAATTGAACTAACCTCGAAGTTCAACATCATTTGTCACTACAATTTAATAAATGCTGTCACATAATGCTGATAATGCCACATGAGTTGTTTATGACACATAACACTCAAATAGTATTCCTTGTTTACAGTTTGGTGGTCGGAAGGAATTCAGAGTGCACTATGCTTCGTTAATCGAAGAAAACTATCAATAAAACCTTGATTTTTGACCTGCTTTACCTGCTCATGACATCCTCGTAGTCGAAGAGCATTGTTCCACAGACGTTAACGCGACGTGGTTTTTTGAAAAAAATTTACTGATTTTAGAACCGATCGTGCTTTCGCTTTTTTTAGGCTCAAATGATCTTTCAAATTAGTTTTCACTGATCCTGTGAAGCTAATCGCATACGCGGATGACCTTATAGTGGTAGCTGTAGCTAAACAACTTGATAACCTTCAAAATAAATGTAATGAATGCCAATGGTTTTCTTCCATGAGTTTGGAACTGGCTGGGCACAAAACTATATTAGAGTTAATATTAGACTCCAAATTGAAATTCACGGAGCACTTGGCGCACAAATAAAGCAAAGAATACTTGCAATTCCTTATCATGAATGATGGCAAATAGAGGCTATGTGCGTTCCAGCCGTCGATTTCTAATCGCAAAAGCGATTGGCTTAGTAATACTATATGCTGCTCCACTATGAATATGGAAACTAGACTTAAAAGCGTATGCCAGACCAATAAACTTACAGCAATAAGAGTAACAAGTGCTTTCCGAACTGTATATCCAGCGAGGCAGCTGAAGTACTAGCTATAGTATGGCGCCCAAAGACATCCAGGGAGACTAATTCACGAGATTATATGAGCTATCAGCGCCAATAACAGAAATCAAAACAAGGAGGAGAGAAAGAAGAGCATAATACTCGTAATATAGTAGCAACAGTGGCAAACTGGGGAACCTGGATTTCCGTCTGACTCAAATATTAAGCGGGCATGAGTGTTTAAGAAGCTATTTATACTAAAAAGCTAAGCTATTTATAACGGGTGATTTTTTTGAGGTTAGGATTTTCATGCATTAGTATTTGACAGATCACGTGGGATTTCAGACATGGTGTCAAAGAGAAAGATGCTCAGTATGCTTTGACATTTCATCATGAATAGACTTACTAACGAGCAACGCTTGCAAATCATTGAATTTTATTACCAAAATCAGTGTTCGGTTCGAAATGTGTTTATCGACAAATTTTGTTCAGCGATGAGGCTCATTTCTGGTTGAATGGCTACGTAAATAAGCAAAATTGCCGCATTTGGGGTGAAGAGCAACCAGAAGCCGTTCAAGAACTGCCCATGCATCCCGAAAAAATGCACTGTTTGGTGTGGTTTGTACGCTGGTGGAATCATTGGACCGTATTTTTTCAAAGATGCTGTTGGACGCAACGTTACGGTGAATGGCGATCGCTATCGTTCGATGCTAACAAACTTTTTGTTGCCAAAATGGAAGAACTGAACTTGGTTGACATGTGGTTTCAACAAGATGGCGCTACATGCCACACAGCTCGCGATTCTATGGCCATTTTGAGGGAAAACTTCGGACAACAATTCATCTCAAGAAATGGACCCGTAAGTTGGCCACCAAGATCATGCGATTTAACGCCTTTAGACTATTTTTTGTGGGGCTACGTCAAGTCTAAAGTCTACAGAAATAAGCCAGCAACTATTCCAGCTTTGGAAGACAACATTTCCGAAGAAATTCGGGCTATTCCGGCCGAAATGCTCGAAAAAGTTGCCCAAAATTGGACTTTCCGAATGGACCACCTAAGACGCAGCCGCGGTCAACATTTAAATGAAATTATCTTCAAAAAGTAAATGTCATGAACCAATCTAACGTTTCAAATAAAGAACCGATGAGATTTTGCAAATTTTATGCGTTTTTTTGTTTTAAAAGTTATCAAGCTCTTAAAAAATCACCCTATACTAAAATGACATCAGTCCGTATTGTTCGATGTGTACGGAGTCCATAGAAGACTGAACACGTGTTTTTCTATTGTCCTCGGTTTCCGACGGGGTTGTTTCCACATGTTTTCGAAAAAATTGCGACAAATATCTGATTACGACTTAACTGTGAGAGTAGACGCTTTCCCATTTAACTAAAATAATACTTATAAAGAGGTGAACCGCGTTTTTCTAATGACTGCTTTATCTAATCCTTTTGTATCCTAAAGCTTACCGGAATAGTCTTCCAGAGATAAAAAATTATACCACCGCCTTTCCATCCAACTTCGAATCTTTACTAAAAGAATGAAACGACCTATATATGTACAAGTATATCACACTGAATTGGATTATACAACTGAAGAAGTTTTAAAAGTTTTCACATGAAAAAATGTTTGACAACCAAACTTTCTAAGAATTTGTCTTGAGTGTTCGATGCTATTACGATACCTCAATCATTACTTCCTAAGCTATCAGCACTTCGACTGTAAGGTTTCTACTAGCAGTAGGTATAGACTTTATACAGTAGAATACTTAAGGCTAACGTTAAACGTTTTTTAATTAGCATAATTATGAATATTTAATTCTAAGATGGGCTTAAGCCCTTTCAAAAATGTATGGAATTTTCACGAACGTTTTTCTTATGCCAAAGATATTGTGGCAGATTGACTTTAGTACCCTAATTTTCAAAAATTCTTTCGAAATTTCAGGCTTTTCCAAGGCAGTGACACAAACCGGCAATCTACCGAGTGTCAATCACGCATTCCAGCCACCAGCTGCTCTGACCGTCACAAGCGAACAATGAAGGCACAAACACGGGTACCTAGTAAAGCCGCTAAGCGCGTTCTACGAATAGCGCGAAACAAATTACTGCGAGCAAACAGTCATTAGACGAGCGGAAAAACGCATCAGCGATCCTGTGCGGTTGCAAAGAATGTGAAGCCAAAGGGGATGCAAAAATCACTGATGCCATCAGTTTCATGCGCAACATGCCGTGATGGGCGACGCACACATGTTTTATGCAAACGAGTACTAACGCTCCTTTGTATATGTGTGTGTGTGCATATATGTACATATGTGCCAATGTTCAAATCGGTACATTACAAGCAAACAATGCTTACTCGCATACTAACTGTATATTGTATTGTATTGTACTTCACGCGACTGTTTATATTTGCTTATGTGTGTGTGTGTGTATGTGCGTTACAAATGTGTGTCTCTCATTTACCAATCTCCGGCTGTCATTTGATGCAAGCACCGAGAACCAATCACACAAAAATGGACTCGCCAACCGCATATGCACGGTTGTACCATTATACCCTTATAGGATAGCGTAGTTTTATCATTGTGCTGGATAGTGTTGTGCACATGTACCCTACACTGTTGAGAACTGGATAACGGATTCATGAACTGATTACTGTTGTCGCTAGGCTGCGTGCGAGTGTGTGTGTGACTCGATGCATGTTTCTGCAGCTGTTGCGGCTGCGGCTGCCAATAATGATTGCGACACAAGTGTAATGATGAAAATTACAAAAATTACGTGCGTGTGTGTAAATTTCGTTGCCGCCGTGAGTACTTGCAGCTGTGGAGGACAAGTCGTCAGCAGTCAATTGCCTTAGTTAGTAACTGTTATACTTTTTTGTGTTTTTTTTCACTTTTTGGCACTAAATTTATCGCTATTTGTTGTTGTACATATGTGTATGTAAAGTTGTGTGTGTGTTTGAATGTTAGTACCGAAGCAGCGAACCTATAATGATGCTGCTGACAAGCCCTAATTGACATATGCCAAGCAGATAATGAATTCCTACGTAGCCTAGTTAGCGTATATGGTCGGAACAGTGGAGCATTTGCGCGTTGAGTGATGAAAAAACTACTGGAATGTTATTTTTTCAGCTTCGTTTGAAACTACGCGACTGTTATGAGAGACGCAAAAGAAGTGTTTGTGGGCTAAGGAATGGACTGATTTTAAATATTTCGAGAACGCGAGTTTATTACTGAGGATATGTCAGTTGGCTTTGCTGCTTGCCAATAACTTGATGACGACATTTGAATATTCGCCTTTAATAAATTCATGAACACTAGGAAAGTACGAGCATAACATCGGTCTTTCGTGATATCTTCAAAAAACGATTAAAGTCGTCACACCAGTGTTTTTTGGTATCCATTAGCCTCTATACAATCACGTGGAAATTTTGTGTCTATTTTTGCGAGCTTTTGGCAGCTTAAACGCTCGATTGGTAATTTGTAGTTTTTGGAAATGCACTTATTGGGCAACAGGAGCTGTTTAAAGCAAGGAAAAATACTCTTTCATACAAACTGGACAATCGGTATTAAGTGTTTGTATGGAAAACCTTTTCATTTGACGAGATATCCTAAAGAAATCTGGTACGGACCTTTGCCTTAGGCAAGAGTTCAATCTCCGCAGAAATTGTTTAGATCGGGTCACTACTGCATATACCTGCCATATAAACTGACCGTTCAAAATTTAATTTTCGTAACGTATGTTTTGTATTTTTGAAAGGTATTACAGCTTTCATGCAACCTTTTTTTTTTGTTTTTTTTTTCATAATTTTATTTTTTTTTTTGAAATTTGTGCTTCATTTAGACAGAAATTCAATTTAAAGTGCCCAGCCATCTGCAACTACCATCAACTCCAACCACTTGCTGGTTTGAAACTTTTAAGTCAATCACAATTACACCTATCAATATACAAATGAAGAGCACTGTGCACACATGCCTGCGAAACACCGAAACTCGGTCACATGTTCATTTGTAAGCAGCGACCCAAACTGCAGTTGTTGACTTCACGCGGCCAAGTAAATAGCATAGCGCGTGAGAATGTGCCGCTGTGCGTGGTGAAGTAACATGTAATGGGTCAATATGAAGTTATGGGTTTGTAATTGGAAGTTAATATGGAACTGCAATTAAGCACTTAAACGCTGGGCAATAATTTCTCATTAAATGCAGCTGAAATATGTATTTACTCGCGCTTACTATGAGCGCACCAGTGAGTGAGCGGCACGTCAGCAAAATGAGGAGTCGTCACAAATATAATGAGATCTTTTCATTTGGCATAAATATACTATAAATGTATAGTAATTACGGTAATATATTGCTATTGCTTAAAGCCAGGTCGCTCTGGCAACGATTACTGGTTGCTTAACTACTGCTTAGAGAGTCGTGAGTTCAACCGTTTTTTTTTTTGTGGAGAAAACTTTTTCATAAAAATTACCGAAGAAGGTTCAAATATTAAATAATTTTAAAAATTTTTATATTTTACTACATTTTGGAGTAACACACGGGAATATTGGGTAGTCGAAAAAGTATTTTCGTATTCTGTCATTTTAGTATTATTAGAAGTTCATTTTGCTTGAAAGTTGGGCCGTTTGAAAATAAATGGAATAAGGCTTCAACCATACCCATACCCTTTTCAAAAATGTCAGTTCAGCTGGACACTAACCATGTGTTAAATGTGTTATGGAGTGACTGGTGTGACACTTTCAAAAAATAAATTGTTTTTTATTTACTTTTTCGATAGCTTATGTTTCCATGAATATCCTATTAAATCGGAAAGGTCGTACTCGTATCTTGAATAGTTTTTGGATGGCAGAGTTCTTTTTTACCTTAAAAACGATTTATTTTCAAAATTACGTCATTTTGTTAATTTTTGGTATTTTTCAAAGACCACAGGTCATTGTATAGGAAAAATTTTTAGGTTTAATAAACTTTTCAAATTTCTTTGTTTCAGCTACTCATTCGGCCGGAATCATGCCAGCAATTGGGGCACTTTTTTGGCACCTCCGAAGACAGCCCATAACTCCTTTATTTTTCAACTTTTTTGTCAATCTTAACATATAGCTGAAAATATATCTTATTACGTTCAGAGAATTTCGAAATATTCAATCGCGTACTTTCTCTTAATAAAATTCACGAAAGTCCCCTAATTTTTCATGCGTCACACTGGATAGCCCCTTAAATTTGAAGCATAAAGCGAAAAATAAATTAATCGCAGAAGCATCCGATTCAAGCCTTTCCTGTATGTTGAGAAACACAACCAATTTAAGCCAAATAAAATTTAAAGTATCGCAAATACAGTAAAAGAAAATTGAAATAAAATAAAAATTTAATCAAACGCTTCCTAAATACAAACTGCTTTAAAGCACAGAGAGACAAAATCGCTAAATATTTCCGTACAAACATTGAAAAGACACATAAAGATTAAAGTTAAGCAAATAAAATATAATTGCCAACCGAATGCATATGCATTTTTTCGATACCCCAATTCCTAGAAATATATCTCGCTATAAAAATATGTACCGTTTGTGTGTGTGTATTTGTTTATGAAATATTTACTGTGCCGTGCGGTTTTCCAACGCTTAAGTGCGCCAAAGCGTGTAAATCAATATTCAAAATCATTCGGGCAAAATCTAATGCATTCGGCTTTTCGTATTGAGCTGATAAATTCAAAATATTTACAAGAACAATAAGGACAACAGCAACCTTATAAAAAAGCTGCAGTAGAAAATTTGATCTCGTACTTTTATTACAATCGTAAACAACCGCATACTTTTTGAAAGCTGAAACGCAAAAATGTAAACTAAATAGCTCTAACTGCTACAAAGTGACTTTGTTAAAATGCATATTGTGGTGCAGGCAAAGAAATCCGCTTATGTTCGAATTTAATTGACAGATTTTTTGCGCAGCAGTGTAAAGCAGTTCAAACTTTTTGCGGTTTTTTGAAATGTTTCACAAAGTTTTTATCCTGATAATTGAGTTTTTGATCTGTTTTGAGCTTTATGTGATTAACGCTTATTAAATAAACTTTTATAGTATTAAATAAACCTTTTACAGTAGCGAAAGAAAATATTATCGCTTTCAGTTAGAGTAAAATATTTAATTTTCGAAATTAAATGAAAATTTTTTCGATTTAACATGATATATATCACTTGTTCCCAGACTAGCTCCTCTCAATAGTCAGAATATAAAAATGCTTAAATAAAAGAGAAAATAAACTGAAAATAAAATATAGTTTTATTTGAAAATTTTTAACTCACACATATTTTATAACCCTTTTCTTTGATCAAAATTTACATTTTTCGCACTTTTGGTTCCTCTTAAGGAATAATAGCTAGGTATTTCATAACTTCTCGAAACTACTGTGGAATAACATGCAAGTATATGCTGTTTCTTTTTGACATATACAAAATTTGCTTTGGAAAACTGTAAAAATTGACAGTCTTTTTACTGTTCACTTGATTGTCAGTTGTGACAGTTCTAAAGAATTCATTTATTTCATTCTTACATTTGTATAGCTATATTAAGCATTATAAGTCGTTTGTGTCTCTTTTCAGCAAAAACAGAGACCGTCAATTGACAAGTAACGACTGACAGAGCAAATGTGTGTGTGCATTGATCAACCATTCAGCAATTTTTTAAAATAAATTTTGACTTTTTTATTAAACATTTTAAATTATTATCGAAACCACACATCTGAAGCTCAATTGTGTATGTATACATACACATATATATATGTATATTTGTTAGGTATGGATGTATTGTCAAAGATGTACAAACATAGCTTTACATTTCCGCGAATCACAGTTGGCAAAAATAAATTAAATATGTACATATATTTTCTGTTGTGTTCACATATTGCCACTTGGCGGGTATTGCGCAAGAATGCTGAAGGTTATTTTAATTTCTGGTTTAAAATATATACATGGTTTTTTCACTTAGCAAACAATAAACACAAATTTATTAAATATGAGTTGTTAGAAAAACGAATTCCTACAATAGAGTTCTCAAAGGATATCAATGCAATAAAGTCCTTTAGAAATATTTTGACTAAATTAAATTCTTTAGAAATTGATTACAAAGTTCAATTCAGTTTGCACAATACTTAGAAAAATCATGCTACGTACAATATCAATCGCAGAGTATATATTTTCCGCAGAACATCAAATCAATGCTAGCGTTATTGGCGGGCAATTATCAAGAAATTAAAAAATGCCTAAAATATGTATATTTAATTAAACTTTGTTATTATTAAACTTTATAATATAATATATGTACTATACATATATCAGTCATATATTATATAAAAATCGTAAATATTATCTCATTCTAAAATGTATTTTTCATTATGTCAAACTCAATACCAGTTGTAGTCAAACATTTGACAGCGATGTCATTGCATTTTTGAAACAATTTAAAATTTTAAAGCTCCTCTCTATTCAAGTGTAGAAGGTTTCTCACCTGGAAGTCACTATTGAAATGCAAACTTAGGTGGATATAGTCTGACTAATAATAGTTGGATCTATTTTGAGCTGGTTCAGGTCCATAAATTTGCATATTCCAATATCGTTTATTCATATAGCGGAAAATATTGCAACTTGCCGTATGAAAACATCTATGAGCAGTTGTTGCAGCAGCATATCAAACGCATCAGTCAGATATGACTTAAAGGCCTTGGTAACCCTTACGCAGGCGGCCCCTTGCGGTGAAACCTTCATAAGACCCTTTCCTCAATCTCACTGATTGTGTATGCAAACAGCCCACAAACCATTGACATCATTTCCCTTTTCTATTGAATTGAATTAGTACTTTATTCTATGCCACCATTCATAAAAGCGGATAAAGTACAATACCTGAGAAGTCCCTCTGTTTACATTGTTGGTTTCACTGAGCCGTTTTATGCTATAACAATTATGTTTAAGAATAAGATAATCTACCATTAAAAATTAATATTTATTGTCATTTGTCTTGAAGACGAGCGTGCGTCAAAATTTTGTTATGATGAGATTAGTTAACATTGAATTTGACATAATAAAAACCACAAGTTATTGGTATTAATACTCGTATCTCACATTTCAATGTTAAATCGAGGCATACTCATGCATAATATCATTTATGTTATGTTGTTGTGATATGATTAATTTCATTATTAAAAAGAAATCTTTCTCAAAGCAATTTAATATTCTTGCTATGAATTTCTTAAGACTTAATTTAAGCGAAGAGTTGCCTGAAATTTATATTAAAATTTAATTTATTAGTTATTTTTACGATGGCCGGCAGTATGTCTCTACGTCTGCATAACGCTTTCCTTTAATGGGAAAATGCATTTTTCTGATAAGGAAGAAATTGCACGGTGCCAAATCAGGTGAATACGGGGAGTAGTTAATGGTTAAAATGTGATTTTTGGTCAAATAATCGGTCACAAGCGTCGATCGATGAGACGGCGGATTATCGTGCAACAAACGCCAACTTTCATCTTCGCGATATTCGGGCCGAACACGTCGAATACGGCGCACCAAACGCTTCAAAACTCCACAGTAGAATACCGCATTAACGTTTCGGCCGGATGGAATTGTATCTACGGCTATTGAAATGTCATATACATGTATACCTAGCGGAGAGGTAAGCGAAAATGCATTTCCTACATATTCGCATTAAGGTGACCTTTGTTTCCTACATTAATTTTTTCTACAGACAGCCTTTGAAGTTTCAGTTTTGGTCCTTAATGAAATATCTAATGTAAACAAAATCTTTATTTCCAATTTAAGCCGCGCCTAAATTCTCTTTTTTTACCTATGTAGATAACATAAATTTTTTTAATATTTAACATTAAACAACTAAACCCAAAAATTAAAAAAAATTATGTTCTGATAAAAAATTTTTTCTTCAAAAAAATTTAGTTATAATTTTTTCCATATTTAAAAGTTATGCGCAATTAAAATTACACATCACGTGTACCGAGCACTCATAAAGTACACCATGGCGTATGAGCAACATAGAATTTATACAGTGCTTGTATAAAAGCTCAGTGCATTTGATGCATAACTTTAACTGTGTACGACTTTTAAAATTGTTTATGGAAAAGTTTAATCAGACTTTTTTTAAAGAGCGCTAAGTTTTTTATGAAAATATCTTATGTACAAAGTTTTAGTTTTATTTATTTTCGAGATACAAATTTATTGCAAAAGATCAAAAAGTCTAATGTAAAATATATTATATATAATTTAGGCACGATTTAAAATGAAAAAAGCAGCTAGTTTATTATGGTTCTTTCTTTTAGCAAAATCTCAAACTTCAATAGGCATCTGCCAAAAAATCAACATAGAAAATAATGAACGCCCTGATATGCGAATTCATATACATACTTTTATAAAGAACTCAAATTTTAATCAATATTTCTTTAGTTAATAAGCAATTTCTGATGAATTTGTGAAGTAAATTTCACTGCTTCATATTTCTTCGAATCTGCGTTTATGTTTTTCTTTGTTTTCCTCCAAACTGTGTCTTCTGTAATTGCAGTCAACCCATTTCAAAGACACAAGAAATCTGTGAGTTAACTAACAGATTCCATAATCCCAACTCTCATATGGATTTCCATTCGTAGCTTACAGCTATTCGAAACAGCAGTAGATTATCGCCAAGTCATCAGCGTTTGCTAGAAGCCTGAATAGGTATAATGTAAAATCGAAATTGAAAAGCAAGCAAATGAGATCCCAATGGAGATGTGACTGTGTGACACAGGAAAGAAATACAAACACACGCTCACACGGATATAGGAAAGCAGCGCAGCGGTTATGCACACATACATAATAGAAAGCTTATCTACATACGCACACATCTACATAAACGCAATGCTAATCACGGAGCATTCAACGCACAACAACACCGCCTAATCTATAATGAAGAAAACACTAAGGTGTCGCTTTCCACCCTCAAGACACATAAGAAATTTAAATAAACCTGACAGTGCGGCGGAAATCTTCAGTTTGAGCGCAGTGATAATCAGCTACGTTAAGGTTAATTTGGAATGTGTGATAAGGAATTCAATTTTTTCTTGACGTCATTTCAACGGAAAGGCAGGGCGGCACGTTGAAACCCTTGTGGCCCGATGTGCCCTCGTACGAACGCTTATGCTTAACGAGAATAGCAATGAAAATCAAATGTGCAAAACGCTGCTGGGGAAATCCCTTCGGGTTGTGTTTATTTTTTTTTCTTGTTATGCTTTGTTGTTTTTGTGCTGTCAACGCCGCAAATGTAATATGCAAAATAAATAAATACATTTTTATGCATATGGAAAACAGATTTCGTGTGTCTGCCGGCGCATATGCTTACGTGCCGTTATAAGTATGTATGAGTGTGTGTGTGTTTCTGTAAATCAGCCGCAAGTGTCCACACATACTTATACATACGTAGTAATAATGCATAAGAAATAGCTTTGCGCCAGCTTGTCGTTTTACGCAATTCTAGTTCGGCAGTCTTACTCAGCGGCTCTTAGAAATACCAAATATACATACGTACCATTATGCAAATACCTATTATAATCAGGTTGATTCCCAATTGGCATTGTAAGAAGAGCAACCCATATATGTGACTGGCAATTACTACTTTTGTGCATGACAAAATATCTATTTGTTGAGCTATCGCAGCTGGTGCATCAACTAGTCATAGACAAAGGGAAATAAAGCAGCCTGCTAGCTTCTTTACAAGATCTCCCCAAAATTTGCATAGAAATTGTTTTCAGCATAGATTACGCGCGACTTAATTATATTTATATATTTAAATGGTGACTTTGAGATTTTTAGTAGTATCTCAAAGCCATTACTGGTTCTTGACTGGCTGTTTTTTCTAGATTAACCTAAGGGTCCACAAAAAATGTATGCCACTTACACAATTTCAAGGGGCTTCGTATATGGTTAATGGGCAGGGTTATCAACCGATTTCGTTCATTTCCACACCGTAACACGGGATTCAGATTCAGAGGTAGTTTACATACAGAATTTGGTAGAAATCGGTCAAGCAAGTCCTGAGATATGTGACTTCACTAATAGGAGGGCGGTGCCGTGCCCGTTGGCCAAGTTTGACCCCGGCTCCTTTAAAGCCCTCTTATGCAATCGAATGTAGAAGACGTATGTCAAATTTCATTTAGATATCTCAATTTTTACTTAAGCTACAGCTTGCACAGTCAGACGGTCGCCCAAATAGATAAACAACAACTCGGAAATCAACTCATCTCATCATCATGATGATAAAAACAATACAAAAAGGGGGAGGTAAAAATTATTAGCTATGTTTTTTTTTGTTAGTGGGTATCAGAAATTTTCCAACGATCATTTACAAAGAAAGTACAAAATGAGAACACTACTTCTTGCAACATTTCTTACAAGTGTCTATATTTTTTAAGAGTGCAGCATAACTGCAATAAAACTTCGTCTTGCACAGAACTAAAAAAACGTGAAATCATCTGTTAACCGAAAACCCATTGATTGAAGCGATGTGTGGGAAAAAGGTGCCGTCTTGTTGAAACGAAATGTAGCCGAAATCACGAGCTTAAATCTCAGGCATCAAATATATGACAGCTCTTGAATTGGAGCCAGAAATTTTGCTTGAAAACATCGGGTTTTCGTGTATCTTTTCAAGAGCCCATAGAACGAAGCGATGTTGCTTCGGAAGGTCGAGCGGTTTTAGATCTTGCACAAGCTGTATTTTTTAAGTTAAAATCTCCATACGTCAGTCCGAGTTGCTGCGAGCGGCGTCGAATCGACACTCCACGGTATTCAAGTACACTCACAGCTTCTTCACTGCGTGCTGGACGTTATCTATTCGGTTGATTATTATCCAGTAATGCATGCTGGGTCTCAAGAGGAGTGATGGTGTTGCGAATAGTACGCTGAGTAGGCCGATTATGTAGACCATAAGTTGAGTGGAGCGCGTGAAACACATTACGAGTATATACAGAACGTTTATTTCCGTAATAAAGTTGAAATATCTCTAAACGTTGTTCAGGCTTAAGTCTTTCCATGATAAAATACCAAACAATGCTGCACAAAAACAACATGACAGCTTGAAACGACTCACGATTGATCTGTCAAAAAAGACTACTGAAAAAAGTACTTCATACCGGATCACCCATTATTTTACTGAAATTTAAAGTTTTATGACGTAAGTTAAATCAAAACTGTGAATTTAACAACACATACCAACAAATCACGTGCAGTAGGCTAAATTCAATATTCATGCGAGTCTCAAGATGCTCTCCAACTGACGTGTTGATGAGCAAAAGATAAAATGAGCGAGTGAATATCGTGCGAATACCATTGCGAGTACTAAAACCAAAAGGACAGCGGAGAATGGCAGATGAAGAGCGCCGAATACCAAACACGACAGACCAGTGAAAATAAAACGCAAAAATATTAAGAAAAAAGTCAAATGAAAATTGCTGTTTGTGAGGAAGTAAAAACTAGATGAGGAAGGAATTTTCAATTATGCGCATTTAATTATGGCCACGCGGCAACACATAAATGACGGCAGCGCTGCGAGCGACGCTGTGTGACCTAATTGGTGAATAATTACAATGGAATGTATTCAAATTGCCACTCAATTTTAAAATATACAATAGAAAATTCCAGATATTATAAAAGCTAAAGCAAAGGTTGTCAAGCTTTCGTTTGACAACGCAACTTGCCCTATACATAAATTGATATATTGTATGTATATACATTGGCTATACAAATATACATGGAATGGTACAGCGAAAATATACATACATACATATATATACACAGGCATATATTTTTGTTCTGGTTCATAAAAATAGCAACTGTGCTATGTTACATTTAGTTATTGGATATTCCGTTACATTTTTGGATTTTGCAATCCCTAAAAATCACAAAAATTTTTCAAGTGTATTTATAAATTTTCTACCACTGTCTCCACTAAAGGCAAATATATTTTCTATTTGATATGCGACACTTTTTCTTTATCTTCTTGCGAATGACCAAAAGTTGTGAAATTTTACGATTTAATTGCGCGGTCATTAAAAAACACGCTTAATTTCCATCGCCTGCTCACTTTACCCTCTGCTACGAGGAAAGGCACTAAAGTGGAGACTTTAGGCGCTTAATCACAAAGTATGCCATTTCAACGCCTGTGTTGAGAAAAGGAAAATACGAAAAATGAAAAAAGATAAATAAATGAAGGATATCAACATTACCAAAGTGCGAATGTTGAATGCTACTAGCGTACAGTGTGGCAAAGTAATAAAAAGACGAGAAAATAAAAATAGTGCGATGCGGCCATACGGTTGTTGTTATTCTAGTAATGGTTAATTGGACCGCTTTAAGCAGCGAATTTAAGTGTTATTATGTAATGTCATCCAGGAGTGTGTCTAGGAAAGATAAAATTTCGGAGTGGTCGAATTAATGGAGTCCGGCTGGTCGAGAAATGGTTCAAATTCTAAGTTTAGAGCAAATTCTGATGGTTATTCATTTGGAATTCAGTGAGATGTCATTTAGATATTTGACTGTCTCAAAGATCTAAACTTCACAAATTTCATTGGTGGCTTGCGTGGCATTTTTTCCTTTTTATACAAAAATTTCAAAATATAGCGAATTTCTTCATTATTTTCACTTAGTTTTGAAAAGCTGTAACTTTTTTTCAACTTCCCCGAATTTAATTTTGGTTGAATGAAGCTGAGAATCTCACTTTTCCAACACTATATGGTATGACACAATGTGATTGGTAGCACTGGAGATATACGACTGCAACGACATCTATTGACAAAATACGAAAAGACTTTTTCGACTACCAATATAACAGCGACAAAATTTTTTTTTTTCCATTTCACATTCAAATGCCACTTTCGATCCACTGTGCGCGTCTGCCGGATTCAACTCAATTAACAGTTGAGTACTTTTGCTAGCGAGCAAACGAGCCAAACAAACAAATAACTACTTGACTTCCACGTTCGCTGCCGCTTCACTATCCCTATGCCCAAAGTAATTATTTCTGTGGAGTTTTATCTATATTATTTTCATAATTTCACGCTTAAATCAACATAACATGCACTGCAATTATCTGCCTCACCTCCGCCATAATGAGCCAGAGTTGCACGCAAAAGCATTTACATATCTACATATGTACATAAATAAGCAAGAACGAGTGTGCATATGTATGTATGTGTTTGAATAAGTGAATATTTGTATGTTAAGCTTCATTTGCAAGTATTCAATTTGTGTGCATATGTGTGGAAGCGCTTGCATAACCCAAGGCTTTTCTGCTGATCCTTTTTCCTTGAAGAGAATTTGAATTTTGTGCTTTTAATTTTAATATTTTTTTTATGATTTTAGAATTTATTTTGCACAATAATACTAAATTTCATTGTACATACTTATAAATTTATGCTGGTTGGCTGGCTTTGGCAACTAAGCTGTTACGAATGCTTTGTAAAGACTTTACATTTCTCTTCGATATAAACTTAAAATTAAATAAAAGTTTCGAAAAATTATTTTCTTCTTTTTTGTTATTGTTTCAGAATATACTATCATATTACATAAAGTTTGCATTCAATCTTTTATAATTTCTGAACAGTTCTTCCGTTATACACCGGATTCAATAAGACCGCAAAGAGGCACGAATCGAAAACAAATAGTTAATTGAAGTGAAAAATATTTGGGACTTTTTAAGTTAAGTTGTGCTTCATAATTCGTTCAGCCTTTATTATATTAGAAAGATCTTGCGGTTTCTATAAAGCCGGGTAATATTAGGATCGTTAAGAGAAAATCGAGGCCCGGGTAGAATAAAGGATATGGGCCCCTTAATGCATCAATATTGCGAAATCATATTCTTTTATTTTCGGAAAGCATTTTCTTTCCTTTTTTTTATTAATTATATAATTTTTACAAAGAACCAAACGAAGATATATTGATATGTTGTTTCCAATTAATGAGATCGCTTGCGATATTTTTACTAGAGTTTGAGATTAGATTGAAAAATCCGGTTGAACAGAAGGTGGTGTCTTATGAGGAATGATATTAGGTCGTTAAGACACAGCAGCTCTTTCAAACAATATTTCCTTATTTGGGATATATAACGGGGATTTCAAAAGGTACGCTATACTCGTAAAAGTAGACCAATAGTGACAGCGAACGATGGCATATTTTTCCCGTTTTATTTTTACTTTTTTCTTCAGTAAGGTTTGCTTTGCCGATTTATGCTTGAAACCCGTTGAAAATTGAGTTCAGCGTCTGAACTTCTGCAGGGGTGTCCGTGGGGATCATGCACATTGAATGTACTTTCACAGGAAAAAAAAGAATTTCATTGATATCTCAAACCATTTTTGTTTTTTGTTTTGTATCGCTCTTATTGAAAAACCCATTATGTATTTTTTCCAATAAAATCCAAAAATCTAAAATTCACATTTAAACACAAACCACAGTGAACTCAAAATTATCAAAATTTTCCAAGTAATCATTCCAGCATAAGTGAAGTTAAATAATGAAGCCGATAATAAGTCCTAACGAATTTGACTTGTATAAATATGCGAAATTGAGAAACTCAGGAGCAATCAGCACCAAACTACAACTCGCCTATGGTTTTTGAAATGTAAACACAAAACGCTCATAAACAGTATGAGAGTGATTGACTTTGAGTGGCATATTAAGCATCAATCAGGAGTAAATTACAGGCATCAACTACACACATACACACAAGCCAAACTGGTTAGGATGAATGCATATCCATATACAAAATTATGCGTAGAATTAAAATTATCCAGATTAAAGGGAATAATAGGAGATCCAGTGTACACTTTCACGTTATATTTCATCGCAAAAATCTTGTGCTAATTTTAAGTTCATTGTAAGCTATTCTTATCATGCCTGCTAGGAATAGTCAATGGTGAAGAAAGCATACAGCAGCCAGATCCATTATCAATTTGCTAGTTAAATTTTTTTCGGCTTCTTTTACTTTTTAGTGGAAAATTCATGACTTAAGAAAGGTTCTCGAAAAGGTTTAGAAACAATATTCAGCACATTTTGTATTCTCAATATAAAGTGAAACTGCTCCAAAAAAGACCAAACCAATTGTGCTAGACCGCACAAAAATTTTCTGCGATCGTTCTTAATATAACAAAGAATACGCGGAATATTGAGTGAAATACAAATTAAGTATGGGGTAACTCAAAACTCGAATTCCAATAAAAGCAATATTTTTTACAATAGTTGAAAGTCTATACCGGTGCCGTAGACCCGACTGCAGTTGTAGCGGTTACGTGCACACACCACACTGATTCTGATGAACGCTTATATATTGTAAATTTGTTGGTGCAGCTTCTTGTATTGAATTCCTTTAACATACGGCCAGAGCTGCACGGCTCATATCAAAAGAATGTCAATATTTTTGCGCACAGCCTTGAAGCTATTTTATTGCAGCAGTCAGTTTTGCTGGCCCGCATGCTGTTATTGCACTTTTTGACTTCACTCGAAAAAGTTAACTACACACAGAGTGAAGCGAGCGAGGCATGCACTCGGACCAACCAGCCCACCAAGCCACCGAGTGACCGCAAACCAGCAGCAACTTTCAACTTTTATGTCTTGGCAAACTCGATTGGTTGCAAGCGCCACCGCCACAAAATAAACTAAACACCCCAAAGAAATATTAAGAGCCAGAGCCGGCCTGCCTGCAACAACAGTGATTGCACAAGATGTGCATAACACAAAAATCCACGTTAGCTGCGCATAAATCAAGCTTAAAATACGTGCCAAGAAAGCAAAATGACCCGGCCAAGAATGCGTTAGCGATCCATCGCCACAACCACACACATACGTGCACACAAAATTATATGCATGCACACGCGTGTATGTATTTGTAGAGTGTTGGGGCCAACCAACTGGCCTGCGGCTGTTTACTGTTAGCCGCTGGTTGCTGCAGCACGACGCAACTGCAGTCTGGCTCCTGGCATTTCGACCGGCGGAAGCACATCGGCATTTGGTGTCCTCCATAGTGTTGTGGCATTTGCTGTTGGTTGTTGACTCCTGCCTGCTCGCTAGCTGGCTAGATGGCTGGCTGGCAAATTTCATGCCACTGTGCGTTTCGGTGCGGTTCCTAGCTGTCGGCTGCCGGTTGTCGGCTGCTACCGCTCAAATTGTTTACAACTACATAAAATGTATAATATTTAAGCATTATATTTATTCGGCACGTTATGGATCGGTTGACAGCCAAGCTCGTAGGCAGTGGGTAGCAGGCAGCAGGCAGCAGGCAGCAGGCGCTGTGGGACTGTACGGAAATCAAGTGCGACAATTGCGGTGGGGCGTTTGATTACAGCATCCTCCATGCAAGCGGTTGACATCTGCTATATTTCCTGCTGTCCATTCTCTACGCTCGAGTGTTGTGCAAACATAACAAATTATTTATCTATGTGTGCTGCAAGGAAGTTCCTCTTTAAGTGTGTAGATGTGTTTATTCATATATAAGTGTATTGTAGGTATATTTATACTTATGCTATAAATATGTACGTTGGGTATATTTATTGCTCTATGACATAAGGTCTGAGAACCTTTGGTTTTAATTGCAATCCAGACAGAATTCGAAATTTAGCTTTTGTACCCTTTAAAGATCTTCCGGAAATAGCACCGCTTACTCAACAGAGGCAAGTCGACGCTGTAGACATCTGGCGTCCCCACGGTATGATGCACTGGAGGCGATATCGATCATCCGCATCAAGCTCAGGCATCTCAAAGTATGACTACTCCTCTTGGATCTAGCAACTATGCTCCATCCTCGTAACGCAAAGGACCAAACTGGTCTATGCGTGGCTTATTGGCCTACCGGATTAACCTAACTTAACCTAACCTAACGTAGATATATATTTTTATGACGAATATGCATGAAATACGCGAAAATCACCCATTTTTATTTTTACATACACCAAACAATATTTGGAGGTTATTTCACAGACCATTTGATTTTGACTTCCAGGGAGATACTCCTGTTCTATCAGATCTCATGATTAATATTACATAAGGAAGTGTCTCAAAATTGCTTTTGAATATAGAAAATTAACGTTTTAAAACTTTCAAGAGCTTATTGACTAAAAAATATGATATAAAAGTCAGATAAAGGTAAGAGTATAGCATTTTTAGGTACAGTATAGAGTTTTTCTTAGTCTCTTAGAGAGTCAGCTAACAATGTTTAATAGAGCGCAACTGAGTTTGCCAACATTTTATTGTATCAACTCTCTAAAATTCGCTATTAACTCAATAGATATTGAATTAGTATATCTTTCTCGAGAATATACCAACAACAAAATTGCTGCTTTCAGTAGTATATTATACAAAGAATTCATTATTCTTTTATTATTTTCTAATCTGCGTTTACGCACAAATCTCTTCGCTGCTGCCACATAGTGGACTTTCATCAACTAATATTCTTTCAGATTTATTAAGAGCTGAAAATATATTTCTCCAAAGCAGATAAATGTATGTGTGTAGTATATTTACATATTGTATCGAAATAAAAGTGTATATAAGTATATTTACTTATACACTTATATATTCACTTTTGTATTTTTTATGTGCATTTTGAGTGACTGCATAAATCGGAAGACAGGAAATTGGAAAATCCTTCACACGAAAAAAAGATTGTATATAAAAATGTATAAAGAAAAGGAAGTGAGGGCGTACAAGAAAAGGAAGTTGGCAGCGAAGGCAGCGTGAGTAGAAGGAAAGTAATGAAATTTATATCAAAACTCTGCGCTGGTCGTCAGCGGCCACACTGAAGGCGCACTGGTGCGTTTATATATTCATAACTACCAGAGTATGCCGGGCACTTATATAAGTATTAGGAATACGTAAATATGTATATGGCTGGCAGCCAACGCGTCCAATACGTCTTTATCAGAACGAGACTCGTGATGTGACCCCTGACACTGGTGATGACTCTGCCTGCGCTGTGGCCAACAATCATAATCGGCGCATAAATGCCGTGAGCATTCGGGAGTATTGCTTTAGCAATAAAAGTTCGCAAAAAACAGCAGTCTCTTTTGTCTTTTACTGAGCAAAATGGTGCCGCCCCGCTTCCTTTGCATCCGTTGTTCAGAAAATGAGTGGCATCCGGACCAGCTGCAGCCTTTTTTGCAAGAAGTTGTTAAATTTGCTAAGAGTAAGAAATACATCAACGGCATGGTATATTCGAGAGCTGAAAGTCTAAGCCAATATTTATTTTTTTTAAATCGTTACATTTTTTTATTATGCTAATATAAGCAATTGCCAATTATTTACTCATGTGCTAATGAAAACTTTTCAATGGCCGCACTCAGTTAAAAGTAAAAAATAAATATTTATGGACAAGTTTAAGCCCAGTCTAAACGTTTATTGATATGGATATGCAAGATACCGAATGTTCATATGAAGTCCGTCGGCATGAAGTTCTGGAATATGGTTCAAATCGGTTTGGTTACTTAATAAAGATGCTCATGCGAATTCAAGTGGTCCGAGTAAATGGAAAGATTGGCTAACAAATAACTTGGATTCGTGAGTTTAAAGTTTAGAAAATGTGCCATTCCAAAAATAGTTAACTCTATGATAGAACTATAATTTTCGCATTCTCAGAACTGTGCTGATTGATTAATAAATTTACGCCAACAGTCTCCCCAGTTGTTTTCGAAAATTATTTTGTTCCGAGAAATCACCATTAGGTTTCCAAGGCCTTCATGCATTCAGAACCACAAGGACCACATTTTAGTCACTGTACTTTGCTGCTTACACCCTTCGGCAACAAATTCTTCGAAAATAAGAAAAAATTCATAATTTTCTTATATTTTGTGAGGTTATTTTAGCGTTAAACTTTCCGGAAATTGCTTGTTGCCGTGATGTCCTACTGCGCCTGATTTTCTGTTATGAACTTGGGCAGTGCTAGATAGCCGTGGAGTGGAGGTGATAATGGCGAAAAGCAGTAACGTTATACAGCAAAACAAACTGTCAAAGCTTTACTTGCAACTGATGGTTGTCAGCGTTGCTGCTATTGAAGTCCGCACTAGAACACTGCTTTACTCTGAATTTCGACGTCTACTGGCTCCTCTCAGCCGCAGCACAGTGTCAAATTAACGGGATGCCGCTGCTCAATGATAATAAAATAATAATGAGGGCAATTTTAAGAGTTTGTTGACTATTTTTAAGAGGCTAGTGGATATTAGAAAACTGCGTGAAGACAAGGACAACATATTCTATCTAGGAGAAAAGAAAGGTTAATTTTGATTGCAACGAAGCTAGAAACCCCTTCGGAATAAAATTTTTTTTCTTAAACAAATTTAATTTGTTCAATTATCAGATCGATTTTTCAAAAACTGAGAGGCAAGTTCGCATATACGGTCGGACATAGCTAACTCGACTTAGTCCAACGCGCTGATCATTTATATTGGGTAGTCGAAAAAGTATTTTCGCATTTCGTTTTCTCGTACCTCAGATCTGAGTTCTTTCAAATTTTTAACCAATTTCTGTTGCATATTTCCAACAACAGCAGACGGATTACGGTTCACGTTCGCATCCAAACTCTTGCAACAAATAAACTGAAAATAATTTGCTTTCATTTCAAATAACCTCAAAATTTTCTGACCTTCTTGAAAAATCAACAATGAGCTTGATACCTCTACACTGTGCTTGAACTCAGTTGTTTGCGTTCTTACTTATCTACTTTGCTTAATTTAATATTTTCCTGCAACTTTCACTTCTCTTCAGAGTTTCTCTTGATTTTTTTTCTCGCTGACTGCCACTGCAACTTTTGCATCTTTTTTCAAGTTTGCCAAACTTTTAATTAATTTTCATATTTCGTATTCACTCCAATGTCCGATATCACATTGCCGCTGCGTCGCTTGATGCGACGGTCCACTCACGCTGTTATTATCTGCGGCTTTTCGGCTTTCTTTTTCCTTCTACACACATATACATATATATATGTATATATAATATATATATGTATATAATACTCTAGAATTTACTTGTGTACCCTTGCGTGTGTGCGTTCACTTGTTATCATCATAATTTGATGATTTTTCTCGCTCGTTCACCTGTTCCACTCTTTGCGTCTCCTTTTCATCACCAACACACATACCCCACATAATCTGCCTAGGTTTGTCGTTCGGTCCACTCATCGATATAAGTAAACTTTATTAAATCTATACAATATGTGCTTGCTCGTATTTATTTTTAAAACTTTTGCGTTTTGCGCTGACTTTTTATTAAGCCACTGGAAACTTTCTTCGAATTTCGTAAAGACAGCGCAGTTTTCTCGTTAAGCGAAATTTCGTATACATTCGAAAGATTGCCAAAATCGCCTTTTACTTCTCCCTGCGCCGTGAGATTTAATTTAAAGAGCGGATATTAAATTCATGACTTTGGAAGCGGGCATAAATGGCGTAGTTCAAGTTCAAATGGCACACTCGAGCTCAAGTAAAAATAAATCAAAATTGGTTTTTCCAAGAATTATATAAAGAGTCAGTGTGAGTGTGCTTTATTTTCGTTTTCATATTAATTTGGTATGCTAACCATGTTTTGACGTTAGTTCGATTCGCAACGCAATTATATATTAGGATGTTATACTGCTCTCTGGGTCTGGTGTTCTTCGTCCCTTAATATCAACATATTGCAATCCGACACCCTAAGGTCTCAAACTTATTCAAAAAGAGATACTTACATATCGTCACCTAAAATGCAAAGCAATGTGTCATAAAAAAATAGAAATTGAGTTTTTTATACGATTTCATCATGATACATATAAAAAATTTCAGATATAACCAATTTATAACCCCTTTATAACTAATTTATAACCCATTTATAACTAACTTATAACCATTTTATAACCAATTTATAACCAAAACTCACATTTTGTTTAACTTCGAGTAGTTTCTAATATATCACTTTTCCTTCGCCTGTCAACTTAAGAGAAGCGTTTTATGTACATATGTTACCTTCTCGGTATGTACCAGATTTACATGACTTGACATTCTATGGTGATACTTCTGCAAACAAAGTCACCCTTGAAAAAACATTACGTATAAAAATTAGAACTACATCTAAGCCCCTTCGGTATTTTTAATTAATTGTTTGGAGCCTTCGTATTTTCTTGAATTGCATTTTATAATGACTAATGAAATATTTTCGAACGTTTAGAGTCAAGTGCTTGTATGGAAAATTTATTTGACGAGAAATTTTTACGAAATTTGTTATAGGTTATCGTCTCAGATAATGATGCAATCTACGAAGTAATTATTCATATCGAATCACTACAGCATATAGCTCTCATAGAAACTGAACGATCGGGTTTAAGTGCTTGTGGGGAACATTTTTTTCTTTCTGGGGCATTTTTTCATTTTAATTTTTACTTTGGACTCGGCGAATATCTTGCACCGAATTCATACGCTTACAAAGTTCATTCACTACGTGCGCTATTTTCAACAAATAACTGAAAAGTTTCTTTAATACATTAACTTTAAGGCTGCCAGCATTGCTTTAAAACTGTGTCAAAAAACCTAACACACACACATGCGTATTCACATATTTTCATATATAAAACAACAGACATAAAGCAACTGTGTGCACTTGTCTTTCGGTAATTTACACATAAACTATGCGTTTTATTTACACTTCTCTACTTACCGCCGCTAACACATACATACGCAAAGAGCAGCGTACAGCTTCAACTTCCGTTGCCGCATTTCCGTTGAACCGAAATTATACAAAAATTTAAGTTTTTCCACAATTGCCACTGAAAACCCACTGCCAGTACTTGTATCAACAAGAGCAGACACAAAGAAGCTTTCGCAAAAAGCGATGTGCCACTAACACACACACACACACATACATGCATAAGTACAAAATGGTATATATGTACGCGTGTGCGCGGTCGCCTTGTCGGCGTGGCAGCGACGCATTTGGGTGGAGGCGATGTTGTAATGTCTGTATTACTTACGAGCTTGTCGCCGATGGTGAAAAAATAGTGGAAAAATATTACAAGTTTTTCCTAATTGGAATATTTTTATGCGCGTACAACAAAAAAGGCACACACACAACGCAAGATACATACAAAGAAATAAGTACAAAACAAAGCGACGGCAAAAAAGTAGAGATTTCAGAAAGTTAAGCAGTAAGTGTAGAGAGAGAGAGGGGGAGAAGGAGTGTGAAAAATGGGTATACCCGCCCAGCTATAAAGTGCCAAAAGCACGCCCCAATGTGTGCGCACACATACAAATGTACGGTAGGGTGCATATAAAGCAGTAAAGTGAATGCGAAACTGCCTTACCGACTAGCCAAAGCATTTCCGCTACATCGCCTCTGCCGGCCGGAACTTTCTGGTGCAACATTCATTTGCATTACAAACACGCGACCACACACCCAGGCGCATACGCATCAGCAGGCATACACAGACAACCAACCGCACGCACACTTGCGCATGCATGCCCCCATTTACGTAACGGCAAATGCAAAATGCAAATTCAAAGATGGAACGTTGACGATGAAAATGCAAATGTGTAAATACGAAATGTAAATGTGTTCGGTATCTCTGCAGCAGGAAAAACTGAAGCGAAGTGAAGTTCTCGTGCGTGTGTGTGTGGAGTGGGTATAATAAAGAGGAGTTTGTAAATTTTTTCTCTTCTTGTCTTCCTGATAACGTACGGCAACAACAAGCAGTCTGAAAGTATATATGTAAGTAAGTAAGTATATTTATACGTAAGTATCTATGAACGTATGTATGTATCTATGATTGTACGTATGTATCAGGCTGGACACGACAAACTTGAACAAAAGAAAACTACTGCTCAAAGTAACACAAAAACAAACGCCCAGCATACCGCTACAAATCTATACCGGATGTCAGTCTCCGCCTCCAACTCGGACTTACACTCCATTCATCTCAGCGGGATTCATATCAAAACAAATTATAGCAAGCTTACTCTCTAATCATCATGGATGATTGTAACCCCTTTTTACAACTTGTGCGCCAACATTTAGTTACTCGTATAAATTTTACTAGTGTTGTAATTAGCATTTACAAATGAACGGAAAAAACTATGGAAGCTAAGAAGGAATGATGCTTGGTATAAAGGATGAAGCACACTTATTGAATAACAAGCACTTATGCGTGTGTATGTGACTATCGTAAACTACTGACCAAGTGTGATAAAATTCAAGTTTTGACAGAGTGAACATTAGTTTTGATTACGGTACATAAAATTTTAGTCAAAGAAGAAAGAGAAAATATTTGCCAAACCTGCAGAATGATATACAAGTCTATAAGAAAGATGGCGCGACCAAAGCTTAAATAAATTTTGTTTGTGTCTTGGTTTGGTTCAACGTCAGTTCAGTTCAACGGCATAAAGGCAGCTCTGTATGTGCTGTCAGATTCTCTTTTTACGGGTCTTTTCCAAAATTTGGCGCATGGTGAATATCTTGTCAGTTGATGATTTTCTAGTTCTGAAGCTACACTGATAAAGTCCAATCAGTTTGTTGATGGTGGGCTCTTATCTTTCACAATTTACACTCAATAGAACCTTATGTATATGTGATGTTGAAGAGGCTTATCCCACGGTAGTTTGCGCAGATTGTGGGGTCTCGCTTTTTGTGGATTGGGCAGAACACACTTAAATTCCAATCGTTGGGCATGCTTTTGATTACTACCCCCTTCCCTTACGCTACTATTAGTAAGAAGTATAGTATAGTAGAAAACGGAGCTGGTACAGGTTGAACAGATGATAGGGGTGGATAAACTGTTCAACCTCGTACCAGCTCCGTTTTATACTATACTTCTAGCGTAAGGGAAGGGGGTAGTAATAAAAATCTGACCATATTCTACAAAGAATCAATTATTAGTTCTTCGTATTTGAATAGCTCGACCGGCAATCCATTGGCTTACGCCACTTTGTTGTTTTTCAGACGGGTAACTCATATTCGAACTTCTTCATGGTCGGGCAATGGAACATCTGCGTGCCATAGTCATTGATTGGGTAATCCGGTTCGCCTTCTCCTGGCGTTATGCTTTCACAGCTATTTAGCAGGCTGGAGAAGTGCTCCCTCCATAATTTTAAGATGACAACATTACTTTATATATTAACAAATTCCAAATTTCTTGAGAATATCTCGTCAAAAGTTTTCTAACCAAGCATTTGATTCCGATTGTTCAGTTTTTATGGCAGTTATACGTTATAGTGATCCGTTAACGGTGGATCCTACAAATGAGCAGCTACTAAAGGAGAAAATGATTTGTGCAAAGCTCCAGATCGATAGTTCAAAAGCTGAGGGCCTAGATCACGTATATTTATTTATTTATTTAGACAGACGGAAATAGTTTACTTTTGGCACGATACATTTAACTTGCAACTTCCTAAGCCCGTCCGAAAATATGTTTTTCTAGAGACCTACAAGATCATTACACTAAAATTTCTGTCAGGTCACTGCTTTCATGCAGAACAAGAACACATGGTCCTTTGAATTGCATACTACCTCAACTATCTCGCGTTTGTTATTTATTTTATTTTATTCGAGAAATAAGAATCTACTCACCTACTGATATTGCTTCTTTTCAAAGTTTCTAGATTTCGGAGACACGCTCATTTCCAGACACGATTATCTGTTATAATAAGGATAGTGTGATCCCCAGAAAGCACTTAATACACACAACTGGTTCCTTACATCGTAATGTGCTCTCCAAAGACATTGAGCCCACAAATTATATAAAGTCACACGAATAAACCCAAATCAAACGTTTAAAGCATTTCGAAAGAGAAGCCATAGGTGATGAAAGGCATAAAAGTCTTCACCGCATTGGGAGAAGTTTATGGAAATATACTTTGCCATATTCAATCAACCAGTGCTATCTGAAAGCAGTAATTCCTACATAAAGCTCATAATTCCTTTGCCTTGCCTTTTAAACCATAAGCTACGCCTTTACCAGATTTATTTCGGAATTACCTTATGCTTTAGAATAACCACTTAAATAAATTAATTGCTTTGAATTTGTTGCGAATTCTTCGTAAGACCTCTAGACCAACAATATCGATAAAATTCAACGCAAACAAACCAAACTTATTAACAAAATGTTAATTCTGTGTTGAAATAGAGCGCCTAACTTTAGCCTAGGTGCACACTTACGCAACTAATTGAAATTTCTCGTGAACATCCCTAGTCGCTTTTCGAGCATTAAGTATTTATGAAATTTTACACGAGCAGCAATTTTAAGTACTTCGCCTCTCCACTAAGCCGATGCTCTCGATTTCTTAGTGCACTTACTAAGCAGGTTAGCTGTTAGCTACAGAGGAACGTGGGTAACGAAACGTTTTCGAAGGGAACTATTGCGGAAATTAAATAGCAATTAAAATTCAAAAACTTTAGCAACTTTGGCATGTTGCAGCATTAATTATGGTCCCCTGTGCAGCAGCGGCAACGCATTCTTATTCCCCTTACTTTTGCTTTGCTTTCTGTTTAGCGCCCAATACGAATACCTATGTACGTGTTAATCTCGCCAAGGAAACAGCTTATAAATATTAAGTGCAAGTGTATCTGTAAACTGCCACGAACTGTGAATCCTTGCAACTTGGCTCCAATCTTGTTGTTGTGATATACAGCCCACACCTCTCGCTCGTTTGCTTGCCGCACCCACCACAATTTTGTATTTATGTACGTACGTATGTATGTAGGTATGTGTGTAGCTGCATGTAACTGTCTGAGTTGCAATTTTCAATAAACTCTATGGCCACGTTTTTACTTTGCCTGTGCATTCGCCGGCAAATCTGCTGGTTGCTAGTGCGGAATGTTCAAAGTTCCTGCATTTCTTTGCAAACCAAAAGAAATTAATATTATTCGCAGTGTGTGCTGTGCGAAATCTTCTGCAACTACAACAACAATTAAGCATATGTACACTCACAAATTCTATATTTTACATATGTATGTACCTAAATACTTGTTTAAAAGTTCACTTGGCTGTTGCTGCGCCCGCCTCTTTCAAGTTTAACCTCACTTTTGCTTCTGTGCAGAAGTTGCAGCAGATTTTTCCCAGGCCAATTAGCTGTGTGCTGTGTGCATTACAGCTGGGACAAACTAATGAAGTTGTTTTCAAAGAACTATATACAGTTTTAGCAATGCTTCCATGTGTACCTATATGAATGTGTGCGCATAAATTTATGAGCTCGCGTCCGGGGATTATATGTATGACTTGTTTTCCACAGTAAAAATTATGAATCTTTGTCAGATAATATCTCATAGTTGATTAACTTTGACCGGTAAATTAATCGTAATTACTCGTAAATCGGTATTATTGTAGACGAAGAGCTCGAGTTGCCACGAGAAATGAGAGTGACCTTTGCGCAGCTTCGTTCTGGATGTTGTAGCAGGTTAAACACCTACTTATCCAGAATAAACCTCGACATATCCAACATATGTCCTGCGTGCAATGGGTATCCGCACATCACTGGACACCTCTCTGCATGTGCCTCCAACCCCACTTATCTGACACCCTTTTTACTTTGGTCCGACTCCGTCAAAACAGCACGTTTTTTGAGCCTTCCGTTAGATGAAGCCGACCACAACCCAAATAATCTTTACCATCCCAACGAGGATTAGATAACCGTTAGAACAACGACCATAAATCCTTGGCTGGAACACCTTTTCGAACTTAGCATTGTAGAACCCCCCGAAGTGATCTTGTGACTGATGCCTAGAGAGTACTCTTATAGAATGTGATCTATTGACTGATGTCCTTCTCCAACCTGCTGAATGGCAGTGACGGCATAACACCAGGAGATGGCGAACCTCATTCCACAATCGATGACGGTGGATCAGACGTTCCATTGCCCGACCATGAGGAAATTCGAAGAGCAATTACACGTCTGAAAAAATACAAAACGACGTGAGCCGATGGATTGCTGGCCGAACTATTCAAGTGGGGCAGCGAAGATAAGGAGCATGCATCAGCTTCTTTGTGGAATAGGGTCGGACAAAAACATGCCCAACGATTGGAATTTAAGTATGCTCTGTCCAATCTACAAACAGGGAGACCCCATAATCTGCATAAGCCTCCTCAAAATCGCATATAAGGTTCTATCAAATGTATTGTGTGAAAGAAAGTCATTAAACTGATTGGACTGATTGGACCTTATCAAAGTCCAAAGCCTTTAAAAATCAACAACCGACCAGATATGCACCATGTGCCAATCTTGGAAAAGACCCGTGCGAAGAGGATCGACACACACCACATCTTCGTCGGTTTTAAAGCTATATTTGACAGCACGAAAAGGAGTTGCCTTTATGTCGCTATGTCTGAATTTTGTGTCCCCGCAAAAACTACGCTACGTAAACTGACGTTGAGCAGTACCAAAAACGGTTCGGTACCACAACGAGGTTTCAAACAAGGCAAATCTCTATCGTGTGACTTCTTCAATCTACCGCTGAAGAAAATTATTCGAGCTGCAAAGCTTAATCGAGCAGGTACTCGAGAGTGTACGACTGCTGGCGTACGCCGATGACATCGAAACCATTGGCCTCAACAACCGCGCCATTAGTTCTGAGCTGAGCTGAGCTGAGAGTGGCTTAAATTATTAAACTCTTGAACCGGAGTCCTTACTAAAAATTAAATATTTCACATTTCTCTAGGCGTAATTTGTACAATACATGAGATTATGAAAATATTATTTCAAGAATGTATTATATTAGGCTTTCCATGCAGAAAATTAAGTTCTATATTACCAAACCTTTGATGTAACTATACTATGCATATATACAAATACAATTACCTAGAAATAAAATTTGTACAAAATTATAAGCACATATATCTATCTATACACATATGCATGCATATATGAATGACCTCAGGCATGTCCTGAAATATTTTACAAATTTGTAACTTTAACATATAGATTTCCGCTCCGAAAAGTGTAATGAAATTACTCCAACATACACAGCAAACTTAGCACATACATAATATATATGTATATTATATGTGTGTACCACATATGGATATATACATACATACATCTCTGCCTATGTGAGCGAATTGTACGCCAGCGTATTTAAGCAAATTTTAACATGCATATTAACACACACACACACACATGTCTAATATGATGTCTGTGTGGATGTGTGGCTGCCGGTTAACTCCCAAGCACATTCACATTAATATATTGGCATAGTTTGTTCGAAAGTAAAAGTTTGAAAATAAACTTTTACGTTCAATTTCCATTCAAATTGAACCAATTGAGGGTATAAATTTTAAGCATTCTTCACGAGCACTTGATTTCGCTTTGCTCACATAGGTCGAACTTATGCGCATATGTATGTAAGTATGTTTGTATGCCAATGGCACATTTATATTTATAAATATGAATATAATCAAGGCGCACTTGTTGGTAGTAGAAACTGAGCAAAACATTTGAAATTAGAGTAAATTAACTTTTCGAAAAGGTTTTCACATTGACGACGAGTTTTTTGAAACCTTCAAATATAATAAATAAATTGGCACAATTTCAATTGGGCACCTGTTGTGGTCACACAGAGGGAAATTGACAATTTTATTTAGCAATCATTTGATTATATTTGTCGTCACAAATATCTTTTTGTGGCAATTTTCTATTTAAAAATGCAAGTTAATTTAATTGCACATCACAGTCACGTTCTGGTCATAAGCATTTGTTTCGCAATATTGCATCTGTCTACTTATACTTACATATCTCGCAAACAGCCTGACCGATTTTATTTTGGTGCATGACATTCTTTCAACAATTCCGTGTTACAGTACAAAAATTAGCATTACACACACTTACAACACATAACAGTGGATATTTATGCCAACAATGGATACAATCGGGTGAAGACTGGCTAGGTCAGGTTAACAGTATCAATATCATTAACGTCAGGATTTTCGAACTTTCGGCAAACTTTAATGAAACCCAGGGAACATTTTAGTAGTACAAGGTGCTTACCAAAGTAAACAGGCCTTTTTGAATCTATCGCGCCTGATGGCGCCATCTATATGTCGACTGGCGTGTTAGAATCTGCTTATCGATTGTCCAGTGAGAATTTCATGACATTTCATTGATTGGAAGTGAAGTTATTGCGTTTTAAGTGTCAGTATGTTTGTGTTATCGGTGGGAAAATGGGCTTCGAACAAAGAGCCAACATTAGATTTTGTTTTAAAATTGGTAAAACTTTTACCGAAACGTTTCAATTGATGAAACAAGTTTATGGCAATGATTTCCCATCCCGTAGCAGAGTGCACGAATGCTTTCAAGGTAGTCGTGGGGTCATAAATGACGTCCAACATGTGGGAAAATCAAAATCAGTGATCACCGGAAATTCCATCCAAACTGTGCGTCATCAAAAATCAGCTGAAATCATCATTGACATTCATGAATTAAACATCTCCAAAACATCGATTTATCGCATTTTGACCGAACATTTGGGCTTACGAAAGGTGTGTGCACGGTTTGTTCCGCACAAATTGACTGACGACCAAAAATTGCTCAGAATCCAACATTTGAAGGACATCATTAAAGAGGTCAAAAAGGACAAAAACTTCCTTTACAATATTGTGACTGGTGACGAAACGTGGTGTTTCCAATATGATCCCGAAACGAAACGCCAGAGTGCTGAATGGAAGGCACCGGACGAGCCGAAACCCAAAAAATCGCGCATGGAGAAGTCAAAAGTGAAGACAATGCTGATTTGTTTTTATGATTCCAAGGGTATTGTCCACAAAGAATTTGTTCCACCCAATCAAAATGTTAATGCGATATTCTACCTTGGAGTTTTGAAGCGTTTGGTGCGCCGTATTTGATATGTTCGGCCCGAATATCGCGAAGATGAAAGTTGGCGTTTCTCTCATCGATCGACGCTTGTGACCGATTATTTGACCAAAAATCACATTTTAACCATTAAACACTTCACGCATTCACCTGATACGTTTTTAAGTATACCTGAGCAATGGTCAAGTTAATGCAATCATACCGCCCCTTTCTCTGTTTCCAAAAGAAAATTCTGCATCTTCAGTATTGCTCAGTTACAGGTTTTACTTCCTTAAAAGCAGCCTACAACTCACAAGTGATTGAACTGGCTACGACACTTGCAAAGCACAAAGTTGCCTTATCTTCTACCTTCTTCCATCTAATATTTTCTGTCAATTACTCATAAACAAAAGCAATACTTGGAACCCTCAGCAAGTTAACCAAGTTAATGCATACTTAATTTTCCAACGCATGCACGTGCAAAGCTATTATGTGAACTTATGCAATATTACTTGTGGCAGTGTTCATTGTTCGCTTGTTACGAGCACAAGCCATTGATAAAGTAGCAGCCTGCCGCCTAATGGTCAACGCAGCCAGCTTAGTTAGACGTTGTTAACGAGTAAAGGCGGAAGAGCAAAGCTTGCATGGGGCATTAATAGCAAACGTTTGCCTCCTCAACACTTGTGTGACAAGGCAGCAACTTACGCTGATTAGTAGCTACATACTACATATTCACAAACTAAATATATGTATGTTTAAGTAAGAGTATGTATATATGTGCTCTAACGTCATAGAAGTTAGTTAGAGCATACCTTGCAGATGACTAGTGGCTCGAAATATTAATTATAATGAACGACAGTAATTTCGATGCTTAAGAAGTGCACACGCACATACATACAAACACAAAAGTGCGTACACAAAGAAACAAAGCTTGCGCTGAGAAGCAGTTGCTTGCTGGCGTTTGTATGATAACTAAATATGAAACGCCATTATCACATAAGGAGAAGAGTAAGTCATTTATGAGCATGTGGGTATTTAACGACGGATGTATAATATGTATGTGCATGAGAGCGTATGGTGAGCGGCAAGGCGTAGACGCTGCAGGAGCAAAGTATTCACTAAGCCCGTTTGAGGTAGCCATTGAACCACTGGGAGAGGGGGTTAACGCATAACAATATTGAATTAACGTGTGTACAGTTGCGACAAGGCAGGGTGTTGGCTTGCAGTCGTTTATGAATTTATCTAGAATGTCTACACAACACACCAGAGTTTATAGGCTAACAGAGTTGCTGCCTGAAGCGGCATTAAGTGCAAAAACAAAAGCAAGAGCTATCACTGTCACCGGGCGAAGCCGGCATATCGGAGTGTTGACAACGTCACAAAACGATATATCGTGACTACATGCACACATACACATATACATACGTAAATATTTTATAGCAGCAGCAATCAATACCAACAGCTTAGCACAGCCAGCAACAATCATAGCAAGCATATAGCGTTAGCGCGGACAGAGCGGTTAGGCGGCAATCAGGGATATAACGTTGCCACGGGGCGTATGAGTAACCTCAGTGGCCGCATAGTGTGCTATGCCCGTATCATTTCTCATTAGTCACTCGCTGCGCTTGCCTGTGTACGCACTCGTATACATACATATGTACAAGTTAACAGTCACACAAACACATGCGCACTCACACTCATGTATTGTGTTAGTTTGTAAATGGGCTGTGCACTCGAGTGTTGGTTAATGTGGTGTGCTTAGCGTTGTGGTTTAAAACCGTTCACAGGCATTTATGACCAGTAGATAGCGACAACAATGACCACAATAACAAAAGCAACAACATGCATGGCACACAAACGGATCGAGGCATGTTAATACTTATGTCTACATGTGTGTACATATATAATTACGCTTAAACTCCGGTTGGTGCGGCAGTTGTCGACGGAAATGGAACGCCCTACAAATCGTACACTAATGACCGAGTCTTATTTAATTAATTGTTGATAACAATATTATTCCCACCGGCAATGCGTCACCCAGCAACGCAGTGACAAGCAGCTATTACCGATCGGCAAGAGTCAACAAACAGCCGTCATTACAACACAACCAAATACTGTTTGTGTACTGGTTGTTTATATCATATTTAATTCAATATTTACGCAAATACATGTGTAAACGCTTGTATACAACTATTAAGAAACGTGTTGTGTGGGTATTTTGTATGCATATTAAGTTTTATTACGAGGCAGAAGTTCGAGGTACAGCTGAGTTTGTTTAGGCTAGGGCTTCGCTATGGGAGAGAGATTAAAACAATTTGTTTACATCAAACTACAAAGGTAAATTACTACACGAAATAGTTTGAATTTATTGCATCAAGCAACTGCAAAAAGCTCTGTAGGTAAACTAGCTCTCAATCAGCACAGCGGACAAACTTTACCCCAACGGAATATATTAAAATTAAGTGAATGCAAATTGAAGAAGTGAGTATTTAAGAGAACTGCATACTAATATATCATCTCTGAGAGCAGCTTTAGAGAGCACATAGGTCCAAATAATCCCAAAAACGATTGCAAGTAATGAAATTTTCTCAAATAATAATTATTCTCAACATTATTCTAAAATTTGCAAAAAAATTGCTTTATATTTCATGTTCCTGATCCATAAGACAGACCTCATCAAAAAAAATTTAAACGATGCTTCCGGGAATCACTAAAAAGTGATGAGAGAGATGCTGGAGCACCTCCTCTGCTTGTGTCCGACCTTATCTAGTACACGGTTTAGACATGTAGGAGATTCGAGGGACTGGATGAGGTAAGCTATCATAATTTTTTCTTTTATCTTTTAATATTCATTATGCACATATTTTTAAATATCTTCTCTTGTTGCATAAAGCGTATTCAAACTTACTTTTCTTGTTGCTCGCAGAGTTCCGAGTTGAAAAAGCGCAGAGGTGTTAGTAAGCATTTGCTCTGCTCTGCAGTTTGCAGACGCAGAATAAAGGCCTGTGAATCTGTGTTTTTAAATACGGGACACATCGCCTCAACAACACCTAGCAGTATGTAGAAATTTATCAACATGCTGGGGCTATGTGGGTCGTTTTAACTTAGGAGAGGGCATAATAGATCTTAGGTCGCGGTGCAATCCTCATTTTCCAAAGAGCTTGTATATAGTTATTTTCTGATATATTTTTCTTAGATTTCCTCCGAAATCTCCTTACTTCCTTGGTCATCTTAGCCCTTAAAATGCTTGACCTTTTTCACCAACTTCTTTTATATAAAGGCAACTTTTTCAGAGCAAAAGCTACTGCTTTAATTTCCAACACTTTGTATAGTCTGTTTTCAACTTTAGAAATTGGCTTCAGAGAAATGCATATACTCTTTCATTTACACAAACTGTGTGGCTTTAACACAGTTTTATTTATAACAACAACTTTTTAACTAAACTGAAATTAAGAAGATTAAAAACAGGTTTCTTGTAAAAGATTGCAACAACTTCACTTTTCTACAGACGTAAGCTTCATTGCTTGCTATCACCTTGTGCTTGATTCAATAAATTTTCCACTAGCTGTCCTGCGCTAACTCGCAACTGACAAACACATTGATCTTGTATTTACTCTGGTTAATAAATTAGTGCACGCGCAACCATACAAATATGAGCATTATTGTGTCAATATGCTATTAATCATACGGTTACTTGTGTGTACGGATTTATCAGCAAAACACAAAGTGATTGATTTCCACCAACACCCCTCAATATATGAATACATACAAACATACATATATAAGTACAAGTGTAAGCATAAATTCAATTTCCGCCTTCGAGTTCGCAAATAAGCAGAGCTAGTGAGGTTCGTGTGTATGTATGTAGCATTTTCGAATTCATACATGCATGTTAATTAGCCTAACCTTACCAGTCCATTCAATGCTGTTTGAGCTGAATGCATTTAACTACTCAATTTCATACCCAACGGAGCTGGCGCTGCCCCAGTTGCACCTACTTAATTGTACTTAGTACAGAGAGGTGCGGAGGTTATCTGCTAAACTTGTAGAAATTTCTGCGTAAGTGCATCTGTGCGTTCGCTTTGTAGCATTAAAGGGCAACTAACTGATCGCGATATGAGCAAAAGCATTGTCCTTTTGATAATACTCAAGCACGTGTTTGTATGTGCGAATAAATTTTGAATATGATGACAGACACGCAAATGTTGATGCCTGCAAGGTTGTCGGTATTGTCGCAATGAGTTTGACACACAGTTCAAAATGTAAGTTATGGTAAGTGGTTTATGTAATGGTTATTTTTTAAGCAAATTAAAATATCAAAATATTTTTTTCGTACATTTTCATGTCAATTTACCAGAAAGTGGCTGATAGTTTTATTGCAGCCTTTTCACTTTATATAATTTTTTATATAATTTGCCGATATCAATGAAGTTGTCTATTCCTGTGAAAGTACGTTCGAGACCATTATGTATGAAACTCGACTTTTTTTGCATGACCCACATTCACGCTTGCAGAAGTCCAGACGCTGAACTCAATTTTCGACGGTTTCCAATCATAAATCGGCCGATACTGCTGCAATTTACGTTCGATATTCGTACGAAGTTCATCAATCGTCGCTGTCTTATTGGCATAGACCATAGACTTGACTTAACCCCACAGGAAATAGTCTAACGGCGCCAAATCGCACAACCGAGGAGGCCAATTAAATGGGACAATTCTTGAGATAACACGTTCATCAAACCTGATTTTCAATAAATCAATTGTGACAATCGCTGTGTGGCTTGTGGCGAAGTCCTGTTGAAACCACATATTGTCCAAGCCCATATCTTCAAATTCGGGCCAAACATATTCGGGCATCATTGAGCGATAACGATTCCTATTCACAGTAACGTGCCGGACTAGATCATCATGGAAAAAGTACGGCCGAATGACGCTGCCGGCCCAGATACCACACCAAACCGTAATTTTTTCGGGATGGAGTACGTGTTGATTTCTGTCTGACCAGTAACGCATATTTTGTTTATTGACGGAGCTATTCAGCCAGAAATAAGCCGCATTGCTGAAGATGATTTTTCGATGAAAATCCGGAACATTTTCAAATTGTTGCTCATCTCAATTCATGAACATACGACGATTCTGATGGTCAAGCGGCTTAGGTTCTTGCGTCAGTTTAATCTTGTAGGGATGTAGTCCAAGATCTTTTCGCAAGATTCATCACAACGACGTCACAGTTATGTCCAAGTCTTGAGAACGACGTGTGAGAGACTGATTTGAGTCTTCCTCAATTGATACGCTATGCAATGCACTTCTTTGTCTCACTGGCACGGAAACATTTTGTACTGTACTTACGGATTAAAATTTTTCCTCCCGACGCTCAATTGTTTGTCTGACAGAACGATTATCACGACCATAAATTGGACGAAGCGCTCTTAAAGTTAAGGCCATTGACCCCGAATTTTGGTAGTAAATTTTAATAATTTCGACTCGTTGTTGGATCATATATCTTTCTATGATGAAATGACAAACTTTATTGAAGATAAATGTTAAAAGTAAAATATGGCGTCGTTTACTGTCCCTATCGATCTATATCTATAGCATCGCTACGAAAAAGTCCTGCATAATCTGTTTTTATATAATATTCTTAAATTATTCTACAAGTCTTAGCATTTCCGACTGTGATTCGTTTAGAATAGAATACGTCATATAGGAGAAAGTCAGAGAGAGATAGAGAATTAGGTAAAGAGAAAAAAGAGTGAGAGAAAGAGAGTTGCCCTTCAGCATCCATATTACTCTAAAGCGGCTTTCCTCAAGAATTCCCCATGCAAATACTTAATATAAACCAGAGTAATATCTAAAAATGGTTTTCAAAATTATTTTACTATGTATCAAATTAACACCTCTGCTTTTGTGCTGAAATGAAATTATGCAACCGAACTTATCTCTAGAGCAACGTTACATATCTCATTTAAACAGAAATTTCATATTTGGTGAACAGTGAGCATCGATACTCGTATTTCAAACAAAAAAATAGTCAATAATGTTCATTATTATTTTATTACACTCTTCTCATGCAATCAACTTAAGACCATTAAACTGGAATGACGTTTTTATATTTTCTTAATATATATTTTTCTTAAAACATAAAATACTCGAAACACAATATCTACAAATGAAAAACTAATCAGAACAGAAAAGCACATGTTTGCATTTTAAATTTCATGCCTTCGGTCCTCAACTGCTACGGTCAGAAATCCAAATAGTTCTTCATACAAAGGTGCGACTGCCGAAATAAACGAACGTTTTCAAATAAATACCAACCTCCACTTAAACTTTGAACAACGAGAACGAGAGAAAAATTTTTTATCCTTTAAAAGTCAAACCACTTGGCTTGTTTGTTTATATTTTACCGCTATTATAGTTGCACACAGATTTTTTCTTCAAGCATTTCGCACTTGGCTTGGTGGAGGCGCTGTATGGCGCTGTGTTATAGCTTAAAACATCGAAATATATTTAAGTGTAGCTTTGAGCTACAAGCTTTTAGCTATATACATATGTATGTGCAAATACGTGTAAATCTAACCATACATGGTAGTACTGACACATGTTCGCATGTACACTGTAGGAAAAATGTAAAAATAGAAGGAAATAATTAAAGTAAGCTAAAATACCTCTGGTGTGGTAGTTCCAATGCCGCTTGACACAATTTTATCCAGGAAACAAGTTCACTACAAAAATTAGCATAAGTTACAACAACCTACATTTTTAGACGAAAAAATTTGTCTCTCTTTAATCTAATTATTTTTTATTCATTTACTGCTCAGAAAAGTAAACATTTCCGCAAAAAAAATTTAAAGCAACGCAAAATCTCAAAATTTCCTACAGGCCACTTTAATCACAGCGAGTATGAGCAAGTGGAGTGGTATGAGGACGTTCAGTATTTTTCTTTACGACGTGACAGTGCAATGCACGTTTGCGATTTTAAGTGCAAACACTTTTCAACTGCACGAGAAGCACTTCTGCGAACTCCTCTGCTGCAGGTACGGTGCTGCCACTATGTTGCTTTTGTTCGGCGAGTTTTACTTTTAAGTGGTCTGTTGGCTACTTAAAATGACGGTAAATTCGAACAGAACAAGCGTTGATGGCAGCAACAGCAGCAGCAAAGCATAACAACAATAATAACACCAACACAAAATAAAAATCGTAGAAAAAAGCAATGATTTCGAAAACAATTCACACGGTCCATTGGTTGCGTGAGTGGTCGCCGCGACTCAGGTGTAAAAAGTCAGACTGTTGGTAGCGAAATTAATTACACCACTCGCCACTGACGGCCACGCTGTGGATATCGAAATGGAATTGCACGAGTGAGCAAGATATTGAATTCAAACTCATATGTACTCGTATCAGCCAAATAAACGCTATAATGAAAGTGGGAAATAAAGAGAATGAAAGAAATTAAAGTTCGTTTCGCATGAAGTTTATTAATGAAAACGCTGCAGTTGTTATTTGATATTTAAACAATAATTAACACAGGTTGTATTAAATGTCGGATGTCAATCAATAAATAGCTGCTGCTGATGGGCTGAAAATTATCTGAGAGAATAATGAGTTATACTCATAAAAAGGAGATTATGAAAAGCGCATAACAAAGCATTATGTAAATCGGCTGAAGAGTTGATATTAAAATCACTGTTATTAAAAATTTAAATACTTTTTCGAAGTTATAAATAAATTTTATAGCTCCTTGGTAATAAGGGAATATTGTATTTTTTATATAAAAAATTTTAGAGAAATTGAAACCAAGAAAAGCTCCTGAGCACGACTTAATTACTCCAAAATGATTACTGAGCTACCAAATTGTGCTATAATCTGCATCTGTATGTTTTTCAATGCAATCACAAAACAAGCTCACTTTCCTCAACAATGGAAAAAGTCAACTATAGTGATGTCGAAATTATTTGAAAGACTTCTTATGCTCCGCATTAAGCCACATCTTGAAACCCACAACATAATACCATCTAACCAATTTGGCTTCAGGGAAAAGCATGGAACAATCGAGCAAGTACATAGGATCACATCTGAAATTCGAACAGCTTTTGAAAATCGGGAATATTGCTCTGCAATATTTCTTGATGTCGCGCAGGCTTTTGATCTAGTATGGTTAGATGGTCTTATGTACAAAATAAAAACGCTACTCCCACAAAACATTCACGAACTGTTTAAATCCTATCTTTATGATCGAAATTTTGTAGTTCGATGAAATACCACTACATCTGAAGCCCAAACGATTGAAGCTGGTGTACCAAAAGGCAGTGTTCTTGGCCCAATGTTATATGTTTTATACACTTCAGAAATCCCAGTAAACGACCGCTTGACTATGTCTACTTTTGCCGATGACACTGCAATAATCAGCCGCTCCAAGTGCCCAATTCATGCAAATGCGCTCCTAGGAAATCATATTGAAGCTTTGGCCGACTGGCTCGCAAACTGGAGGATAAAGGTTAACGAGCAAAAATGTAAGCACGTTACATTTACCCTAAACAAGAGCAGCTGTTCGCCTTTGACACTGAACAACGTACAAATACCACAAAGCAATCATGTTACTTACCTAGGGTTCTATCTGGATAGGCGACTCACTTGGCGAAACCACATAGAGGATAAAAAGACTTACCTTAAGTTAAAGGCAGGTACTTTGCACTGGCTTATTACCTCTCACTCAGCTTTGAGTCTGGAGTACAAAGTCATTATATATAGTACAACACAGTTTTAAAGCCAATCTGAATCTATGGGTGTGAGCTGTGGGGCAACGCGAGTAGCAGTAACATCGAAATTCTTCGTCGTACGCAATCAAAAATTCTTCGTACAATCACCGGAGCACCGTGGTATATCCGAAATGAGAATATCCAACGCAACTTAAGAATTCCAGACGTACGAACTGAAATAGAGCAACGAAGCGCAAAATATGCATTGAAACTATCGGTTCACCCAAACCAACTAGCAAGATCGTTATTGCGTGTGAACAGGAGCTCAAGATTACGTAGAAACGACTTATCAGCCCAGTTTAAAAAAATAATCACCCATGTAGGGTGTAAATTAAGTGAGTAGTTTAAGATTCGCAAACTTATTGTTAGGCTCTTAAGTATGGTAGATTCAATAAATAGTAGTAAAGTTAATAAAAAAAAAAATTAATTTCTGTTAACTTAATTTCGCTCAATTTTTACTGCCACCATACAAAGTTCTATAAAAAATGGATCAAATTCAATTTGTACCTCTTTATGCTCCTCACCTTAAAGAACAGGATTCGAATATATACAAGAAAACTTTTATATATAGCATCTTTATAGAAGTATAAATCTATTTTTCAAATAAAACACCGAAAATACAACAACATTGCGAGTCGTCGGCTTGTTGTATGAAGACTTTAAGTGCTAATTTTGGCATCAAAGAAACATTTGTCAACAGCAATAAAATTGACTCAGTGTTTTGAGTTCTAAATTAGTTTAAACCAGTTATTCTTTCGTTTTATTTAAGACCCTGCACAATTTTTCACACTCCATTTGATTTGTTACATAACCTTTAAACCAGAAATATGTATAAACATCATGGCTAAATATTGTTTAGTGGTAAATGGTTCTCATGATTTTCCATATGCACTAATCAAAGTATGATTTTGACAGCTGTCATGTCTTTATTTTGACAGCTGGTTTTACAAGAAATTGATACATTAAAAAAAATAATTATAATAACATTTAAACATAGGAATATTTTACGAATGAGTTCCTAAAACTCAACTCTTACACCAAAATTACTCTAGTTCCCACTGCTGAATGGATTCTATGAAAAACTCAAAAACTAAATAAAGTTCTAACAAAAATAAAGAAAAAAATATTGTACAACAGATTAGCCATTCGAATGCGGCTTAGAACTTGTACTATTCATAAATTGTTGGACAAAATTTAAGACACCAACTATTTTCGTGAAGTTTTGTTTTCAAACGTTATTACTTTTTTTTAAATTTCGTCTAACAAAGCTCACTTCTTTAATCATTTCAAAGCCACACATATCCATTGGACGTTCCTAGGATTTGTTTTTGTGAAAAATTTGCATACGTACATAACAATAAAGCAAAAACAATATTAAGTGGCGAACATAAAATCGGCACCAAACGACCGCGGCTCATCTTGGCGAATATCTCAATAGAATGAAAATGATGGCTACACACTCGTCTTCATGCTAACTTTTGTATGTGTGTACAAGTATATTGACATTTGGGTTAAGGTCAGAACTGCCATTGGGATTTTATTGAATTTAGCAAAGATAATGACGAATGTTCTTGATTCAACCAAATACGAGTATGTGTTAGCGCACCCACATATCCGTTAGGAGTTTTAAGTAAATATGCTAAACATTCTGGTAATCCAACGAGTGCGTAAAGCGCATATTTGAAAATCGTTTTCGCAAATAGCCCAAAGCACTTTTATAAAAATAGATTTGCACTCACATGAAAAGGAAGAAGAAAAAGTATTTACCCAGTAGGAAAGAGCTGCTAAGAGATATTATGTAGGTTAGTGGAAGCTATGGCTGAATGAACTGAGAACTTATGTGCCGCTCGACATTACGGCTAAAAGAATTTTTTAATTTTTTGTTTTACTGCGATTGGTTTCAACAAAAATTGTCAACTTTCCAAATATATGTATCTCGGGCGTGATATTTTTATATCAAAATTCTACTATCGGAACTTGAAGTAGTTTCAGAAAATTAAAAAAAAAAGTTATAACATATTCAAAAAAAACCAAAATCGGCTATACCACCAGCTTTGCGAATGCAATAGATGATCTTAAATGAAAAGAGAGTGAGAAAGAGAGAGAAAAAAAAAACGAAGCGGATTTGTAGAACCAAAATCTATAGAATTACGTAACTTGAAAAATAGTAAATATCCTCGCAAACTTCTCAAAGCGATCGAGTTAATAAAGAGAGAGATAAACTTATTCTGTATTATACCATCATCTTGCCACATAATTTCTTATTAACGTCATCTTGTGAATCGGAGATTGGATAGAGCTACTTCTTATTACTTATAGTATAAAAAAGAATTTTGGAAAATACATTTTTATAAAGAACTCAATCCTTAATGGAATCATGGGATCGTAGCAACACAAAAAATTTGCTCGGGTTATGGATCTCCATTATTAGTAAAGTATTTGAAGAGAGAGATGAACCATGAGAAGCAATTTTCTAAGTGGGCTAAAGCCAATTACAGAACAACATTAGTATTATTTTATAAAAAAAAAACTAGTTCCAAGCCAAAATGAACCAATATGTGCGTTATCATAGAACACTCCTACGGGATATATTATTTAAAGGCTTAAAGTATACATGCAAGTATTATATACTTACATATTTACTTACACGGATGTGTGGGCGAGCTTTGATCATAATATTTATAAGCCGCTGGCTTCAGTTACATTTCGATTTTATCCAATTCTTCCTGCCCTTTTTTAGAAAAAACATCTCTTTTTATTTACTTGTGTCTACTTTCCAGCTATTATCATTGCAGTTGTAGCGCCTTCGTTGAGAATACATTATGCAAAAACAAAAACAACACAATACAACGCGAAGATTTCTGCATAATATACAGGATAAATTGTTTCCGATACCCTTCGGCCATGAAGACAATCAAAATTTAATACCATAGACAAGTAAAAATGAAACAGAGGAGTCGAAAGGAGACACACATACTTGCGGCTCAAATACAACTCTGCGTTGTCAGTATTGAGTGACATGAGTAACGAACCGTGTGGCTTTTGGCTGACTGCCCGACACGGTATGCCTTCCGCTTGGCTACGATGCGCCGCTTATAACTCTTCATATGTTTATGTGCGTGGTATATACCTGCATACATATGTATGCGTAAGTGAGTGAGTATGTCTGCAGTTCTGCTTTAACCGTTCGAGTTCCTGCTCGTAAGATGACTGACTCTGCCAAGTCGTTGGCACGCGTTTGCTCGCCCGCACGCTAGCCATGGCCTGTCTGCTTAACCCCATAAAAATAAAATTGCCTAAAATGTATGTTAAATAGGGGATTTACGTAAATAGATTTTTTTCGGGTCTCGCAAACACTGCCAAACTGTCGCTGACAGTCACAACAAGAGCAAAAGCAACACAGTTGCCAAAGCAATCGAGCAATCGAATTCGCATACAACAACTGGAAAAAAAGCTGAAAAACGCTGATAAAAAACAAAGCCAATGCGACTATAAAGCTGCGGGGAATTCAATAAAAGCCAACCAACCTTTTTTGCATTCAGTCAATCGGTTTGCATCAATTTGAAGTGAATAATGAGACAATAGTGGATTTGATGTTATTTTGTGGAAATTTACCAGTTGCCAACTTATCTGCCATTTGCATTTGAATTGGGCCACATTTGATTTTGAATTTAAATTAGATCTCGAATTTCTACATTTTTTACAGCTCTTACGAAGTTGGAAAATATGAATATGTCAAAAAATATATGTATTTCACATTTAAAAAAAAATGTTATTTTAATTGCAAAGGTTATGATAAATTGGTTGCGAATGCAGGGTCATTGGTAAACAAAACAAATAACCAATTTATCTCAAATCATAAACTATTTACGTGGGCATATAAATTTTTTTAATCCAGTCGAACTAGTATAACACCTACTTGGGCCTTTGAGAACTATAGATCTAGCAACGAATGTAACTAAAATATATATTTTACATATTTTGACAGATCATGCGTCATGTTATTTTTTTTAGTACTGTTTGGCATTTCATCGAGGAAAGATCGACCCAAAACGAGAAATTATCCGCCGATTGGCCATTAAGATCGAGTGAGGGTGTATGTGAAGACTAAGGTCTATGCGGACAAACCCGCTTCGATTCAGGTCTTGCAGCAAAACATCACGTTTGTCATAAACAGTTGAAATGCTCGAACGAGTCATCGAAAATTGCACTCAACGGATGGACCATCTGAGACGTAGCCGGGGCCAACATTTATTGACCACGCTAGAGTTAATCTTTGGCGATGACAAGTCTAACAGTGGCGCATAGCTATCTGTGCTATGGTAACTCTCTGTAACCTCCCGTAGTTATTCAATAGAACTCCACAGATCTTGTCTTTGATTCATACTTCGCTTTGGAAGATGCTAGCTGAGTTTGGTAGACGAAAGGAGAGAGATATCAAGATTCTCAGAGTATACCCCCGCCCTTTGAACGGTATATGTATATTTAGGTATTATTTTTCTTTTTTACTAAATTTCTCTCCTCTCACGCCTAGAGGGTATTCTCACCTTGAAGTCACTATTGACAAACTCTGCGCTCAAAGGTAGCCAAAGCGTATCTATCCTCACTAGGAATAGCATCAAGCTATAATACTTCATTATCAGGCTCGTTTGGGTGCCTGGTTTTATTAGAATCGCTTAAAACTACAAAGCCGATGAGCTAACAGAGGTACCTTTACACGGTTCTCATCGGAGTGGAAACGAGTTGGATCTCCATTACCAGCTGGCGTTCGAGCATTGGAGTGTCGTTAGTCGACGACATGCTTGGAAGGGACCGCGAAAACCTTTTGGCCTACAATAGATCGTAGGAAATCTACTGAACTTGACTTCAAAGTTCATCTAGTCCTAATCGTAGGAGTTCCTATTAGTCATTTTCCAATAGGGATTCATGCTGTAAGACTTAAAATATATTCGGATGAAGGTAAGTTTCAAAGTTGTCTGACCTGATGTGAGGTGGAAACCGCCAGGCTTTTGCAAGACTAAGGTTGAAATATTAAGGCAGTCAAGCCTTCGGCAGACCAAAAGACATAAGTACTTAGCTGAAACTGTCATTAGCCGTCTCAACAAAGTTGTGATGGGCTCAAAACGCTTTGGTGATATAAATGGGCTTATGACACATTTCTTAGCAGTTCTAGGTGCCAAAACAGGCTGGCGTTATAAGCTGTGCAAGTGAGATCTCTTTGTAAGATCGACCTTTTAACATAACCTAAGATAGAGACTTTTGCTTTGTCAGATTTATGTGAAGTGGAACGAAGTGTCCATTATAAGTACGCTTCTGAGCTTGCAGTCGGCGTACTCTATCTTCAGCAAAGCGCTGGTAGTCATCACGCTATGTGTTCTCTGTATTGAAGCTTGGAATGTTCTACTATATATACTTGTATATATATATTTTTTTTCAAAATGAGGAGCATAATAACGCTATATAAATGAGCAGCATAAAGTTCAGTTCGCTTATTATAAATAAACGAAATTTCACACAATTAACTGAATGTCGTAATCCTTAATTCGTATCGCTTGGAATTCGCCCGAGGGAGCTTGCAAATTAAAGTCACTTCCATTCAAGAATGAAAGCCGTGAGTGAGTGTGTTTAAGTTACAATGTGCTATGCAAGTTTACCTGCCGCATTAGCACAGTCTAAACAGTTGGCTTTTTCCGAGTCAAGTAGCTGGTTAGTTACTGCGACAATCACTTTGTCCGCTGGCCGCCTTTCGCCGTCCGCCGCTTATGGGTCGGTTGTTCGGTTGGTTAACTGGTCACTTTCCCGGCTAAATAGCTAAGGTTGACATATTTTTTAAAATTATTCTCATTTTCCTTTTATGCTTTCGTTTCGCTTTCTTCTCGTGTATATACACAGGTGTACACGGGCGGCCTCTTTGCTTGAGTAAATGTATTTTGTAAAATGCTTGTACAGCGTAACAATACAGCAGCAGCAGCAGCGCGGAGAGATTGAGCAGAAGTGCTTTCCCACTCAAGGCAGGCACTTCTGAAAACATTTTGTGTGTGTGTGCGAGTGAGACTTGTTGGGCCCCTATTTTGCTTGCGGCCTTTGCTAATTCTTAATTCCTTTCTTTGCGTTTCACATTAACGCAATTACAATGACATTGTCGCCACCAACATCATTTCCGTTTCCTTCACAGCTGCCTTCATCGTCGCCTATGTCCTCCGCATTGTTGTCGTCATTGTCGTCGTCGTTGATGAAGATGAACAGCATTTTACTTGTAGGACGGCTTTATTCCTCGTGCACTCAGCTACTTACTTACGTACCTTTTCATTATTTCCCGCATATCACGTGGGGTACTTTCACTTTTCTCAGTAAACTCTTCTATGCGCGCGGCACGCCTTCTGTTCCCACTGGGAACTTCAAGTAATTATCTACATTGTTAGAACGCAGCATTTCAGCGCTCTTGAGGCCACGCTGGTTGGGCGCTTGCTTAGCTTTTGCTTACACACACAATCTTCACTTTAATTTCATTTTTCGTTGTTGTTGCTGTTGCATTCGGAAAATTAAGTAATTTCGCATTTCACTGCGTCTTGATGATTGTGCACTCGGCTTTGGCTCGCCGCAGGGCAGTTAGGGAGCGCGGTACCTAAATTAGTACATGCTCGTATAATCATTGGGGATTACACTAATTTAAAAGAAAGAATGTTGTCTAAGCGCGGCAGTAATTCTTTAAAATTGGCTCACAAAAGGTCCAGTAAATGTTGCATAAGCATATTTGTATTGCTGGAATGTGGCAAGAGGCTAGAGGAAGTCTGTAAATACGTGTACTATATATATAAATATTTTCTGTGGGTTTCTTGTCAACAGTCGTTGAAATGAAGATTTATACTTACCGAATTGAGAAATACTAATTAGCGTTCTTGCAACAAGAGAGAGATAGCGTAGATTTTAATTTACTTATTGGTAAAAGTAATGAATTGGTTGAAAAGTTATATTAGGTTGTCAAAAAAGTACTGCGGTATTTTCGCTAGTTGACGCTGAAAGCGCGTAGTTCTAGTTTTATTCGTCGCATCGGGTCATGCTATACCTTTTTGGAAAGCTCATTTCACGCGCTAACACGTGTTTGATTGATTGTCGTTTCTTTTAAGTCGTTCGTGAGTTATAGCGTCGCAAACATGGAGCAAAATAAAGAGAAAATACGGCATATTTTACAGTACTACTACGATAAAGGCAAAAATGCATCTCAAGCCGCCAATAAAACTTGTTCGGTTTATGAACCCGATACAGTTTCGATTTCCACCGCACAACAATGGTTTCAACGTTTTCGTTCCGGTGTAGAGGTGGTCGAAGATGCGCCACGCTCCGGAAGGCCTTTCGTCGAAAATTGCGATAAAATCGCTGAATTGGTCGAAAGAGACCGGCATAGTAGTCATCAAACCGTTATAAACCATTTGAAGAAGCTTGGAGTCACTAAGAAGTACCTAAGAAGTACAGTAAAAATACCGCAAGACTTTTTTGACAACCCAATATAAGTAAGCTGCAGTTTTATTGTATATCATAGAAGGCAAGTGCACTCTTGGTATACGCATACATGTACATATGTATGTATATCCAACGTTCTTATCGTAAAATTCTATTATATTTCCTTGCTGAACTAGAACTGCAATTACTTGTAGCCTCAGTTATTGGAATGTTTGTGTGCTTCTAAGGAATTTTCACGGTAAGTGGTCACATTCAACGATTACAGAATCTTTTATTCATTTCACAAAATGGTTGAACTTGTCAGCAAAATGGATATTACCTTTAGTAAATGGCCAGTCTCATCCTCCATTTCAACTGCACTTCATTGCACAGCTTTCGTGCAACACTGCAGTTGATGCTGTTGCTGCCATTGTTGCCACCCCTGCTGCAGACAGTCCAACTGCTTGTCTTTAGTTGGAAGTATTTATGTAATTTGAAATTCAATGAAATATAAGGTATTTCTCTGAATATTGAAACAATCAAATTGAATCTTCAAGTTATGAGAGAATCATATAAATTGAGCAAAGAGTGAAGTGAATTTTCTAAGGAAGTGCTATGGTAGCTTGCCTTCATTTTAAAATTAGGACACTGAAGACGATGAATTCATTTGAACATCCAAAAGCCTGTTGCGAACGAGAATTAAAACAAGAAAAACCGTTAACTTCGGTTGCACCGAAGCTAAATACATTTCTGTTAGTAACTATCTGTTCAGTTTGTATGGTAGCTATATGCTATAGTGAACCGATCTGAACAATTTCTTCGCAGATTACATAGTTGCCTTAGAAAATAATCTATACCGAATTTGGTGAAGATACATCGTCAAATGTCAAAGTTTTCCATACAAGAACTTGATTCCGATCGTTCAGTTTATATGGCAGCTATATGTTATAGTGGTCCGATATCGGCCGTTCCGACAAATGAACAGCTTCTTGAAGAGAAAATGACGTTTGCAAAATTTCAAAAGGATATCTTAAAAACTGAGGGACTAATTCGTATATATACAGACGGACGGACAGACAGACGGACATGGCTAAATCGACTCAGCTCAACATACTGATCATTTATATATATACTTTATAGGGTCCCCGACGCTTCCTTCTGGGTGTTACAAACATCGTGGCAAACTTAATATACCCTGTTCAGGGTATAAATATTTCACATATTGAAAATGGTAGCATGAAATTTATCGAAGTAGGAGCCACTTAAGAATACCAATACGAATTGTCTGAAACCTTGTTTGGTATCGAACAGCGCGGAGAGATCCTTTCCGATCCTGACGAGTCATTTGATATCAAAAGAGCGGTTTCTTTTCCGTTTCCTTGCGAGCGTTTTTCACGTGTCAGGTTTCAGAGCCAACACACAACCCTGTGGAGGGATGGTTCGCATTCTCAGCCCTTTAGCTCGCCTTCAAATGAATGTTTTTAGCTACCAGAGAATATTTGGTCTAAAAACGGAAGTCGTGAACTAGCCATACGTAAAAAACCCGTTTCTGGCCACTCCCAAGTAAATGACAATTAGAGAACTTTCCTCAGTTGAATGAACTTCTAGACATGACATTTGCAGCTCTTTGCTTCGTCATCTCTTCTCAATATAACTTCGAGCCCAAACCGAATACCGTATACATAGATTTTGCCAAAGAACCTAAATTCTCTACAGTAGAGTTATGGGAAGTCATTAAGTCAGTCGACAGTCATGTATTTTGCCACTACAATTACAACAACAGCAAGTCAATAGTGTCGAAATTCATTGAAAAGTCAATTTAGTCTAAGCAAAAGGCTCACGATCAACAAGCTTTGGTTTCAGTAATATCAAGCACATAGCCACACAGAACATGTCACAGCCGATTTTCGGTGCATCATGATCCATAAACTTAAAATAACGGCTATGCATTAGCTATCGCAGAGCAGGTAATGAAAGGTCGAGGAAGCAATGCATCAGAAATTCGTTCACTTGCGCAAGTAACGGGCAAGCCATATATGAAATAGTGACTGAAACTGTTACCGAGGTCCACAAAGCTGAGTTAATACGAAGAGCATCTACAGAACTAGCTAAGCCAGTCAAATACATTTTGTGCATTTTGTTGGAAGTTTTTATTGCTTAGAAGACACTACACATATGTCCCTCACACTCTAGAAAATTAAACAATAAATATTTATAACTAATTGGCACCGCACACCCCCCCTACAATAGTTACCAAGCGCCGAAATGCCAAATTGTCGCGTTGCTAAGCTAAATAACTGTAGCTTTAAACATTTGCATATGTACGCTGTATGCGAGGATGCCAGTGCGTCGCTTGACCTTCTGGCCCGCAGCTGTGCAGTCATTAAAGTAAATTTGTGGTCATCTGCTTTTCCGTTTCCGCTTTGACTTCTATGTTTGCTTTGGAATTAGCTGCAAATTCGGTTTCCGCTCTGCTAGTTTGCATTTCAGTTTCGCATTTGTTTTTGTACGTACGTATATATGTGTGTGCGTGTTATTGTCATTATTGTTCTAACCGAAGTCATTACTATTGGCATTCGATTCGTTGCGCTTGGCGTACAATTAGCTGCATACAGAAAAACATGCGAAAGTAAATGTACTAAATAAATTATTTTCAATATCTCAATGTTAGCACGCAGCAACATTCCACACTTCTCTATTCACATACACATACATACTTGTATGTATAACACCAAATATGTGCGCGTGTGCACTTTGCATTCGTATCTGCTCGAAATGGTGGCGTAGAGACTTTAATTAGTCCGAATTTATATAATAAGCTTTTGTGTTGCCACAATAATAACAATGCTTTCTAGTACATAATAGAATAAGCTAATGCAGCTACTAACAAAGTACAGTGCCTTGTAAAATTTTAGTAAAGATATTCGATGAACGTTACGAACCTATGAAGTAACATAATTGTCACGTATCAAAGGAACCAAGAACAAAGTAGGCAAAGTATTTCTGATGACAAGTAGACTTTAAGTGTCTTAGATTTTCAAACTATCTGAAGACCCATTACCGACACGCGTCCTTATCTCCTTCCAGCTAGTATCCACAAAAACAGCCGACAAAGTAGGATCTAACAACCACCCCAGTTCTGTGAGAGTGAATTTATTATATTCGTAAAACTCTAGCGCTCGGCAAATCTATCTCTCGCAAGCGCTCTCCCGGCACGATGTTTATTATTTGTTGTAAAACTTTGCACTATTCGTTCTCTATTGATGATCTGTAGAATTCTTCTACTAAAAAACTTTCAATTGATCAGATATTCGTTACGGGCCTGATCTTAGAAACAAACCTAAATCACCTCGAACTTCAGAGACCAATATGAGACTTTGTTAGCATTTGAATGAGGTCATTCTTCGCCATAATGAAATTCAACTCAAAGAAAATTTTTGCTTCAAAAGAACATTCATTAAAACTGCTTGTAATGTCTCCTCTTTCTCTGACGCTATAACCGTGGTTCGGTCTGAGCCGAGAACACGAAACTTCGACAATTGCATCTATTCTTTGCGAGGTCACGCCAGTTGTACATACCAAGAGCAGATAGGTTGCTATGCAATTACTCCTTCCATTGAATGCGTCCTTACTTCCGTTGATCACATTTGGGTCTCGAATCGCGCTTTCGTTGGGGCATCATCTTCCTTGTGAACGACAAGGCTTAACCACCGCATTCGTTGAATTTTATGCGCTTACCTATGTATATCAATGTCGCTGTATAGCTCATAAGTCTATCATTCGTAAACCCATATTCTTCGATACTCATCGCTCATCAGACGGCTTTAAAGAACTTGTGAAGAAAATTTCTCACGAATCCTCCAAGTGCTTTATCATACCGGATCGTCATTGTCCATAATTGTACGCCGTATAATAGGCCGGGAATAACGAAGAATTCATAGAGGGATTTGCTCTCAATTAACACCTGTTCAACTATTCTACACTTCATCTCCAGGCTTAGATTATTGTTCTGAGATATACAAAACCTCTAACATTTTCAAATTTATAGCAGTGAAGTAGTTCCTGAAGACCCGAGGAATATTTGCATATGGCCTCCAGGTATTTTGTCTTACTCTTGCTCACCACAAGATCAAACTCTTTGCATCTTATGCTTGAAAAGGCTGTGCTGAAAATTGTCTGTTTCCTTGGTTGAAAAGGCCGATGGAAGCCAAGCATTTTGAGACGACTGAGGGGATCCAAGCAGCATGCTCTCGACGCCTTCAATGAGTGGAAATCGCGCTGGCAGCGCTGCATCGACACAGAAGGAGCATCTTTTGAAAGTTTTTAGAGAATTGTAACGATTGGTTCAATAAATTTTTTTAAATCGACTCATTCCTATTACTTTCCGGACAAACCCTTTAGAATCAACCTGTTCAAAACCTAGTTTGGTGTTGAATGGCTCCGAGAGGTACTTCCCGATTTTAACGGAGTTGATGGTTGTGATCAACGTCATTCTGCATGAGCGTATGAGTTTCACAGGGATAGTAAATTTAGACATGGCGTCGAATAGTCAGCTGCTATCAGTACTGTCGACAGCGGCTTTAAAATCAATAAAAAGGTGGCATATGTCGATCGGTTTGTCAATAGTCTTCTGAATTGTAATCTGAAATTAATAATCGAAAAACAGGAATAACCAAAAATATGTACGATATAGCCTACCGCTAAGGGTCCCGTTATACAATTGCCGGAAAAAAGTTCTCTCAACGCTGCTCTTATTACAAACGCGACTGTAAAGACAAACTTGTTTGCAGTTACGGCAGATATGTATATGCAAAATGGCTGATGCACTTGCCGTTCGTATAGAAATCAATGAATGCCAATATTGCGCATTTTGTCTACTTTTATATTATGTATTATACGATAATAGGATTATTTATTTAATATAATCCAATTTATTTCCCAAAATAATGAAAATTGCTATGCTTACTGTACCGCATGTTTGCTTACCAATTTGTCAATATTTTCAAATAATGTTATTTAATTTATTAAGCTGCATATATTTAATGGAATAAATTATGCAAAAAACTTGAAATTTTCACTCATTAATGTTAGAGATAACAATATACATATGTAAGAGAATACTATTGAGGAAAAATTAAGAAAAGTTTTTGTTTCGTTGCCCATTTGGCATTTAAGTTACAGTTATTTGAGAGGGTCATCGAACTCCATACCACCTGAAAAAATAATTAAACCGGATTAATAACATTTGCATATATAAATTTTAAATTGCGCTAATGAAGCTTTCGCTTAAGCGGGAGTCAACATTTTTTATTTGAAAACACAATATTACATCTGCAGTGGCGGAACTATTGTTTGGCAATGAAGTGCGTTAAAGCTAATGAAGTATATTACAAAAAAAAAATGCTTTCAAAAGTTGGTTTTAAGCTTGAATAAGAGATTTTATTCTAAAAAGACGCTCTTCTCAGCATAATTTTCCAATCGGTTGCAGTTTGCTAACCCAATATCCTTACGAGTCCACCCACCCCATAGATAGAAAGAAACATTTAATCACTTACTAATAATTATAATGAGTAGCTGCTTTATTATCAGAATAATTTTTCAAGTTTAAGGGAATACTAAGCCACCAAAACTCGTTACTTTTTAGAAAATTTTTTGTGTTTCGATCATTTTTAGTGTTCGCTAAGCAACCTCTCCAATTCTTTACCACTTATTTGAAGTAAAATCAGGTAAAGAGTACTTTAACCCCCTTTAATCCTCCAATATTTCTACAACAGACGCCTGTGTCCCTCCACTACAAATCTCACTATATTATATAATATTCACTATACTAGACATGTCTGTCGACTTAATACCCGCTATAATCCGCAGCAAATTTAATCAATTAAGAAAAAGTGTCGTTAATCACATTTTAATCGCTTACTTGTGCATTTGATTCGATAGTATATAGTATGTATATATGTGCATTTTTTTCTAATTGAACTGAAGTGAGTGAGTGTCGCGCCAATTCATTTTAAAATCTAAACGTTTAACAATTTTAGTGAAACTTAAAAAGAGTGTGAAAAGGAAAATGTAATTAATCTTCTGCTTGTCCGAAGTGAGCTGCTTGCGCGTTCATTGCTGGCTATCTGGCTGGCTGGCAGGATATATGAGATATCATACCCCTCTATATTGGCGCTCTACAGCTGCCTACGTCTCTAGTCAGTTGCAGTATTCACCCTGTCAAAGTCATATAAACTTCTGTTAGCCTCATTCAGCGCGCTGATCAACTTAGCAACTTTTCAAATTGGCTTCAGTATGCACTTTCGCCATTACACAATAACCTCAGAGTTGCTATTTCGCACTTTATTTTTGCCGTTTTTTATTTGCACTGCGCTCGCCGTTGCTTTTTACAAACATTTACAGCTCAGTGGACGAATTAGCAGGCGAAAAAATAACATTTAACCAAGTTGCTGAGCTAAAAAACAAAAAACGAAAACGAAGAAATAAACGAAAAGCACAATTGCAAGAAACCTAAAAAAAAAACAAAAAAACTCTTGTAATTTGTATGTAATAGTGGAGAAAAAATACCACTCGTTGGCTTTGGAAAAAATGCTTTTTAACCAGCTCTTTACCGCTGGCTTTAGCCTCCTCTGGGGACTGTTATTGCCTATTCTGCTTGCATAGCAATCGACTAGCTGGCTGACAACGTCAAAGTAATTGCTGACACCGTCGACATCGCTTAAGCGTTGTATAATTAGAATTCATTCAAATCTTTGTAGGAATTTTAATAGAAAATTGCTCTCTTAAGTGTACAAACTTGTAATGAAAATGGATGGGATTGTAAAGGCTCTTTTACACCGTAATTTTCAAAAGATTTCACAGTGAATGCACGAAGAGTAACAAAAAGAGGTAACAATAATTTCGTGCCATAAAGGCTGAAGAAACGAAGTATTTGCCTTCCTACTACTGCGAAAACGAAAGGCAAAAGCTGGCAACCTAAGCTAGGAGAGCAAATAGTACAAAAAAATCAGAGAAGAGTATGGATCTCTTTAAATAGAGTAGTAGAGAAATATGTGGCGAACTTAAGAAAAAACTTGTTCAAATATTTTCAGCAGATAGGTTTCTATATATGTATAAGACTGACGCATTTACGAAGACGTACTTACATTTCCCGACAAAGTTTCTGTTGGAATTTTCATAACTTACATTCCGTACTTACAGCGTTTTATCATAGTTTCTTAAAAATTGTTCTTTATTCCGTTCAAAAGTTGTGTCAGAAAAGGCAAAGCTCACTTACTGTTTGCTTCCTAAGTGTAAATATTTAATTTCATTTTCTTTCAACACAAACTTCACCTCTACATCTACAACTACTTTAGCCAAAAGGTAGACGAGGATTCCATATTTTCTAAAGTAATATTTCTTGCATTTGTATACCATCTCCACCTCCACCTCCAGCAATTAATCTAAACAGTTGAGGAAGCCATTGCACTTTAGATAAAGCATTTTGAGTGTGTTAACTTTGCCTCGCCCCTTAAATGCTTGACATTCCAATTATTCAACTCATTATATGACAAATGAAAATATAACTTTCCTCATTTAGATAATAATTTATTGTGCGCGCCTATCTTCATAATGAAATCTTTATGTGTAGAAAAAGCAACAGCAAATTACCGTTATGTGTAACTTCTTCGACACGAAAGAATCACATTTTCCACATTTTACTTGACTTGACTTATATGAACCTCTTTCCTTTTTCATTTGACATTCCGCATACACACCACCTTCATCATACTTTACCACCACTGGCCATCTTGGCTCTAACTACTATACATACATCTTTATTTTCTCATTGTTTTCATGCCGTCGTTTTCGGCCATCACAAGAGTAGATAAAGCGCCAGCTGACAGAGCGGGCAATTCGGCGGCGCTGGGCACGACAACTTGTCAGTAATTAATTGCATATCAGTGTAATTATGAAACTTAGTCAATCTTTCGCCGGATGCCATGTCACGCAACGCTCTTCCTGCTTGTCAAATTTGTCTGACTCGCTCTTCATTGCACTTTACTGACACTTCCGCTAATTATGATTGTAATGGCGCTACTACAGGTGTTGCTTGTGACTATTCTAGTTTATAATAATTAATACGGAATGATTGTTTATACAAAACTTTTAAAAACATATTAGATGCTTTAATTTTCATATTTTCATATCTGCTGACTTCATAATCATTTCTGAACCAAGAAAACAAAGTTTTACTTGATTTTTTATGTTGCCATCATAAATGGAGGGTTTGCATGGTTGACTGTAAATCACAATATTTAGTAATTATGTATAGGGTGGCAATCCATCCAGTAATCCAGTAATCCATTTACAACGGACAATTAACTCCTTGTTTCAAGGCACCCTATCGCCTGCCGAAAGCGCCTTATCCACGAACCCCGTCCAGGACGGCCTTCAACATAAACTTTTGTCCAAAGCGTCAATAAAATAAAGAAATTGGTTCTTCAGAATCGAGGATGAAAATCAAAGATCTCACTGGCATCCTTGGAATATCTATCGGAAAGATCATTGAAAAACATTTTGAAAGATCATTTGGGCCCTGGAAAAGTGAAAGCGCGATTGGTTTCAAAATCACTAAATTTTTTCGAAAAAACACTGTCGCATTAATGACCGTGAAACATTGCTTTCCGACCATCACGATCTCATAAAATGTATTATTTCTTGCGATGAATCTTCGATATATGCTCACGACCCGGAAACAGACGATTAATCGGCCAAATATCGTTGCTAAGATGAGCCGAAGCCGAAAAACTACGTCAAAGAGGTAAAAAATCAATGTTATGTTGACAGTTATCTTCGATTATCGAGGTGTGGTGTACTTCGAATTCCTTCCCAACAGCCAAACTGTCAACAAGGTATATTATTTGAGTGAAAACATTGATGACTACTCCGGAAATTGACTTTCACAACTCTTTCGAGGATTGGAAAAAACGTTGACACAAGTGTATTACTGGGATTATATAGATTTTGAACAATAAACTAAGAATTTTAAAACAAAAGGTCTTACTATTTTTTGCTCATAGTAGTATAATATAATATTATATATACAATATTTTATTTTATTAAATCGTGTGAATTTAAGTGTTTAATCTTTATATATACAGGGTAGGTCATTTAAAGTTGACCCATTTGTTTCTAAAAAAAAAAGAACAAAAGAAAACAATGTTTTTTGTTCATTTCAAAAATAATTTATTTTGGTCCAAGGGGATTTGTTTCAGCTAATATTTAAAAATTAGATCGCGTAAATGGGCACCTTTAGCTTTGACAGCTAAATGCACTCTTTTTTCGACATTTTCCATGACTTTGGCCAATGTTTCGGATGATATGGCGGCTGTTTCACGTCGAATGTTGGCTTTCAGTTGAGCTAAGGTCTTTGGCTTATTAGCGTATACCTTGGATTTCAAATAACCCCACAAATAAAAGTCTGGTGGCGTCAAATCTGGTGATCTCGGTGGCCAGTCAACATCACCATTTTTCGATATCAATCGCCCGGGGAAAAATGGTCGCAATAAATTGATTGTTGGTCGAGCTGTATGGCATGTAGCCCCGTCCTGTTGAAACCAGAAGTTATCCATGTCATTTTCGCGAATAATGGGTATCACAAAAGTGGTGCGAGAGATGTCTAATTCCTGAGAGCGGCGATAACTCGATGTCGATGAAGTGTTGATAAAAAGGTCTATTAAAATTTGAGATATACAGAAATCTTTTCGAAGCATTGCACAGAGCAATACAATATTTAAACGGGAACGATGAATACATATATGCGTACAATTTCAAACTGATCCTTCCTGAAAAATAATAAAATTGCTAAATATTGGGAATGGTAGAATAGAACTGCAATCAAATACACAATGCAATGAATTAAAACTGGCTCATTTATCATTCGATGAATAATATACCACGGGCATCCCAAAAGACTGATGCCATAACCTTGCCAGCCGATTTTTTTGTCTTTCCACGCTTGAGAACCGTTTTTTAATATGCAGTCCACCAGGCTGACAATCGATTGGACTCGATTGATTTCACTGATGCACAGCCCAAATTCAATAGTATTTTTACCCCAAAAACCAATTCTTTCTTAACGCACGAAATGCTTTTTGATTCATTTTTGTTGCTTCATCAAAAATGCGATTATTCCTTAACTAATACTTATAATCTAACTAATAGAAATCATATAGATGGTATTAGTAGTACTACCTATGTATCAGCTACAGTAAAACGTAGGCGGGTCCTCTAGTATAATATACATTATAAATAAAAAGAAAAAAAATAATTCGTAAAAAAGTAACAACGAAATGCTGTTTCGTATTTTTTTATATTCTTGGTTTACAAAAAAAAAATTTTTGTCCCACACACATCTCCATGCATATATATCAACTCTTTCTAATGGCTAAGTACCTAACATCGCAAATAACTAATTCATTATGAAGCTCAGACAATAATTAAGTTCACCCTTCTTGGGCGCACCACAGAATATTAGAATTCCCAAATGCCAAGCAATTACAAAAATGAAACGTGCCACTGCGGTACAACGGTCAAAGGAAATTTGTATTTTTCTATAAAAAAAAGTTGTCAGCTATTTGCCATAAAATGTTGGCAAAAGACTCTCTCAGTTCAGAGGCTTGACTTGTTGTAGGTGTGGTTACAAATGGTTGCATGGAAACATTGACCATCTGCGAATGAGCATGTGCAATGGAGAAGAAAAACTCGACTGAATATAGACAGAAGGGACCAATTCTGGTGTAAACGAGTTTAATTTAACATTTAATTACACACATCTTCACAAATTAATTGTGTAACACATTGTGCAATAAGTTTACATATGTACTAACTAGAATATGGTGGGCCAATACGTGCCACTTCAGTACTAGTTAGGCACAGTAGAAGGAATATAGGGAAATCATACAAAAATATATACTGACATGTAGTGTAATACCAGATCAATTGAAACGATCTTGGCCTACTATGGCACTACTGGAATTGAATCCATATGATTTTTAGTTAGCCCTAATCCTCAAAAGGCGTGGGTATTAATTTGATTGCATTCATATCATTAGTATGTGAATTATATAATTTTGAATGAAGCAACGAAAACTTTTAGCGGAGAATATTTCTCACAAGATTTCCAGATGATAGTTTATTTCACTCAAAAATATATATGTTTTATTATGGTAGGCCGGGGACTTTTCAATTGACGTTTTAAATTGTGGGAAAATAGCTTTTGAGGAGTTGACGGCTTTGCTCTATGGGCTCTTGGCTTTTCGAGCCAAATTTCTAACTCAATGGGTATTAGGGATGAAGAGCAACCGGAAGAAATTCAAGGGCTGCCATTTCATCCAGGAAAAAATATGGTTTGGTGTAGTTTGTGGGCCGGTGGAATTATCTTTTCACATTTCTTCAAAAATGAAGCCGGTGAGAACGTACTCGTCAATGCCGACCGTTATTGCACCATGATAACCGACTATTTGATGCCTGAAATTGAAGCTCGTAATCACGGCGACATTTGGTTTCAACAGGACGGCGCCACTTCCCACACATCGCATCAATCGATGGATTTATTGAGAGAATACTCCGGTGACTATACAATTTCACGTTTTGGGCCGGTCGATTGGCCAAAATCGTGTAATGTCACACCGTTAGACTTTTTTCTGTAGGGATATGTTAAGTCTAAAATCTATGCAGACAATCCCGCTTCGATTCTGGCCTTGAAGCAAAACATTTCCAGTATCATTTGGCAGTTATTAGTCGGAATGCTCCAACGAGTCATCGAAAATTGGACTGAACGGATGGAATATCGGAGATGTAGCCAACATTTAACAGAAATAATATTCGAAAAAATAAATGCCAAAAAATGTTCTTTGGAATGACAATAAACATTCTCCATTAAACTTGAAGTTTCTGTGTTTTTTTTTTTTTTTAAGTAGTGAACCTTACAATCGATCAGCCTTTATATACAAACTTGTAATTTATTTTTCAAAAAAGTTAAAAGTTTCTACTATTATAAGTTTTCTTTAATTTCACTACTTAAAATATTGCTATCGTTTTCCGCTGGTGCTTTTATGTGAATTTCATAATTGTTTCCTTATTAAAATGAAATATTTATTCCGTGCTCAATTATAGACAGACTTTATTAATTTATTGCCGCTCTTGTGGCATCTCAACTTATGTAAGAGAATATATTGAAACATCCTCTGCAACAGCAATTGCAGTTGGAGAACCCGTGAACCACGGAAAACTACATATGTATTATAAATGCACATATTTAAAGACACTTTAATTACTGAATGACTTACCATAAGTAACAGATTTTATTTTCTGTGACAGTAAATCAGCAGCCAGACGAAGTTTTTGAAAGCATACACTTCAAATAGCCTTTGTATTCAGTGCACGCAACAGAAATTTCAGCGACTCAACCATAAAAACCTCAAAAATAAAAATATTTTAATATGTATACATATGTATGTATGTATATGCACATATGCATATACTCAATCCTTTCTGTGTTCATAAAATCGCACAAATATATAATTATGACTTAATAATCTCATCGGTTTCTGCTTATTTAAGCACAAGCAAGAAGTCCTTTCAACGCATTCGTGTATCGTAGGCGTATATACATATGTTACGCTATGTATGTAAATATGTGAACACAACAAGCATAAAAATAAATCTGTACTTCGTACATATGAAGAGGCGTTAATTGTTGTGGTTTTATTTTACTGTGCAGCAGATGAAAAAAACACACACACACACCATTACACAGACAGCTGTGAATACACAAGTAACTTCTTTGCAGTTGCGGCGAAGTTCATAGGCACCGTTTCCGGGATGGGGTGAAGCAACAAAGTGGGAAAAATAAGAGAATAAACCACGCGTGCATTCACTTAAATTCTCATTATCAAAGTAAATTGTTCAAAAGCATAAAAGCAGTCTTCAGACATGCCTTAAATGCCTCTGCTCAAATGCACACAAGCACTTATACATACATACATATATGTACACACTCCTACGCACTCTCCGTAAAGACATGTAAAGATATCTGCGTACTTGAGCACAGTAACACACATAATTTTTATGCCGAGTTTTATTGAAAAATGTCCTTTTAAAAGTGTAGGCTACATGTGAATAAGTATGTGTGTATGCGCCTACAAGCAACGAACAAAAACGTTAGAACGACAAAAGGCGCAGGAAATATTTCACAAATCTTCAAAACAAAAAATGTGAGCCAAGTTGAAACTGCTCAGCTGTGAAACTAAACGCTGCAATTAGTAATATTATAAAAAAAAACTAAAAAAAATGTTATTATTTAAAATGCACATTTTGGGGAGAATATAATAAAAGCAAAAATAAGCTAAGATCACTGCTCTTACGACCGTCGGTTGTTCTTGTTGCGACGGAAAACATTCCTGAGGGAATTTCGAGGCATAGTGCGAAAGAACAGCCCTTGATCGCTTAAAAATCCGAGTCCGTTCTAGTTACTAAGACTTGAAATTTAACCGGTTAAGAACTTCAACCTATCAGCTCCAAATTATATGAAGAATATTCTCCGCTACTACAACTAAAACAAAAGCAAGTCAACTTGGTGCACAGCAAAATCATTTAAATCACCACAAATATAAATAACAGACACAAACCCGAGCCCAAATAGATACCATAATGTTAACAACATGAGAGCGTACTGCTATTTAATTATGACGAGCATGATGTTCAAGGAACATCACTGAAAAAAATATATCTTTTTTTAACATGTTGTCAACAAAACGTCAAGAAAATTCTGTCACCAGTGTCAACCTACTGCTAACTAACAGCGAAAATGTCCGAACCAAAACAGAGTAATTAACAGCGCAATAGCTACGGTTGGTTTAAAGTGTTACTTAAAGAGAATTTATTAGGTAAAAAAAATATCATAGTAAATTATGGAACTGTCAGCCTATTTACAAATACATATGTGGAACACATTCTCCATTGTTCCATTTCAATTTTAATTCAATTTAAAACAAGTGAGGAAGAAATAAGTTCGGGTGTAACCAAACATTTTATACTCTTGCAACTTACCAGACTCAAAGCCAGGGAAATACTCTAAGGTGTAAAACCAATTATATAGAGTAAAGTCAACCGGATATTCGAAAATTCTGATAGTAGTTATATAGTTTTTTTCACTCAAATTTATCTTTTTTAGGTACAAAGATACACTGTTATGCATAAAACACGCTCTGTTATTTTCATTGGGATAATTCACATATTTGCCGATATATGTGATACAAAGTCACCCAGAAGTTCGAATCTCTTTATATTAAATATATGAGGGCTAAGAAAGTATTTGTCTGAAAATCTTTTAATTTCAATTATATACATATATCACACATATATTCGATCAAAATGTCAACTATAGAAACCGGGATCTAAATATTCTGTAGCTAGAGGCTTGTACAGTTTTTGTTGGATCTAAACAAGTTTTGGTCACAAGGTGGCACACTAAAGACATTATTCGTGAAAAGTTATATTAATTGCTTCTTGATTTTTATACTGGAAATTAAACGAATGAACCGGAATTTAAAATTTTTCTATATATTTGTTCTTCGATTTCGTCCATTTTCACAACGTGACATAAATTTTATCGAAATCGGTTGAATGGGTCCCGAGCTCCCATAAAGCTCTCTCATATTATCTCGATGGTAAAATTTAATGTCTCTGACGTATTTAGTTATTGATTTATTACGCTTTTAGTAGTTTCTAACAGAAAATCATTTTAATAAAATATCAAAAAATTCATATATTATTATGTCATGCATGTAGACACAAGAGCGAGCTACGTTTGATAAACCAATAATTTCTAAGAAAATATAAAGCTAAAAATTTGTATTTTGTGAACAATATCAAAAAATTTCCCTTTTTAGCAGGATTTTAGCTTTACAGTAAATAAATATATACAATGAGTTCAAAAATTTATATATTTACTATGATAAATATAGCAGAAGTGAATAATGTATTTTAATTTTTGTCATAAAAAGCAATCGACATAAAAATACGATAAAACCGAACTTTTAAATCATAATGAAAATAAAAAGAATCACACAGTAGAAACTTAATAAATTGCGTATTTTGGACAATTTTAATCATTTTAGAGCTCACTTTTAAATTTAAATCGGCATATTTCAGTGTTACATTTCTAAATGATTTCGTGACACCCTGGCGTATACGCACACACATTATTCAATTATAATTGCAGCTCTTCAGGGGCTAAGAGAGCAGATATGTTACTATGTGTTTATGAATATTAAAGCAAGTGCTTGATAAATAAGCAATAATTTCTTATTTCTATTATTTTGCCTAGATAGCGATAGCCTATTCGTTCAAATATCACAACCGAGCATCATTCTTAAACGCGGCATTTATGGATCAAATTAAAGCACCTCGCACCCCTTCGAGTTAAAAAAATGCACCACATCATTTATCAATATTTACAAACTAATTTTAAACGTTTTTCCAAACAAATCTGCACATTTAGGCTTTATTCCAATACACATGCAAATAAATGCGCGAAGGCATATGTGTCTTGTGTAAGAGATTTGAAATGAATAATGCAAAAATAATCATACACAAATGCGAGAAAAGTTAACCATTTCAAAAAAAAATGTGACAAATACGAACAAATGAAACAATCACTCGCGCATTTATCAAAAAAAAATTTGTGAGGGAGTACATATTTAATCGCACTTTGATATGTTAACGCCTGCTTGTAATGACCCTGTAGGAAATATTCAAATTGGTGAACGGTATTTTTATTCACGCTACAGGTCCCAAATTTTTTGAATATTACTCAGTTATGCGTTCTAAGAAGCTATGACCGGAAGAGAAAGCACTTGCAACAGTTTAAGGCCAGCTCACTTAATTTTCTATAAATTGCTGTTGATTGAATACTGCAATTATTTTTCATATAAGTCATCGCGAATAACTGATTACTTTAAGAGCTTTTCTTTTCTTTTCATAACTGCAAGAATCCCCATAATCTGCTTTGATAATAACAGCATTTCAGCAGATGTCTCCTAGCCATCTACTTTACGTCACCCTGCAGGGTGTCTGCTGCGGTAAATATGTGTATGTAGGTCACCCCTCATGTGGAGTGCGTCAAATGTTTCTTTTAAAATGCGCACTCATACACGTCAGCATGAGGGTGCCCACCTACATATGTGGTGTTGCGGCTTTACACGTCGCTATGCTACTCTAATACGATGAACGAGTATATGGTGCCACAGTGACATACATATTTATGTATTTCCACTCATGAATAGGCACAGGCAAATCCACTACAAAATGCGGCCAAATGTCCTCGAGTTGATTTGGTTACATTTGCAGACATCGATTCAGGTAGACAGTGGGACAAAAGTGGTCTTAATTAGTTTCTTTACGCTGTTAGTCCCCGAAATCAAATATGGATCTTCGAAATTCGCAATTTAGCTTTTTAATGTAGGATTAGTGAAAATACTGGTGCCATTCGGCATTTTTTCTTATCTTTTTTTTATAAATATATATTTATAAACTCTTCTTCAAAGTCAAATATTAGCTTATGAATACAAGATTACTAAAAACATAATTGAAATTGGTCACTTCTTCCTATAATTCATTAAAAATCAGATATTTCAAAGTTACAATTCTTTTTCTTTATTCAGCACCGATTTTAAAATTGTTTGGTTTTCGAAATATTTTCGAAATCGAAAATATGTTTTCGAAGTTCATCTTCGAAATTGAAGTATATATTTTTCAGATGCTATATGTTTCCGAAAGTCAGGTCTTCGAAAAAAAAAATATATTTAAAAAAAAACCCATCCTCTTATGTTAACACTGAGTCATAAGTAAAAGAATTCTTCGCTTTAAAAAACTAGCCTTCGCAATCGAAGTATTTTAAATGTGTTCGAAAGTCAGGTCTTCGGAAAAGAAAATTTTGTTTCAAAAATTGTGTTTCGATTTTGTTTTTATATTTAATTTTAAAGTAAATTTCTGCTACGGCTTCGAAATTCAGCTCTTCGAAAAAATATATATTTTTTGAAAACCTCGACCTATTTTAAGTAGTAGTAATATTATTATAAACTCTTTTGTTAACACTAAGTCATAAGTAAGAGGATTCTTCGCTTTACAAAACTAGTCTTCGAAATCGAAGTATAATATATGTGTTCGAAAGTCAGGCCTTCGAAAAAATTTAATTATATTTCAAAAATTATGTTCTAATTTTGTTGTATGTATTTACTAATACATCGAATTTCGAAGTGAATTTCTGCTATGGCTTAATTTTATGAATGAATTTTCAGTAGAAACACCACATTGTGCGGCACATGCTTTCATCAACCAACCGTTGTCATCAAAGCTGTTGAACGCCACCATCACTTCGAGCATCCGTGGTAGACAGAAAGCGGATTTATTTTTCACGATTGGGCGGTGTCAAAAACGAGCGATTTTAAAGATTTAATTTTTTGATTAATATATTAAAAACTGTCGACAAGCGGTTTGAAATCGGGTAAGGCAAAAGATAGATAAATGGCGCAAGGGTGCCACAATAAACAATTTATACCTATGTGTGATATGTAGATAAGTGAAGACTTACTATTATTTATTTGAAGCAAGCAGCTGATAATATTTGGAGAGTATAAGAGTAATCTTCCAAAGCAAATATATTTTATACTTACATACTTGAAGTACCTTGGAAAACAAGAAAAATTTAGTATAAATAGAACAATAATAAAATTAACAGCTACCCTGCAACAACTTGGTACTATTTCGCTGTCCATGACTGTGTAATATTACACGCCACACATTCGATCAACTTTCTTTGCTTATTAAAAATCACACGATAACATTTGTCGTCGTAAATTTGAAATGAGCCAGCCACACGTGTACTTTTTAAACGAGTTTACACTACTACAGTGGTCCCAAAACACAATTTTAACAAGTTTCCGATTCTTTCAGGTTGACTTTTTTTTACTACGTTTCGTCTATAAAAAGTTTTCAAAAATGGCTAATGTAATTTTTATGCTGAAACATGAGCACAACTTTCCAACTCAACTAAAGTTGTTAACTTTTTTATAACTCAATATCTCAAAAGGCATTTACGAATACAACAGAAAATCGCATACAAGACAACAGTATATCCATAAAACGCACATACATATTTAATATAAAATACACAAGTGCAAAATATTGCTCGGCTCGATGCGTAGCGCTGCGTAAGTATATGCCAGCAACTAAAGCATAGCAGAAAAAGGCTGAAAATTGTGTACGAATTCCTTTTGAGCCGGGTGCGTCGCAGCACTGTGGCGGTGCCTAATGCGATAGCAAAGCTTTTACACCACTTGCAGCCTCATCATTTTGCATTTAGGCTGCTTGTAGTATTTCATTACATTTGGACACCCAAGCAGATTGCGCCAATGCTGGTCCCAATGGTTGTTTCCGAAAAGGTTGCGCGCATTTCCACTTGTTATTGCTCTGTGCAAATATGCTGGTGGTGTATGCGTATGTATTAGTTTTTTTCTGTTATTCACGCCAGCCATGCGTTTGTTTGCTTGTTTTCGTGGTTTGGCAATCGCAATTAAAATTGCAACATATGCGGGCGAAATTTATACAACAATACTAACACACGTGCGCATGTATGTACATATGTATGTATAATTCTAGAATAGACAAACCCAGCTGAGAAAGAGTGGTTTTGAAATAATTAACATAAATTTATGCGTGTTAAAGGCAAGCAAGCTGCTTGAGACTCACCAAAAACAACTTTCTTCGGATTGATGGCTTTAAACATATATTCGAAAAAATAGCGAGGCGAATCGTGAAAAAGAAATATTTTAATGAATCTTGCTATTATTTCCATTAACTCTAGATTGGTTAGAGCAGAGCAGTTAATAAGTTGTGTATTGAAAGACTGCAAAATAAAATATCTACTCTTGGGAACCTAATCTTATGCTCACAGACATAACCTCGAACCAGACAGCTCTTGCTGTGAAGTTATACATTATATTAAGAAGATTATCGCATGTAAACTGCTCTCTTGTTTCATCGAGAACGGCGAAATATTGTAAACATTGACATACAGCGTATGACAATAGCATATACATAACCGGAACGAGCCCGGGTTTCATCTGTAAAACAATAAAACATTCATTCATCATTTCCATTCCTGCGATACTAACAAGAATGATATCAAGTAGGGAATAGTTTGCCTTTGATTGACAAAAAACGCTAGCGTCGACCTTACTGAAACAATTTTTTAATGGAATTCACCACGACTACTGATTACTCCTCCAAATTGCTCGGGCTTTGGTCTCGTTATAACTATGCCATGAAGTAACTGGAGCCTAACCAAAATGTATTTACAAATTTTAATAAAAAGTGTATACTGCAATCTTTCTGACGAGATTCCTCAATATTAACTGCAGCGGATAAGATATACTGGAACTATAGCTAGAAAATTCCCATCAACTTTTCATAAACACAGACTAGTCCACTTATAACTACTCTCGTAGTGGTTCTTATACAGAAAAATACCTACATCCATAATTTTATGAACTAATGTAGAGATAATTTTTCTACGTAATACTTGAAAAGCGTAAATAAATCTATACAAATATACTTTTGAAAGCACCAAATATTTACGACGCGGACACCACCTGCCTCAAGCTGCACAAGGTCATGCGGGTAGCCGCCTACCCCCACCCTGTAACAGTGTGTAGCCATCTAATCACAACAAGTGCAACTCATGTTTACACTCATTTTAACTGTAATTTTGTAAGAAAGCGCAAAATGTCTAATTACATAAATTACTAAAAATACGCCTTAGAGCAATCTGCGCTTAATTATGGTGAAAGATGTATGAAGAAAAGGCTAGACAAAAAATGGTTCTTTTGATGGCTGAAGAAGTTAAGCGGTTGTTGAAAAGTTTATGGCACATATTCTTTCGAAGACTTATGAATATTAAAAATACCATAAAAATGATTGGACTAGCAGTATGCACTCTGGAATGATATCGACAAAAAGCTCCAAAGATTTTGTAGTACAGAAACTGGAAAAAGTAAATACGAGTATGTTTTAGATGACAAGTCTAATCAATGCGAAGGTGAAGTCAGCAACATCGAAATTCGTCGAAATTACAAAAACACTAATATAAATCCGTATCAACTTTTGCGTATATTGATTTCTTCTTCTTCTTTTCTTTGATTGGGGGGTTTTTTTACGTGGCGGGTCCCAAACCCAGCGCACAACTCTAAGTAGGGGATATTTCGCCTTGTCACTTTAGCTCGCCTTCAAACGGATGTTCTTAGGCTACCCAGAGGATACTTGGTCAAAGACCGGAAGTCGTGAGCTGCTTGAGTCATATGTAAAAGAATCGTTTCTCGCCTCTCTCAAGTGAATGGCGATCAGAGAACTTTCCTCACTTGCGTGAAGTTCTACACATGATTCCATCCTGCTTGATTGATTTCTAAGCTTGCGAAATCGAAGGCTATGCATATCCTTCAGATTAAACTTGGGAACCGAGTGTTTTTATATGCCAGTTAAGTTTCAGTAAAGACTACCAACCAAACTCTCCAGACAAAAAATACCATCGAAAATGTAACATAGATGACAAGATCTTAACTTATCGAGTCAAGACCGTGGCAAAGGACAAATTTGTTACTAAAACTACTAAACATATATGTTCTTTCCGTTTACCTAACCAACATTAAAACGGGCTGCACAAAAAATTAGCTCGGCAGACTCCTACATTGTAGAGATCAGCAAGCGAGGTATAGAAATTTTAAGCATTGTAAGACCCGGTTAGGTTTGGCAACAGAGAAATACGAAATATATCCAGCTTAAACTCATGTTTTCAAGAATATGAGCGCCAAGAAGAAAGCACGAAGGTGGAGAATGTAGAGACGATCTGAGTGCGCAAGGAAAGAGTAACTGATAAATGGGTTAGCCATAAGCGATGGCTTTTCTTATATGAACTTTGGTACGGAAAAGTGGTCTGAAATGACTACCGAAAGATGACATTACAAAACTAACAACAAAAATCAAAATGAAGTTCTTGTATGGAAAACTGTTTTTTTTATTTGTTAAGATGTCATAAAATTTGGCACCAATTAATTCAAGTCAACGGAATAACCTTCGAACAAATTTTCGAAATTAGAATAAGAATCAACGTTAGATAGAAATGAGCTTTGAACTCTCCAGCATTGGGTGGACAACACCTTGGTTCAAATATTTATCTGCTTTAAAACACTGGCTTATTCATTAACCGGTCTTAAAAAATTTAAAATTAACAACCATATGTGTGATATATAAATATGAGAGGAAACATATAAGCAAGGACAAAGAATTACATATGTACATTCAGATCCATAGCTACAGAGGTAAACACACATGTAGCACATGGCAGAATTATAAAAATTAAAATCAAATTTGTAGATTTCTCTTACGGAAAATCTGCTCGGCTAGGTTCTAGATTTAACAAAACAATTGCACAATGGCAGATGCAATTTACAAGTGCAATGAAACCGTAACAACGCAAACGAGCGCATTTCACCTAAAATGAAATTGCCAAACAATACAACGCACTCGCCTGGCAATGCCACCATCGCAATGTTGTTGTGTAATTTGGTAACAACTTGAAGTTCCAATCTGTGCTAAACGCCTCGGGGAGCTGTAAAAATTTATTTTTTCTGGACAGCTCCCAAAAGTTAGCAACAACAAAATAACGTATTTATTTACAGACATTCATGTTTGTTGGGCCGAAGCGTCGAAAAAAATGGAATTTTTAAATTGCACCCATGTGCTCATTTGCATACGGTTAGCAGTGGTAGCAACGCATCGGTAATAGTCATTAGGCAAGGAAATTTGCAATGGAATTGTAAATGCATTTAAAAGCGAAAAGAAATAAAAGGATTGACACACAAGCAAGCACAAGCCACAACGGTACGACGACTGAAGCTAAATGTCCGCTTACATATGGACACAAATAAATGTTTGCATGTGTAGGTGAGTTAAGTTTGCAGTTTTGTGTAATGCTGCAGAGAAACGCTGTAGTCTCGAACTGCTGCGGATCTAGTGCGGTTAGAACTACCACAGCCGCCATAAGACGTGATTGAAAAGAAATTTTGTGCTTATAGCTGAATATAGGATTCTGTACCGCGTGCTCAGGGTTCACACCAGGAGGGGAAGAATCGCAAACTTGAATGGTTTTCAGCTTTGAAATGCAATGTCAATATAACTTTGTCCACAAGTGCTTTTTTCGCACGAGTAAATATTTAGGAGCCACTGAACTCTTTATATTTCTCTGCTCATGTGCATATAGAAAGAGAGATCTTTTCATACAATCGCTTGATTTTAATCATTCAGTTTGTATGGAAGCTTTTACTCTGTTGTTTCGATCTGAACAATTTGTTCGAGAATTGTTCCGTTGATTTCAATAATAATTTGTGCCGAATTTTGTGAAGTTATCTTGTCAAATAAAGAAGATTTCCTTGCAAGGACTTCATTTGGACTGATTAGTTTGTATGGCTGCTACATATATGCTATAGTGGTCTGATAAAGAAACATCTTCTCCGAAAGAAAAGAACGTGTAATTTCAGATCGATATCTCATAAACTAGTCCTTTTATATACGAACATAATTTTGGCATCTTCGACTAAATAGCTCAACACTAAAGTTGAGACAGAATGACATGGATAAATCAATTTTACCCGTATCCCTAATCATTTATACAGCTATACGCTTTATAGGATCTCGGGCGCTTCTTTAAGGGTTCGTGGCAAACTTAATACACGCGGTTCAGTTTGGTCCATTGTGAAACCAGATGGAGTTCACTTGGCAAGACGCTTACAGAGTAGACTTGCCAATGCGGGACAAGTGCACAAAAAAATCCATTGTTTCCCTGGTGCCCTGCTCAAGGCATTTCCTGTAGTCTTCGCGATATGTTAGCTCCATCTTGCTAGTTTTTGTCGGCACCAGACAGTTAGTATTCTTACCATGTTCCTCCAGTCTCTTCTATCGAGTGCCAATAAACATTTTGTGTACTTCCGATCTACCGTTTTGTGCAGGACTTTTGCAGTTTTGCAACCCGAAAACTTGTTCCACCGGGTTTTGATTTTCTTCACCATGCTTCTGTCGAGATCGTCGTACAGATGCTTGATTGCTGCTTGGCTGTCTGCGTAGATGTTGACTCTAGATTTACCTGCAGATGCATTAGAGGTCAGCTCCGCTGCTTTCGTAATTGTAAAGACCTCAGTTTGAAATATACTGCAGAGGTCTGGCAACTTAAAAGGTTGCCCTATACCATACTCTGGAGAATATATTCTCGCACCAACTCCATCGTCCATTTTTAAGCCATCCATATAGATGTTTAGGGTTTTGCGCATAGCTAACATACCTTTGCGCCAACGGCTCTTTTTTGTTTTCTATGTTTACTTTGAACCTTCTTTCCCAGTTGAAAAGTATGCTCATGTAGTCCGTGTTTGCCCAACCGCCATTACCCACCGAGCTATGCCCAAAGGTTCTATATGTAAATTCTCTTGCCGCCAACAGTCGTCCCGCCGATTTTGCTGTGCAGTTTTAAGCGAAGAGGTCTATAGGTCCAGGCTTAGGACCAGTTCAAGAGCCGTCCTTGGAGTTGTTCTTAAAGCTCACGTTATGCACAGCGCAGTGGTCCTCTGAATTTCCGTTCAATGTATATGTATAAAGATATGAAGTGAATGGTCGGCTAATCATTTTTAAAGCTATCTTCTTTGAGGCACATCCATACCAAACAATGTGTAGCAAAAACCTTTCAGATAATACAGCTAAAGTTTAAAATACCCAAATGAAATTACTCTGCTGCCTGAAGCTAACTAATTTGACACTCTGCTCATAATAAACCAAAATCCTGCAGATGCCACTAGTTCACGTATTCTCCGCTGCAAGCTCTCACACCGGCGATACTTGTAGCTACAACTTATGGTGGTCCACCTGCGCACTCACATAGCTGTTGTGTAAACTTCAATCATGTTGTTTTCAATTTTCGACGCATCTCAATGTGGCATGTACCACTTCCGCAGGGTTAAACCAACGGCATTCCCGCGTTTACTTGTCGTGGCGGCACCGCAAGTTGCACACTTCGCTGGCAGTATTTATTCACCGTGGTGAACTTACTCCGCTTAGTAACTCAGTCGCCAAAGCAGCGCTGTTGTGGAAAGTTGTAGCGTTGTTGCTGCCACAACAAGTTGACTTTCGGTATTTTCACACACTCTGTCTTGAGCACACAATTTGGTTTGTGCATTTATTATCTGCTATTTTCAGCCTTTCCCTGCATTTTTTATGCAACTCGCTTGCAAATGACCAACTACTGTAAAGCGGAAGCAATTCGGTATGAAAAAAAGTTAACACAACCAAATTTAAACAACTTTTTTCACAAGTTTCTTTCACGTGGCGTAACGGTGTTGCGCACGAGTGAGAGCTGGCAGCGTGGCGACAGGACTGCTGGTAAACAGTGTTCAAATGGTTAGCTAAAAATATATAACGGTGTGCAGTTTTGTAAATGGAAAGTAATCTTAGGAGCGCAGAACTACGTCCAGTTCAACAATTTTCCTCAAGTTAAATTTCTATATGATACGTCCTTTGGTGCCATTTAAGAGAGATTTGTAACTGTTTTTGAAGAACATAGGATTTTAGCGGAACCAACTAAGTCCATTTTCAATGGAAACCTTTTTGAAGTATCTGTACAAGAACTAAAGAACCAGTCATCAATACTCATTAGGGGTATTCAGACCAGCCTTGTTAATTCGTTAGTCGTTATTCGGTAGTTTTTTACATGTATTTTGTTTTTGTAAAATTAACAGACTATCGTTCTACCGAGTAACGAACTATCCATCTGGCAAGCTTGATAATTGTTTCGTTACTCGGTAATATCACATCAGCTGTTCACCTGCTCCTCTTCTCCATCAATTTAAAGTACTTACCAGTAATAAATTTGATCTGCTTCACATAATTTTCAATTAAATGACTAACAATTTCTGATTTTGCACTTTGTTGAGGCATTTTTACTCTTTAATAAAATTGAATCAGCTGTTTCGGAATAAAATTTATCATACTACCAAGGTAGAGCAAAAAGTATGTTCACAGTTAAGCATTTTAACGAAGTATCAACTGACAAATTAACAGGCTTCAGTCTGAATACCCCTATTATTTTATAAATATGCTACCTTCTTTTGGTTAGCGGCAAGAGTAAGGCTTCAGAATATTAAAATGATCGCCACTGTTATTATTCAAATTTACTTTCAAATACGAAAATTATTATTATTCAAATTCACAGAATAGTCGAGAATATTGTTAGTATAAAATTTTTGAAAATTTTCTCTCCAATACTCAAATTGTCTGCAACAAATTCGAGCTATGTACTAAATTTTTGCTCCATCCAAGTCTACTGTCGTGAAATTGAAAAGTCCCATGCTACATTATAATCAAGCCAATTGGCGGCTAGAGGCGAAATTAAGTGGCAGACATTTTTATGAAGTTGGCTTCCGGTTAAATTTTCGTAGTAAAAGTGCATCGAACCATGTCAGCGGTGGTTTTTGCTTTGCTCATTGTTGTTGTCGTTGCCGCTGTTGGAGGTGTTGCGGTTGGTAGTTAGTTAGAGTGCGCAACAGTAACAACATCAAACCGCCAGTAAAGTTTCACGCCGAGTGCCAATACAATTTATGCACTCTACCACTTTATGCACTCACGAACTCCAGCACTCTCATGGATGCGTTCGTTTAATCGTTCGCTGCGGGTAGGCGAGTACTTGGTTATTTCACGGCGCAGATAAATTAGTTCGTTGTTTGCCGACACTTTTTTAATTTTCTGCGGAAATGTCGAGCAAGATATCTGCAGAGACTGTAGTAAAGTATAAAATGCTAATATTTTTCCATAGCACACACTAAAAGCGCAAAGAGTTAAAATGACAAAAAAGTGCTACTGAGTGCTACGAATATGAAAATGGGCTTCTCGCCGGAAATTTAATCGAGCCAAACGCGACCGTCCGAAATTACTTTAAAAACATAATGGCAAACAATAATTTTTATAATAAAGTTTGACCATGATATCAAATTATACGCGTTTTATTTCTTCTTAAATTATTTTTTTCTAAAAAAATTTTAAAATATAAACTTTAATTATTAAAATATTTGTTTCTAAAAAAAATTTTAAAATATATACATTTTTCATTAATTAAACCTTATTTCTCAGCCTTCAAAGTACTAGATTGTGATTTTTCAAATCAAATGCTCTCGGTACGCTAACGTGTGGCAATAACCTCAAATAATCGCGTAATTGGTAATAATGAATGGGTGTAAACATATTTGCAATAACTCATTTCATTCATCAAAGCTTCCGCTTATTTTTCAAAATCGTTTCAGGCGTACTTCCTGCCAGCATGTCGTCGTTCTGTCAATCAATTGTGTCTAAAAATCCGTGTCATCACAATGCGCAACGAAACTCCTAAGCATCTCCCCACTTACATACATACACACATAGCGCTGTGCTAAACTGTTTATCAGCAGCTTCGAAATTATAAAGCCTATCAATGACTCCTACGCCAGAATGTATTTTCACGTGTGAGAGTGGCATGAGTGAAGTGAAAAAGAGCTGGCACACAATATGCCAAATACTTCGAAGCCCGTTGCTTTGCTTCTTATTATATCCAGCCTTTTCTTCTTTGTTACTTTTTGTGTGTGTGTTTTTTCTGTTTTGCTTCAAAGCGACAGATGAGGCACACTTTCGTTGAAGATTCCCAAAAATGTTTTTAATGATCACGTAGCGTTCAAGTGATGATTGCTTATAGGCAGACACATGTATACAAAGCTACTTATTTTATGTTTTTGGGGTTGTTGAAAGACGTCGCTTTGCATTTAATGTTAATACCCAGACGATTACGTTTGCAACTTGTAATGTATGCCTGTTTATCCGTATGTCCGTTTACATTTATACTCGTAACTGCAAGGGGAGGTCGAAAAGTTTAAGAAAAAGCGCTCAAGCGGTTTCGAGCCACATTAGCATTTTTTAATCTTCCCCTTCAAAGAGAAGATGAGCTGGCAAGGAAAATGTTTATAGAGAACGTTATGACTAGCCTTAAAACTATTAGTTAGTTCTCTTCTCTGCTTATGGTCACCAAAAGGCTGACCTGGGTCGATATTGATTGAAGCTTAGTTAACCTTGGGATATAGCCGGCACTTCTCTGGGTTTCCGTTTGTCTCACGTGAGCTCTAGAAAGTGCTTTTAAAAGTTTTAGAAAGTCTAGAAGCATCTGTATCTAATATTAAGAGTCTAGTAACACTGCTCAACAAACTTTACACTTCCCAGGGTTTCCGTTTCTCTCATGTGAGCTCTAGAAAGTGTTTTAAACAGTTCTAGAAAGTCTAGAAGCATCTATATCTAATATTAAGAGTCTAGTAACACTGCTCAACAAACTTGAAGCAAAAATTTTCAAGAGTAATTAAAGTGTACAGATTTCGAATTTGAATTCAAAAACTTTCCATCACTTACAGCTATTTTTGTCATTTTAGTATATGGTGGTGGTATTAGCCCTATACTCTTTGACTACAATACTCAAAATCTTAGTTGTTAGGAAATTTTTGCTTTCATTTTCGGTTATAATAATGAAATAGAGCCTCCAATATCATAGTGGCTAAATTACTGTAAACTGGTGTAATAAGTGTGCCAGCGCTATGTCTGTGTTCCATTTCACATTATTTTAATTACTGTCCCGGTTTGCAAAACTAAAATTGAAACAAGTTGACTGTGCTTTCTTTTCTCTTGCAATTGACTTTTTGACCTCCCCTGTATTTATATGCACCTGCTCGCACGTACTTAACTTATATTATATTTATTCACAGCTGTGATGGTTAAGGAAAAATGGTCGCAGTGATTGGAAAAATAAATAAAATACGACTGGCAATTCTTCGTAGGTATGTAAATATGCTTTGTATCAAAATGCTGATGGTTTTATTGGAATTTTTCTTTGCAGAGACTTAAGAAGATACAAATGCCTCTTTCAAACTTGATAAATGTGTTTTTGTTTGATTAGACTTATTCTTTTTTTTGAAATCCTATATATGCGTATTTATTGTAGGTTTGTTTTGTTTGTGTTGTTGTTTAAACAAAGCTGCAGAGCTTAAGCTTCAATATATTGAATATCTATTGTTTAGATTATTGTGGCACTTACGTAGCTTACAAAACTAAAAATACATTCGATTACAATAATATTTGTATAGAGATAAAAAAAAAAACAGGAAGTATTTAAAATTTTCAAAAATGTTCCTGACTTCGCTCTTATTAACCTTTCGACCGCAAAGAGAAAAATCTCTAAAAACAATTCTAGCAGAAATTCTTTGCTTCGCAACAAGTTGAAAAGTCAATTTCCGCTTTAAGTTCTTAATTTTACTGTTTTTTCAATTTTCCTCTTAACTGATTCTGTAAACTAAATAACTTTTGCCGGGCTGATGGTGGAAATTGTGCTTTATTGTACTGCTTTTCTCTGAGCTAGCGCGGCACTGATTTCTTTTTGTGATAAAGAGCCTGCTATTTACTTAATATTTATTCGAACTGTGTGTCTTAACCTTGTGCTTACCGTTATTGAGCATTTGCTGAACTATATCAATGACGTTCTACAACTCATATCACTCCATCTTGAGTATCCCAAGTCACTTCATCTGCTGCTGTCGTCATACAAGGCTTTATTTCAGAGATTTATGAAGTGTCACTTTTCTTTGTCGAAAGACAAGTTTAATCCCAATTTTAGCACTTGCCATTTCAAGGCTGAAATTATTTCCACTCCACTACTCATAACAATTGTTATTCATTATCCCAACTTTGTCTCTATTATGTTTTGTTGCACATCTTTTGTTCCTGCAGCAATCACCCAGGCACGCACTTTTATGTCTCCCTACTGCACGTTCACATACTTCCACTTTTATAAGTCTTATTAGCATGTTTCGAAACACGAAACTACTGACTATATATTTGGAAACGCTAGATATTCCAAATACAAAATGTTGCGATTTGTTATGCCAATGAATTCGATGACAGCAGGAAACATTCGAAATTCAAAGTTCAAATAATTGATTATACCTGATAGTTCTGTCCAGCATAATAATAAAGAAATAATCGGCAAACAAACAATCCTAGCTGAAATATTTTTAGATTGCTGCTATTTAGTACTGTCTTATGGATCTCCAAGGCTTAGTCGAACAGCTCACCGACTTCGCAGTTGTGGGCAAGTACTTAGAGCAGTGCCCAATTGCAAATAATACAACCTAATTCTATCGGCTAATGATTATTTTCAATAACAAAAGAAAAAAATCTTAAGTAATATTTTATTTATATTATTTTTTTCAGAGATTTTCACAAGCCTGCGCAACTTACTAAACTATTAGTTAGTGGCGACAGTGAGAGTCAAAACAAATTCGTCATGATTTTTTTGTTCTTGTGAAAATAGAAATTGTAATGTTTTTACCTTTTATACCTCCAAGCCGCAAGTGTACCACCCCTTTCAGTGAAATGTCTTTCTACAAAAAGAAAATATATATTTCTTAAGGTCATATTCTGCTTTAGAAGGGCACACCCTTTTCAGAAAAGCGTTAGCCTGAATACAGTTCTCAATTCTCAAAACAATTCTATTGTTTTAACATTTGCACATCTTGGAAGAATCTACCAGTATCTATGCTTACTTTCTCCACAGGTATATTGAAATGAACAGAATAGCCTAATGATGACAAACAAAGCAGGTATGGCACTCGTTGTTTAATATACCTTGTGCTCTTAGGTTGCACAAATTATATTTTCTTTGTTGCTGAATTAAGTCAACGCTTGTTCTTTGGTGTTCTCGCTATTTCAAGTGCCTACCATTTTTCATTTCAATATTTATTGTTTTTGTCGGTATTTCGTAGCACAATTGTGCATGTTGACTTAACACTACGACACATTCTTCAGTCGTTGTCGAGACAGCGATGTTGAAAAAGAAAAATCTCACAGTTATGAATGTTTTTGTGTTTTAAATCATTTTAAGGGGTTCCCCGGGTAAAAACAGTATTTTTTCAACAATGTTTTCTCATATAAAAAATTAAATATTTTATTTTTTTTTTGTTACAAATATACACTATTAACAACGGAAAACTGAAAACTTGAAAAAAAAATACGGTGACCCCTCGGCAAAAAGATGCGGCCGCGTTGGCAGTATAACTCCTTACAGAATCACCTAAAGTGAAAAAATATGTGTTTCAGTTAAATCCTTAACCTTGAACTTGAACGAAGGAAAAAAACTAAAAATTAGAGCTTTGGCAAACATTTAAAAAAAAATAAAATTCGAGATATTTTTTTTCAGTTAGCTGTAATCGAAAAAAATTCTTCATTCAACCTGTCAAACCTGTAAAATATCATGAAGATCGGTTGAATAGTCCTCGAGAAATCTTGCCAACCGACTTCAAAAACACAGTTTCGAGAAAAACGCTTTTAAAGACAACGCACTTAGCCTAGGTAGCCTCGAGCGCACAAGATCTCAAGGCTGTATCTCCGAAACTATTACACGGATCAACTGAAAATTGAAAACAATATTCTAGAGATGTTGTAGAATTTTATAAGATAAAGCAGCTCTATTTTTAACCCGTAAACTCCTGTGACCCCTTAAAGGTAATAGGGATAACTCATATGAAATAGCAAGAAAATTCTTATTTAACGAGGTAATGAAAATATTATCATTTATTTTCTTAAATTAGTGTGCTTACAGTCACAGTCCCCTCATGCTGAGCATAAACTTAGTAGATCATAAAAATCGGCGATTTCTCGAGATATCTATAATAACAGGAAAACGCTGCTTATACCAATCTATTTTCTTTATTAAGCTGTTGTTTTACACCTTTCTGTAGAGAGCAGGCACATTTTAAGATAATAAAGGAACATGCTGGACACTTCATTCAGAAAGATTTGTGTATGCGAAACCTTAGCGCAAAGCTGATGAGCTGTGAATAAAATTTGCATTGAAATTGAGCTCCTGAATTCAACAAATTCTGCTGATCTGTTCTCCACCAAAAAACTAGTTTTGTGCCAATGAAAAGTACTGGGCGAGTGTCAAAGTTATAGCGAAGCAAACGGCAGGCCACAAAGAAATATTTAAAAAAAGAGCTGGAAGATAGATATAACCGGGGTATAAAACTCTCTGTTTTATTTAAAATAAATTTTTTTACGTTTTTCTTAACACAAAATTAACTTTTCATGCCTGCCATGAAATTTGAATGTAACACTACGTTTAAGTAAACCCCAGCTCCATTGTTTGTTGACATTAGTTGAGCAGGTAGCGACTAAAGACAAGATACTTTTTCCTAATTACGGTTATTGTTATTGTTTTCGGCCTTGAAACTAAATATTGGAATTCAGCAGCCATAACAACCTTATAATCGATTCCTTTAGTTTGAACAAAGGGGAAGCTATTTAGACTCAGGCAGTTAAATTTGGTTTACAGATTTTCACGCGAAAAACCGCAAGTTGCACATTTCCATTGTTAATGAATTAATAGTTTCATTAATATTTTATATTTATTTTATGTATTAAAGATGTCCCTCAAAATTTTTGTTGTTGTTGTTGTTGTAGCGGCAGAATTTTGCCGAGTCGACAGTCCCTGGTCGGATAAAAATCCGGGTCCGTTCCGGTTACGTAGACCCGACGGTCGTGGGAACGGTCGATTTGTCTATAATATCAAACATAAGGAGCGCTGAACCGATCCTATCCATTTTTAATGTCACGTGCCAATATTATCAGAAGAAGGCCCCCACTTAATCTTATGAAATGTTCACCCAACTTTTCGGGTTTAAAATTAGACAGAGCCAAATTCGGTATCAGCGGACTAGAAAAGGTATATTCTAATTTCTACTATTGATAGACGAAATTTGACATATATTAACAATATATTTCGGCTATATTCTATTTCCTTATTTCCTTACACATGGTCACAAGACAACAGGCGAGGAAGCAAGCTTCTGAATTCTGGCAAGATCGACAAAGGAAGATGGACCGCCAAACTGATTAAAGAAATAGAAAGGTGGCGCAGTAGAAAACACGGAAAGGTAAATTACTACATAACACAGATGCTGTCCGGTTACGGATATTTCCGAAAATACCTGTACAACATGGGAAAACAGAAACAGAAACAGAAACGAATGTATTCAAGGAGACGAACCGCTAGATGATGCAAACCATACCTCTTCAAGTGCCACCGATGGAAAGAAGCACGAAGAACTGTAGACAAAAATTCTCGGAGAACTAAATACGGAAAATATTTTAGAAAAAATGATAGCAAGCAGCGAAAACTCGGAAATAATTGCCGGGTACGTGGAACATGTTCTACGCACTAGAAAAAGAGACATGGATGCGGACTCCCAATAGAAGATGAGCCAAATAGCTTGATGCTGGCTACAAAATCGTAGGCATCCCTGGACGCAGGGAGAGTAGAAATTGACCTGTAATGGGTCCATCTTGGAAACCTTGCCCTGAAGTAATGTGAAAGCGGTCCCGGGGTAGGGAAGGGGGGAGTGTTTTAGTGGGTACACCACTTACGTAGTATGATGATTCCTATACGGTGCGAAGGCTTTTTAAACCCTCCTTATGGCCTAAACAAAAAAATGTGATATAAGAATTTCAAAAGAATTTTAAGCACCAAAATTGAGTCAAATGGGTCCAGTAATTGTTCAGATATGAGATTTTACCCAAAAACAAGCTACTTGTTGACTACTTTTTAATCACCCTAAACTCAAAAGAAAGTTAATTATATTCTTAAAGATTTCCAGAAATTAATCTTTCTGAGGTTCTCTCAACTTTTTAATTGTTAAAATTCAATGAAGTTTCTACCTAACCAAAGCAATAGAATGAAATGAGATTGAAAAATCAAAACACGCATACCTGCGAGCTGCGCGTATAAATACGACTAGCGAATCTAAATATGATCAGTAACAAATCATACGTCAAAACAACAAAAACTTAGAAGAATTCGCAAATACATTTGATTTACCAAAATACATTTGATATACCAAAAATGATGCATACAATGGAGGACGACATAGTAGCAACCATCATGAACAATTTGGGTGATTCTAATGTCCAGCAGCTGGTCAATTACATAATATCAGATCAAGATGATATTGGACAGTGCTTCAAGCTGGAGGGAGCGCTCAAAGCTGAAATTGATGCAGAATTCAATCGAATGGAAACGGAAAAGTTAGACTTCGAGTATGAAGGGGATGATGAAGATGCAATGAGCACGTCTAGCGGTTATTGTTCAGGTGCTGCGAGTAGCATAGATTATGACGATTCGGAGGAAAGGATGTCATGCTCCTATCCTACATTTTATATGGATGATAAGAGCCAATGCAGCAGTATTTCGATGTGTTCATCAAACGCATCGCTTATTGCGAGTGAGTTGTCTTTGCAGGAGGTGAACCAAAGCATTGTGGACAATGCTAAGTTTATACAAAAGCAACTGCAGCAGCTCAGCATAAGGGGTACAAAATTGAAGTATATACTGTAAAAGTTCAAAAAGACGCTCTAACGAGAGAGATAGTAATAGTTTATATTTAGTATTTTAAATTGAAAAGTTATGAACTGAAAGTTGTTTATTTTTAAGACTTGTTGAAAAGCAAATAAAATATTTATTTATTTATTGAAAACATTGTATATAATTTTTTTTTTTAATTTAACAGTTTCTCTTTCCCAAAGAGAACTTTACCTCTCAACTGCATTCTCTTATGTAGCTTAAAAACAATTCACATGGTATTTTCTATCCCTCCGAGAGGGTTTCAATTGAACAACTCTACTTTAGAGATCTGCTAGGTCCAACTGGTAGCTTTCGTTGTTCAAATTTTTGGAAAATACCCGTGAAAGGAGAATCGACACACACCACCTCTTCGTCGATTTCAAAGCTGCTTTCGACTGCACGAAAAGAAGCTGCCTTTATGCCGCGATGTCTGAATTTAGTATCCCCGCAAAACTAATACGGCTGTGTAAACTGACGTTGAGCAATACCGAAAGCTCCATCAGAATCGGAAGCCGTTCGATACCAAACGAGGTTTCAGACAAGGCTACTCTCTATAGTGCGACTTTTTCAATCTACTTCTGGAGAAAAGAATTCAAGCTGCATAACTCAACCGAGCAGATACAATCTTTTATAAGAGAGTACAGCTGTTGGCGTATACTGATGATATTGATATCATCGACCTCAACACCCGCGCTGTTAGATGTGCTTTCTCCAGACTGGACAAGGAAGCAAAGCAGATAGGTTTGGAAGTGAACGAGGGCAACGTCCGGTGTGTTTAACGTTGGTACCTGCTGACGACAGCCTTACTCCAGGGCGATCAAAAGTACAGCGGGTCAAATCAATGCATTGATCAGCGCCCTGAGAATGCTAAGTATGCTAAGTACTAATTGGCAGTGTGGAATGGACAAACCTCTGCCGTGCTTTGGGTCCGGTACCCGGTTGCAATGCAACTCCACATTCGACTGACAAAGTCACTTCTTCCCGCATTTGGATTTCAACCACAACCACCACGATACTCCCCGAGGGGCCAGTCCGCATGAGCAAGTTGGAGTTACCTCCAAGGGCTCCTGCTCCCCATGGTACCAGAATTAAGTCTCCGGTCAGACCTCGTAGCCGAAACTACTACCAGTTGAGCTTCCATACTGCTCTGGACTGGTGGCCCGGGGTTGGACCCCATACATACATCACTTACACACACCAATCATACAAAAAACTAAAACCCTAATTTCCAGTTAACCGAATTCGACGCTTAAATAATTCACGCGCAAACGACCCTAACTGTTCGGTATTCCGACTAGTGGAGATCACACCACTAACATCTAATCATCCATCAGTCCAGCTAATCCCCATATCACCCAGATCCCTAATGTGCGAGTACATCGGGCACTCCGCAATTAAATGCGAACAGTTTTCTGAAACCGCCCCACAAAAACACCCCGACGTATCCGATAGGTGTCTCAGATGCAAGAATGCATTCAGAAGCCCATGCCCCGTAAGCAGAAAACCCAGACTCAGACAAAATCTGAAGTCTGGGTTATCGTCAACGAACCCAACGTCCCGAATGTACTCGTACGTCACCCGGCCGTTAGGACCATTGTCTCAACCTTGTTGCCACCTACACCTAACCCTATCATCTAGAAGCCTCTTGCTCCCTAGATATCCTTCCCTCTTCACTTCATCGTCAGAAATCCAGTCATTCCGCAGCAATGACACACTCAAGCCCCTTCTTAACCTGAATGCAACAGCACGCTGTATGACAATCAGGTCAAGAGGGGGTGCACCTAACAAAACCTGCATCGCATCCGTCGAGTCGGTGCGACATACAGGCAAACAGGCAAGCATCATACATCGCTGGATTGAGAGGAGTTTTTGAGACCCCAAAACAGTCGTGGCTGCCTCCCACCATACAGGGGCTCCATATGTGGCACAGGCCACAAACAAGCCACGATATATGGTGCGGACAGCACGACGTCCGAGACCCCACTCGCTCCTCAAAATGCGTCGTATTTTGTCTACGGTTGCCTGCAGTCGCTCCTTCACATCCGCCAAGTGTGTAGTAAAACACATTCTTTCACTTATGGTCAACCCCAGATATTTGACTTGCGTCACATATCTGATGCTGACCCCGCTCACACGGACAATCGGTGTACGAACCGGTGACAATCTACCTTTCAGCAGCATTGCCACCGTTTTGTCCATCGATATGTCAACCCCCACACCTAAACCCTAAGAATTAACGATCTCTAAGAGATCTGCTCTCGCCCGTTCTAATTCAGACCTGGAGCGACCTTCTCTGACCTGACCTCTGGCTTCTCTTCAGTTGTCGAATAAATCTTTCGCCTTTTACTAAAGTGAACGAGGGCAGGACGAAATATCTCCTTGCTTGGAATATCCAATTGGCGCCACGTAGCGAAAAGAAGAAACGACTGGCGCGCTCTTGTTAACTCGGCCATAATCGCGTAAGCGGTGTCTACGCCAATAGAGAAGAAGAAGACAACACCAATAACATCTTTTGTCTCTCTACAACAATGTTTCAAATTTCAGAAAAGAACATTGGCATACATTTCGTCACACTCTGTGATTTTCTGAAAATAAGTCTATACGGCAGCTGTAAAATATGAATAATATTTATATACACCTGTATATGCAAATGACAAAATTCAATAAATTATGAAATAAAACTACTTTACATACACTTTTGATGGCAAAACATAATTATAACGACAGTGAGATCCATGCCATATGCAGTGCATTCTGACATTGCGCATGTATTTGTAAGTAATTCATATGTTGCTTCATGTGCAAGCATTTGCATTCATTACAAGTAATTAAAGGTCCGAATTATTCCAGATTCGTAGAAAATTCGTAATAAGCGTAATTTATATTGTATAAATCACTTTAAAAGCGCTGTTTGCTTTCAGCCCTTGCTTGTGCACGCGTTGGAATAAAATAATAATAATAATTAAATACAATAAATAAATAATATGCAATGCAAAGGCATATCTGCCATAAATACATACAATTGCATATTTTTATGAAGTTACGTAACAGAATGTGTGCTTACAACTGTATAAAGCGTTAACGTACGTAATGCAATATGAATGAATGACTTTAAACAAGCATGCAGTGCCTGTAGGAAAATTACGAGCAAATTGTGTATATGAGCAATTCAAATTTTTTGGTGGAAATAGTTGATTTTTGTTGGTAATTTCATTAAATTTACGTTTAAAATAAAATTTATAGAAAATATTGATTAATGATTTAAAAATTTGTTCAATTTTAACCCAAGCCTAGTTGGTAATTGCTTGATATACACCTGGCTATCCAAAATGATAATTTATTTGAAGAATTATTTTTAAATTTATGTTAAAAAAATTTCGACCTCTGGTCATTTTCAGTTACATATGTACCAACGTATATAGTAATACATATATACAATCTGGTATCATTAAGCCACCAAGTTTTGACTAACTTTACCTTCTATGAAATCGTTGAATAGGTTTGAGTTCCCTTTTCCTACAGGCACCGTAAAAAAAACATGAAAAACGCACATATTTGTACCTATATACATGGTAACCCGTATGCCCACAGCACGTGACTCGCAGCGACGTGTAAATAATCGTAAAATGTTGCAGATTCCATAGGCCGCACAGCCACCAAAGGACCTTATGACAATTTATACAGAAAATATTTCGATTTATTGCAGTTGTTGGTTTTCATGGCTGTGGCTTATGCGGCGCATAATATTGACAAAATACCAAATGACAACGCTTTACAACGGTATTCGACGTTAATTGGTTACCACTAAAACAATTTTTTGATCCCATTGACGCGCAGTCATACCCTTAATGCGCGTGATCGGCGGCTAACCAACAGTGTTGGTGACTCAGACTCAGATGACGATAGTAAATTTCATTAATTATTGGCAGCTATCTTTTAAACCAGCTGCAGCTCTGCAGAAGAGACGCGCATTGCAGACGTTAATGGCGGGCAAGCCATAGCGTATGAGTAACCTTTTGACTAACAAATCGTTTACAAGCATGCTATTCGATAAAGTTTGTTTATCTCATACGGAGCTGAGCTAAACTTGCTGTTTGAAAACTTTATTTTTAAATTATATAATTATAGCTTGAAAATGTTAGTTTGCTAGGAAAATTGCTTAAAATTTTTTTTTTGCAAAAATCCTTCTGAACCAAAAAAGCACGCCAGAGCACAATTTTTTCCGTCAGTTGGTAGTACTGTTAGCATCTATGCTAAATTACACGTCAAAATGTTCATTAGTATTAGAGATACGCCTCGTTTTGAGGCTCAAAAAGTGAATGCTTCGATTAGTATTCGACTTAGTAAAGTCTGGATTTATTGAACAAAGATAATGCACCATCTCATACTGCATTGATTATTCGTGATCATTTCACCACATTTTCAACTAATATCGTACCACAATCACCGCATTCGCCCGATTTACCTTCATTTAACTTCTGGCTATTCAGCAAATTCACAGGACACCATTTTGACTCAACTGAGGATATAAGAATTGAATCGAAGAAGACTCTGAGGATTTTTCCAAGTGCTATGATGACTGGAAAATTCGTTAGCATAAATGTATTGCAGCGGGAAGGGATTACTTTGAAATAAATTAAATGGACAAAATTCACCTTTCAATTTGATCACAGTAGTATGAGTACTTCTTGGCTATATACCATGATGTGAGCTGCATTAACTGCAATGGACAGCATCCTGCAACTTGATATAGGTGTATATACTTTCATGCATACATGTGTACGCGCCCAGGAAATCCGTTAATAATAATAAAATCAATGTACAGGCAACATAAAATTCACCATGAAATTTCAACAAAGGCAATTGGCACATGCGTCAGTTAAAAATAGTTGAAACAAAAACTCCCCTCAGGTCCATTGCAATGAAAGTCCACACGCAAACGAAGAAATGCCAATAAAGTATGTTCATCTGGGCATTTCTTAATGTTTTTGTTTTTGTTTTTTTTACTTCTTCCTCTTGTTTTTTTTCTGGACAAATCTGCTTACTCAGGCAGATTTCAAGTTGTTAGTTGTTCCAACTGGCATCCATCGCGTATCGAAGGCAACAAATCGCACAGTGACGCATTTGCATACGAAAAGTGGCTTTAAGGCTTCCATATTATTTTCATGGGTTTTAAAATGTTCACATTATTAGACAAAAATAAACATTTAGTACTTTGAGCATTATGTTAAACTTTTCGGGAGCAAATCAACAGCAGGAACGATTATTATACTTTTTTATACAAATATCCCTGCAACCAATAAAAGAGACTACTGTACTTGTCAGCAAGGATCCTTTAAAATCAGCTTTTCGCTGGTCAAGTGGTAAATGTGTTTGACAAATTTTCGAGAAAGAGAAAAATCAAATAAAACAGAAAATAGGAAAAACTTGGAAAATGCACAAAGCATATGGAAAACATCAAATGAATATGAATATGCCAAAATGTCAGTTACTGTTGCAAAATAATGCATAAAATACCATAAAAGTCAGTATTCATTTTGCTGATGCCACTCACCCGTTCTTTACTTTTGTTGGTAAAATGTTTTCGCTGTTTTTTATTTGTTTTTGACACCAACAGCTACAACAGCCAGCAAAGGCAACTCCCCAATGAATGCATCATGAGATCTCGTACAGACATGCATAAATATGCTTTTGTATTGTTATATGCACTCCTGTCGAAGTCGATGTTTATGTATATGGTCAGCAAAATTCTCGGCGGGTCGCTTGTTTACTTTTTGTATGTGTTAAGTGTTTATTAATATTGACGGAGCTTCAGTACTAATTACGCGATTATAGCCGAGTTTGCAACAGCGCGCCAGTCGTTTCTTCTTTTCGATGATTGGAGTCAATTGGAGATTCCAAGTGTAGTCAGGTCCTTCTCCACCTGATTTCTGAAACCGAGTGGAGGTCTTCCTCTGCTTCCGACGGCGGGTACTACATCGAATTCTTTCAGAGCTGGAGTGTTTTCGTCCATATGTACGACGAGACCTAGCCTACGCAGCCGCTGTCTCATAATTCGCTGAACTACCATATTTCAATGTCGTCGTATATCTCATACAGATCATCGTTTCATCGAGGGCGATATTCGTCGTGGCCAAGGCGCAAAGGACCATAAATCTTTCGCAAAACCTTTCTCTCGAAAACTCGCAACGTCGACTCATCAGTTGTTGTCATCGTCCAAGCCTCTGCACTATATTGCAGGACGGGAATAATGAGTGACTTATAGAGTTTGGTTTTTGTTCATCGATACAGGACTTTAATTTTCAATTGCCTACTCAGTCCAAATTAGCAACTGTTGACCAGAGTTCTTCATGCCTTGGATTTCAAAGCTTTTTGTTGTTGATGCTGTTGAATGTTGAGTCTACAACTTCGAAGATATGACTGTCAACAGTGACGTCAGAGCCAAGTCGCGAGTGGGAGGACTCTTTGTTTAATAACAAGAGATATTTCGTCTTGCCCTCGTTCACTACCAGACCCCATTGGTTTCGCTTCATTATCTAGTCTGGAAAAAGCAGAACTAACAACCGCGCCGTCAATGATATCAATGTCAGTGGCGTACGCTAACAGCTGTACACTCTTATAGACGATTGTACCTGCTCGATTAAGTTCTGCAGCTCGAATAATTTTCGCCAGCAGTAGATTGAAGAAATCACACGATAGGGAGTCGCCTTGTCTAAAACCTCGTTTGGTATCGAACGTCTCGCAGAAGTCCTTCCCAATCCTGATGAAGCTTTTGGCATTGCTCATCGTCAGTTTACACAACCTTATTAGTTTTGCGGGAATAACAAATTCAACCTTAGCGAATCTTCATGGTAGGGCAATGGAACGTCTGTTTCATCATCATCGATTGTGGAATCGGGTTCGCTTCATTCAGGTGTCATTCAGCAGGCTGAAGAAGTGTTCCCTCCATAATTTTAGTATGCTCTGGGCATCAGTCACTAGATCACCTCTGGATTTTTTACAAGAGTATTCTCCAATCTTGAAACCTTCTGTTTTCGTGTGTGTCGGGGCATCTTTTCGTAGAATTTTCGAACATACTCGTAAATGTTCCTCTCTACTCTAACAGCTAATTTGACAAAATACCAAAATAGTTTTAGATAAATTCCTGTCCTGTATAAGCTTCAAGTCTCATTCCGGTTACATTGTCATAAGAAAATCATGTTATTTACATAACCAAAGCTGTTTGCGATTTCTCTAACCTTACAAAATAATGAAACGAAGAAACAACTGGTATAAATGTAATAGATTGGCATAATTAAATAGAAATATGTTCTGCCACTTATAGCGGTTTTTTCTCTTTTATTGTATTCAATTTCATTTATTTTATATAAATGTCAATACCTCACTTACTTTGGCCTACAAAAAGATTAAATTTCTTTATAGAAAAATATTGTTAAAATTATCATATAATTAAACGTTAATTCAAAAAATGTAAATTGAGGTCAACGTCGGACAAGCCCCGTCATTCCTTTCTCTTTAATAAATACGTAGCCATGTCAATATAAATATTGTTTTTGCACTTTATATAATGTATATATACATGTAAATGTGTATATTAATACTTTAATTAAATTATTCAGTTGCTGACAAGAATTAATTACATGCCACTTCGGCTTGAAATGACGCGGTGTCACAAAATGGGTTTATTCGCGGTTTATACTTTTCTTTCATATGCTACAACTATACATATATACACATATGTACATACATACATGTATATTTAATAAATATTTAATGTACTATATTTCTGAGAAAAACTCGTACTCGTACGATGAAATGTTTGGTCGCGTTCTTCTCTTTAGATAGTTTTGTGTCCAGTTTTCATGTAACGGACTTTTTAATTTCCGCTAAACTATGAACCATAACTAATACTATGTTCCGACCGAAAATTTAAAAGATTAGATTACATTTAAGCATTTCATAACCCAACATTGTTCTCACTGCCGTTAGAAAGATCAAAAACAAGCTGTTATTGTCTTTCATGAAGTCACATCGCTTAATATTCATCAAAAAAAAAGATTGTCATATAGTATTTTGAAATAAAAGCCGTATTTTTTTCAAATATTTTCCATATAATAGAAATAGTGGATGCATTTTCTCATTTGTTAAGTCGATTTTTAGGTGAAACTAGATTCATTTGTTTGTTTACATTTTTTTCCCCTTTGTAGTGTCTAGATCAGCTGTGATAATGTAACAGATTTCCAATGCTGACAAATAGATGGCGCAAAATCAGAGTCGCACAGAAAGATTTTGCGTGGATCAGTTCACTTCATTGAAATGATTTGAAACTGTTATTTTTGTATTGTGAAATCTTGAAAAATGTATAAGATTAGTGGGATAGACCACTCAACAGCCGAAATCGTGTGATTAAGTGTCGGTCTGAACATGGTATTAATCAACGATCAGATTTCTCTATTAAGAAAATGAAACATTTATCAATCAAGGAGCCCACAACCATGAAAATACAGAAAGTAGCTCAATACTAGCTGAGTCAGGTTTTCTTTGCCAAATTTCTGGTACCGAAATGTTCAGAATGAAGGAGAAGGCCTTCGGTGATAATGATTTTTCGCGAGCAAGTTTTTTTGATTGATACAAATTATTCAAAGCGGGTCGACAACGCGTTGACGACGAACCAAGTCCAGGACGGCAATCAATATCAAATAATGATCAACGCGTCAATAAAATAAAGAAACTGATGCTTGAGGATCGACGAATAACAGTCAGAAATCTTACTGGCATCGTTGGAGCATGCGAAGGATCTGCGAAAACCACTTTGCAAGACCATTTGAGCCTAATATTATGTTCAGACCGAAAATTTCAAAGATTAGATTACATTTAATCATTTCATAACCCAACAGTGTTCTCACTGCCGTTAGAAAGATCAAAAAACAGCTGTTATTGTCATTCAAGAATTCACATCGCTTAATATTTATCAAAAGAAAACATTGTCATATAGTATTTTGTAATAAAAGCCATCTTTTTTCAAATATTTTCCATATAATAGAAATAGTGGATGCATTTTTTCATTTGTTAAGTCGATTTTCAGGTGAAATTAGATTCATTGCTTTAAAAAAATTTGTTTGTTTACATTTTTTCCCCTTTGTAGTGTCTAAATCAGCTGTGATAATGTAACAGATTTCCAATGTTGACAAATAGATGGCGCAAAATCAGAGCCGCACAGAGAGATTTTGCGTGGATCAGTTTCAAATCATTTCAATGAAGTGATTTGGAACTGTCATTTTTGTATGGCGAAATCTTGATAATTTTTTAAGATTAGTGGGATAATCTATTCAACAGCCGAAATCGTGTGATTAAGTGTCGGTCTGAACATAGTATAAGATAAGTGAAAGCTGGATTGGTTCTAAAATCACTGTTTTTCGAAAAACAATAATGGTTTCCGACTACCAGAATGTCATGAAACGTATTACTGCTGGCGATAAATCTTGGATCTATGCTTACGACCGGGAAGGAAACGATCAATCGGCCGAACATCAAAAATCAAGGTTATGTTGTCTACATATAATAAATCTTATAACACTCGGACTATACATATGTATGTACATAAGTATATGTATGTATATAATTCCGAAGTGTGCTTCCAGAACTGAAACAGGAAAAATCGTTCAAGTAATCGTGTCTAATCCAATTAGCACATCGATCATCACATGACATTGTTACAAAATACCAATTTAAATCTTTGATAAATCTCTCCGAGTCAATACTACAATGGTATGTGAATTTGCTACGCTATGTCGAGTGCAACCTTTGGATATATGTATGTACATATTGTTACAAAAGTAGTATTAAGTTGAATTTGTATTGCTATATGCATCCCTTATTATGAACAATAGCAGTAGGTATATGGAATAGCATTTGTCTTGTTGTAGACATCTGGCGCCGCGGCTGTCTGCTTGTCGAAACAATATCCATCTGGCGTCGCAGCCATCTGCTTGTCGAATTAAACAATAGCTGCGTCTGGCGCCGTATAGCATTATGTTCTTATACATAATTTCCAGACGCAATATTCTAGAAGGACACGTCGGCATCAGCGAGGAGTGCGTGGCTATATTAGCCGTGGCAGCGCCAACGTAATCAGCCAGTGCTAAGAGTACACTGCTATTGTGTAGACGAGTTGTAAAATACAGAGATTTTGATGAAGTGAATTAAACGGTTTTATTTGTCAATCCAGAGATACGAACCTAGCAAAGTAAACTAGTAAGAAGTAAATTCGCAACAATATGTCTGTAAGTAGTATTGGATTGCCTTCAGTCACAGTGATCAACTCAATAATTCATTGAAGAATTCGCTAATGCACAAAGTCTATCGGATCAACTTGAATCAACGGATTAACAGGGTGGTGGTTTCTCGTGCCATAAAAACTGCGAAAAACATCAAAAAAATGTGGTATTAAATTATTCTTCAAATACTTACATAAAATATGTGACCGCAGTTTATAAAATACTCAAATTTCTCATTTTTATCGATATAATGTTTTTATCGATTGTTTTGAAACATTTCATTTAAGTCACCCTGTGCGAGTGACAAGTGTTACCACGTTTAATTTTGCAATTGCCGAGAATTTCAAATGCGCCTACAAGGGCTGTGGAAAAACTTGACATCTGAAAAGCAGCTGCAGGCAAGGCGGGGATTTCGCGCCGCATGCGAAAACACGCCGTTGTACAATCATTCTTCAGTTAATTGCAATCGTGTTCGGTGCATCTTTATATTTTCAAAATTATCTGAATTTTTGTAAAGAAATATTTGTTGAAAATGTCGCTTGCATTTCAAAATGCAGATTCTGTGAAACAAGCGCTCTTTGAAGAGTTACAAAATTTGCTGAGCTCAGATACGAGCGTACTTCAATCAGCCGAACAAAAAATCAAGCACCTGGAATACACCGAAGGTATGTACATTAATATATGGAAAATTCTTATTATAATTGTGTTTTGATATTAATTCTTGCATTAATTTGTAAATAAGGCTATGGCGTTTACTTATCGGAGTTAATAATGAATCAATCTTTCGATTTGCCTTTGCGGCAGATTGCTTGTATTATGCTGACCAGATACGTCGAGAATCATTGGTGTGATGGCGATGACATAGCTACAGATCAAGCAAAGCGTACAATACGAAATATTTTACCTAATGGTTTGTACGATCCCAACTCAAAAATACGCTCTTCCGTGGCACATACTATTTCCACCATTGCGATGACTGATTGGCCAACCGTTTGGACGGAATTATTTGATATTATTATTAAGTGTTTGGGCGGCAATGAAGACTCGATACATGGTGCCATGCAGATCCTGCAAGATTTTTCTTATGATGAAAAGCAAGTGAAAGAATTGGGTCCTGTTGTCATATCTGAAGTTTATCGCATATTTGAATCAGAGCAAAACTACACCATTAAAACACGTACTTCGGCAATAAAAATATTAAAGTCGCTATTCCTGTCCATTAGCATAAACATTGCTGATAAAAATGAGCAAGCAACCATGATGAATTCCATTTTAAACAATTTCATGGAAAAGCTAATGCACTACCTGGCAATGAACAGCGGCGCTACATCAAATTTTATGCTGAGGACGGAGATCGTGAAATGTGAGTGTATTGACTTTTTTTTATTGAATCTCAACTCTAATGCGTGTATACACTTCTATATTCTTTAGTGCTCACGTTCCTAGTGACTGAGATGCCAAAATATATCCAACCCTACATGGAGCGAATTCTACCAATCATCTGGCAGCTACTTACACAAATTGCAGATGTTTTTGTAAAAGTAACTGTTAATCAAATCGAACCAAATCCCTTCCCTGTATCAGACTCTGTCGAAGACGATGAACTCACTAACTTCTCAACAATGATTATACAAATCTTTGAATTTATACAGTGTATTATTTGTGCACAAAAGTTCCGTTCTGTTATTAAAAGTGTGTTGACCGACTTAATTTATATTGTGATTGTTTACATACAAGTGCCTGAAGAACAAATCGAAGATTGGAATGATGATCCCGAAAAGTTTGTGGATGACGAAGAGGAAGGTGGTGTTGAGTTAACGATTCGTTTATGTGGTCAAGATGTCCTGAGCGTAAGTTAAATAATCTTGATTGTTTCAATTAAAAAATTAATTATTTTTCTCTTAAAGGCTCTCTGCGATGAACTCGGCGTCAAAGTATTGCCGTCATTGCAAGAAGCACTGGGTCGTCATATGAATGTGGCAGAGGCTGAAAAAAGTGCACGCAATCCTAATTGGTGGAAAATACAAGAAGCTTGTATGGTAGCTGTGCATGCATATCGAGAACTTATATTAGAGACTGAAGATCAATTTGATTTATTAAACTATCTTACGCTCGTACGCAACTTACTGGATTACCAAGACTCTGCGCATCTAGTTGGACGCGCCTTGTGGACATTGAGCACTTATTCAAAGTCAAAACTTTACAATCCGCAGATGTTGGAAGAAATTTTAGTCGCAACAATACAAAGTTTGTCCCCTGAAAAATCCATTGTTTTGAAGATTAGTGCCGTGAGGTAAGTTTTAAATGCTTCTTATACTTATTCAACAAATTTATTATATTTTTACTATATATTAGGGCTATACATGGTTTCGTGCAAGCTCATGAAAAATCGGAAGGTGATAAACGTGCTTTGATACAAGCAAAGCTACCCGGTTTTGTCGACGGTATAATGGACGTGATACCCGGTTGTAAATCGTCAGTTCTAACACTTGTGCTGGAGTGCTTGACTACAATAATAACAGTAAGTACCGTATATATTTTATGAATTGTTATGATCTAAGTGCTGTATTCTTGTCTCCTTTTACAGTTTGATCCTTCATTTGCTGCACAAGCGCAATCTAAGCTCATACCATTAACAATCGCTGTGTTCCTAAAATATCCGGAAGATCCCTACATACTCGAGATCGTACAAGACCTCATTAAAGCGCTTTTGCAAAATCCGCTCTGCCTAGAGCCGTTGCAAGAAAAATTCATCCCAACTATTGTTAGTATAATCTCTTTGCAAGGTGACCAAGCGAACTCCGCCAAGCAAGATATTGCCCTGGACGTATTGACTACAATTGTGCGGTACTCGAAACCTCCACTATCAGCCGCTCTAGTGGAAAGCGCCTTCCCCGCTATGGTGCACTGCGTCCTACGTTCGGACGATAATGCTGTGATGGTATCTGGCGGTGAATGCTTAAGAGCTTTTATATTTGTTTCACCCGAACAAATTTGCGCATATAAAAATGGAGAGGGTCTCAATTTCATTATGCAACTGACCACCATGTTACTAAATCCAATGAATAACGAAATGACTGCGGGTCAGGTGGATCGTTTGGTTATAACCATCATCACCAAAATGGGTAATATGCTTGGTGAGAATGTGGATCTCCTTTTGAAGGCTGTCATCAGTAAAATGCAACTTGCGGAATGTCTCAAAGTTATAATGAGTTTGGTGGTAATATTTGCTCACCTCTTTTTAACCCAAATGGATGCAGTACTGAATTTCCTATCGACTGTACCCGGACCCACTGGCGAACCAGCTATGCAATTTGTTTTCAGCAATTGGTTGTCAAAACAAACTTCCTTCTTTGGCAATTTTGAGCGAAAGGTAAGAATGTAAATTTTATAGAAAAGTTATTTAAAAGTATTTTTGTTAGGTGACGACAATGGCGCTGTGCAAGCTGTTTGAATACGGTGTTACCACACAAGATACGCGACTCACTTCAATTACTGTTAAGGAGCAAGTTATAACTGATTCGACAAGCCCACGCGTAAAAACACGTTCACAAGCGGCAGCAGCTCAACAATGGGTTACAATTCCTGCTTTGGTCAAAATATTCAAACTACTCATAAATGAGCTGGCTCATTTGAAAGAAGCGAATCTAGCCGATTGCATAGAGGAATCAGATGAAGATGATGATCCTTCTAGTGGCGCCGCCGGTGATAAACCGTCTGGGAACTCACCACCAAAACCACGTTTTATCTCTGACTTGTATTTCAATGAGGATGATGATGAAAACACCGACGACGATCAACTTACACAAGAACTGATGAAGAATCCGCTATTCCAAACCAATATGGAGGAGAACCTTACGAAATTCCTACAACATTTCTCCAGTAATGAGCATTTCGGCATGTTTGTAAGCCATCTTAATAATGCTGAGAAGCAAGTGCTCAACTCTATACAAGTCGAAGTGGCATAAAAAGCAGACGTTTCATTCTATTTCTTCATGCATCACACGCTAAAAGTAAGCACTCATTCTCTTTACACATTTTTATACGAACGAAAACTACGAATAATAATTATATCTGATGTATACTGTTTGTATTTGTGGATGTTAAAATATTTTTGATATGAATTGTTTATATGAGTAATTATTTTCAATGTTAAATTCGATGTTTACATTATTTAAATTGTCTTGTTTTTGTGTATGGCGAAATACGATTACACTTAACTACTGGATTAGTCTGTGAATATTGTAATAGAAATAAAACGCAATTAAGAGTTTAAAAATATTGTTTTTTTCTTAATTTTTGCTGTTCTAAGGCCAAATCTGCATTCCTTCGTCCAGTTTGTGAATATGGATACAGTGAGGTAGAATGTTAGGCTCCGTACTGCGAGGAATCGAGAAAGGTCGGAAAGATAACTGTTTACTGTTTTCTGTCCGGTTAATAGATTGTTCTTAATAAACATTAGAAAATGATGAGACCGGTCAATGCGCACGGTTATTGCAAATGTCCGCTTAATAAAGCGTTAGTTTACGAGATAGTAAAATTTCTAACATTTGCTGCCGAGGACTGTAAAGAATTTGCGATTTTTTGTCACTTTCCGAACTTAGTCTTACATTTTGGTGTTGCTTTAAATTAAACAAACCTCGATCACTCTCAAGTGTAGCTCAATTTATTAAGTATCTATTGAAACCATTACAAAAAGGTTAGATAAACAATATGCAGATAATTCTTAAGCATAATAATTCACAAGTCACAAATAATCAATTCATTCAAAAATTAAATATGGTCCTTTGCTCACAACTTTTACTACAATAAGTAGTAAAGTGAACAAAATAAGTATGTAAGTATGTATACAGATAAATTATTCAATAACTTTCATATTTTTTTTTTGTTTTTGTAGTGAGTTTGCAGAATTCCACCAAAACTCGCTTACAACTGCAGTACATCGGCAACAGCTTTGATAACATGGCGTGCAGAAATACCGAACATATCGATGAGCACAGTTGGAGGTCCAGAGCGTGGCACAGTAGGCACATACAGATGCTTAACCACAAAGTCACGCTGTTCAGCGAGCACACTCAATACAGCCTCGCCCAAACCACCTTGTTGATAGTGGTCCTCAACGACGACAACACGACCACCTACAGCGCGTCCGTTCTCAATGATGAGCTCAGCGTCCAAAGGCTTAATGGTAAATGGATCGATGACACGTGCATGCACGCCACTCTTTTCGAGCTCAGCTGCGGCGTTGAGACATTCGTAGAGAGTAATGCCGGCACCGATCAACAGCACTTGATCTTTTGGTGACTGCTTGACTACTTTACCTTTACCGATTGCGAGCACATCATCGTTGCCGTAAATGACAGCGGTGTTGGGGCGGGATGTACGGATGAAACAGACACCTTTTGTATTGGCGGCCAATTCAACGGCACGTTCACAGCTTACAGCATCGGAGGGATAGAATACGGTACTACCGGGGATGGCGCGGAACATAGCGATATCTTCCAAACCCATTTGAGAGGGTCCATCCTCACCAATACTGACACCGCAGTGAGAGCCAACAAAGTTGACATTCGTTTGGGAAATGGCGCCCATACGAATTTGATCGAAGGCGCGTGTGAAGAAGGTGGCGAAAGTGGAAACGAAAGCAATTGTACGGTCACGGCAGGCAGCACCAATAGCAACACCAGCGAGATTTTGTTCGGCGATGAAGCACTCAATATAACGTTCTGGGAATATTTTCTTCAACTTATCGGAAAAGGTTGAGTTCTTGGTGTCGCCGTCCAAAGCGATGACACGGTCATTGTTCTGTGCAAGCTTAGCCAAAGCGGTGCCGTAGGCGAGACGTGTGGCAACTTGCTCACCCAACTTGTAGTTTGGTGGTGACGACAACTTAACATTGGTGATGTCTACAACTGGTGCCTGCTTCAACTTAGCTGGACTCTTGGGTGGATTGGCTGGAGCATCTGTGGCACCGACAATCAATCCCTCCAAGTGCTTGATCACTTCGTTGGCTTTGTCGCCCAATGGCTTGCCATGCCAGTTCTCCAAATCCTCAATATTGGGGAAGTATTTACCCTTGTATGTTTTTGCGATAATGGCAGTGGGCTTGTTTTTGGTTATAGAAGCTTCATGGAGCGCTTTGACCAATTCTTCAACATCATGTCCATCGACAACCAAGGCATGGAAACCGAAAGCATCCAAACGTTTGCGATAAATTTCCATATGATGTTGCAATGAAGTTGGCTCAGATTGACCCAAACGGTTCACATCGAAGATAACACACAAGTTATCCAATTTGTAGTGACCAGCAAAGTGCAGTGATTCCCAAATGGAACCTTCAGCAGATTCACCATCACCGACTACAACGTAGGTTCTGCATAAAAAAAACCGTTAGTGAGTTTCAGATACCAATTTAATATCATTTTTTTTTTTTGACAGACTTACCTGTAGTCAGCTTTGTCGTAGTTCTTGCCTACGTAGGCCATACCAGCAGCAACAGCGACACCTTGACCCAACGAGCCGGTACCGACATCAATGAAGTTCAAACGTGGTGTTGGATGACCCTCAAGATCACTATCGATCTTACGCAAGTTCTGCAAGTCTTCGATGGGGAAAAGACCAGCTTCAGCCCAGGCGGCGTATAGAATGGGTGCTGAATGTCCCTTGGACAATATAAAACGATCGCTCGAGGGATCACGTGGGAACTTCAAATTCAAGCGCAAGGTATTGAAGAACAATACCGACATAATTTCGGCAATGGATGCGCATGATGTAGGATGGCTGGAAGAAGGAACATTAATATTAAAATTATTACTATTTGTAAGAAGTGCAGTAAGACAAAAATGAAAAAAAAATGCTGGATGCAATTGTGACTGCCTTAAACTGGGAAAATTCCGTATTTATACTAATGGCAGTTTTGCCACAATATTTTGTAAAATTTAATGACATCTATTTTTAAGGTTTTAAAGCTGTAGAATGCCTTCGAATGATTGTTTGATTTTTTAAGAGGCTTCTATATAAAGAAATATATGCATCAAGAGATTTAACCAAACTTTCTTAGCGACGATTGCTTTTAGAACACAATATTATTTTGTAAGATTAAAATTTTAATATGAGAAAAATTAAAAGTTGTTTAGTTAAATTTATAAATCAAATAAATGGAACATCAACGGAAATCAAACATTTACCGAAAGGTAACATTTATTTGTGATTAGAAATTCTTATCTCTATTCCATGGGAAGCCGTTTCAAATTGCACGTCAAAGATAATAGAAGGTTGCCTAGATATCAGCAAAAGGCTCGCGAATCATAAACCACATTTATATTTGATAACTGTCAAAAAACGACATTCCAGTTAAGCAACTGATAACCTTATTTTGACTCTAATAATTAATATAGCATATATAAACCTTAAATTACTAGAAAGGTCAACCTATCTGGGTTTTGAGTATTGTTCGTATGTCTCTTCTATTCACAAAATCTACTTTTGTTATGAAAGCTTGTTGAACCATATCGGCACATCTTCACATCTACCTTTACCGGTACTCTACTAAATGTTCGCTCATTTATGCTATATACATACATATAAATTATTATATTTTAGAAACAAACCAAGTGCAATAATGTAATCAGCAGTTTTGAGCGTGATAATGTGACCAAGCAAATGTTCATTGATTAAAATATAGAAATTTATGTGATTAAATATGAAGAAGCCTTCACCATAACCAAACGCAACATCCGATTGATAACTGATTAATATGTGAACATAACGGTGCAAACATATAAACTGTGACAAACAGTGCTTTGGTCGTTAAGGTCAAACATGAAATTGTCGTTTGACGATCAAATTTTTCGATGAGGTTTCATAGCTTTATCATTCTTACTGGCACATGTACAAAACGAAGTAATCACATCTCATTATTATCACGATCAGCGTAAGTGCTGATAATAAAAAAAATTATAATAAATATGTATGGGTATGAGTAACTAAAAAACTGGTGAAATATGGTGTGGTGACGTTGATAGTCGAAGCAATTTCTAGCGTGGTACCATATTTTTATTTTTTAGAAGAAGAAGAACAATTATGAATTGTTCGATTAGCTGTTAACACAAGCAAAAATTGTGAATCAGTTTCGATTCTAACAACAAATTGTAATTACCACGCAGTAATTATATTTTAATATGACCTTAAACGAAGGAAAGAGCTATAAAGACACATACATATAAGATAGCAAATCTGTGTACTCTTAAAAATAACCTATTTGACTTTAGTTGGTTTCCTCTTGACTTTCAAAAATTTGAACTTTCATGACACTTTTAATATTTTGAAATTATTTATGTGAAGTGGATGTCTCAAACGATAGATTTGCCAAGTTAATTGGTAGCAAATTGAGAGAGAATAATTGCATTTACAGCTAAATGACAAAATGAACAAATAGAGTTGAGAGGTTTTGTGAAATCTGTGTATATATGCATATATGCATACATGCATATATACCTACATAACAATTTAACGCTATCTATGTTAAATTTAAAACAACAATATTTTGTTACAAGGTCTCATATAACTTTGGAAAGTTAAAAAAATATATTTTTAATGTTCTACAAAATGAGAATATTTATATTTATATTGAATCCGGTTACCCATGGCTGCATGCAGCTTACAAATATCCACATACATTTCGCGTATATGTCATATATACAAATGCATATAATTTTATATACTCAAGTATACATATATATACTCGTATATACATAATATATATTTAGATGTGCAAAAATGTACAACAATGCGTCTTTTTGTGAGGAATCAAAGTGGAAATGCCGGCATTTCGCCGAGCACTTTTCTTAGCCCTGGTATGTATACACAAAAATATACAAACTCTCTGAAATTAGAGTCAATCGCCGTATGTTACACTTTCTTACAACTAAAGGGTGATTTTTTAAGAGCTTGATAACTTTTTTTTAAAAAAAAACGCATAAAATTTGCAAAATCTCATCGGTTCTTTATTTGAAACGTTAGATTGGTTCATGACATTTACTTTTTGAAGATAATTTCATTTAAATGTTGACCGCGGCTGCGTCTTAGGTGGTCCATTCGGAAAGTCCAATTTTGGGCAACTTTTTCGAGCATTTCGGCCGGAATAGCCCGAATTTCTTCGGAAATGTTGTCTTCCAAAGCTGGAATAGTTGCTGGCTTATTTCTGTAGACTTTAGACTTGACGTAGCCCCACAAAAAATAGTCTAAAGGCGTTAAATCGCATGATCTTGGTGGCCAACTTACGGGTCCATTTCTTGAGATGAATTGTTGTCCGAAGTTTTCCCTCAAAATGGCCATAGAATCGCGAGCTGTGTGGCATGTAGCGCCATCTTGTTGAAACCACATGTCAACCAAGTTCAGTTCTTCCATTTTTGGCAACAAAAAGTTTGTTAGCATCGAACGATAGCGATCGCCATTCACCGTAACGTTGCGTCCAACAGCATCTTTGAAAAAATACGGTCCAATGATTCCACCAGCGTACAAACCACACCAAACAGTGCATTTTTCGGGATGCATGGGCAGTTCTTGAACGGCTTCTGGTTGCTCTTCACCCCAAATGCGGCAATTTTGCTTATTTACGTAGCCATTCAACCAGAAATGAGCCTCATCGCTGAACAAAATTTGTCGATAAAAAAGCGGATTTTCACATTTCGAACCGAACACTGATTTTGGTAATAAAATTCAATGATTTGCAAGCGTTGCTCGTTAGTAAGTCTATTCATGATGAAATGTCAAAGCATACTGAGCATCTTTCTCTTTGACACCATGTCTGAAATCCCACGTGATCTGTCAAATACTAATGCATGAAAATCCTAACCTCAAAAAAATCACCCGTTACATGGAAATAATTTGCTCTCAAAATTGTTTTTAAACTTTGATCTTTTATTTTAATTATTGAAGTTTATAGTTTCTAATGCAAATTTTCGTCAGTGAAAGCTGCAATGCACCTGAAAGCAGACTTTGAAGGCCAAAAGTCCCTTCACTATTCGTTTCAAAACGAAATACGGTATTCAACATTCATTCAGAGTTGGTCTCTAATTTGTATTACTACAATTATATGTATATGCATATTCGCACATGCCCTGATGGAAATCTGATATATACAAATTAAAATATTGTTGGATATAAGAAATAAAAAAATCAAATAAGGTAAAAAGAAATTAAATGAAATGAAAAAAAATAATAATAATTAAAAGTTAATAAAAAAACGACGAATTCGTTGCAACCCTCCAAAAATTAACATGTTTTCATAAAGGAACTTGATTTGTCTGGTCAGTCTTTATGGCCGTTATATGCTATAGTGGTCCGATCTGAACAATTCTTTCGGAGATTTTAGTGATGCTCCTTGGATCAAAAAATCTTTGCCAAATTTCGTGAAGATTACTTGTTAAATATAAAAGGTTACCAAACTAGGACTTAAACGAACAGCTGCTTGGAGAGAAAAGAACGTTTGCAGAATCGAGAGATCGAAATCTCAAAAACTGAAACTAATTGGTGTATACACAGACAATGAAAAGACGGACCAACGGACAAAAGAACATGGCTAAATCATGTTAGCTCGTCATGTTGATCATTAATAACTTCGACAATTTAAACAAAAAAATTAAGAATTTATAAAATTCTAATAATACAGAAAACGGTGTTAGGCGAGATCAAAGTGTAATAAGAAATAAAAATGGTAAAAAATATAGGCAGTAGGCGAATAAATTACAATTTGAAAAGCTTAACAGCTGCTTTTCATTCTTCAAATTCATTATTCTTGTAGTCTTCATATTAAAAATGTTTCATTTAAACAGCTATAATTATTTGAAGAAAATTTTTATATTTATAAACAATTTTAAAATAAATTATTTTACTTAAAATATAATATTAATATTTAAAACACAAAATTTCTATTCAAAAAAGCACGTTGTAGCAAATCAATATACGTGAAATATGTTTTTAATTGTTTTAGAAATCAGAAAAGAGTAATTTTAAAATTATTTAAATATTTAAAGAAATATTCTGCTCAAGCGGACAGTTAATATGATTTATATAAAATATATTTATTTTATTTTAAGTTTTTTTTTATAATAAGTTGATGTAACTATTTTTCAAAAATATCAAATTATGTTATTTTATTAATTTAAAATCCTATTAAAATTGAATTTTTATTGCTGTAAAATATTATAACAACTTTTCTTGCAGGGTTGATGGAGGCTCTCTCACGTTTCACTAGGGTGCTAAGCGGTTAATTTTGCGCAGCTCCATTAGAACCTTGCTCTCCAAATATAACATCACACCATAATAACACCTAGTCGGTAATTTCTATACACAGTTATATGCCTACAAATCCTATACATATGTATATGTATGCTTACATACACACATAAGTATTTGCATAGGCATGTAGAGCTATGTATGTATGTATGTGACTATTTAGCGCGATAAGCGACTTGGTTGCCAATGAATGTCAACAAAGGTCAACTAAAATAAGCAGAGTAAAAGAAAGTTGAAGTATTATATGGTAGGTTATCAGGAAACGAATAAATGGAGTGCTTAAGATCTGCATTTGCGGCGGAACCACGTGGTTTCAGTGCAACAACAAGTCATTTTGCCGGTCACCTTCGCTCCAGAAAAGCTGCGCTCAGTTGAGCAGGAAACTAAAATTTATACTCACTATACTCCTAAAAGCACACATACAAATATATACGAATGTGTACTTGTACACGTATGTACTAAAAAGTGCAAGCAACGTCACATTTGACTAAATTTTACTAGTTTCTTAGTGCAAGTCACGCCACTAATTCAAAAATGATTTACCATATTTTAATACAATATAAACACATACCCCGATTTAGATGCCTGTGTTGACGTAATAGAGTGAATACGCAGGCGATGAGCGATGTCTTTCAGATCCTGAATGGTTTTAGCTTCTGGCTTGTGGTACGACATTTTGCACTAAGTTGTTGTTTTTTTCTTTGCTTTGGATTAATAGAAATGTGTAGAAATCTCTTTGAGAGTTGCTAATAAAAAATATATAGATATTTATATTAACGTCGCGACCGTGTTCGTTCCAAACGTACCAAATCGACTGGCGTACAAAAGCAAACTGACGCTATATTGTCGGTAGCTTACCCAACTAATCAACCGGTTGCCCATTCGTTTGAATGCTTGGAGTTGTGCGATAGCTTGTATTGCAGCTTTCATTGCGCGCTCTCCTCATGCAAACTGTCGGCTCCAGAATATATGAAGCTAAATACGTAAGTATAGGTAAATGCCTGATAGTAGTGTCACAAAAAGTGAGCCGATTACTGCCCTGTAGGTAAAGCCTTACCTTATCTTTAAAAGCTTTGAAAAGAAACTCAACAATAACCGAAGCAACGTCAGTACCTTTTATGCATGTTTGGGTTTGGTAGTAATCAAGATGGAATAAAAAATAAAAGTGAGTTGTTTTCGAAAGCTTTCAGCTCAGAACTAAATCACGTGTTACAATAATTATTTAGCCTACGAAAGAAAAACGAAAATTTTGGAGTTATTGCTAAGCTGATAAACTCCTCGTTCGACTTAAACCTGTCTTCGGCGTGACTTTTCCAAATTCCACCATTTTGGCTATGGCATCGACGAAGCTATGACTCGGTGTGTTGCTATAGTGGAAAACACTTCATTCATAAATAGAGTCAAAAGCTCTCGACGAACAAAAACCAAACCCTACAAGTCACTCATTATTTCCGTCCTGATATATGGTGCAGAGGCATGGACGATGACAACATCTGATGAATCGACGATACGAGTTTTCGGGAGAAAGGTTCTGCGAAAGATTTATCGTCCTTTGCGCCTTGGCCACGGCGAATATCGCATTCGATGGAACGATGAGCGGTATGACATATACGATGACATTGACATAGTTCAGCGAATTAAGAGACAGCGGCTGGGCTATCTAGTTCATGTTGCCCGAATGGACGAAAACATTCCAGCTCTGAAAGTATTCGACGCAGTACCAGCCGGGGGAAGCAGAGGAAGAGGAGGTCTCCAATTCGTTGTAAAGACCAGGTGGAGAAGAACCTGGCTTCGCTTGGAATCTCCAATTAGCTTACGTTGTGAAAAGATGAAACGACTGGCGCGCTGTTGTTAACTCGGCTATAATCGGGTAGGCGGTGTCTACGCCAGTAAAGAAGGAGAAGAACAGCTTTTGGGACGTCGTGCGACCACGTTGGATGTCGTTAATCCAATAAATTTTTGATAGTCGCCACCGAAAAGGAGGAACCACTGTATATAGGTTCAAAAAGCTATTTAAATTCTTTCTACGGTTTCCTTTCCCAAAACAAGAATCGAATTATGAACCGATATTGTTTTTTTCCTTTTTTTCTATACACGGGAACGGCTTTTCGCACATGCGGTTAAAAAGCTAAGAGTTCGATTCGTCTGAAATGGTCTACTAGAATTTAGTACAGATAGCTTCTTGTGATAATAGCGCTACCTAGCGGTGAGGAAAAATCATTATCGGGCGTATTTCCGGTTGCGATTGCGACGACTCCTTGGTATCATTGCTTCCTGTAATAATATTAGACAACTTGCACCTTAGGAACCACCTAATCGTGGACAATACAGTAGTAATGGCTTTACTTTAATATTTTTTCCCATCTAAGTGTTGCAGCAGTCTGATGAGAACATGCGCTCAGTAGCTCTAAAAATGTTTTCTAAAAAGGTTGAGATGTGTGAATATAGATAGATACTTGAAATGACCACATAAATCATTCTAAATACGATTTCCAATTAAAAATTAATGAATATCAGTGCAATTGGCAAAAGTTTCCTAACAGAAGCTTTAATGGGAAAGCTTACGTATAATTAAATAAGCATTTTCTGGGCGCTCTAGCGGTTTATTTGGAAAGCTTAAATAAACTTTATTTATTTAACATTTTTGTAGATGTAAAAGGCTCTTCATAGTTTTGTAGTTGGAAGCATCGAATGAACGCCTGGTGGATTTACCATGCATATGTATGATTTCGAAGATTTCGAAGTCAGAGATCACTACCTTTAGGCGACATTGGAATCCTGTACTGCAAGTAATACACATTCGGTTTGGTGTTATAGACAGTGCCGTTTATCCAACAACATCCAACATTCTCGTGGTCCCTTCGTTTTCGAGATTATATGCATTTCTTCGCTGATGGTCTTGAATTGACACTGCAGTTCTTTAGAAATCCACAAAATATTGGGTAGTCGAAAAAGTCTTTTCGTATTTTGTCAATATGTCGTTGCAGTCGTATTTCTCCAGTGCTGCCAATCACATTGTGTATCTTGTGTTGGAAAGGTGAGATTTTAAGCTTCATTTAACCCAAAAACATTTAATTCGAGGAAGTTGAACAAAAGTTACAGCTGTTCAAAAATGAGTGAAAATAATGAAGAAATTCGTAATATTTTGAAATCGTTGAAATATTCGTTGAAATTATGGAAAAGATTGATCACGACCGTCACATAAGCGGCCGTGACATCGCTAAGGAACTTAACATTTATCATCAAACAAGAACAACAACAACAAATTATCAAAATCATCAAATTCATGTATGGAATCAATTGTATTTGTGAACGTTTTTTCTTGGAATAAAATATTAATTTATAGTAAGTGATGGATTTTAAAATGTTTCCATATATACTTTCTTCTTTCACAAATAAAAGCATAACAATTTATTAGACGTTAATTCGTTTATTATGTAGTATTTGTGGCGTCAAGTAAACATAAATATTTTCGGCGAACGTTGAAATGTTTGGGTTTCTCCAGCATAATATGGAAATATATATATAAATTTCGCTACACCTATTTTATTTTTGTAATAAAATAACGAAATATCAACTCCAATAATTATTAGTTTCACAAACTTCTGTTTCCAACATAAATAATCGTTTTAAAATACGTTACAAATAGTCAGCGCTGTGCATGGCGCACAATTTTACATACATTCATACATTCACGTAAGTAGGTATAAGTATATTTCCCTTATACGTTTAGATATTCTTTTAAGCCAATGTCTTTGCTAACAACAAAAATATAGTTTGATATTTTCCACAACTTTGATCATTCAAGTAACAAACTCGCCAACTTAATTAACTTTTTTCGACTCGGATTTATCAAAAAGTATGTACGCGCAAGGTCCATATTCTACAATTCATTCCTGTGCAATTCTTAAGAATAATGTGTGTATGCATAATCTTAATATGTGTTTACATGTAATATTCGTGACGTATGTATGTATATTGCATGTATTTGTAGTTAAATAAATACTATTAAATAACTTAAATAACGATCCAACATTGAACTTTCGCTTAGATTCGCTCTTCTGCAAGTTTAATCTACTCTTTCTTAATGCTACCGTCTATAGTGTTTAAACTTTATTTGAAAATACAGGTAAATATACTGAATAGGAGCATTGAATTGTCAATTATTTGATTCAATCAATTCTAAAGTATTTCATTACCTTATAAATATATAATATCAGTTTGTCCTACATACATTCACATTTATTATAAGTGTTAACAAATCTTAATGTTAATTTCCTAAAAAGTACAAAATATAAATTAAAACGAGCTAAATTACAATGGAGCGTTTATTTTGCACAATAAATAAATAAATACGATTTATGAAAATATAATAAAGTGAATGCTATAAAATATTGAAGTTTGCATAAACATGATTTGGCAGGATTAACAAAAACAAAGAAAAAATAAATAAAATAAGGTGACACATATAAACCAATTCTGCAAATGATATAAAGAGTTAACCATTAATTTGTAAAAAACTAGCACGCATTTTAAATGTGTAAAATAATTTATAAAAAAAAAATGAGGCACGGATTTTAAATGTGTAAATAATTTGCGACTTTTATAGTTACATATAATAAAAAAAATGTTAATATAATAAAATATTGCCATTTTTGCTGTCATTCTCTCTATTTGTAGGCATATCACGAATATCGCACTTTATAAAAGTACCTAAGCATAGTTAATTGCTAAAGAATAAACAAAACATGAATTTCGAAAATAAATCAAACATTTTGAGGCATTATTAGTAGGTGTCGATAAATAGAAAACACAATAATCTTAAATATAATCGCTTAAATTAACTATATACACACTGCTGCAACTTGTTAGCGAATAGTTAAAGGCTCAACTGAAGCTTTCACATGTACTAAGCTTAAACGTAGTGCAATATATCAATGGAAGTACTCTGTCTCACTTCATTACACTTTCGTTGCACTTGTCTTTCGTTTCATCATGACGTGTGTGTGTGTGTGGGTATAAGTGAGACTTTTCATTCCAGCGAAATCCCTTGTATCCAGGAGCTCAAATCGCTGGAGTCAGCTTCCATAACGACTTCGATCGGTTCATCTGTGGAAAGTAAGTACTGAGCGGCAGTGCGACCAGTCAAATAGGCACCATGTACGGTTGAATAAAAATTGGAGTGTGTATGCTCGCCGGCGAACAGTACTGCGGGCTGAATGGGTGAAGGGAATTTTTTTGTTTTATTATTTATGAAGGTGCTTAATTTAGAAAGTTATTTTCTAAGCAATATTAGGTTTTATTAAAATAAAAAAATAAACATAGAATACAAATAAAATATTTACGCACCTTCTGCGCTTGTGGGTTGACGTAAAGTGGTTGCGCTAACAATTCAATATCCTCTTGTGTTGCGCCAATAGGTATCGATGTGTATGAGCCACGAGTGTACGACTGCGACTTCCAACTTGTGCTAAAACCAAAGGTTTGACAAATAAATTAATTAAATTGTAAAATAGGTAATTCAAATATCTACATACCACACACAAAGCTTCGGTTTCGGCACATACGGGTCTTTCAAGAATGCACGCAATATTTCTGTACATTTCTCTGCCACTTCCTCATGCGACAATGTCTCCATATAATCAGCCTCTCGTCCAGAAACCCAACCCAAAAGTAAGGTTTCAGACAATTTGGCGAAGGAATAAATCTTTTTGTACCAATTCTTGCTTAAATACTCCTTTGAATTCCGTTCTTCGTCCGAAAGATGCAAATCGTACTTGTCATCGTCCCATAATAGCATTATTTCCGAAATGGAGGTGCTCATGAAGGGGCGATCGTATTCCAGAAAAATTTTATCAACCGTGCCAAACATTAAATTCTCAATTGCCTCTTGTTTATAATGTGGTAATTCAGGTGTGAAGAGCGTTTTGTGTGTTGATTTAAGCACACCTAACGGTATGGTACATATCACATGATCAGCGTAAAAGGTTCGACCATCTTCACAGTCTACTCTCACAGCAGCATCAACTAAATTGCCACTCGAATCACAGTTTTCATCTGACTCAGTCGATTTTTCACGTACGACACCATCATTGGGCTTTCCTGCTGACGCTGTTTGAGCACCTGCTGCCGGCACTTCAGTAACGGTCTTTTCGGTATCATCTGAATCATCATCTTCAGAGTTCTCATCCACCGTCTCCAGGCCGGTAATTGTCTTTTTTCGTTTCCAATGAATTTTCTTTACCGGGCATTTAGTAATGATTGCCTCTTTAGGTATAGACGCAGAGAGTGGTCGCAATATAGAACTGTAGCCTTGTGGTGGTACAATGTTTCCGCCTTGCAATTCTGTGTAACTGCCTGTGTAGTAAATTAAGAAGGAAATTTAGTATAAATTTGATATTTTGAAATATTTTAAAACAGAACAAAAGGCGTACCTAATTCCAGCAGATCCACTTCGTTCATATTGGTGCAGCCAGTAATACAAGTCTCACGCTTAAGCAAGCAATTGAAGATCAATTGTTTCAAGCGCTTTTCCTTCGGATCCTGCACTGAACTTAAGTAAATTTCAATTTCGTAATTAATATGCTCGCCAACGCTATTAATATCCGGCGGTGGGCTGTATTGACACATAAAATACTCATCACATCGTCGCATAAAACACACATATGCCTCGTAAATCTCTTGCAAAATGTTAAAAGGAACCTGATTGCCATCCTCTGTTGTGGCAACAACCGTGTGTGGTTTCGGCACATTAACTACACTGACTAGACCGTGTTGTACAGCAATCTCAAAAATCGGATTTCCTAAAACGCCATGTATCCAATTGGCGCCAAGTTCGACCTGGATAAATTTAACAATTATAAAAATTAAAATACATTTGCATAGATATATGTTTTGGGAAATTATATACATGTATGTACATATAACGCACATAGCCCGCGATCTATATTTTTAATGAAATTACCCACAATAAGTAGTGCATAAACTAAAATATACATCATTATTAGCACGAATTCTGTGGATCTCTCAGATAATAAGCAATTAAGTCTGCACTTCGTGTTGGTTGTCATTATTTGAATTTGTGCTGCTGCGATAATTTGATTCTACTTTATTATTGTTATATTGCACATACGTAATGTGAGAATTTATCAAAAACTGGTTGATTGTTACGCTGAAGCGACAGATAATTACAGTAGGTGTACCAACCAACCATCATACTTATGTACTTAAATGCATATGTACATGTTTTTGGATATGTATGCAAGAGTGTACCTGTGCCTCTATTTAAATCAAGTAAACGAGTATACAATAAAGTCTATAATTCCTGGATGATTTCATGTCATTTAAGCTAATTAAATTTTGCACATATTTATGTACGCCCATCCATTTAATTTTTTTCTAAAAACTATTGTAAACACATGCACAAGTACTAAGTACTATTCATTTATACCATATAAATCTAACAAGTTGTGTATATTTCACTTTCGTTTTCTACTTTTTGGCTAAAATGCACTAAACGCATTGAGGCGTATCATCGAATTGTTTTCATCGTTTACCGGCAAAGCTTCACATGCTTATAAAAAGCATTGTTAAGTAATATAACTTTATATGTGTGTGTCTATCGCCAAAACACATGTCTGTGCGTTCGAATCGCTATCGAAATCGTAATTTTCAAGGTAATTATGACTACGTGCGGGTCTAGTACTTACACCAATTAAAGTACATGTGTTCTTATCCAAACAAACATATGGTTATTTACTTGTTTAACACTTGATAATTGAATAAAATTATTAATAATAGGAACACTTAAATATTTGTCGTAAACTTCACACAGTTTCGTTATCACTTTTTATTTATATATATGATCCCTATTGACCAGAAATAACTTAAAAAAAAAAGCAAAATGGGTTATAAACTATTAAGGTAATCTAAGATTACACTTTATAATGCATCTGGCAATAATGTAATATAATAAGTTCGGAATGTTTGCAAGTCGTGGGTAAGCACTACCTACACTTATATTGCATAAATTAATGTATAATTAGCATGAAAGTCAGTTATCTATATTAAATATATATTTAGTACTATTAACAATATTTATTTTTAATGTTCGAAGTACTCATGTACATACATATATGCATACTTTTGATTACTATAATTATATGGATTTTGCATCCTTTCAAAAGTAGCAAAGTATATTTATGACCAACAAAATTGCATACGTGAGGGTATACGCATTTGCATATATGCAACGTATGTTTAAATAATATTATTTGCAAGCAAATGCTCAAAATATTATTAGAAACAAACGCAGAATTATTAGAAATTAGATTATACCAGGAAACAGTGTTGATATAGCCTAATAATAGCCAACATGCGAAAATAACTTTTTTGCGGAAGTGCGAGCTAATTTTTGGCAAACCGTATTAGTCTGTTCTGATGTATACATATATAACTCATTTCTGGTTGGCAAATATTTTTCAAGTTGTAAATGCTATATTACAAAATAGTTACGCACACTAAAGCCACAAACGCCCTATGTTGCTTACATAATTTCTTAAATATTTTTCAATTCCCCTACTCCATAAATAATCTGTCTTTTTTATGAATCGCTTACGCACATTACATATATACGTTTTTATAACCCCTTACTCTTTGTGAACGAAGCGGTATTGAAATAATACGACCGCCGATCCGGCTACGTGCTTCAAGAATGCGAAAATCATTGCATCCATTATGAAGAAAATGATTTGCGGCAGAAAGTCCTGCCATGCCTGCACCAATAATCAGCACCTTCACCTTCAAAGGCTGCTGCTGTTGCTGCGTAATCGTTTCGTTGTTGGTTGAAACACTTGTACTTGCTACCTCTTGGGTGCTTGGCGAAGGCATTGGTGCGGTTTCACCCATTTTCTATGAATTACACTTTGGTTGCTAAATGTTTAAGCACACTTCATTAGCGCATTTAACTCCAACGTTTTATTATTTTTTTGTCAATATTTTCATCTAACCGGAATTTTCCTCGCACTTTTCCGCAATATTTTATCGATCTAATTTGAAAGCTTATTAGATGACATTTTAAGTGTCACTTCGCTCGTTTCCTCACTTGTCTATGCATCAGCTGCTTTATGCTAATTGGAAAAAGGTAAGAGTTGCCAACTCCTCGGTATTTTGCTAAGACAACTCAATTTATTTATAAATTATATATTTGTTATACAAAATTTGACTAAATTAATTTCGAAGAACTGATTACTTAACCAAATTAATTTATTTTTCTCTTTAAGAATGATTAAAAACATGTAAACGGTTATCTAAATTTATACAGTGATAAGCTCGCTATGATTTAATTAAATTGAAGTAGTGTACATTTAGAATATTCCAGTTGTTTTTAAATAAACTTTAGTGACTAACTCAACTTGACTGATTATACCTTAATGTGAATTAAAATTTTACGCATATATCTAAAGGAAATATTTAGAAAATCAAATCTAGTATTTATTCAAGTAATTTATAAAATATAATACTAAAGTTCTGCATGCAAATTCCAACACTGGATTCTCCGCTTTCTTTTAATTGTGGATTATCCGTTCACACTTATTTTGCAGTATTGACAATTTAAGACCAAAACAAAACATTATAAAAACAAACTACTGCAGCTGATAAAAGCAATTTAACATCACTTCTGTGCAAGCTTATTCACCGAAATATGTCTCGGGCAAAGGCTGATGCAGATATAGTTACTCCTACGAAGAAGCTGCGTTTTCGTGGAGAACTAAATTTTCATAGTCGCGTTGATGAAATTTTCGATGATGAACATAAAAGAAACAGTGGTGCTGGTAGTTCTGCCAAGGGAATCAACGCAAAACAAAATGTGGAGAACAAAGAGCACAGGGAAAAAGGTGAGTGGGCGTTGGTGTTGATCCGTGCAAACAAGTGGCGTTTTTGGTGATTTAACAGTGGTATATTTTTTATTGTTCACAGAAGAATCACCTTCATTTATGGACTTTTTCAAGGTTGAGTTGACCCGAGGATACATATTGGAACACGATGAGGAACGTTACACAGCGCGTAGACAAAAAATTTATTCTTTTATGCGCATACCCCGCGATCTGGAACGTTTTATTGTTTATGGTATAATGCAATGTGCTGATTCGTTCCTATACATACACACTTTCCTTCCCGTACGTTTCGTTTTGGCCACATGGGCACTGTTTTCACGACCCATTGCCAGTTGCTTAGGATTACGAAGGCGCAGTCAGCGTTTACTGACACCGGCAGAAATTTGTGATCTACTTAAAGGCACAATATGGATTGCCTGTACATTTTTGATGCTATCAGTAGACACAAATCGTGTATATCATATAATTAAATCCCAATCGATTATTAAACTATACATTTTTTACAATATGATTGAAGTTGGCGACCGGTTATTATCAGCTTTTGGGCAGGACACTATTGATGCACTCTTTTGGACAGCGACCGAACCAAAGAATTCGAAACGTGAACATTTTGGACTGTTGACGCACATTATCTTTGCACTAATATATGTTTTGCTGCATAGTTTCCTAATTATGTTTCAGGTATGTCACATATAAATCGTAACAACAGTTTCGTACTATAATAATTAAGCAATTATTTTTCCAGGCGACCACCTTAAATGTGGCTGTAAATTCAAACAATAAAGGTTTGCTAACAATAATGATCTCCAACAATTTCGTCGAGCTTAAAGGATCAGTGTTTAAGAAATTTGACAAAAATAATCTCTTCCAACTGACGTGTAGTGATGTACGTGAACGTTTCCATCTAGCCGTGTTGCTTTTCATTGTTATGATACAAACAATGAAAGAATTCGACTGGAGTATGAGTCAGTTCTGCGTAATGGTACCCGATTGCATTGCTGTGCTAGTGACTGAGGTTCTAATTGATTGGATCAAACACGCTTTCATTACGCGCTTTAACGAGATACCAGAGTACATTTATCGTGAATATACCACCAGCTTAGCTTATGACATGACTCAGACACGGCAGAAGCATGCTTTTTCCGATCATTCAGATTTGGTTGCACGGCGCATGGGTTTCATACCGTTTCCACTTGGCGTCGTGTTGATAAAAGCGATTTATTCGGCAGTTTCATTCAATAATGTCGCTGCTTGGGTACTTTTTAGCCTGGCTTACATATTCGTGCTGGGTTTGCGCATTTGCCTGACCATTTGTGCTTTGGGTAAAGCCTGTAAATTAATGAAGGAACATCAGGACGAGAAAAGCAATTCGACGCCAAGCTCAGTAACAAATGCACCACCGATCGGTGGTAGCGGTGGCGGTGCTAGCGGTAGTAATAATGTGAATAGCGTTAGTACAATGGCTGGCCTTTCCACCTTATCCAGTACGCCTAGTAACTCGCGCTCACGCTCGGATACTGCTGCATCACCTATTCAACCGATTCACCAACTTCAGCGTTCCGTAACGGTAGATCAAGGTGCATTTGCACCAACAACGCATAATTCAACTTCAACGCCTAAAGTTCTTAAACCAACACAAAAGTCCACCGTACCGCTCAATCCGAACGATGTTGAGTTGGACGTGAAGAACTCACTTGAGTTGGGTGCTACAGCGCTATTCTCTAACAGCGATGTAGACTTGGATGATGTATGCCTTAATGAAAAAGTATTAGAGCCAAATGCCAACGCTAGTGCTTTTGTCGAGGAGGAACTGGCCCGCAGCGAACCGGAATTATCGCTACCACAAGAACTCCACGATACGTCTTTAAATGTTAGTAGCACAGCAACAAAGGATAGCGCTCAACTGGAACCGCCATGCCGTGTGCCAAAACGTACGCACAAACGGTCCGAGTCCGAGCCGAGCATGCAGAGCATTGTGGGCGTGAGCGAGACCGAATCGCAGGCGTAGTGCTGGCGCATTTACGATTCATTAATTTAAGCTTTTGATTTTTGGGTTTTTCCGGTGATGTCCTATATATTTGGTTTAAGTTTTAACATTTGTATGTGTCAATTTAAGAGTAAATTAATTTTGGTTGCTGCTTCGTGTTTGCAGAAAATTCGTTTTTAACGGTAAGCAAGAAAAAAAGACCTTTAGCATTTAAATAATTAAAAATCATTAGTTTATTTCTTTGTTTAATTTTTACTTGAACACCGCTTAAGTTATATTGTATGTTTGTACTCGCTTGTAGGTATGTATTAAATACACTCGCATTATTGAGAATGTTTAACGAAATGCTAGCTTAATTATTGGAATATTGTGTCTTAATATTTGTGAACTAAAATACCTATGTATGCCATACCTTAAGAGCAGTAAAATTTTTCAATAAATTTAATATCATAAATAATCTATATTATTATTATCCTTGTGCAACTTTGCAATATGTTGAGTAAAGCGTGGTAATCTGTGGCATCCATTAAACTCCTACACCTGCATCGAAGAGCCAAAATGGCATAACAGTGGGCGAATTGGCCCTTGGATTTAGGTTTTATGCAATTGTTTTTGCTGCATGTGCGTGGACACATAAATACATATGTATATATTTTAGTGTATATACATATGTACATACATATGTATGCATGTATGTATTTGGAAAAACTTTTGAAGTTGTGTCTGTTGTGTTCGCAGCTTTAAGTCAAACAAATATCAGCTGTTTAAATAAAAAAAAAATAAATATTGCATTCATACATATGACATCTGATAATATGTGTACTTAGGTAAACCCACATTTTGCGCATTCGTTGAAAAGCAGTGTGGGTGTGTATCTGTAGAAAAAAAGGTAAATTAACAATCAATTTTAGGAATCATTTACTGTGAATGTATGGTATGAGAGACAGATGCTCACTTGCAGCAGAACTAACACCAGAAGAGATGGTTGACAAAACCACTAGCTATATGTATGTATGTATATCCATGTACAACGTTTGCTATTATCTTTAAGTAGGCTGACTGAATGGAAGAAACGGAACGACAGTCTTAATAAAGGACGGATAAGGAATCTACATCAAATTGTCGCCTGCTTCTTAATAACGCAAGTTTAGTCTTAGAGTGGTCTCCACTAAATCACGACGGCTACCATTTTTAGTGCACAATTTTTAGAGAAAATTTCGTTGGATTTTCACATAGAAGAAGTCACATCTTGACTAATTTAATTCCTTCAATTTGTATTACCATAAAGAAAATTTCTACGTGGTTAAAACGTTCTGTGAAAATTTGTAGTCAAGGACAGTTATAAATGCCATTCAATGACAAACATATGTATGTATATTGACGTCTATAGTCTCCAAAATATTTTGTAATTTCAAATATGCTACCACTCGAGCTCAAAAAAGTTAAAATACACTGCACAATAACTTAAATTACGTTCATAAAAGCTTCTAATCAGCAAATGCGGAAATTTTCCAAACCGAACGAAAGTTAACAGGGAGGGAGTAAGTAAATGTCATTGATGAAAGCGATTAAAAGCTACAGCCCGACACACGACGGCTGCGGTTAAACTGTGGTAACCGAGACTAAATAACTTAATGTCCCATTGAATTTGAGAGTATGTAATATAATGATTGGAAACAAGGCGACGCTGTGTAGGCGAGTCTACCACCTTTGGGAAAAACGCGCCAATAGACCGCAGTACTATCTATGGCGAAGCATAAGGAGAATAACTCTAAACATATACATACATATGTATAGATACATGTTCATACATATGTACATATTTATATCAGTATAGGGTGTCCTCAATTTCTGTTATTTGTTATTTAATTTTGTGATATAAAAGTGGCGTGCCATTGACCAAATTCTTAACTAGTAGGCATGTAAGAGATATCTTCAATTCTAATTTTATATTTAATGTTTCTGGTTTTGAAGTTAAGGAAGACAGCTTATAGCCATCCAGGAATGAAACCGAAATTCAATCATTCGTCCTATAGACATGAATGGAGAAGAGGTTTATTAGGTAAAGAGTATATGGTACTGCCTCAATATATACAGAGTGGCCCAAGATGAACTGCGGTGTAGTGACTTCGAGGAACTTCTCTTTATCTTACCGTCTACCAAACTCAGATAGCATCATCCAAGCGGAAGTACTAGGTATAGAGAAGGCCTGTGAATGTGCTGAACAACTACGGGCGTATACAGAAATGGACGATTTACACAGAAAGCCAGGCAGCACTACTAGCCTTATTTTCACCAAAGATCAATTTCAGCGTAGAAAATAAATGTAGAAAAGCTGAAAGCTTCATGCTTTCGAGAGGTGATGTTGTTGTTGTTGTAGCGGCAGAACTTTGCCGAGTTGACAGTCTTTGGCCGGATAAAAATCCGGGTCCGTACCGGTTACGTAGACCCGACTGTCCTGGGAACAGTGAGGATTCGGCGCAGTATTTAGAGACGTAAATCTGAGTTTTTGCGTCGGTATGTGACAATGGATGAAATATGGCGCCATCGTTTCACTCCGAAGTCCAATCGACAGTTATACGAGTGGACTGTACACGATGAACCTCATCCAAAGCGTGGAAAAATGCAACGATCGGCTGGCAAGTTTATGGCGTCTGTATTTTAGGCTGCGCAAGGAATAATTTTTACTGACTGCCTTGAAAAAGGAAGAACCATCAATAGCGATTGTTACATAGTATTACGGGACAGTTTGAAAAACGAAATCGGCAAAGATTTGAAGAAAAGGAAGGTGCTCTTACGCTAAGACAATGCTAAGTATCACAAGTCAGTGGAAAGGATGACAAAAATCCATGAAGTAGTGGGCTTCGAATTGCTTCCGCAACCACCGCATTCTCCAAATCTGGCCCCCAGCGAATTTTTCCTGTTCTCAGATCTCAATATAACGCTCACTGGAAAGAAATTTTCGCCGAATGAAGCATAAATTATTAAAATTAGCCATTTGTTCCCAGCTAAAATGTATCTTAACAAAACTTGTTATATAATATTCTTCCTTTCCCAACTAAGAGATTAGCTTTATGGGCGATATATTTTTATATCCTAGGGGCTCTTTAATTAGTTATTTAATATTTTGTTTATTTTTGTAATGCGATAGTTGTTCATCTACCCATTAGGCTTGTGGTTTATGCAACATTTGTTGTAGCACGTTTCGCGCTAATTTAGCGCCATCCCTGTTGACGTAATGCAAATTGAATACGCAGTCAACCGGCAGAAGCACGCATACACATACCTACTTAGATACGTGTGCGCGTGTATGCGTGTAAACATTAAATATTCGGAAAATTTGTTTTTGTACTATACTCTCCTCATATTTACATACTTATCTACATGCGCGCTGCAGGCCAAGTTATGAATGAAGTCACACAAGTGAAGCACATAAATACGTGTATGACTACATAGTAAATATATGTATATGTATGTTCATGTGGCCTACTGTGTCGCTGCTGAAAGGTCCCGTCATAAGGCGCAAAAGCCAATTCTCATGAATGAAAGGAAGGCATGAGCCGCTCATTTCATCTACCAACCGGCCGACCGCCCGCTACGCGGCTTCCTAGAAGCACTTAACGTGTACGTCGTCGCCCCCGCTTTAGAGTACTACTCGATTTTATGAATGAAAATTTTACGCTGACCTTGAGTGACGGCTTTAGCGGTGGGGTGGTAGCGTGTTGTAAGCGCCTGCGCGAGGTTTGCTTTGCAGACTTTTCGATATGCGAATATTCGAAGTTGCTTTACAAACGCGTTGATTGCGCATGTCGCGCGCCTCGCCATGGAATTTTTATGAATGGCTTCGGTTCGTTTGTACGACGGTCGTCAATGAAATTCGCACATAACTGTTTCATGGTTTCTGTGCGCGGCTTTCCCCAGCTTTTCAAGGCCGTCCATGTTGCGTCGCTTATAGAGGCGTATGATGATATGACTGCTGTCTAGTGAACTTGCGCCTCCATCGTGAATTTCCGAAAAATGTACACACACGCGCGCACATGTAAATATATGTATATAATATATAAATACATATATTTATATGTATACACACTTATGCGGTTTATTGTTACATGAGTTAAGTAAAGACTTTATTTGCTGTGCTTTTACAGCTCGCAGTTGCCGCAATTGCCACAATGTTGCGCTGCTTGTTACATTGCAGGGAAAAGAGCGCAACAAATTTTATGCCGTTGCTCACTTTGTAAAATTTGTGAATGCGCAAAAATCGATTTCATTCATTTGTATAGGATGCTCTGTGTTCGTTTCCTATTTGCTCGATATGTTTGTGCGTTGTACTTCTGGGCGTCGGCTCGCCGCGCTATAGAAGCCGCGTGTGTTTGTGTGTGTGCGTGTGTACTGCCTACAGTCTTGTTGCCGAAGTTTTGTCTTGCAATATGAAATTTATTGCTGCTTCCTGCTCACATACACGCACATACATACATATATACATGACTATATCTAGGTATTGCTTTTCACTTTTCAACTCGTTCAATTTATTTTCTGAAACTTTATAACGTTGTATGTACTAAGCGTTATGTAATTTCAAAATGACACAGAGCGTGTTATTACAGTAATACTCATACGCCATGGCGTTCTTTTTAGCTAGAACAGCTGGAAATTATCTAAATTTTTGAATTACATTGAATTTTTCACGCGTTTTTAATTTTTTTGCATTTTGTATTAAATTGGTTTCGCTGTAAACAATTAGCTGTCGATTTTAGGATGATTAAATAAAATTTTTTTTGGCTAAAGCTGTCTCAAAGTTTCACATTTTAACAAGAGCTTCTTAAATATATTTTTTGGTGATTAACCGCAGATTTTATCTCATCGATAAACATTTTTTTTTATAAACAACATAAAAATGAAATTTGGTCAAAAATTGATATTTTTCAGCAGCCGCCATTTTATATAAAATTATTTTATTTGGCTTATTTCTTGTTACTAGATTTAAAATTACTTAAACCAAATCTCTTTTGTTTTTAATTCAGAGGATTCTGGAAAAATCGCTTTTTTCGGCCTCCTAACTGTAAATGGGCCCTTAAAATGTACAAATTAAAAAAAAATACGTTATTATATTCAGGATAATACATTAAAAAATAATTGAATTAAGATTTGGATTAAATTCTTTTATCTTGTAAGCCTAAATATGGGGATTTAAGTTCGAAAAAATGTTTAATCCCACATACTTGATTGAAAAATACAAAAAAATGTAATTCAAAGCATATTATTAAGATGTAGATTGCTTAAAAATAGATTTTTTCTCGTTTGCGTGCTTTATTAATATTAAAAAATAAATTTTTTCAATTCTCAATTTATTATTCATGAACATCTCGGATGAAAAATTAGATTTCTAAAATAAAAAAAATTATGTTAGGCTTAAAAAATTAAAAAAAAAAAATTAATTAATTATTATTAACATTATTAATTAATTTAATTTTATAAAATTAAAAATTATAAAAGTTTGAAACTATTGAAAATTTAACGTTTAATCCCACCACCGGGATTAAAAAATGAAAATTTATTTTTTAATTCAAAATTATTACATTTATAAATTCACAACCTTTAGTGTATTTGCAAACCTTAACCAACCGATCAATTTTTGTTTGCCTTCATAGACACAAACACGAAAAATATTACTCATACGCCATGGCGTTTTTCTTCTTAATCTTTCACTCCTATTATTTTAATCATTTTATTATTAAATATAAATAGTTTCTAAGTTTATTTCTTGAAAAAGTAACGGATAAAGAAATAAATAATAATTTTTTTGCAAAAAGAAATGTTTGTTTAATATTAAAAAAAAAAATGCTTAATTTGTCTCAATTCTATATGTTTGAATGAAAAGCTCAAATACTAATCTATTTAAAGTCTTTTCGTATTTCTAATCAAACTTCAACTTATTTTTTTTACATCTATTGACAAAATACCAAAAGACTTTTTCGACCCAACCAATGTATGTGCATATGCATGCCACCAATAAATTTACTTTTTTAAATACATGCAGAAGTCTTACACAGTTTACTAACAGCCATAACGAAAGAATTTGCTGCCTTAAGAAAAGCTCATTTATTGAAAGCTTTCATCTGAAACCAAATAATTGGGTGTTTGCTAGTAATCTAAAGAAGAGTAGAAAAATATATTAATTCAATATTAATAAAAAACTAGAATACTTGTATATAGAAATTGCTATGCCGTTTAAAAATATTTTTCATGTTTAGTCCCTATAAGCGCGCTATAAAAGCTAACTCGGCCTCATTTCTATTTTTGCATTATTTGTTTACAATTTGACATACAAATTCGCATTCAACGAGTTGCATTCACTAGGCTTCAAATACATGTCATGTACATACACATATATGGTATCTGTGTGTGTGTGCTCGGTTATATGACAACGAGCATTGCTTCCTTGCCTTGCTCTTGACTTTGCATTACCCCATAATTTATCGATTTGTCCTAGAGCCGGCACATGCGCCTTGACCATGATGTTGCTTATCGTCATTGTTGTACTGCTTCGCTTACACATAAAGCTAGTTATGTATGTGTGCACATATATATACATATGTATATAATGTGTATCATTCCTTGTAGGAATTATTGGCGCTGAGTGTTCAGTTAGAATTGCAAGTGTTAGTGTAATTTACTGAGGCGTTTATGTTTCTACTTTTTTTGTCCACTGAGTGCTTGGAAATTCAGCTAAATATTGCGATCTTAAAAGTCTGACTTAATTGATGTTTCCGAGGTCTATTGACCGCTTATTGTCTACTTTTCATTAAGTTGCACTTGCAATTTTCAACAATAGTTGACTCTATGCTAAGAGCCAGAGCTTTCGAATGAATTAAAAGTGATTGCGAAAGCTTTTTAAGGCAAGCTTTTAGATTCGATCTTGATTATATTTACTTTAGCAATAGTTGACTCTATGCTAAGAGTTCCAGAGCTTTCGTACGTATTCAAAGTGATTTCGAAAGCTTTTTAGGGCAAGCTTTTAGGTTCGTTCTTAATTATCCTTCTTTCAGCAATAGCTGGTTCTATGTTAAGAGTTCAAGAGCTTTCGAACGTAGTCAAAGTGGTTTCGAAAGCTTTTTAAGGCAAGCTTTTAGATTTGATCCTGATTCTCTTTACTTTAACAATAGCTATGGTAAGAGTTTCAAAACTTTCGATTCGGTTCGATCTTAATTCTCCTTATTTCAGCAATACTCGTAGCTGGTTCTATGCTCAGAGTTCCAGAGCTTTCGAACGTATTCAAAGTGATTTCGAAGGCTTTTAGGGCAAGGTTTTTGGGTTCGCTCTTAACCCTTCACATTTGTGGCGTAACAAGCATACCGCAAAAGCTGTATATTGAAAATTGTAAAGCTGGGATTCAAGCAATAGGATTTTAAGTTTAAGTTAAGAAACTTTTCTTCTCTGAATACAGTTTTTTGAGTGATTTCATCATGTGAAATCCATTCAGCTCACTCTAGTAACTATTTTGTTAGTTGTACTGCTTGCGTACACATTCAAGTGGGAAAGTTCTCTAAACGTCTATCAAGTCAGAGCTTTTCTCGCAGGGCAGTCAGTGAGTAAAACCAGTACAGCACATATAAGTATATTATTCCTGCAGACTATTCTACATACATACATATGAACGTATAGGAGCGAAGTATGAAAAGCGGAAGAGAATTTTGAGGTTAAGGAACATCGTGCTTTTGAATGAAAAGTGTAAGTGAAAACTGTTGCTCTGCTTGTCGCATTCGGAAGATGAGCGCTCACATTTACATACATTCATATATAGTAATGTGTAACTGTGTGAATGTTGTAAAATGGCTTTCGGGGTTTCCCGACTGACGCTTCATCGCATACTGACGTCATGCACCCTAGCACTCGTTCAGTGCTAGCCAACTATGAAATAAACGAGGGAACATCTTTCTAAAAATATATGTGCTTGTGTATCTATATTTCTATAAACATTTATCTTCGTTTTAGATGTGGAAACCACGTTCTTCACTTTATGCCATTTTTCAGCATTTACGGCACTCGTTTTTAATTTTATCCTGCCTGTTTGCGGCTCTTACAGCCGCCTTTGCCCTCGGCTACCGATTTCAATGTTCAACTGTTGACGTCACAATGAGGTTAGCTTTTGAAAGCATATGGCAAGGCGCAAGTAATCTATTGTACACATGAGAGATGAGAAGATATGCTCATAACGAGGATATGTAAATTACAAACTGTCGAGCAATCGCAATAGATTAGGTGAAACTGCTGCGAAATTGATATTTGATATGTGGAAAAGCTATTTTTAAGCTCACAAACGAGTATAACGGAAACGTCTGCGCATACATGCGCGCAAACATATAGCGGAGCGTGCTGGTTTGGAGCCTTCGGTGGGGTGTCGATGGCCGCTGTTGTGATTTATGCATTGCAGATTGGGGGTGTTCTGCTTTTAGGAGCCTTAAATAGATTTGCTTTTAGACTGTCCGATCATTGTGGTGATTTTACGATGAAAACTTAATTATGCAAAAACTGCTTTATTTGAGGAAAATGTTAGCATGAAAAGAATAAAATTCGTTAGAAATTAGCGGAAATTTAATATGAGTCCTACAAGCAGAAGTGGCTGCCATTATGGTAAACGTAGATATAATGCTTCGGAGCGCAATCTCCTGCAGAGTGGCGAGTATACGCTTAGATAGTAGGACAGGGATTTTACCCTCCGATTGCGTTCAAGACTAGTGAAGCGTTGTCTAGCAGCGACTGATTTGGTTGCTTTGCCACAGTGGTATTGCAGGGAATTGTAAGGCTGATGAGTTTGCTAGAGCAGGTACTTTAGTCTTAATAACTGTTTAATGCGAACGTGTAGAACCTCCATTGGCTTTTTGTGGTTTCTACTGAACTGCTGAGGTTCAGTCCGTACGTAATCTTTGATAAACTATCTTTGCTAAACTATCAGCAGCTGTGTAGTCTCAAGCTCCTTCTTATCCAAGGTAAATCACACCCAGCAATGCCCACCATTCAATGGTTGTAGGACTTAGAACTGGACACTGTCCGATCGGGATGCATGCAGTAAGTTTGAACAGTTAGCTTTTTCAGCTGTTTTGAAAAAGATGAGATAGAATCAACTCAACAGTTACTTCTCGTATGTCCTGCCTTTGCAAGATCAGATTTTATAAATAAAACAAAATTGAAACAATGAAATTCTTTATTCCTGTGAATGTACATTCGAAGTCACTATATGTATATGGAACTCGATTGCTTTTGCATGGTCGCCATGGCCACGCTTGCAGAAGTCCAGACTCTGAACCCAATTTTTGAGAGTTTTCAAGAATAAATCGGCCAGTACTGCTCCAATTTCAATATTCGTACAAGGTTCATCAATCGTTGATAGCTTATTGGCATGGACCACAGACCTAACGTAGCCCCACAGGGAATAGTCTAACGTTGTCAAATCGCACGACCGAGGCGGTCAATTGACTGGAACATTTCGTGAGATAGCTCGTTCACCAAATTAGGTTTTTAATAAAACGATTGTGACATTCTTTGTGTGGCTTGTGCCGCCATCATATTGAATCCACATATTATCCAAGTCCATATCATCAAATTCGGGCCACAAATATTTTGGTTATCATTGAGCTGTAGCGATTCCCATTCAGAGTAACGTGCCGGTCTTGATCATCACGTAAGAAGTACGTGACGCTGCCGGCCCATAAACCGCACCAACCCGTAATTTTTTCGGGATACAATGGTGACTCTCGGTCTACTTTTGTAGCGTATAAGATTATAGTTCTGAATTATCAGTTCTAAGTCATACTAAGCAAGTTGTGTGCCAGTCTTGTCTATTGCAGTGAGAAAATTGAATAATGATCCAAGAGAGCAGGAGAATATATCGAGCACCAAATTCAGCATTAATATTTTCTTGATGTATCGCCTTAAACTGGAACCTAATTTTATAAACAACTTTGACCTTGTAATAATTTTCTGTTCAGTCCAATTTCATTGTGTTTTCTTCATTTGCATTGCTTATTTCTAGAATACTATTTCTATAAGAAGCAGCAACAATTAAAATAAAACATAAACCTTTTGGAGATAATAAAATATTATCGACTTTGTTAAATTGCAAAATCCCCATTTGATAGAAAGAACAGCGAAGACAATTTACAATCTGAGCCGCCATACTGTAAATAAGCTCATGCGGTTGCTCTTCTTGCATATCTTTCTTTTTAGTACGCTCTTTTACTGTTTCCAATCACATTTGTATGCACTGAATCTTCTCACTTAGCTGTGGTGTTGTTCTTGATTTCGCATGGACACACTGTATCTTGGCTTTTTGGCCTGTTTTATTAGTAGCCATTGTGTCGACTGCTTTGCCGTCTCACGCAGCCGCTCACTAATCGAATGACGGCATTCAGCAAAACGAATGGCAAGACAAGCTTGGCGAATTTGGCTACAAAGCTGATGACGGCTGTGGAAACAGTAGCAACAAAATGACGGCAACTGATTGCTGTTCCAGCACTTTCTGTTGCTAATGAGCCAAAACGAATATTCATGAGGGTTTAGGTTGCTAAAGATTTTTTAAAAATAATATGAGTAACCAATCAGAGTACTTACTTCTGAGTAACTAGTCCAATTTCTGTACAAACAGGTTTGTCCTTCGAGTACATGTCGCTGCTTAAAAGACTTCCTTCTACAATTTAGGCTGTTAACTTGAAAATTCAATGCAGATGCACTCTGACTGATAAGAACACTTTGGATACAGTCTGCTCAGAAACTACCATCGATTCAAAAATTCTGAACAAGGTTTTCTGTATTGGAGGTATATTTTACTTCCAAAATATAGTTTGGGCTAGGAGGCAATATGCAGTTCTTTCGGTTCTAGTTAGCAGTTTCTCTGTTCCTGACGTATCATACTTAAGACAGCACTGCTTGATGGTCAAAAAGGGTTTGTCCGGAAAGTAACTGATTTTCTTCCGCCGCGACTGTACTTCGGAGCGTGCGCGCATCGACTGGATTCGGTAGAGGGCGTTCCTAGCTAACGAACGAGTAGCTGGTTAGTTGTCTCCGAACACCTGGTGAGTCAGGACAAACATTTTCGCGCGAAGTGTTTCTTTGAGTGGTTCAACCGGAAAATGCAGCGTTCATTAGAGCAGAGGTACGCGATTAAATTCTGTGTGAAACGCGGTAAATCTGCGGCAGGGACGTTCGGTATGATCAAGCAGGCTTACCCAGATGCTGCTTTAGCAAGAAGTGGTGTGTTTCGGTAGCACTAGGACTTTTGGGAGGGCTGGGAAGAGGTGGCTGATGAAGACAGTGGTAGGAGACCTGCGACTTCGACAAACACTGACAATGCGACTCGTGTGCGCAAAGTTTTGAGCTCAGACCTCCTGGACAATCGTCAACGCCAAGTTTTACGTGGAAGTCCCAAAGAGACTCAAACGAAACGTCAATCAAGTCCGACAAAGCATCGCAGTCGATTGGAAGTTGCACTACGACAACGCACCGGCTCACACCGCTTTTCTTGTGAACAGCTACCTAACCAAGGCCGGCATCCCACCGTTTCCGCAGCCACCCTACAACCCATATGTGGCCCCGAACTTTTTTGTTTCCTCACCTGAAGAGGCTGTTGAAAGGTTTGCATTTTGAGACGACCGAGAAGATCCAAACAGCATGCACCTCGGCTCTCAAGACTATTCCAGAGAGTGCCTCCGTAACGCTTTCAATGCTTGAAAATCGCGCTGGCAGCACTGCATCGACGCAGAAGGAGCCAATTTTGAAAGTTTTTAAAGAATTGCAATGATTTGTTCAACAATGTTTTTTTTTAAATCGACTCAGTCTTATTACTTTCCGGACAAACTCTGTATATAACTTGCTGCTGATTCCTTTGCACGCTTTTATGAGAAATGAGTGAGGCTGTAAAGATTTTTATCACAATACAATACTTTTCCAGATTTGGTCGAATTTCCTACTGGGCACTCTGAAAGTAAACATAATCTCAATGTACTATAGCTACATACCAAAATATAAATGAGAATTAAATGCTGGTAGTCCACTTTCTGATGACTTGCATATTACAGAATGCATAAAAGTTGGAACGTGTCAAACAAAAAAAAAAACAAAATGGTTTGTCCTCGCTTCCAAGCCTGGCTTTCACATTGTTGCAACAGTTAAACAACTCTTACCGGTGAACGGTTTTCAAAACAACACTTAACCGCCGTGTTGTTGCCACTGTCTACGTCCAGGAGGCACGCTACGCAAAATCCGAGTAATAAACGTTATAACAGCACCAACTATTTTGCCAGCTTGTTCACTGCCACGAACTATGCACGTGCCGCTTTGCAACCCCGTGCGGTTGTTTAGTTGTGCGGCAAAACCGCAGACCTCCTTGCTGCCGCAGTTCGAATGTGCATGCGGTGCTTGAATGCATTCATTGTTACACTCTAGACAAGATGAGTTAAGTGGTTGTGCGCCGCAAAGTGGTGAGCATTGAAATTCCGGGAGCAATATCAACAGCAACATCAACGCCATCAACAACAGCAACAACAATAAGAGCAGCCAAGAGGACAGCGCAAAAGTAATCATTGCAGTAGCCACAATTGAGAGTGGAAATGGGATTTCATTCTGCTGTTATGATGTGGCCAGCGTTGCCATGTAGATTCAATTAACTGCTTAAATAAGTTTTGAATTTCGTATAAAATAATGTTTTTTTTTCCACAAAAGAAACTGCTCGAAAATGATGTAGTGAATGATAGTGCTCTGTCAGGGCTTTCTACAAATGTCAAGGTTCCTTACTGCAGTCTTTCTCAAATGTTTTCTTCTGCCTGTAAGCCTTTAACTTAAACTAAAAATCCACGAAAAGAACAGCCCACGGATCCAGATTCCGCTTAGAGATTTTGTATTTCATATTTCAACGAGGCTCTATAGTTCTCCTAATTACTTCTACCACACATTTTTTTTTCTATCTCAGCAAATTTTTTGAAGAAGCCGAAATCATTTTTCGCTGACAGTGGCAACTTGGTTCGCGGTTAATAGAAACGCATGCTGAACCGCAACAAAGAAGCCTGCAACTCGGACAAAAGCCTTGGTAAATGCTAGTGAAGTGGCAGCGCAACAACAAATAAAAGCGTTGATAACATCACCGCCACCGTTGCTGCGACGACTCACTCACATTTGCTGGTAATGAATGACAAGTCAAAGGCCAGTGCAGTAAACTTGGCTAACATGACTATAAGAATGTCAAGATCCTAAGAAAGCATGCAACATGCAGCTCTTTTTTAATATACCTGCATTTTTTTGCTGCCTGTTTTGCATTTGCATAAAGTGTAAACGGTTTAAAGTTGTTGCAATGTACATAAGTATGTACATATATTCGTGTTTGTTGTATACTGGCACAGGCGTTGCGCCTACAATTTGCTAAAGCTGTCACAGCTAGCGCTACCGCAAAGACATCCGTCATATTTTATTTATCCACACGACTGTATTTAAGGCAAGCAAATTATTGAAAACAAAAAAATAATATGATACATACATATATGTAGTTATATATATATGCATATACTCTATGCACAATTGTATCTGTTGTGATCTCTTATTGGAGCACCTGAATAAAGAGTACATTTCTTTCGAACAAGCATTTGAGGGTTACTGAAAGTTTTTAAAGTTTGTATTCAGCTGCCAATATTTACAAATATCTTTCACCATTTGACCTCGAAAAAAGTGAGTAGTAGCAGCCGCACTACTAAAATCATACCTACGCTCTCTCACATTTGTAGTCTGGTTTCCAGAGTGGGTTTCAGATCTCACAAACTCACTCAATTCGGCATGACCTTTAACGAGAATATTTTTTTGTCTTTGAAATCTTGGTAACCGTACAGTCAACTATGGTGAAAACGATGTCAATGAAACAGATTTCCCTCCAGCCTTTGATCATAATATACACATGGTTGTGTTTCTAAAAGAACCGAAACACTTGAATCATGCAGTCGCAAAACCGAAACTCCTTCTCTACCTATATACCGGCGAAAGAGTTGTGGGCGAGAAGAAACCATAGGAGGAGATGAGCAGTGAGCTTCTTTACGGGTGGCTAAAGGCTTGGAAGGAAGGTTAGTGGAGGGGTTTACTGTGAGGAGCTCGCTATAAACTCCAGCTCCAGATTCCCTAACAGCAGTGTCTTCCAGGCCGAAGCAGCCATTAAGGTAGCAGTAGATTTACTGCTCCGGAGTGCAGCCTCATTCAGAGAAGTGCATTAACAGTGCATTCAGGGCTGGTCAAAGAGTGCCTAACCTCGCTATCAATACCATCGATAGTCTTTGTGATAAGATTGTGATAAGATGATTGGTAGTGGGTGCTAGCCTCTCCCTAGTTTTGAAGCTTTTAACGGACCATTGCCCTATTGACGTCCACGCAGTAAGGCTGGGAACCCTATATGAAATTATGAGAAGAGGTGGATGGAAATTAAACGCCTGCGCAAATTTGTATTGGCTACTAACCATTTTGCTAATTTATAAGTTCGAACACAGGATTTCTTATTTTCTATGGCCTCACGAAGGACTACGAATAGCAGTCCACGTGTGATCTTTGATCAGCCATCTAACCTAACCTAACTATGGCTGTGTTACTTTGGTGCGAGCTTCTTCTAATGAAGAATTTTTTAATTTATAATGTTGAAGCACATAAATTTTCAAGTTTTTCTTATCTTTCCAAAAACACATTTTTCTTGGAATGTTTGTAAGATATGTTTGAACCATAAAAACAAAACAAAACAGCTGATTTTGACATTATGAGCAAAAATACTTTTGACAAATTGTTGTTTTGAGTTTCATTTGGGCTATTTTATTTTATTGAGTAATTTCCTTAGACTCAAATTTATTATGAATGCCAATGCTCTGGTAATGGGATTGCGACAGATATTGAGGTCTCGATCTCAACAATTATTAGAGTTATATTACACAAATTAGAAAAATTCTTTGTACCGTTTTAATATACTACATGTGAAATTTAAAAGCAAAGGAAAGCTATAAAATTTCAGATTGTAATGGAATACCTGATAACTCCATCGAAAGTGACCCATTGCTTCTCTATAGCTTTCGAAAAAGAATCAAAGCTTATTAACTAGACGAAGCAAAATTAATTTCTGCTGGTATCTCTAAAAAATACAAGCCTAAAGTTCAACTTTAAACAGCGTTTTGCACCGAGCAGAATACCAGTCCATTTAATCTTACATTTTCTGCTACCAACTGTTGCATAACGAGAATTTAATTCCAAAATGGGGTGGTCGGAATTGTCAACAGTTTCACCTCGTATGCGGAGTAAACTATTTATCACCGATTCACATTTTTGAACGACGTCATATATAAGCTAACTTACATACCTACGTACTTAATGTACGCCAAGGCCTTGAGTCCACACCGCCCTAACAAACTATTTTGTAAATGAGTTTAATGTGCAGGCGCACGCACTTGTTCCAGCCACTGCAGGTATCATTTGCATAAAATAATTTGTAAATGTCCATACGCGGTCTGCGGCAGCGTCACCAAGCCACGACTCCAATTTGCGATGCAGCAGCCGTGTTAATCGTGCGTTTACTTTCGTTTGGCGTTATGCGTGTCTGTGCGTCTGCACTATTTTCGTCTAAATCATTTTTCAATTTCTTAGCCTCATGCCTGGATGCTTAGGTGGCCAGACGTCCATTTGCTTGGTGATCGAGCGATCATGCTTTTGGCGGCTAATGCGCTGGCGCCTCGGCTTGTGGCGCGCGTTAAGCGTTTTGTTGGAATAACGCATAATGGTAGCTTGGAAAAGTAGTTGAGACGGGATCATATAACTACTTAACCCTCGTTGAGAGGAAATTTTCTTGTCCGCATATTCTTTTCACCTTTGAGTTGGGCCGTCAGAGGTTAAAAGTTCAAATTTATCTAGGATTTGAACTGACTACACTCTAAGCCACTTAGTTAGTAGATGCCGCTAAGTAATATTCAGTAATATTCTAAAACATCATAAACAATGCTTTTGCCATCTGTCGTTTTGTCACTTCCGTTCAATTGCCGCTAAACGTGTTTTGGAAAAGTCCTAATTTCATTTAAAACTAGTATTAAGCGAACTGACAATTAATTTTATTGGCCACAGTACCAGTTAAATTAATTACTTAAAATATAACAGCAATAACGAAAGTGCAAATGAGAGTAACATATGGCTTCGGGTGCTTCTTGTTGCGCCTCACGACTGGTTCACTTCACTTAAGCCGACATGGCTGACGTTATCTTTCAGCTACAAATTTCCCGCTAATAAGATTCGGTAACGAATTGACTTTTTTAAATAAGTGTATTTTTAATCAAATACCAGAAAGTCAATAGCTCGTTTAGGCATTTATTTATTTATTTTATCGGTTTATTCAAGCTTTATGGTTGTGTGTGTGTGTGGTGACTGTCGTGCCTAATATGGAGCAGTGTTTACCCCCAGCCGAGTAACTATCGTCGATACAATTAATTTCTGCCACAAATACTGCTTTCTAATTGTTGTTAATTGCGTCTCGTTTTCACCGACTCGCTCCCTGCAACGTAGTGGACCATAACCGGCGGCGAGCTGTATGAAGTTTAAATTGCCCAAAAATTAAACAGTTGACAAATGTTAGAAACGTGAAATTTGTACAATTAGTTCGGAAACCAATTTTCTAATTTCGTTTTCGAAAATGAAACATGCATACATACACACGTTATATATATTTTTACTGGGTTTTCATAGTTATATAATCGTAATTTTTGATACATAAAAGTACGCGAATTCACTATCCAAGCTCTTACTTCAGTATAAGTAAATAAATTGAACTGAGAGCTTGAAAAGCGTCCAATCAGACCACTTCTATTGCGATGAGATTGACTCTGCTATGAGCAACAATTCGGTGGATTCTTTCGTTTCACTCCGAGCTAGAAGAATCTCACAGTCGCAGAAGTTTTGGTTGTTGACCTGTGGTTGCTGAGCTCAATGGAGGTCCCAAGGTTCAGCGTCAGAACGCAAGAAAACATCGTCACGCTTCCAATCGTAAGGAATCGTAGCAAACTTATCGGATTTCCAATGTCTGGCGATTACGCTGTGACAGGACAAGTCTAATATGGAAGAAGCTTGCAGCTATTGCTAATGAGGTCAAGCACTTTTTGACTAGATTTCAGCGCACAGTTAGCGAGCTCAAAGGCAATATAGCAATACATCTAGTGATACCTTAACGACAACCTCCGCGGAAAAGACGTCTGGTATGCTGAAATCAGAGTTGATTGCGAGCGGCCGACAGAAAACTCCACCTCCTATCCTTCTTCTAACTTTGATCTATCCGCACCCTTTTGCCTAACGACTTCGACCCGCTCGCAAATCCCTCGCAGGTGTGTGCGGCGAGAAGGAACCGCCAGGAGAGAGTTCTGCAACGCAGTAGTCTAGATTGTAAGAAATGCTATCGAAGCGGTGGAGAATTTCGGTGTCTAATAGTATTTTTCCTCGCCAAAGATATATACACGCTTTTTCAGAGCTTTATTCAGATTTTTTTGAGAACCACGTGATTACGAAGATGTAAATTACATCAATGTCGGATTTCTACCATGATGAATCTAAATGTCTTGAATCTATGAATATTTCTCCCTTAGCTTAAGGGATCGTTTCAGCGTGAAATTTTCGAGAAATCGATTTTTTGTACATTATCGGATAGTATACACTGTAATAAACATACTCTCAATTTTTGAAATTGAAATTTAAATTATTACGGTCGCTATAGTGTCTTGTAGAAAGGGAATAGAGTGGGGAACGGAGCGAGACAATATTTAAGAACTTTTTTTCTCAGAATGGCGTTTTTCAAAACGGTTTTCACTCTCAAACGAAGAGAATCGAGTTACAACATGGAGATAACATTTCGAACGTCATTCTCTAGCGCGCCATGGAAGCTTCCTATTTTTTTCTATGCAAAAAAGAGCAAAATTCGAACTTTTTTTTAAACCGCCGTCATTTCGTCAAATTTCAAAAAAAAAAAAAAAAAAATCGTGGACCTACTAGTTAATTTCAACATTAAAAAAATCGCAAAAATCAGTGATTTTTCGGAGGGTCGCACTGAGACGATCCCTTAAGTATTGATAATTTCTAAAATATTGAGTTGTTCCTGCGAAGAAGAGACTGGCTGTTTCGAGCTTTTATCGATTTTCGGTAAGTGAAAGAGCTACTTAGTCATAAGTCCGATTTATTCCAGTCAGTATGTAAATGAAGGTCAGAATATTCAGCGGTATTTCAACTGAAGCTTAGCTGATTTAGACATTGATGTCTGTTTACTTGAATTATTGTAGAAAATACTGTCGCTCCATATATTCTACTTTTCATGAAACTAACAAGCTATGCATTTTACCGTTATGTGGTATGTAACATACATACATATGTATGCAGTTCAAAAAATGTTTTATGGAAATTTTAATATTAAGTCTGCTGTGTCAGAGAATTACAACGATTAATCATATATGAATACATATATAATATGTATATTTGCTTAGCACTGAAAAATTGAATATCACATGCAAATGGGAATAATGAAAATGTACATGAGGCTTTCAGCGTTTGTAGTTGTTATTTTGCTAATTAGCGCCTTTAAAGGGTATTAAAACGTAAAATAAGCTGTCACATTTAAAGCAAATATATTACATAGAATAATAACTTAATAAATCATAAAACAAGTTTGTTGCTATTGCGGCTATCATATTTTTACCATAATCCACTTGAAGCTTAGAAAAAGGAGTAAGAATAGTGCAATAAAAAGTAGCATTAGCCATAGACAAATTAATGCTATCAGCAACTGTATCACACAGTCGTGCGGCAAGACGGCGAAAAATGTGGCGATTAAACTTCACAGACTGCCACACGCTTCCTATGCTATGCAAGTATTCCGATGCGAGTGTGTGGTATGTGTAAGTGCATATGCACAAATGTATCGTAAGTAATGCATTGTGAGTTGCCGGGCGCCTGCAATCTTGAGTAATTATGTAAATCCATTATAACATTTGTATCCACTGCTAAATGTGATGACAATTGAGCCGCTGTGGACTGGTGGGTTTAGTGGCAATTTAATAAGAAAATATTGCTGGAACTCATTATAATGCGGACATATGTATGTATATGCATATGTAGGTGCAAAAGCATGTTTACGCGCGTGCTGGCCATATTTTGCAATGTAGCCTCATTGCTCGCTTAAAGTTGGTGAAATATTTGCCAGCGCTTCGGATACTCGTTTGTCGCTTCGTAGATATTTAATATGAAGTTATGCCATTTATTTGGATTAAAGCTAAAATCATCGCTATTAGAACTAGTTTGCTTTAAATTATGAAAATATTGTCATTATTTAGGTTTTACAGCCATTATTTTTATGCCAAAAGATTAGTGTGCAACTCACGACAGCTACAAAATGGAATAGCGCAACTTTATTTCGTGTTTTGGCTTTCAATTTAGAACATTAAAAAAATATTATTTTGTTAGCGGAGAGCAGTAAATACTTAAAATTTGCATTTGTTGAAGGACTATCAAGCAAAAAATGCTAAATTGGTGTATTTACGTGAATTATTTAGTTGTGTCTTAACTCGATTTCGTCCTTTATTGCTAGTGCCCACAGTTGTATGGCTGCTAAATAAACAAATGACACGAATTTTCGACCCTGATATCCAACAATACTTCCTGTTGCTGCTAACGACCAGCATCTATTGCCTATTCTGCAAAAGCATATACTGTTATACTTGCCATAAATTGTCTGCTTTGCCTCTGACTGTGCAAATTTTTTTATACTCTTCACTAAACCCACTATTTCCTGGTGCAAATACTGAAGAGTACACAACAAAACATCCATTAGAACGTTTACAAGTCTAGGCTTGTTGTGCCTTACAGATTTGTCACTTGGACGCCCGCTGCTAGGTAATCAGCCAACAAACCCCATTCAAATATGTAGCTGACTGGCAACAATGTCGAGTGACAGTTTGCTTGACATAAAATGGGGAAACACAAATCATTTATTTGTGCTTAACTTGCTCACAGTCCCGAATCATATAGTCGCGAAAATTAGGAACAAAGTTTGTCTAAAAAGTGCTGGCAGGCGGCATGAGGCGACAGTGGGTTTGGTAAGTGTTGTCCAAAGGAAAAGGAACCGCTTTTGCAAGTTAGAAAATTGAAACCTTCTAAAGAATGAAGAAAAAATATATGTTGGGATTCTGACGCAGTTTAATAATAATACATTTCATGACATCCTGGTAGTTGGAAAGCATTTTTTCACAGTCGTTAACGCGACGCTGTTGTTCGAAAAAAATGTTTGAGTGATCTTGGAACAAATCGTGCTTTCACTTTTCTTAGGCCCAAATTAACTTTCATAAGAGTTTTCACTGATCCTTCCGACCTTACGATATTCCAACGATGCCAGTTAGATTTTTGATTATTAATCCTCGATTCTCAAGTACAAATTCTTCTATTTTATTGACGTGTTGATTATCAGTTGATGTTAATGGTTGTCCTGCACGTGGTTCGTCGACAACACGTTCTCGACCCGCTTTGAATAATTTCTAGCAATCAAAAACAGTTGCACGCGACAAAAAATTATCATCGAAGGATTTCCATCATTCTGAATGTCTCTGCACCAGAAATACGATTTCGCACACAAAATTTGACGGAACTTCTTTAATTAAAAAGTCTTACTATTTTTTGTCCACAGTACTTGATTATCATGTGATTTGATCAAATAAGGTCAATCCTATATACATATATATTATTTTATTATTTTATTATTTATTCTATTTATATATTTTACGCAAAACTTAGTACAAAAATTCTGAATAAAAACAATCAAAATGTCCAGTAGATAGCTACAAAGAAAAAAAGTCCGAAGCTCCGATAAAAGTATGAACTAAAGAAAGAGAGTGAGTCTTAGAAGATAAAAATGTCCATTTCACTCTTTATACTTTGTGGTGACTAACTCGAAATTATCTATTTTCATTCATACTCGCCATAATAGTAACTGAAATAAATTCAAATAGTAATGACCACTGATGAGTATCAACATTGTTACAGCCAAAGGGACATTGATGCTTTATACATGCTCTTTTTTTGTTGCCATATGCCATTATAAGCTACCACGGAGGAAATAAACAATTAATTTCGTTTTTTCTTTTGGCTTCAAATTCACCCAATAAGCAAAAATTTTCTAAAATATGTTTGATAAAAATGACTGCCTTTCCTTTGCAGTATGTTTCTGTGACAATATGTTAAAATTACTTAAAGAAAGAATAGCTAATTTGGTTTAAAACAAGAAAAATAAACTTAATTCCGATTGTTCATTTTGTATGGCAGCTTTATGCTATAGTAGTTGGTTCTTCACGATTTTTTCGTATATTGTATTATTCTCTTAGACAATAACCCCTGCCAAATTTCGTGAAGATACCTCATCAAATGAAAGCATGGAAAATGCAAGCACTCGAATCCGATCGTTCAGGGTGTATGACAGCTATATGATATAATGATCCGATCTGAATAATTTCTTCAGAGATTCCACTACTACTTTAGGCTATAACTCTTGTCAAGTTTCGTGGAGATATCTCGTATGAATGAACATTTTTTTAAACAAGCACTTGATTTTCACCTTTGAGTTTTTATGGTAGCTATAAGCCATAGTGTCCGATATCGGCGTTACTGACAAATGAACATCTCTTTGGGGAAAAAAGAATGTGTTAAAATGTTCAGCTCGATATCTTAAAACCCATTGGGTTTACTGGGATACGACTTTCTATACATGCAACAACCCTAACAATCGCTTTTATATATACATGTACATATGTACGCAAGTATATATGTACACTAACGAATATTTGTCTAATGAAAAAGTGCGGTTGATAATTTGTCAAAGCTCAATTGTGTCCGAAATGCGCGCTCCTCTGTCATGTAAACTCAATTTAAATTAATAGAAAATATACAAGCATGCCAAAATGCTATAATCAGATGCTGCTATGAAAAAATAATCGGAAAAAACCTTAAAGATAAAAATAAAGAAAAAAGTCTTCAAAAACTGGGCACGAGCTGTGCGTATTAACTTCGCTTTTGGTGAATGAAAATACCTGTGAATGAATGTGAGCGGACAGACCGAGTGAATGAACGCAAGGTCCACGAATCGACTAGGCTTGTCTTGGCTAATATGGCAAAGAGGCATACAGTGTAGTCGTGTTGCGAGCGATGGTGCTCAAATAGAGGTACAAACAAGCAGACACACGAATCTAGAAATTAATAACTTAAGTACCTAATCCAATCAATCAAACGAAAAATCACCATCGAACAGGCGCACACACACGCAGATGTACATGTAGGTATGAATATTTGTGTGTATGTAAATATGTATATATAAAAATACGAAATTCAAAATACAATACTTATAATCTTGATTTTGATTATGGAGCACAGAGGGTAAAAGGTGTGCTAAAATTTGTCGAGTTGAGGAAGAATATATTATAATAGAGTATTATTATACAAAATATAAATATATAACATTTATAGAATTCAGAAATAAAGTAAAATAAAATTTTTGAAATATTTTAAACATTTATTTTTAGAACCTTGAACTAAAATTTCAGTAAATGACGATAATTTGAGAAATTTTCCCAAACATTGTGCTCTTATAGTAGAAGTGGTTGACATGTTACCAGTCAATAAAGAAATTATTATAATTTTTTAATAAAAATTTATATTTTTATTCCCAAAACAGACATTTTCAGCACACTGTGCAGCGCTGGCTGGCTGCGGGCGTGTATTCACAAACTTATCGATACAAACAGTTAAAAATAAATCTCTCTCTGGGCTATAAGCCGCGGGACTGTTACCACGGTACAATTCTACATGCGCTCACAATGTACATTCACACACATAAACACACACACACATACAAACACATGCCAATATGGACTTTGGCAATGCGTGGCTTGTGATTGTGGCATCAAAGGGAATCAAAGTTACACTGAAAAAGACTAAAAAGCAACCACGGATATGCCCATCCCAAAAATTATTAATACGACATAAGAGTTAAGGTAATTTTTTTTTGGTTTTGCTTTTATACTGTTTTTTGTTGTTATTTTTATTTATTATTTTTTACTCAAACAGTGTAACCAAGATCTTGCACACCAACACAACCTAACGTAAAAGTAAAGAATGAATAAGCGCTTGCCACAAAAATGACATAACTCAAGATAGTGTTGTTTAGATGATGTTGTTGAGCAATGATGCTTTATTCGTTGGTAAATTAATCAGTATACTAATATAAAAATAGAAATTTGATACTCATATTTAGATATATTTATGTTTACACAAATTAAAATTATACAAAATTTTTATTATTTTTCTCATAAAAAAACTTTTTAGTTACGATAATATTAAAATTAACAGTTTTATAAGTGAAATAGAAGGCAAAAGACTGAACTTCGACAATAACCAACACATATTCTGTCGTAACCCAAACAAACCTTGCGAGCTGACAATGAAATAATCCAAACGCAAAACGAGAACCCAAAGAAAGCATTGAAATGGATGTGCTCAATACTTGTGTTTTGTGTATATTTTTAACACTTTAAGCGGTTATATGGGATTTATTAAATTCTACAACATCTCTAAAATATTTTCCTAAATTTTCTAGGTGATCTGAGTATTAGTTTCGGAGATACAGCTTTGAGTACTTGTGCACTTTAGCCTAAATGTCACGTAATAAATTTTGTCGAAATCGGTTTGTCAGGTCTCGAAATATGGGATTTCACCAAAAAGTGGGCGGCGTCACGCCCATCGTCCAATTTTAACAGCAGCAAAGTTCTCCTGCCATTTCGTTGGAAAGGTCTACAGATATCAAATTAAGTCGAGTAGTTCTGTTCAATAGGTCTAATATTTAATCTTTCTTACAATGCGAAAATTTTCCCCAATGGACTCTCATTTGCAATTGCGGGCATAACTGTAGCCTCGGGTGCTTGTTTTTCAAATATAATTTTATGATTTGTAAAATTATAGTAGGACGAACTCATAACCCTACTTTCTTCTTCCTCTTTACTGGCGTAGAGACCGCTTACGCTATTAAAGCCGAGTTAACAAGAGCGCGCCAGTCGTTTCTTCTTTTCGCTACGTGGCGCCAATTGGATATTCCAAACGGAGCCAGGTCCTTCTCCACTTGGTCCTTCCAACGGAGTGGAGGTCTTTCTTTTCCTCTGCTTCCCCGGCGGGTATTGCGTCGAGTACTTTCAGACCTAACCCTACTTTACTGAGTAATATATGATATCAGACGATGTCTAAAAAGCGAGAAAAACCGCATTAAGATGATGGAAAATTCATTTATAAGTTGTCTAGAAATTGATAACGTTAAATTTTCAAATATTTTTTTCACGATTATCAATTCAGGTCTCCACATACGTGGCTCGATTCAAATATAAAGAAAATTCTATAAAATAAAAGAAGAGTTCTATGGAGAAGTGGAGTTGGATATTAGAAAAGATCGCTAAGTTAAGATTTTTAGTTTAAAGCAATCTCACTGTACAGCAACATCATCTGGCCACTTCCTCTCCCATCCATTTTGACCGAGTTGTCAGTTAAGTTTGCTCACTGTCATTTTGTCGGTGATGTTGCGTTGTGATTTTTTTGTTGTCTCTTCTATGCTATTGTTGTAAATATACATATGCATGGTTTCTACTTCCTTCTTGTTTATTTTCTTAAATGTTGCCTCTTGAATGGCTTAGCACGCGCCTTAAATAAGAAGTCAGCACCCAAGCCAATCACACACACACAAATATACTACCGTCTTTTGCGGCTTCAATATTTATGTTGTTTTGTGCTACATTTTCTGGTTGTGTTGTTTATTACACAATTTTGTTTTGCATTTTATTTTGCTTAAAAGTCGTTTATAACAACAAATTAGTAACATTATGTGTTTTGGTGAAAAATACCAAAAAATATTATTAATTTTGAAAATGGCAGGGGAGCTAGAGAAATGAAAATGGGGTAATTGCGTTTAAATTAGTTTATTCTAATTGTGGTCTCAATAGAAATATAACTGGTGATCCCAGTAGAGGTACTTTTTTCAATAGTATTTTTGACAGATCACGCGTGAGTCGTATCGATCGGTATCTTTCGCAGCAACTTGGACTGACGCATGGAACGACTTGGCTTATTTTATGTCGGGACCTTACATTGAAAGTGTACAAAATACAGCTTGTGACGTCGCGCGATTTTCCCAAGCGACATCGTTTCGCTCTAGGGGCTCTTGAAAAGTTGTAAAAAGATCCGACGTTTTCGAGCCAAAAGTTGTTCAGCGATGAGGCCCATTTTTGGCGCAATATGTAAACAAAAAATAACGGTTTGGTGTGGTTTGACGGCCGGTGGAATCATGAGTAAAATATTTCTTCAAAAATGATGCAGGTGAGAACGTAATCGTCAATGGCGACCGTTCCCGCGACAGATAGCGACTATTTGATGCCTGAAATTGAAGCTCGCGATCTCGGAGACATTCCGTTTTAACACGACGGCGCCACTTCCCACACATTGCATCAATCAATGGATTTATTGTGACAATACTTCGGTGACCACATAATTTCACGTTTTGGGCCAGTCGATTGGCCACCATGAGATATCACACTGTTTTTTCCTGTGGGGATATGTTAAGTCTATGCAGCAATCCCTCATCTATTCAGGGCTTGGAACAAAACATCACTCGTTTAATTCGCCAGTTACCAGTAGGAATTCTCGAACGAGTCATCGAAAATTGGGATGGACCATCAGAGACATTACCGGGACCAACATTTGAAAGCGATAATCTTCAAAAAATAAGTGCCAAAGAATGTTCTTTCGAATGATTTATTATCATTCCCCATTAAATTTAAAGTTTAAATAGATCACCCTTTATAAATGATCATCGTGATAAGGTGAGTTGATTTAACCATGTCCATATGTACATAAATACGCGAACTAGCCCTTGAGTTTTTAGGATACCTATCTGAAATTTTCTATTTCTTCCCAAGAAGAATTTCCTATTGTTCGAAGGCCGATATCGGGCTACTATAACACATAGCTATCATAAAAGCCAAAGGTTTAAAGTCAAGTATTGAAAACTTTATTAATTGACGAGTTGTTTTTATGAAATTTAGCACAAATTTTTCCCGAAAGCAACACTACAATCTCCGAATAAATTTTTCAAATCGAACTACCGTAAAATATAATTGCCATATAAACTGAGCGATCAAAATGTAGTTCTCGAATAGAAACATTTTGAATGTGAAAGGTATTCTGACGACTAGTTCAGTCGATTTTTTCCCTTATGAAATCACAGGAATGATATTCGGTTGTTCACTAAGCAATATACATATTTATCATTTCCTTATATAAGCCCCAGCGAGTCAAAACTTAGACACCTACAATTCTTAACTATCATCAACGCATTTATTTTGCTGGCTATTTATACCGCTACGTATAAAAGACCGCGATAAATATATGCATGTGTACATATGGATACATGTTAAATAGTTAATACATAAAACACGTGTAACTGCCTTAAATTGTTGACCAGCGTGGCGAGTGTAACCAAATGCGGCGCCATTTTTCCCGCACAGCAGGCCGCGCACAAGATCACTGCACCGAAACTACGACAACAAACATTGCACACACCGCGTTGCTGGTGCGGATTTGAGCAATCGTGCGCGCACAGATTATTTACACTTGCACCTGTTGCCGCCACGCATGCGCCGCTGCTGGAGCGAACGCTTGCCGCTAAACTCCAGGCGACAACTACATGCATTGCCGACAATTCGACTACCAATTTTTCTTTGCCAGTTGCAGTGCCGCTTATTTGTTGTTGTTGTTGTTGTTGTGCAGCTTGCCACACTTACAACGCTCTTATCGTGCTTACAATCAGCGGCGTCGATCGGTTATCAGCGACATTTCGCCTAATGACGGTGAGAAAACGCTTTAGCAGCTCGCCAGCCGCCGTCCACCAGCCGGCCACCAGCTGTGCGTCTGCGGTCGATTTGTGCTCCGCACCACTGCCAGCGTATATAGAGCGTCGTTGTTGCTGCTGCGCCAGCCACAGTGCCAGCTAGTTTACTCCCGCTGGTGGGCTCTGCAAACGCGCAGCCAATATAAATATTTTGAATTTGAATTATTTCCAGCTTTCATTAAGCAATTAATTTGACTTCGTTTATGAGTTTCGTTTTGTTTTTGTACAAAACAAAAATGTTTTAGATTTTATGACGCTTCTGCTAAATTGTTATGCTTATCGAAGCGATTTATTTGATTTTGTCTCTCAGTTCGTGAAAGTCATTAATGAAAAACACGCTAAGTATGTCGAGATTTCATCGGAGCATAATATTTCAAGATGGCTTAATTGTTTCGATAATTTGATGGTGAAATCAGTGGCGGTTATCCAAATTCTTGCTGGCTCTATCTTCAATTAGCTTTTATTGGATTATTATCAAGATTTTGTAATAGTCTATTTGAAAGTCAATTTTCATTTTTATACAGTAGTGTTTAAAATATTAATCCTTAGCTGTTGTTCAAGTATTTTGATTACATTTGCAAGAGGTAAGGGATCATTACCTACCCTATCTTACCCTTCTATATTTATGGATTTTTCAAATGGGATAGCAAAGGCGTGATAACTATTTTGCCGAATTTGGTAGAACAGAGGCGAATACATAAAAACAAGAAGGGTCATAAAGTCTATTGTTTGAATCGAAAACATTATATTTATTTATGAGTCTAAGAATCTGTTGGAATCTCTCCAATTTTATCAAATTTTCAACAGGTCTAGTGATGATAATTTTAGACTCATCTCAGTAAAAATTCGTTTCATGATAATCTGGCAGTTGGAATGCATTATTTCACGCAAGACGACGCTGGTTTTCGAAAAAATTGAGTGATTTTGGAAGCAATCGTGCTTTCATTTTTCTTTTGCGCAAATGATCTTTCAAAGATTCTCAGTTTAAATTCCGAAATGAACATTTGTTTACGAGCTACATGGATCACGTGATTAGATTAGGTTCACAGGAGGACTTTTTTGTCGCCGAAACCGGTTTTTGTGGGCGAGGGGATGACGAGGAAAGGCGAAAGGCTCGGGTGACACAGTAGGTGTTTCTGTTCGCAACAGCTTGCTTTTACGCAATTCGGCGTGCTTTTGCCTTTTGAAAGTTCTTTTATAATAGCAATTGAGCCCTAGTTTCAAAAGAATATTTTCATTTTATACGGAAATTTAAAATTATGTATAATATATCTTTCGTATGTAATATGTGAAAAATATGTAGGCAAATATGCATAATATAATAGAAATATTGAAATGAAAATTGTCCGAATCCAGTTGTCGCACTCTTGCCAATGAATGCAATGAACGACATCAAAAGAGAATTTGCCGAAATTGAGCGACAAAAATATTCGTCGTCAGAACGCAGTCTTATGTAACTTTCTGTATACTAGTATGTATATATGTGTATGTTCCAAAGAACGTTAAGTGAACAAAGCGATTACGTGCTTTGCCCAAACCTCGAGAGAGTGCAAATATGTCTCTTCAAACATTAAAGCGAAAATCTGTAGTAAGATATCCTTAATGCGCTCTGAAATCTAAAATAGAACTACATGCAGTAAAGAAGGGCTTTTTCATTGAATTTTTTTGACAGAAATATATATTAAGAACATATCACGAATTATTAAGTTGAATTATTCTGAATTACGTTGCAAAGAATAACGCGAAAATGGCAATAATGCAAGAAAAAGACAGCTGTATGATGTTTACACACTGGTTGTACCTGCTTATCTAAGACTACAGCTGTAAGACAAATGGTTAACAGTAATTTCGTCATTAAGGACTCTAGCACCAGCAGGTAGCGGAAAGAAACTTCCTTAGAATCAAAGCATACATTCTTAAAATAATTAAAGGAAATGCCTAAAACTTTCGACTGTCAGTATATAAATAGAGAATTTCAATCATTTAAGGATCAAAATACGACAACTACTGGCAGAAGCAACATTTCAATGAAACGCTACTCTCCCGAAACATTGAACAACTATCGTTAAAGCCTCTTAGAATATAATATTAATTTTTTTAATATTACATAATATTTTACATCCTGTTCAGCGCCGGAAATGGACGATTTATATGAACTTTCGGATACTGAATCATATGCTTTATCAGATTTCGAATTAAATTCATCAGCCACGCTAAGTGCATCGGAGAGCAGCATGTCAGTGGATTCGGAATTTTCGTTGCCCTCGGATTATGAGGATTACACCACGTGGGAAGAGGTTTATGAAATATCCAATGAACCGCCTGATGATAGTCCCGATCCACAGCCAGCTGCAGAAGCACAATCAGTAAATAATTTACAAGCGTTGCTGGCATATGTGTGGACTCGAGTGTGGAAACTATATTAATTTGGACCGTCTCCTTAGTGCCAGTAAGCGTGCAGCTGGCTGGAAGCTTCTAAATATTTATAGTTTTATTCATTTAGCGTGTTTTAAGAATATACTTGAATTCAGTCTTGAAAATATTGATTTGATAATTAAGATTCTGGAAATCTGCTTGAAATCTTACTAATATATAGGGAAGAAAAGAAATCACTAACTGACACTTTTGATGAAAACATGGAAATATGCGATAATTTAGACAACATTTAATGGAAATTTATAGATTCATAAAAAATGTTAATGAGTTAATACTGTTAATGAAAACATGAAATAAATACATCACGCAAAAAACCGTGAATAGTTTTGTTAACATTTCTATCACAAAGTGCTATTCACTGTTTTGCCTTCACACCGAAAAAAGTGGTATTTCCACATCTCCTGGTATTACCAGATGTTGCGTATTTTCCTTTCAGAGAAACTAACACATACATACCGTGCTACTCAAAAGTCATATGCGTAAGAAAGAGATCAACGATTGCACGCATGCGAAAGTTTCGGTTATGTTTGCTTAAGAAAATCAAAAATTTTAACAGATATTCGGTTAATAACCCGTGACTTAACCGATAGTTGGTTTGCGTGGTAGCACCCAGCTAAGTTTCCAAACCTAAAACTTATTCTTTATTACTTCGAAATGAAATAAATGCATTTTAATATAATCCTTAATTCCCTCATAAAACATATTGAACGTACTTTTGCGTGTTATGATTTTTTTAGTTAAAAAATTAACCAAAATTTTTACTCGGAGAGGAAAAAAGATGTTTCTAGAACTAACTACATACATATGTCGTACATTTTTTCTCTCTTATGAACTCAATGAAGGAAAATGGAAGAAGCCGGAAAAGAAATCACATTTTTTTTTTGAATTTTCGAGTAATTCTTTTCTCTCTCCACGATATTTAAACTAAAAAAAAGTCTGCAAAACTCTTCAAAGATTTTCGTATAATTCTGCTTCTTTTTTAATTTGGAAAGTGAAAAAAACGTCAACGTCCAACGTTTCGTTTGGTGTTTGAGCGCTGTTGGTCGCAGTTAATTTGTATCACTTGAAATCAATTTACCCTTACCACTTACCGTAATTTAATTTAATGTCTATCGAACCACCAACAATGCTCGTTGCGCTTCAAAGGCTAGTACACATAGCATATGGTCAAAATAATCTTTAAAATTAACATACAAAATGTGAAAAGAGAAATGATAACAACTTTAAAATGGAGCACTTATTGACAGTTTTGAGCCACAACAAAAGATTTGCTTATCAGAGTGCATAGCCGACGAACCAACTGGGAGGTCCGCGCTTAGGAATCCCAGGCAGTTAACCAAACTAAAGCGAGCACATAACAAATGGAAATGTAACAATCACATAGAGAACACGAAAACATTGTATTATTACAAACATACTCGTAAATATTTATGGTTGTATTTGTAAGAAATGGATTTGTGAACAATTCGATTGCCTCGCGGCGGCCACCAACAAATTAATGACAGCCAGTTGGTGTGTACAAGCATCTCGTATGTGTGTTAATGTCAAAATGCGCCAATTTAAATGTCAAACTGCATTCAAGCATACATAAACATACACATACATATATCTGACATATGTAAAAAAAGTCAGAGTGAAAACATCAAATTTATGGCGTTAGAAATTATAATGCCTGAACAAATCTTGCCTTCAATAGAGCCATTCGTGTGCAACTCCGTTGTTCTACATGGTGTATCGGGGACCCGGGAAGTGAGCCACATTCTTTGATAAACAATCAGTAGCAAGAAGAAAAAACTGGCTTGGCTTTGCGCATGCGCGGCCAGCATCCAACATATTCGAGTATTTGTGGTGACTAGCAATAGAGCATCGCCACCAGCATCGTTGCAGCTTCAGAAATCCATTAAAATGCAATAATTTATGATTGCATTGTGGACATTTTGCTTCGAACCAACAACATACCTGTACATATAAGCGCATAGAGAAGAGTGTTCGCTAGCGAAAGAGCTTGAAGCGCTTTACACCAGCTTTTGTGTGGTTTAAGCTTTATTGTTGTTATTTTATCGCGCTCAAATTGTAAAACGTATGTCTGAAAGTTTACTATAATAGTGATTTTCGAATTACATGCTAGTATATACCACATGTGGGATCCGCAAAACAAATCACTTTTGAGGAAATTTTGTAACATTTTATGAAAATGTGTCCAGATTCTGCTTATTTTCGAACGATTGTTTTATATGCCATTTAAGAGGCATATCACCGTTATAAGTTATAATAATAATATGATATAGTATATACATATATAATATTGGGTAGTCGAAAAAGTCTTTTCGTATTTCTTATCAAACTTCAACTTATTTTTTTTTATTTATAATAATAAATAAATAAACAAAAATGTAAAATTTTGGCCGACCACTTTTCTGCTAGAGACATTATTCCATCAGTGTAAAACTTTCATCAGCGTAAATCGAAATTTCGAAATTTCCCGAACGGAAGCGAGAGAACCATTGCTAAGCTACACGAACTGATACAGCATCGTCTCCGTAAACTTCACAAATTTCATTGGTTGCTTGCGTGGCATTCTTCTCTTTTTATAAAAAATTTCAAAATATAGCGAATTCTTTCATTATTTTCACTCACTTTTTGAACAGCGGTAACTTCTTTCAACTTCCTCGAATTTTATTTTTTTGGTTAAATGAAGCTTAAAATCTCACTTTTCCAACACTATATGGTATGATACAATATGATTGGTAGCACTAGGGATATACGACTGCAACGACATCTATTGACAAATACGAAAATACTTTTTCGACTACCCAATAATTTATAACAGCTCTGTTCGATTCATAATTTCTCGGCTAGCTATGTTCCTCTTGTTAAAAAATTACATTTGAAAAGGACTGTTTCACTTAGCGAGTTGAATTCGTTGAAAGAGAGTAATTTCGAGTATAAAAGTAACGTTAAGGGCAAGCATTATGGCTATGTTAGTGACAGGTTGTATCCCAAGTGCTGCCAAACTGTTTGGACATATGATACAATGTGATCGATTCGTAAGTCTTCAAAGTTTATGGAATCGTTAGTATATTAACTGTACAATATTTAATAATTTCCCTTCGTAAAGTGTTTCATAACTCAAAAATGCATTACGACATCAATATTTGTGTGTCTGGTATGTTAATGAGTAGTATTTAATAAAAAGCGACCAGTTCGATTCCTGTCTTAAGCCATAATTAACGCCACAGAACGAGACCGAGTAATCTTTAAACCTTTTAAAATACCTTAAATTATAATATACAAGTGAAACGATAGTGTTCATTAATTTTTCACGCGCTTATCTCTTAAGCGTTTCATTTGGAATGTTCGACATGCAGCAGACATTGAAGTCACCAGGTAAATTGACATAAAACGGCATGTTTTCAGAGTCTTCAGAGCAAATACATGTAGCTGCCCAAAACATAACCATTATACCTAAGCAATATAACCACATTGGTAGAGCGGGCAGTAGAAGGGCGAGGTGGAAAAAATGCGTTCGCTTTTAAAATCAAGACACATTCAAGATCTTTATGGTGCGTAATTAACGCCAAACTCACCACCACCGCCAACAACAAGCACAACAGCATCATCTTCATCAATAGCGCAGTGAACGTACAGCGTTGCTGGCGCAAAGGAGCAAATCGTAAAAGAGGCTTGGTGTGAAGTGATTACCTGCATTCGCACGTGCGTCAGAAGTGACAATTTTATGCCCATTCAAAAGAATTGTTCGACATGCTGCGACATGAGGTCAACATTACCCCAGTCAACCTTTATATTTATGTATAAGCACATGATCGTGTGCCATATAAGGATGCACTGATGCGTGTGTGTGTTGCCATCTATGGAATTTGGTTGTTTAACGCATCGAAAAAATGTAAACATATGTATATTTATACATACATGATTTGATAGCAGGTAAGAACCACGCAGGCGAAGTAGAAGGCCCGCATAAGCTACCGCAGAACTAGTTAAAGAAGGATAGTGCCACATATGGTTCGCTAACAAAGGCATTCGATCCAGTTAAAATAACGTAGTGGTTTGATTAAGTCTTTATATAATTTTTATCTATCATATTTTATGTTCTTTCTATTTCTAATTGGGGGCCACACTCTGTGCCTACTCTCATTCCAAACAACTTGAAATTTTCTGAGTCGGATTTTACACTGCCTAACTTGGCTAATTCCAAATAATGTCGACTGACGTCCGAAAATTTCACCACGTAAGCGTCAACTGCAATATATCACTTGTGATTACCTTGTGATCTTGACCTTTTCACAACGAAGTGCTAATATTAACCCCATTTTACTTATCATGAGAAATTACTGTCGTTCTTTGCAAGCTCTTATTGTTTACTAGTCCTTGCCCAGATGTCATTAATAGTGAGGCTAGCTATTCCTTAACCAATCTCAAGTACACAAGCAGCGAGCACAACATTCTAAAGAATTAAATATAAAAAACATTTAAGAAAGTTAAGTGATCCAGAGAAAACTGACCTCTGTTATAATTGAAACTGGCAACAACTGCTTGAGAAAGCAGTTTATCTGCAAATTGATCTATATTGGCTTCCATATTGTTCATACAGGTCGTGGTTTTCGGTTGAATTGACTTAGTACAGTGTACTCATCCACATTCTCATTCTTGTGTTCACACAAAACCGTACATGAGATTTAGTCACTCACTCCTGCACATAATATTCTTTATATATGTAACTCTAATATACATATATACACATCCTTTTTCCTTCGTCCCATTTTACGCTTTGTTTATTATGATCTCAACTGTGTCAGTTATGAGCAACGGAGAATGCCAATAAAACGTTTATTATCGCGTGGATAATAGAATGGAATGATTATAAAGAGAACCACCGTCTTACATACTTACATATGATACATAAATACTAAAATTTTTATTTTATGCGTCATATGGAATCTAGTTTTTCCATATTTTCAAACAAAAACAAAATAAATGTGATATGAAGGACGGATGGAACCCGAAACTTAAAAAACACAGTTAAATGCAAAACCAGAGAAGAAAGAGCTTAATAAAGAGAATCTGTCGTGTTTTTTTAAACATCAGTATCTACAAAGAATTTTTCGAAGCGGGATTGTCCGCATAGACTTTGGACTTTACATATTTCCTCATAAGAAATCCTTACGGTGCGATATCACATTATTACAGACGATCTTGGTGACTGATGATTCTACCGGTCCACACCAAACCGATATTTTTTTTCTCTCTCTTCAGGTTGCCCTTCGTCCCAAATGCAATTTGGTTGTTTACATGCCCATTGAGTCTGGCTTCGGGCCTCATCGCTGAACAAAATTTGGCTCGAAAACATCAGATCTTCTTGGAGCTTTTCAAGAGCGCATAGCATTCAGCGGCTTCAGTTCTTAAACAATTTGTGTTTTGTATGTTTTATGTTATTTAAGATCTCGACGTAAAATGTGCCAAGTCGTTCCATAGGTCAGTCCGAGTTAGTGCTAACAGCGCCGAATCGACTTTCCACGGTTTTCGTGTACACTCTCAGCTATGGCTGCTATATTCTTCACTGCGTACTGGACGTGGTCTATTTGGTCGAATATTATTCAATAATGAATTCTAGGTCTCAAAATGTAGGGATATGGTGATGCGTAGGCCGATTACGTTGACCAAAAAAAAATGTGAATCAAAATGTCTTTTTTCTTTATTATAAAAGTAAAACCTCATAAAAATATTTATGAACATATATCCAATAGGCCAGTTATATTCCTACAGTGATCGCATTAAATGCGCCACATGAAGTGAAAACATTAGCAGATCCAAGCAATGATTGGCTACTGTAAAGTAACGCTGCGACACTGCAGCTCACAGCGATCGGCTGCCGGTGGAGCTGCGCTACATATGCAGCCAAATAAATAACAAGTAAGAAAGGGCTAAGTTCGAGTGAACTCGAATATTTTATACTCTTCCCACTTGCAAAGACCAAAGACCGGGAAATTGCTTCAGGAGTAGGCGACTCTAGTATTGAAGCGATTTTATCTATTCTTGCTTACACCACAATAAGGTTGATATACGCGGTTTAAAGTCACCGGGAAGTTCAAAAATCTTTATATTAGGTATATGGGGTCTCAGGGAGGTACTGACCTGATTTAATCCATTTTTGATACACGGAGATACTATTATCAGGAAAAGATTATCTCTGAATTTTAATTATATATCCTATAAATTGACCGATATTTTCGGTAAAAATCAAAGAAGGATACTGGGGTCCACATATTCGGCACCTAGGCGCTTGAACAGTTTTGGTTGTACTTGGACAATTTTGGTCATGTGGTGGCATACTTCAAGGGCACTATTCTTGCAGAGTTTTATCTCGTTGCATAAATTCTTTCTTGATTTGTATACCGCAAAGTTAAAGAATCAAATGGAATTTAAATATGTGTTATATGGGAAGTAGGCGTGGTTGTAGTCCGATTTCGCCCATTTTTGCACGGATACGTAGGAACGTGAAAGGAATGTCACATATAAAATTTACTTAAAATCGGTCGGGCGGGTTCTGAGATATGTGGTTTCACCAAAAAGTGGGCGGTGCCACGCCTATCGTAAAATTTTGAACCCGGCTCCCTTAAAGCCCTCTCATACCATCTCGAGGATCTCTGGTGCTCAGTCACTGACGTATCGTACTTTTAGTACCTTTTAAAAGTACCGTAATATGGTGAGTACACGGGGTTACCTTTCGATTTCATCCACCACCACAGTCTCGAAAGGGAGACTAAAGAGATTTGTCGTGAGCAAATTTTGTTATTGTAGCTAAAGTGACTTAGGAGGTATGTACATTAACCCAAATAGAGGGCGGGCCACGTTAGGTGAACAAACAAATTATACTCTGCAGCAACAGGTTGCAAGAGTATAAATATAGTAACGGGTGATTTTTTTGAGGTTAGGATTTTCATGCATTAGTATTTGACAGATCACGTGGGATTTCAGACATGGTGTCAAAGAGAAAGATGCTCAGTATGCTTTGACATTTCATCATGAATAGATTTACTAACGAGCAACGCTTGCAAATCATTGAATTTTATTACCAAAATCAGTGTTCGGTTCGAAATGTGTTTCGCGCGACAAATTTTGTTCAGCGATGAGGCACATTTCTGGTTGAATGGCTACGTAAATAAGCAAAATTGCCGCATTTGGGTGAAGAGCAACCAGAAGCCGTTCAAGAACTGCCCATGCATCCCGAAAAAAATGCACTGTTGGTGTGGTTTGTACGCTGGTGGAATCATTGGACCGTATTTTTTCAAAGATGCTGTTGGACGCAACGTTACGGTGAATGGCGATCGCTATCGTTCGACGCTAACAAACTTTTTGTTGCCAAAAATGGAAGAACTGAACTTGGTTGACATGTGGTTTCAACAAGATGGCGCTACATGCCACACAGCTCGCGATTCTATGGCCATTTTGAGGGAAAACTTCGGACAACAATTCATCTCAAGAAATGGACCCGTAAGTTGGCCACCAAGATCATGCGATTTAAACGCCTTTAGACTATTTTTTGTGGGGCTACGTCAAGTCTAAAGTCTACAGAAATAAGCCAGCAACTATTCCAGCTTTGGAAGACAACATTTCCGAAGAAATTCGGGCTATTCCGGCCGAAATGCTCGAAAAAGTTGCCCAAAATTGGACTTTCCGAATGGACCACCTAAGACGCAGCCGCGGTCAACATTTAAATGAAATTATCTTCAAAAAGTAAATGTCATGAACCAATCTAACGTTTCAAATAAAGAACCGATGAGATTTTGCAAATTTTATGCGTTTTTTTTTTTTTTAAAAAGTTATCAAGCTCTTAAAAAATCACCCTTTATAAAGTGGTAAATGATAAGTGATTGCGGGGTATTATGGCGCTTTATGCAACAACGCCTAGCAGAAATTGTGCAAATAAATATTGACGTTTGAGTATAAAGAGCGCACTCGCTGGGTCTCCACTAGCTCGCACTCACATATTTACATATATGTATGTGTGTATAATAACGTGCCGCACAGCGCTCCAGCTGCCACACCGTGTTACGCTGCGCCAAGTCGTAATTACTAGTGTGCATGCGGCATGCGGCATGCTGCTGAGTGTTATTTAAGGCCGCAGCTAGCAAAAAGTAAATAAAGTGACGAGAGCGAAAATACAACGAAACAAAAGACTGAAACAACAAACTGTAAACAACTTGGGCATCACGAGTGCTGGCGGTAAATGTTGCACGTTGGTGATGGTGTGGCAGCTTGGCGAAAACGTGTTGGGTGGTTGACAGTGCCAGCGACACAAACAAGCGCACCAGAAAAGAGCTGTGCCCAATACCTAGATATGCCCGCAGAGTTTACTGCTCTTGACCGCCTCTTCAGCTGCTGCTTACCTTTTCATTTTGCTATTGTTGTTGTTTTTGCTAAGTGCACGTGTAATCAGTATTGCCGCGGATGCGCAACCGCTGCACGCTCAATACCAGAAGCACTAAAATCGTAAAGCAAATGACTGAGAAATTCATTTGCAATTTTTCAACGATCGATGAACAGGATCGCCGCCTATCCGGTACGCCAATGGCCAGCCGCATGATGTCGTGCTGTTGTTGCGCTGGCAGGCTGGTCGCCTGGAAGACCGACCTGTCGCACTGTGTCAGCTATTAATTTTTACTCAATTATTTTCGTGGATACATGTGGTGTATATGTTAGTATATATATATGTATATAGTCTACAAACACTCATATATTGTGTACGCGTATAAATATAAATTGTTTTCTATTTGTTGTGGTGTGTAAATTGCGCAAATAATATCGGGCGTGCCGCTCGGGAAATTGTTACTCTTTCCGCTGTGAAATTGTAAAATTTGTGGTTGAGTGTGAATCAATAAATATTATTTATAAAAGGTTGTTAGGACGAACGAGTGTTGTTGGCAGGCGTTAGGAAAATTCCTTTTCTCCATGTATTCGATAGAATAAAATAGAAAATAGGCAACAGGAGCAGGCGAAGTGAAGAAAACGAACGGAAGGCATTCTTCGGAATAACCTTGAGAACCGAGGTGCATGCTGCTTGGATCCCCTCTGTTGTCTCAAATACTTGCCCTTCATCGGCCTTTTCAGTCAAAGAAACAAAAATAGTTCGAAGGGACCACATCTGGGCTGTAGAGCGGTTGCGGAAGCGTTGAGATGCCGGCCTTGGTTAGGTAGCTGTTCACAAGAGAGGCGATGTGAGCCGGGGCGTTGGCGTGGTGCAACTTGCAATCGGCTGCGATGTCTTCTCGAACCCGATTGATCCTTCGGTTGAGTCTCTTGAGGACTTCCACGTAAAACTTGGCGATCTGGGCAATTAAACGAATATTTTGTCGACGGGCGGAGTTCAAAACTTGGCGCACACGAGTCACATTGCCCGTATATGTTGAAGTCGCAGGTCTCCCAGCACCTCTTCCCTGGCCTCCAAAAAGTGCTAAAGCAACATTTGGCTAAGCCTGCTTGATCACATCAAACGTCTTTGTCGCAGATTTACCGAATTTCACACAGAATTTAATCGCGTTCCTCTGCTCTAATGAACGCTGCATTTTCGGTTTGCACCACTCACACGTCGCGCGAAAATATTTTCCCTGACTCTCCAAGTGCTCCGAGACAACTGACCAGCCGTCCGTTCGTTGACTGGGAACGCTCTCTACCGGATCCAGTCGGTGCGCGCACGATCCGAAATACAGTCAGTCCTATTGCTTTCCGAACAAATCCTGTATACATGTGGTTAACTCCATCTCTAACCTGATTGGTTCCAAGTAATAATTTGACAGCAACTCAGTGGATTTGGTAAAAAGCTTGATTCCTTTTAACCTCAGCTCTCCAATGTCTCAGAGTTGAAGCATTAGAAGACGTGAAAGATATATCGTCTCAAGGCTGCAGGATGGGCATCGCATCGTCTCATCCTCTTCCGTGCACGCCCTGTGATGACCCTTACAATGTTACTGAGCTCCGTTTTGCCTAGAAGTAGGAGCTTATTGGCCTGTCCACCATCAACACTACACCAAAGTAACTTTGTGGTATGGCTTGTGTTACTTTCGTTCCAAGATTTGAAATTAAGGTAAGTGGGTGCTTCAGTAGTGGTCGAACTTCGATATACAGCATTGTAACGGTTATAGGCAAAAATATATACAGCTTCAAGCGAACAGAGATGAAAACAAACACGCGAGAAAATAAAGTGCAACTGAAGACTAGGTATGAAACGTTTAATGATCGGTTTAAGACAATGAATTATTGATGCGCCAATCTAAGCCAATTTTTCAAGCCTGAATTTGCGTATAATCGATTGCCATATGCACATACAAACACTTGTAAACACAGCCGATCAATGACTTTCAAGTGCTTCTGCACACACACACACACACACAAGTATGAGTATGCTATCTCCACTAGCATATAAAGCTCTCTTAGATAGATAGGCGAGTGCTTCTTGCGAGCGCCTCAATCGCATAAGTGCGCAGTGCGCGCCACAGTGGCAAAGCAATTGACTAGCCGATCAATACTCCTAGCCGCATTCAGTGGCTGTGTCTTCCAGCCGGCTCGTCGCCTCGTCCGCTGCACATATTTGGATGATACATTAAAAGCACACTCACGTGCGCATGCGCATATCATATTTATGTATTTATGTGTGGAGCCATCGAACAGCCGGTGTTGTTTTACCGCGCCAACTGGTAGTCATGTCCAGCCGCTTGACAGCGGCAACGGCGCATTCATCGGTTATGAAATTATAGCCTTTCAGTGCATATTGACTGAATCACCGCTACCGGGTAATCACTCGCACGCTTTTGATCGCCGTCCCCAATGCGCATGCGCCGTTTTACTGGCACTACTGGTGCACTCATCTGGAAATTGGCAAATCTGCTGCTGATGCTATAAATTATCAATGGCACTCATCTGCATATCGGAGAGTCAATTTGGATATGTTCATCTTTTTTTGTACCAAACTTGTGGAGCCAGGTTGCATATGCCACGGTTTATTATGTGGGGTAGATGAAGTCGTACTTTCTTCCGCATGAAACTGAAACATTGTTGGTATTGAGTTAGAAGCAATAAAGTGTACTAAGTTACGAGTGCGCTGCATTTCTGTTAGATTAAGTATTGATTGGCATTTGAATGATACATTGTGCTGCATACCCGTTCATTCCTTAGAGCACACCGAACTCCTCCTTTGGCACGCCTATAATTGATAAGCGTAGCTACAATAATTTAGTGGCTTTTGTCTTTCAGCTGCGGGCAGTTTACCCTCGTTAGCACGAAATTACAGTCGTTTGGCTAAGTTTCAATTTAATTTCGACACCTTCATTGACGCTCGTACCGCCTGTTCGCTTGAAATTAGTCGCTTGTCCACTCTTTGATTAGCGGCTCATTAGCAATTTATTTGACGCCCCACGGCGGCTCATCTCTCTACTTAATTCTCTTTACCTGACGATCAACGATCATCATGTGGTTAACAATCATGGGTGTATGGCTCATGCAGCGCCCACTAAGCTGACGTTTTGACTCATTTATCTATCATCCTCAAATCGGCCTGTAATTACCGGCAGGCACAAAAACACTTTGTATGTCATTTCAGCACTCACTTGAGAGACAATCACACTTCGTGGTAAACGGTGACGTTAACAGTTTTATTTCAACTGGTTAAGCTGCCAGCAATTTGGCTTCTGCTTCGGCAGCATTCGTCAAAAGATTGAAATGTGTAATTTATATGTTGCCACCAATAAGTTGGAGCTTTACAAGTTTAGTAAGAATTGGGGGTAGGTATATAATTTTGGAAAATTTTCGCGTTATCTGTTCCTGCCTTATGTAGCGAAATGTCAGATTTTAATTCGCTCAAAAATAAATGAATAATCGGTCATCTCACCAGACTTTGTCATAAGTCGTGGTCTGCGTCATATTTTGACACTATCGGCAAGGAGTTTTCGAGGGTTAAAAACCAAGGCAATAAACTTGAAGTAGTAATTTAGTGGTGGTTTTTATGCTGTTTGTCTGAAATTTTCTCGTTTAGTAATAAATCGCTTAGAGAGCTATTCGAAAATTTCTCCGAATTGGCAGTTTACATTTTTGAATACAGACATACAAGCCCCGTGGAGTTATAGATGATTTCTCAGATGTGTTGTGTGGTCTGAGATACAGGATTTTTAACAGAAAAGTAATAGGACTGAGTCAATTTAAAAAAATTTATTGAACCAATCGTTACAATTCTTTAAAAAAATTTCAAAATAGACTCCTTCTCCGTCGATGCAGCGCTGCCATCATGATTTCTAAGCATTGAAGGCGCCACGGAAGGCATTCTCCGAAATAGTCTTGAGAGCCGGGGTGCATGCTGCTTGGATCCCCTCTGTCGTCTCAAAATGTTTGCCTTTTCAGGCAAGGAAATTAAAAAAGTCCGGGGGCCACATCTGAGCTGTAGGACGGCTGCGTAAGCATTGGGACGCCAGCTTTGGTTAGATAGCTGTTCACAAGAAAAGCCATGTAATCCGTCCGGATTGTCGTGGTGTAACTTCCAACCAGCAGCGATGTGTTTTGGAACCCGACTAAACCTTCGTCTCTTGAGGACTTCCACGTAAAACTTGGCTTTGGTGGTTTGTCCAGGAGGAGCAAATTCATGGTGGACGATTCCTTTGATGTAAAAAAAGACAAAGAGCATCGTTTTCACTTTGGTCTTCGGTCTTCATCAGCGACCTCTTACCTACCCTCCAAAAAGGCCTAGTGCAACCGAAACACGCCATTTCTCAGTTTAATCGCGTGCGTCTGTTCTAACGAGCGCTGCATTTTCGACTTACACCACTCATACAAACACATCGCGTAAAAAGTGTTTTCCTAGACAAATCCTGTAAGTTGTTGAAGCTTGTGAGATAACTTTTTAACGAGTAGAGTACAGTCCGCTCACTCTATTGTCTTTTCTCTAAACTACCTCGTGTTTCTGATGAAGTTCATCAGTACGGAAAGTTGTATCTGTGTAAACCGCGAGACGTCGTCAAGAAACCCTCGATTTTTCTATATAAAACTTTACATTCGTATACAAGATATTTTAAGATATCTTCCTCTATTGCCTCTGACCGCTTCTACAATACTTTTAACAAGGCGTTATTTGTTCTAACTGGCAGTGATCTGTTACCGCTCCTACTAGAGTTCTTATATCATTCCTTCTAATTTTTATAAGTCGGCGTATGTGGATCATATTCCATTCATGACAGGTTTACCTGCTTGCTGAGGAAGTCAGGGATTGATTCCACCAAGACTCTGAGATATTTTCACAATTTTATCCACTAAATGTTCACAAGTAGCCAGAGACATATACATTTTTTTTCTGGGGTTTAATTGTAGCGTAGTCCTGGTTGCTGTTGTACCCTCAGCTCAGCAAAACTGGACCTTGAAAGAAGTCCATTCCTTGGCAGATGCACTACTTCAGCAACATTCTTGGCGCCTTCCCCCCATCTCCTTGCTTAACAAACACGCTTTGCTCACAGGCTTTGTTTCCGGCTGCCCGCTGGCATCATGGAGTTCACCTTAGCTTCAGAATCCTTGTTAGTACTCTTCTTTGTATCTACACCAAGCTTCCCTATGGTTTTGTGCTGAGTGCTTTCGAGCTCATGACAAACGCTGCGCTATTTCGGAATCAAATAGCTCCCTCCGGCTTTTTTACAGCAGATTTGGACTCTTTTAAATCTGTTGTATTGCTTTGAATGTTTTGGCTCACAATCTGGATCCACGAGTGTAGGGGAAAGTATCCTAATACAGAGGGCGCCAGCTATACGTAAGCGCCATTGGAGACTGGGGTATTTAAGGGCCAGCCAAGCTGATCTCCGGCACGGATCGCATGACACCTTGATCCAACATTTTCTGTATTCCCCAACCAAAAAAGACTCTCGATCAGGATTCTGTGCTATTCAAGAGCCTTTGACCTTAAAGAAGTCAGACCTTAGCTAGAGTCTCGCACCTACAACGTGGGCGAACTATGACCAGCCCGTCTTTGCCAATGTCGGGTTATTGTTGTATCTATTACCAGTCGGCTACCTCGAGGAGACTTCAGAATCGGTTAACGCGGTGGACGCCCAAGGAAAATTCTTACCGACGAAAACATCAAAATATTCACAACATAATTTCGCATGACCGTAAATTGAAATTGAATTAAATAGTAGATACTCTAAAGATATCAACTGAATGTGTACGGCGACTATTACTTAGCTTCATTAGATGGTTTGGAGGACGAAATCACAAAAGAAGCTGCTTCACCAAGACAATGCACTGTGTAATAAGTCAGTGAAATCGAAGACAAAAATCCACGAATTGAATTTCAAATTGTTTCCACATCCATAGTATTCTCTAGATCTGGCCTCCAGCGAATATATTCTGTTCTCAGATCTCAAAAGAATACTCGCTAGGAAGAAATTTTCGTAGAATGAAGAGGTGATCGCTGAAACGGTCACATATTTTGAAACAAATGACAAATCGTATTACAAAAATGGCATAGAAAAGTTGGTCGCTAAAATCAGTATATCACCTTTGAAGGAAACTATGTTGGAAAAAAATTATTTTACTAAATGTTAGGTGGGGGACTTTTCAATTTTCAGTTCTACTGAAGAACATCATTCGAATTGACTTCCGGATAATATTTACGTTTCCGGTCGTCTAATAAATAGTGTGGATATCAACGGCGATTACATTTTTTTTGTCATTCATGCAGAAAAAAGTTTTGATATGAAATATATGTATATATATATAAATATACTTTTTAGAAAAGTTTTAGTCGTGGACTTTTTTGGTTTTTGGAAAATATTTTCTCACTTCCGTTTGGTAAGTCTTTGTGACCCAATCGTTGTTTCTAAGACTGAACTCAAGCAATAACCGGTCATTTAGATAAAATCAAGTGGAAACGCGTACATTTCTATGTATGATATATTGTACACAGGTCAAAATGTTTTGATCTGAGATCTCAAAACCGCATAGCATAAATGTTGGTGTCATGTTGCCAGCGGTGTAATAAAAATTGTCTGAATTAAGCAGACAAAACGGTACATGTAAATTCTAAAATAACTGCAGTATTATTTTAAATATCAAGTAGTCTTGAATGGCTTATGGTAAAAGAATTAAGTCTACAAAGTCTATAAAATGCACTGTGGGCATTGGTATTCGATTACAACTTCGAAACAACGCCAATGTAGCAGTAAAATTAATCGAAGAAGCAATAAAATCATATAGGTTAAGTATAACATTTGATTACTGAGCTCAGCCGAAACTTAAAACAAATTAAGTTAAATTTTTAGGCTGCCAAGACACACACGAAGATCATCAGAATGCTTTAATGCAAGCTGCTTTCAAATTCAAGTGCCCAAAATCAAATGCATTAAAATCGATTTCTTACTATCTGTTACAAATTTTTATCTACAAATCGCACTTAAAGCTCATCAAGTTGATGCGCCGCGATTGTGGTCCAAATTCACGGCGAGCAGCAATAAATTTACAATAAAAGTGTGCTCAAATACAAAAAAAAAAAATAAATAAATAAAGACTGTGCTGCGGGACCTCGACGACGCTTCATTTGTACTGAAAAGTCATAAAATGTGATTTTGTGCTTTTTTGTTGTGTTTATATAATGACACCATTAACTCGCTAAATCAAACGCATTCAGATCCATTTCACTTGGCGCATTGCTATTGTTGTTGCCATTACACAGCATAGTCAACACTCTCCTCCTCTCTCTCCACGCGCACACGCACTAATTAGACAAAAGCCATAAAATGTTTTAATATCAATTTTTCTCGCTAACACAACTGTTAATACGGCTTATGCTATTGATATTGCTCTAATAGACACTGCGCCTGCGCAATGCTTAGCTTAGTGCTGGTGCGACTATAACTATGTACATGCGTGCCTGTTAGCGGCTGGAAATCGCAAAGATTGTAATTAATTCGAGTAATGTAATCTTAAAATCAACGTTAAATACAACAACAACGCTTTCTTTCTACGGCCAGTTTCCAAGCAAACACACATGCACAAACACACACACACACAACTAAATTGTCTTGTGGCAAACAGGGCGCGAAGAATATTAAAAATCAATTTACCGAAGCAATAAAAATTAGATTCGAATTAATTTGGTACTTTGAATCCTTATCTTTATGACTGGTCTGGCAAAATAAATTTGCATAGATCGATCAGCTCGGCCTTTGGAAGGCATGATATTTTCCAGCTTTTATAATTTCGAACTTAACGTCAATATCGGGTGGAGTGTGGGGTGGTCTGATTTTATCGCACAGTTGGACCTGGCGTTTGGAAGCCGTCTACTTGCATTTTAATAGTTGAAATTTAATGGGGAAATTTTGAAAACTGATTTAATGAAGTCGAATTAATGAAGGAAGTGCAGCAGCTGTTCGAAACTACATTCCCGTTTGTATTAATGGTCAAAACTCATGGCAGCGCTACCGTGGACTCTTGTAAAGCACAGAAGAAACGCAACATGGCGCCCACAGCGCGCTACTTAGATAGTTTCTGCTGATATGCAGAGACTAAAGGGTTTAAGTTGAAGCAAGTAGTTCATTTAATTTTATTACTTTAGTATCGTTCGAAGTCTGTTATCTGATCTAATATTAATAATTTCATTAGCACAAATTTTTTATTGAGACCCCCAAATGTACCTCGAATGAAAGGCAGTTTTCCGATAGTGTGTGTCGAAGTAATGGAAACAGAGTGGGGCAGATTATCTACGCCACTAACAACATACATGTTGTCAGACTTCAACACGATTAGGGTGGGTTATCTACTCGTAACTCTGGCCCAACATGAACATCCCGATCAGACTTTTAAAGACTGTTCCTTATCAAGCGGAAGAACTCCTGTTGGGTTGTGTCTCCTGTATCGATAAAGACCATTCAACCGATCATAAATCTGTTGAACAATTTAATTTTTATTTCATTAGCTGACCTGGATAGTTGAAAGAATCTGTATGAGTTGTTTTAGTTTTGACACCTTACAAAGGCGAATCAGTCAAGAAGTCAGTGCGTAGATGATTCAATGACCTTATAACCCTAATAACTGGGGAAAGAGTACACCTCTTCCGAATTACATCTGGCTGGAGAGATATTGCGACTGCGATTGTAGTTGACCATGATTCGATAAGCTCACCTCAGGCCAGGCTATGCGGTAAGCTCGAAGGCAACTCGTTGCCATTGTACTGAACGTGAGGATAAGCTTCTTTTACCCGCACAGGTAGCAATATTTCGTCTTCTTCTTTATTGGCTTAGACACCGCTTATGCGGTTATTGCCGAGTTTACAACAGCGTGCCAATCGTTCTTCTTTTTTGCCAATTGGAGACTCCAAGTGTAGCTACGTCATTCTCTATCTGGTCTTTTCAACGGGGTGGAGTGCAGGTCTTCCTCTTCCTCTGCTTCCCCCGGCGCGTACTCCGTCGAATGCTTTCAGAGCTGTTTTCATCCATTCGGACGACATAACCTAGCCAGCGTAGCCGTTGTCTATTAACTCGCTGAACTAAGTGAATATCGTCGCATATCTCGTACAGCTCATCGTTCCATCGACTACGGTCTTCGCTGTTGTCAACGCGCGAAGAACCATAAATCCTCCGTAGAATCTTTCTCTCGAAGACTCGTAACGTCAACTCATCAGAATTATCTACGACTTCGAAATTATTAGTATCAACAGTGACGTGGGAGCCAAGTCGCGAGTGCCGCGACTATTTGTTTGATGGCAGGAGATATCTCGTCTTGTCTTCGTTCACTATCAGCCTCTTTTGCTTCGCTTCCTTATCCATTATTGTGAAAGCAGAACTAACGGCGTGGTTGATAAGGTTCGCCTCAGGCCACGCTATCCAGTAAACTCGAGATTTGCAAAGCTCCAACTTCTTCCAATTGTACTGATCGTGAGGCTAAGTTTCTTTTACCAGCAAAGGCAGCCATACTAGTCTTATCGAAATTATTATTATTTTAATAATAAAGAGGCTATCGCTCCATGCTTCATTTATCGCAAGACATTTGGGTAACTATATTGACGGACAGTTTTACACCCGAAGACAAAGCTAAAGTTAGTCAGAAAAAGTTCTATGCCTTACATACTATAATATAAATATATATAGAAATGCGCATCGCCAGCTAGTAAGTAGTTGTTGTCCTGTGTGTTTAACTTCTTGTAGCGGGGTTGCAGGCGCATGCCCTTGCCACCTCCAGCCGAGTATGTTGAAATTAATTAATGGCTAGTTCAATTAAAATTGCAACATCCAGTTGAACACTTGAAGCAACGCAACGCACAACAAAACCCATATGCTGCATATGTGGACAACAGTGCTGCAACAACAAGAACGTGCCATTCGCACACCATAAAGTCATTTCCTCCTTTAACGCTTAGCTGGCGATTGAAGCTGTTGCCTTTCCCAGCTTGTTCGACAAGTTGCCAGGCCTTGTCCTGTGCTGATGAGCAGCGGCAGCAAGTTGTAGCTAAAAACAGGAACAACAACAGTAGGGAAAACACTCTGCCACTGGATGGGCAAGGGCAACAGCAACAGCAACAGCGAAACTCGTCGCGCCAATGTCCTGAAGCGTAAAAATGCTAAACCGATTTAAATTTAAAACCAGCAGAAATGCAAAATCAATTTGGCCGTTTGTTTCTGTTTCTAGCATTCAACTCGATTTAGTTGCACAACAACGACAACAACCGCCAAACAAACATACCTACATCGCATGTGACTAGCGCTTCTAGCTGGTGCTTCATGGTGGCATTGCTGCGGCCGCCTGCAAGACTTCCAACTGTCGCTGTTGCAGGTTCCGCTGCCGCTGCCGCCGTCGTCGAAGCGCTGTTGTCCTTTTTGGTTTCTCAATTTACACATGTCGCGGCGCACGTGAGTACATGTCTTAGACGCAGCTGCCATGTGCGCGTGTGTTGCGTTTGTTGCCGCAGTCTCATCCTCATCGTCACACTCAATCGCGGATTAGCGCAGTTAACGCTAAAGATTCTGGTCAGCAATTTGTGGTGGAATGGAAAATTGCTGTTCAATTATTTTAGCATGTAAATTTGCTGCTCTAACAATGTTTGCTGTTGCGGTGACAAGAATTTTAATAATTTATCACAAATTAGTTGCAGTAATCGTGCTGTGTTACATCTCGTTTGAGGCACAATAAATACAACAAACATATGCTGCAAGTAGGTAATGGCGTTCGAATAATTTGTTGCATAACTAGTCGTAATTTAGATGACCTTTGATGGTGGCTGGAATGATGGATGCTAATTATGAACATATAAACCAGAAATGTAGGTAATCTGTAAAATTAAACGAGAATATTTACTTGCTGGTATAGGGTGATTCACATTGAGTTTATTAATAAGTGGATGCCAGTTCAGAGCTTTATTCGGTTCAGCTGGAAATTTAGACAGATTTGAGTATAATATTATATATAATATATTAGTTAAGTTATAGATTTTTCGAAGGTTTTAGAACAGAATGTTGCTTTGCTTTGTCTTCTTTACAATAGTGCGCCAGTCATTTCTTCTTTTCGCAATTCGACCCCAATTCGAGATACTAAGTGCAGCCGAGTCCTTCTCGACCTGAGCTCACCAACAAATTGGAGGTCTTTCTCTTCCACTGATTCTTCCGGGGGTCCTTAACACGTTTGCAGTGGCTGTCATCAAATCACTTATCGCAGGCTGTTGTTTCCTTTTCATTGGCAGGGTTTTTCACGTGGCGGGTCCCAAACCTAGCGCACAACCTTCGAAAGGAGATGTTTTGCCTTCTCCCTTTAGCTTGCCTTCCAGCGGATATTTTTTGGCTACCCAGAGGGTACTTGGTCTAAGACCGGGAGTCGTGAGCTGCTTGAGCCATATGTAAAATAATCGTTTCTGGCTACTCTCAAGCGCTCAGAGAACTTTCCTCACTTGCGTGAACTTCTATACATAGCTCCATTCTTCGTAGATAAAGCAAATGTCTGTCTTTTCAAGTGAATATAGTATAACAATATTATTTTCGTATTTTTTTTATTGTCAAGCTTCCATATAAACCAGCCCATACAACTTAATAACCAGAAATATAAAAATATAAAATTATTTCCGAGCTTGGACCTGCTAAAATAGCTGGTTTTGGAGGGAACTACTATTTGAAGCTGGGTATTGAGAGATTCTGAGCAAGAACACACTGAAATTTTACTATACCTACTCGGATATCATTTCTGACAATCTAGATCACTGCAGCGCGGAGCCTTCTATTGATGGTTCTTTATCTGCTCACATACCTGCGAGATATTTTCTGGTGGAACAGAGCCGTTGGAGAAGTGGTGCTGCGAGCTATTGCTTGGCTGGAACGAAGTTAAAAGGGAAAAAAGAAGGTGGCGTCTTCTGTCAGCGCTCTCTATCAGCTTCAAACTACGAGACCAATGTATCAATTTCAAACTGAGGGCTGCCATAAAAGTAGTCGCAGATGTTTTGCTCCGTAACTTTCCTCTAAGAAGTGTGCATTCCTCCGAAAGCTGGCTTTGATTTCGATGACTGTGCACTCAAAACTATGCAAGCAGTGTATGACCTGATTGACAATAGCATCACGCTTCTTGTGTATTACAATTGTTGGGGTTCCCGGTCACAGCGGAATCGTCAGAAACTGCAAAGCCGACGAGATTGAAGGAAAGAGCATTCTTACTCAATTCCATCCGATTGAAAGCGAGTCGGAATCCGTTGGCATATTGCATTTTAGCGCTGGATCTGTGAACCTCCTCTGAGCCTCTGGGCAACAACCATAGCTTCTGCGACTGCTAGATTCTCCTGGCCCAGAGTGAACCGCCGGAAACTGCAAGCCGATGAGCTTGGTGGGAAGAACTTTCTTACTCAATTCCATCCGATTGAACGCGAGTTGGACTCCGTAGGCATTTTGCGTTCTAGCGCTGGCTTTGTGGACCTCCCGTGAGCTCGTCAAGAGCTGGGAAAGAACCAGAAGTTGTGCGACTGCTAGATTCTCCTGACCCAAAGGGAACCAAAAATAACAACTCTGAACTACTTGCTCTTAGTAGGATCAATCTCGCCGCAATTGAAGATCTTCTGACTGGACATTGTCCAAAAAGTTCTCACGCGGCTAAATATTTATTTCGTTACTCTTTGCCAAAGCTACACGAATGAAGTGGAGGTGGTATTAAATATTTTGTCACTTTATCTTTTATTGCACGACTTTTGTCAGACTAGGACTTCGGCGAATCTAGCGTTTGTGTTAAGTTTAAAACGCTTCGTCGTAACTGAGTATCTGGTTATCGATTTATAAGAGTTTTCGGGTAAAACAAAATACCAATGTACACAGCTGTTCAAGTGATATCCGTCACTTAGGATCCACGACCCTATCTAGGCCAACTTAACCTAGCACTATTAGATCCTGGAATCTGATACATATTCATACATGTACAATATGAGGTTCTGCTAAATATTGGCCTTCATCAGTGCTTTGTTCCTACTAAGTATATTTGACTTTATTTCCCTATACCTTCAGTTTTTTACAATCGAACTTGAAATTCAGAAATTTGAAGACATATTTCATATTTTTTATGAATTTAGTGAAAGCTCACAACCAGAATTAATTGACTGTTTATCATATATACCTATAGTATATACAATTTTTTCGCTTTATACCATTTTGTCTCGCCAAACAAACGCCCCCTTCGGTCATTGAATAATTATAATTTAATCAGTGTACGGTAAAAGAGGCGGCAACACTTTGAAGCATTAATAAAAACAATCAACAATGATAGTCACATGCAGCTATCCAGTAGTAGCACACACATGCCTACGACCTTAATGATAAAACACGCCTAAATTGCTGCGTTACCTCGACTAACGGCGATGATGAAGGAATGCTCATCAACGCATTATCACTGCCACTTGTTAACAAAACTACGCATTATTAATAGACCAACTGGGCAACTGCGCGCACGTTGCAAGCAGGGTGCATATGCAGATGTGTGGTGGTCGGGAGAGCAGGCGAAAGAGAAGTCAGAAGGTAGGAAGCAACGTGTCAGCGCCACCGAAAGTGGCGCTTTCAACATTTAAGGAAAATTAAAAGCGTTCAATATTAACTACTTGTATATGTGTATACATGGATGGATGTGTATGAGAATGTGTGTGCGTATAAGGCTGCGCACATACACCCGCCCTTGGTGCTTTTAAATAACTTTTTATGTGTGCATTGATTTTGAAATGTTTCAGCAACGGCGCAGGTCGTCTGCTGCGGTGTCATTTGGAGTTAGTTAACAACCTGCTGCGTCTGACATGCAAGCGAAACGGCTGCAGCCGAAAAATGTCAAGTGACTAGCGCTAGTGGCGAGATAGTCGCATCAGTGGATCACAGCAGCCACAAGCAACATAAAATCGCTAATTGACAGTATTACGGGAGGACGTTATTGTCGTTTTGTTCTTGTTGTTGCTGTTGCTACTTTTTTGTTGTTGTGGTAGTTAGGTCTTTAGGCAGTTTGTCAGCCTACCTGTCTCATTGTTTGTTTATTTGTTTGCCTCTTGTTAGACATTTAGTCATTGGGGCTAGTCTGGAAGGCAACACACACACACACACACATGTGCATACATACAAACATATCACGAGTTAATTGTGAAGTGGTGACAACGGGTTGTGTTGCGTTGCGTTGCGTTGCAATTATAGGGAACACCGAATGAGGCGTTACCTGTCACAGTGTGACGCTACTGCCATACCACTCGGTGACTTTTGTCTAGCGCTCTTCTTCTAAACCAGCACCCAGTGCCTTTGCGGCAATGCGCATGCATACAGTAACCGAAATTAAAATGAAACAACACGCTTTAAATGCATTCATAATAGATTCGTAATTAGAAATTGCTTTGGGAACTCAACAGTGTGCCTGGTGCAAACGCCATCGGCGGCCATTGTTGTAGCTGGTGACATTAGTGCTGCTGCTGGTTGTTGTGATGGCGTTGCTGTTTTCAAAATGCAATTTAAACACCGTTAATCATCTGTTAATGAGCCTGCCAATGTGAGGCGTGTCGTTCATTTACGCCCGCCGATTCGCTTGTCGTGCAAACGAGCTTAGCACGAATGTGGTCTTCATTTCTTTGCTTGCCTCATAATTCTTTTTCGGTACATAAAATTCTTATTTTATACCCATAGACCCAGTCAATGTTAGTTGGATATAATAATAATGGAGGCTTGCATTTCATTTCGGTTTGTAGCGACAGTTTCGTTCATCGACGAAGTTGCTTATATTCGGGTACGCTGTGCCGTCACAAAATGTCTTGCTACTATTCGTACCGTCTTGTATAAGAAGGCTATAACGGACCTCAGAAGTCTGAATAGTCCTCACATCGTATACAAACCGACGTTGTAATACTTAATGGCGGTAAAAGTCGTTTATCGAACTTTTTCCACTATTAAGTAAGCAGTTTTCTACAAAAATGTTTTCAAACAAGTCCCTTTGTCATTCAAAGCGTTAATTATGCATTCAAGTGATTCTAAATTGAAGCTGTCTCTTCACGTGAGGGCCGCAAATCACTAATAAGGCTCCGCTCTATGAGTATTCGATTCTTCACTATCTTCAAAGTAGGGTACTACCGTTAGTTAAAACCTTAATTGACAGACAGTGTGATTAAAAGCTTTACTGGACTGGAAAATCCCTTCATCAAAGCTCCAGGTTGTTAGATGATTTCGAACTAAGATTATGAAGTAGTTATCTAAGGGAACTGTTGCCGTGTCTTTGCTTAATTTCTATGTCTGTTTCTGAAAATATTCGAACGAACTCGATATAACGACAAAAGTCTTTGAAACTTGAAAATATTTTTTATTTATATTCCAGCGAGTTCACCCGCATGACTTAGATCTGGTATTCTAGAAAAAACGTGACAGTGGTGGGGTTGAGATGACTCTATCTCGTCTACTTCCAAAAAATGTTTGGAACTAGTAAATGGTCAGACTTAGGATCGTATAACCTTATTCCTCTAATACTTGTGAATTATAAATTTGAGCGAGAACGACGAGCTTACGTGATCCGATATCCCAACTAAACCATTTCAAAACCGTCTAGCTAAAACTTTCGGGTTTTTTCAACCAGAACAAGTTTTAAAACCTCCGATAAAAATATCCGAAATATAAAAACCAGTCTTTCGTCTACGACTGAATGTGATCTCACCTTAAATCATTCGGAAATGAATGTTTTTCAGAAATTTGAGCTCCTATAGTAATCATCAATTATTTTGGAATATATGAGTATCGACGCTAAATGTCTCAGAACCGTGAAAAACGTCCTTGTTTACGAGAATAACGTTACTCGATAACAAAATTTAAGGAGAGCAATGGTGCATATTGGACATCGAATTGCTTTCACGTCTCCGGACCTGACCTTCTCTGTTCTCAGACGCCAAAAGTATGTTCCAGAGAAATAAATTAAGCGAAGATAAAGCGATAATGACGAGACTTGAACCTATTTTCAAGCAAAATATAAATTGTTCCACAAAATATCATTATATAATACTTATAAGATAATCAGTCGATTTATACACTGGGTATAAAAAAAGTTGATGTGGTCTCAAGTGCAGCTTTCTTAGTTTCTTTATTTTGATTTGGTTATAGAATTTTGTTAACAATGCCAACAACATTCTGTTAACCGTTGTACAACACATCGTCGACACCAATAAATATTCTCTATTGTCTGTTAGAAAGCAACAATGAGACGCTGTTGTTGTTATTAGCCATATTATTGTCGTTTTTGTCTTTGTTTCGTATTTTTCTTATGTTTTGCTTGTAATGAGCTGTTAGCACTTGTTACGTACAGACAACAGGCACGGGTCTATGCAAACATAGAAAGGTCTGATTAATCAATATACAAACACATGTATTTTGTAGACATTTACTTATGTATAGTTATATATGTAAATGATGAATTTATATTTATAACGGCAATAAAATATTCAATTTACCGATGTAATTTTTGTGCTTTGTTTTGCCACCAACGGCGTTCGTTCCGCCTCCTGTTCGATTCCACCTCCTAAATTACTCATTCGAATACTTTACATATGTTAGCATGTCTGTGGGTATATACTTGTACTTATATAAATATGTACATGTTTTGAGCTTAGCTATGAAGTTCGGCGCACAAATTAAATATCTGAGTTAATTAAAATTTCAAATAAATACTTTGACTAGTTGTCTCTGCGCCTGGCTGCAGCTACACTTGCACCACATCGGACAATTTGACATTTTTCAAGCATACACTTGTAGAAAGAGCTATACTATACATGCGCTTACAGGCTCTAAGTCTGAGTTCGCTCTCCGCCATACCTAGACTTTAGCGCCACAACTGAATTTTCAATGAATTATAGGCAATGCTCGTTTAACAGGAACTTCTGTACATAACATTTTTTTAAGTTTTCCTTAGCTTCCGAAATGTTTTGTATGCTTGTCAACACTAACAGCTTTCAAGCTCATTGCGATAAGAGCTTCTGCATTTTGATTTTCTTTCTTTTAATTTCTTGCACTAACGGCACCTCGGCTGGATAAGGAAGCGAAAAAAAGGGGCTTGGTAGTCAACGAGGGCAAGACGAAATATCTGCTGTCATCAAACAAACAGTCGTCGACAGTCATCACATCGAAGTCGTAGATAGTTTCGTCCATCTTGGAACCAGTATTAACACCAAGAACAACGTTTGCCTCGAAACCCAACGCAGAGGTAGGCAACTGAGAAGTAAAGTCCGTTCTCGACGAACAAAGACCAAATTCTACTAGTCACTCATCAACCCCGTTCTGCTATATGTTGCAAGGCATGGCTGACTACACCCCAGTTCTGAGAGTTTTCGACCCAGTACGTGCCGAGGGAAACAGATGAAGAGGAGGACCTCCACTCCGTTGGAAAGACCAAATATTTCTTAGGAAAGTGTTTATTTATTCATGCATTTTTTTTTAAGTCACAGGGCCAGTCTATCCAGTCCAGAGTATCTATTTCATACCCTTCAATGTAATAATCCCTAGATCCACTTCTGCCAGATCTATTCAATCGTAGAGCTCGTCCTTTCATTGACCATCTCAGTTTTGGGAGCAAAAAGAGGCAGTCTTAGTAAAATCATCATATCACATTCGATCTAAGTTGGCCCGCCTTTTTCGCTATTGACTCATGCGGCAACTTCCATTGGGATGATTGCGCTTTGATTTATACGCCGTATCTATAAACCCATGATTACTCATTCGTCATCAGCTATGCCCCCCCGGAGCCGATCTCGGTCATCGTTTAGGCTCAGCCTAAACTTCTCTTGTGTAATGCGATGCTGTTTTCGGTCGGTTTTGAGCAATCTAGAACAATATTCGGGGCGACCCGACTCAATCAATATATTTAGTTCCTCAACAATTTTTTTAGGGACAATGTCCAGTATTATTCTCTTTACTTCATTAATTTTTTCGACTTTCTTTGACATGTTAGGGCGTCCGGTACTTTGTTTATCGTTCATATCTTCTCGACCCTCTGAGAACATTTTGTAATTTTTGTCATAAACATTGTTTTTGTTCCAGATAGCTCCACCATATGCCATAGTCACACTTAATTTTGTTTCTCGCTCAAAACTTCATACAAAATTCTTTGATCCATTTGTTGGAAAAGGAAGCCGGCATTCTCAGCCTTGAAATAATATCTTTAACTACACGCTCCAGTAGTGAGCATGTGAACACTTTTCTAAAAACTTTAGTCTCCAATACAATCCTTGATCTCATAGTAGCATTTGCACTGAGCGATACACAAACTTAAGATCATACTAGATCACAAGTCGCCTTACCATCGTCATTTTCTATTTTTTATTACTTTATACTTTCTATGGATTCTATTAAATCAGTTTGTTTATTATCTTATATATTCCCATGGCAGTGAGATTTTCTCTCTTTACCGAGCCCATAGAGATTATTAAAAACGTTGACAAAATTGTTTAATTTCGCACTCGAGTTGTTTTTGCATCTATCGCAGTCTCTGGAATTGATCTCCTATGATTTTTTTCCTGTTCTCAGACCTCAATAATTCGCTTGCTGGAAATGCAACAGTGATGAGGTAAAAGCTAAGATTGGGGTCCATATCTTTTTTGAAGAAAATCTACCTTACTGGTTATAAAGCCAAAGTTTACCGAAACAATTGCTGATTTTTTAACGATACAAATTTTTCATTTCATTTCATCATTAGAGGAATTTTTATTAAAAGTTGGTGCAAATATTTTTGTTAAACTATTTCTAGTTTTTTCTAGCCTTCAACGGAATACCTTTATAATACCAAAATTTCCCAGATACCAACAAGCCTTTAAAGCCCTTTATAATTATAGCTGTTAATTTTCCGTAATGAAACCATATTCTGCCAACATTCTGATAACGTTCGAACTAGTTTGATATTAAAATGAAATAGTTTGTTTTATTGGGGCAATCGGCAGTGATCCGCATACCTATAACACTTGCTGCAGGATGCAAAGAAGGCGCGTGTGGAGCGACGGTTGAGGAAGCAATTAAAAAATTCTCGCTAATAGCGCCATCAAAAGTGAGTATGTATGAAAATGTGTAATTATAATAAATTCAAATACTCAGATAAACACTCGCGCAGCACTTGCGATGGACAATGTCGAGGGACCAACGCATGCGCACACACACACCAGTGCCGAACGCGGCTTGTCTGCGCAAACTAGTTCAAACGTTGCTTACAGCTTGGACATGCAGCGCAACTGGCTCCTAAGCGCGATTGTGGCAGACGAAGTAGATTAGAAATTTTACGAGCTTGACGCGGCTGGGTTGCCAACGGCAGACTAGCTGAGCGGTCGAACAGCTGCGGTGGGCGGTGGTTGGGATAAGCGGCACAAAAAACGTTGAGGCTGCGTGCAACTCGCAATATTCATGTTCTCATATATATATGTATGTATGTCGGAGTATGCTTGCGAATGCCAACAACTCGGCGCGACGCTGCGGGTGCAACTTCGTATGCGGGTGGGAAGCACGAGGCGGTTGCTTGCAGTGAATGAGTGGCGTGCGGATGCGTGTGCGAGTAAATATTTGCTGCATGCGGTGACTCTGATGTGACTTCGTATTTTCGAATCGCCAATATTGACAAGCGTAACATCAACAATAACAGCAGCAACAACTACAACAGCACCCTGGCAAGAACATGCCGAAACGCACAAAACTGGTATAACAATAAATAGAGCAACGACGCGCAGCACACGCTTACATTAGAGGCGCAAATGTGTGTGTTATTGTTGTTGTTGGCGGTATTTGCTTGGCAGTAACTGCAGCGCGCTTCTCGCTGAGACACATTTCAAATATTTCTTATGACTACCTTCTGGAGTGGTTGTAGTTAGTTGGAGTCAAATTGACTGGCGCTGACTTATGCCTCTTGTGCGCCATGCTGAAGCTTAGTGCGCTTCTTCTTGTTCTTTCTTGGCCAACAGCAGGCCATGTGGCCAATGTGTTGTTCTGCGCATTGCCAACAATATTTCATAAATTGAGCGCATAAATCAAAATTAACGAGTGCCGGGTATGAAGCTACAAGTGAAGCGTACGCCAAGCGGCCACGTATTGACTTGCCTCCGCCTAAGCCGTCGACGGGGCATTCGTAACTTTGCTCGTAGTAAAATATTAAATATACTTAGGTATACATATAAGCTTACAGTGGAACATGCAACAAATATACAGTTAGTGTAGTGCAAAACGGCGGCTTACTTTTACTGTTTGTTGTAAAAGTCCGTTTTGAATCAGCCATGAAACGCTGCGTTGTTTCTGCGAAAGCAGCTCCCAGCTGCGTCGGAGAGGCGCGCGGACACGTTCCAAGTTAAAACAGTCAGAGGAACCGTAATACCAAATCCAAACGTAGTAACAACCTGCCTGCCTGCACTTATGCGCAGTAGACGGACATTTCGAGCACATCCCTGCCGGTACAAGTCGGACTGATATCGATCGTACGTGATTGATAAAATGGCGTGTCAAAGTTGTTGACACTTCGCGGTCGGTTTGCTTGTGTCGTCGAAGCAAATGTAATGAAGATCTTGCTAAAATGCACATTTAAAACTTTTATAGTTAGTAAAGCGGTTCATGAAGAATAAACATGGCATATGTGGGTGTGGTCAGTTGCAACAAAAAAATTTCGGCGGCAGTCATCTGTATACAATAATGGTATGACTTAATTACTTAAGCTGGAAACATTTAAAATATAATCAGTTCTTTTATGAATCGTGTGCAATAAACAACCAAAGTTGTGAATTTGGAATGGAATTTTTGAAAAAGTCGACAATCCTCGATATTGTCAGTGTCAAATAACGTTTCTTATATCCTGAACAGGGTATATTCAGTTTGCCACGATTTTTGCAGGGCCCAAGGGAAGATGCCGTAGACTATATTAAGTATATAACACGTCAAGTGAAAAATTCACGGCTTGACACATAGATGACACTACTACAATTAAATCCATATGGTTTTTTTTTGGCCTTAAGGCGTTATATACAGTTAGGATTTTCTAGAAACCGATTTTTTTTGCGTTTTCTTAATATATATATATCTGAGTATACACACACAAAAGCCGATCCGACGAATATTTTCGAAGTTATAGACTACATGTAAAGTGCTTTCAAAACTTTAAGCTCGTTTTTCTTGAAACGGTGTTTTCAAAGTCGGTGAGTAAGATTTCTCAGAAACGGCTGTACCGATCGGTCTGAAATTTTTACACAAGCTTCTTAGCTATATTTTTTAGTAATTACTCGAAGGATTTCTACATCCAATGAAAATTTCTTATTTTTATAAACAATTAAAAACCCGAATTTTGGACGAAAATCGAACCTTTTGCTTTGAGTAGCCGCCATTTTGTAAATTTAATTCTTTCGATCACTCACTAGACTATTTATTATATTAATGAAATTTATTTGGTTTTTGCATTTTAGATGATCCAGTCCAGAGATACCGTGCTCACCGCAAGAGGCCTTTTTTTTGCGGACCTCTGCAAAATTGGCAATATCAACGTTCCCGATAATTATTTTTGATAATAAAAAATATATGAATATAGTTTAAAGTTGTCATAACATATCTGCCAAGTTTCAAATTAATAAACCAAATAGTTTGCTTAGAAAAAGTTCTTGAAAAATGCCTTTTCCTCGACCTCCAAACTGTATATAACCCCTTAACATACCAAAGACCGTATAAATTTGACAGCTATCGGATCTTTGGTTTTTTAATTATATAATTTTGAGTGAAGCAACTTTTGATCCTGGTTGTTGATAAAATATAGCTTTTATAAGAAAAAAAATACAGCGGAAGCAAAAACTTGGCTTGATGACAAGTTACCGCACACTGCCTCAGGAAAATCAACCCTCAACATCGCAGAGTTGAATGTAGTGGACGCACAAAACAGGTTTACACCAACGTAAACATCAAGAAAGTCCAGAAAATAATTTTAAATGATCGAAAAGTGAAGTTCTTCGAGATAGCAGACACTTTAAATATATTATTCCCTAATATTTGAATATGAGAAAACTCTTTGCAAAGTTGATGCCGCACGAGCATACTTTTGACCGAAACAAATTCGTGATGAATCAAAACACAAATATCGAAAAAAGAATGAGCATCACCTTGATTTTTGAGAGGCTTTGGCGTAGATTTCTTGGTTTTGGCTTGTTTTTTTCCTCTCCATTCCAAAGATTGTTAACTTGTTGGCATGTGAGCTCATAATCCCATGCCTCATTTGCAGTTATAATGCTTTCCATGAATGTGGAATCGGAATTCGCACGATCGAGCATGTCCAAAGAGACCTGTTTACGGTACTCTTTTTGAAAGAAGTGCAGCTTTATCGGGCAAGAACGCGTTGTATAGCCAAAGCATCCACCAAAATCATTCGAATGTATTTGCGAGAGATGTGGAGCTCTCTTGCGATCTGTCCAACATTTGCATAATGATTTTTTGGCATCCTTCACTTTTTTAATATTTTCATTAATAATTTAATATATATTAAAGTTTTTTATAGAAGTTTTTTTTATTGAAGATATGGACCTGAACTGCGTCAAGCAGGAATGCAATAGAATTAAAAAAAAAGCAATATCAAACTAGAGCTCCATGCAAACATGTATAATAAAAACTTTCAAACTGAAAGAATACACACGTGTATGCCTTTAAGTATTTATGTAAGTATGTATATAAAGATATGCATGATCTGTGTATGCTAAATCCGCTACTTTGGCCGGTGGGTATGAAGGCACTCACCTGAGCACGCGCAGAAGCGACGCAAAAATTATGAATGCAATTCGCTCGTAAAAAATCTTTATTTTCAACGAGCGAAATCAGGAAGCCACAGTTACTGGAACTCCTTCGGCACTTAGGCAATGTGATTCATATAACATAGACATACATACATATGTATATATTCATGCTAAAAAGTAAAACCACACAGATGTGTGTGTGCTTGAGTGACCACTTTGCATGGCACGTTCCAGCGTTGCACTGTCCATTTCAGCCTTACTGACCGCAAAGCGGCAATTTCATTGCTGTAAATTCGAGCACTTCTTGTTTTCAGTTTATTACTGTTGTTGCCGCTGGTGACTTCTTATGTCATTGTTGTTGGTTTTGGCACGGATCGTCTGTGTTATGACATGCGCAAACTAAGTTATTTGATTTTAGCCCAAGCATTTGTTCGATCGAGGTTAGTCACTGTGACGCTGCAAAATATTCCACTATAAGATCAACTTCCCTCTATGATTATTAGAAGATATGCATATATTGAGCAAAAAGTAATCAAAATAGCTTTTTATAAAATAATATTGACTTTTAATTGGAAGAAGTACGGAATGTTGAAAAAGTATGTAGGTTTGTCCAGCCAGTTCTAGGAAGTTACTAAAAAATCGGTTCACAAATCGAAGCCAACATTTCTTCCCGACATAAAGATTTGGATTCTGTTCCACTGCGGTTAAGGAAGCTCTAGTCTATAAGAAACAGTTATATACGTGCAATGTATAGTGAATGAATAGCTGAATAGTTTACTCTATACCTGGTCCAATCATTTCAGTTTTTGTCAAGAAAATTACCACCTACTTCAGCTTAAACAGTCGGTATCTCTAGTTATAAAGAGTAATCCATTTCTTCCAAACGTTGGCCGCGGCTACATTTCAGATGGTCCATCCGTTGGTTCTAAATTTTGATGACTCATTCGAGCGTTTCGACTGGTAACCGGCGAATGGCACGCGTGATCGCCATAGGAAATAGTCTAATGGTGTGATAACACACGATCTTGGTGGCCAGTCGACCGGCCCAAAACGTGAAATTATCGCTCACCGAAGTGTTCTCTCAATAAATCCATTGATTGATGCCATGTCGCCGAGATCATGAGCTTTAATTACTGGCATTAAATAGTCGGTTATCAAGGCGCGATGATAGTCGTCATTGACGAAATATGGACTCGAAGATTCCTCAGGCCCATAAACCATATTAAACCGTTGTTTTTTCTAGATGAGATGGTAGCTCTTGAATCGCTTCAGGTTGCTCTTCGTCTCAAATGCGGCAATTTTGCTTATTTACATACCAATTGCGTAAGAATAATGGTTCTCATCGCTCAACTTTTCAAGAGCCCAAAGAGCGAAACGATATGACTTGGGAATGCCGAGCGGCTTCAGTTTTTGCACAAGCTTTATTTTGTACGCTTTCAATTTAAAGTCTCGACGTAAAAAAGCGCCAAGTCGTTCCATACGTCAATCCTAATTGTTGCGAACTGCGCCAAATCTACCTTCCACGGTCTTCGGGTATACTCTCAGCTCTGTGAACGCGACAATAGGGATCTGAGGCCCAATGTGGTTGTATTTTGTTAACTCTAGATAAGAACTAAACGTAAATAAACACAAATGTTTTTGGAAATATTGATGTTGAAAATAACCGCTTGACAGTCTCAAAGACCCGACCTCTTTTAATACTCAGACCTTAAATAATACTATCTTCTTCTTCTTTCATCTTATTTCCGTCAATAAATGCGGTTCTTATGGTCTATGCGGAACTTTTCTGGTTTTCTCTTGGTGCCGATATATTTGATAATATAAGATCTCAGGTAAAAACTCGTGAATTTGTAAGTTTTCCAGCAAGATTCTTGAGAAATAAAACTTACATGTTTTTCAAAATGATTTCTTCCATATCAAAACATTTTTCTTCGATCAAAATAACGTTAGAAACATTAAAACTCTTACCGAACTCTACGGCAAAAGTTGGGTCTCTCATCCGAGGCTGTTGGTGGTTTTTCATTGGGGGTGTTTTTTTACGTGGCGGGTCCCAAACCCATCGCACAACCCTATACAGGGAATGTTTCGCCTTCTCACTTTAGCTCGCCTTCGAACGGATGTTCTTAGGCTACCCAGAGGATACTTGGTCAAAGACCGGAAGTCGTGAGCTGCTTGAGTCATATGTAAAAGAATCGTTTCTGGCCACTCCCAAGTGAATGGCGATCAGAGAACTTTCCTCACTTGCGTAAACTTCTACACATGACTCCATTCTCCATGATGTCTGAATTTGGTATCCCCGCAAAACTAATACGGCTGTGTAAACTGACGTTGAACAACACAAAAAGCTCCGTCAGGATCGGGAAGGACCTCTCCGAGCCGTTCGATACCAAACGAGGTTTCAGACAAGGCTCCCTATCGTGTGACTTTTTCAATCTGCTGCTGGAGAAAATTATTCGAGCTGCAGAACTGAATCGAGCAGGTACAATCTTTTATAAGAGTGTACTGCTGCTGGCGTATGCCGATGATATTGATATCATCGGTCTCAACACCCGGGTCTGGGTCTGGCAGTGAACGAGGGCAAGACGGAATATCTCCTGTCATCAAACAAACAGTCGTCGCACTCGCGACTTGGCTCCCACGTCACTGTTAACAGTCATAACTTTGAAGTTGTAGATAATTTCGTCTATTTAGGAACCAGCATTAACACCACCAACAATGTCAGCCTGGAAATCCAACGCAGGATTACTCGTGCCAACAGGTGCTACTTCGTTCTGAGTAGGCAATTGAAAAGTAAAGTCCTCTCTCGACGAACAAAAGCCAAACTCTATAAGTCGCTCATAATTCCCGTCCTGCTATATGGTGCAGAGGCTTGGACGATGACAACAAGCGATGAGTCGACGTTGCGAGTCGAATATCGCATTCGATGGAACGATGAGCTGTACGAGATATACGACGACATTGACATAGTTCAGCGAATTAAAAGACAGCGGCTACGCTGGCTAGGTCATGTTGTCTGGATGGATGAAAACACTCCAGCTCTGAAAGTATTCGACGCAGTACCCACCGGGGGAAGCAGAGGAAGAGGAAGACCTCCACTCCGTTGGAAGGACCAAGAGGAGAATGACCTGGCTTCGCTTGGAATATCCAATTGGCGCCACGTAGCGAAGAGAAGAAACGATTGGCGCGCTGTTGTTGACTCGGCTATAATCGCGTAAGCGGTGTCTACGCCAGTAAAGAAGAAGAAGAACTCTACGGCAACAAATTTATTAAATGCATATCGTCACCTGAAATGCAAATTAACGTAACAACATTTTCAGAAATTTACAGTGGCATGAATGAAACACGGAATAAAATGGAACATGAGTGAAACAAAATATTAATATTGGTCAAAACTGGTTTAAACATGACCGCAGAACCAGAAAATTTTGAACATATTTAATATGATGTATATAATTTGAAGTAGTGAAGCGTAATCAATAAGACACTCAATTTCGAATTTTTTGATGATACGTTATTTTGCATTTCAGGTGACGATATACTCTTACGCACTAAATATTGAGTCGGGGTAAAATCTTACGCCGTCGTGCTCTTTTGCATACCGTGCGTCAAGCTCAGTTTTGGTTTTCAGTGTTTAGCATTAATAAATTCCTTAAGTGCTCGTACATTCACTAATATTGTGAGTTTAAGTGTTCCTGTTTGTCATTTTCGAGCGCACTGATGAAGTCTGATAAGATTTTATAGTAGAACGTTTTCAAGATCGTGAGATTCGATTGTGCACTCTGTTGCAAACAGGATCTAGGAATGGCATAGGTACATATAAATTTGTAAATTTGTCTTTATAGGATTTATTATAATGTTATTTATCTCAGAAAACCATAAATAGAGAGTTCGTTAACATTGAGACGCAACTCGCGAATTTAAAAAGACTTTTGGTAAGATTTTTAATCTTACTAATTTTTCAAATCTTACTATGAAAGTTTATCAGTTCGTTTCGATTGTTATGTTGCTGGACTCAATCTTCACCCTATCATTTTTGCCTCTGCATCAAGTACTTAACTCATCAAAGGAGGTGAACTTGTATGTAATTGCAATTGATCCATTGGTTTTTGGAAGGAACTACAATATTCGATGACTGCATGCTTCTATCCCATAAATTTAAGTTATTCCTATTCCCGGATGTTCCTTCCATTCTAGGACGAGCTGTGCATGGGTTAAAACGTTTCAGTACTGTACTATTAGATTAGGAATTACATTAAAAGTAAAGTCGTAAAGGATCAGACCACAATGGTCTTTTAGAGATAATGCAGGCAGCCTTATTCGCTTGATATTTGGTAATGACCGTGACATCAGTCATATTAATAACTATATGCGATAAACCATATACGTGTATACTAGTTTCTGCAGCTTGAGGTGACTTGCTCTAAATAACTCGCTCTTTCTCACTTCCATCTATATTATTGCTATTCTATAAAAACACCGAAAGTGAGGGAATCGATGTTGTTATACTTATTTTGAAAGCACTAAAAAACTTATGGTGGACTTTAATAACTGCTTTTCGCAGCTAGGAACGTTATATGTACATATGAGGCTTAACTGTATACGTTACTGAAACTGATCCTTTTATTTATACTCACAGCCGCTCGTAGAAAATGCTTCTGTTTACCAAATGTGCCAACACTTACTATGAAATATTGTCAACTGATACCGGTGCTGGTTTGACGATCAGCAGCTGTTGTAGTCAACATCATCACTGTCATTTTAGCGACAGTCGATCGCGTTGAGCCAATCCATTTGTGTTGCATTAGTTGAACGTGTTGCACGTGAAATTTCATGTCGGTTAAGTAAGAATTTACACCGTTCGTTTGGTCTCACTGGCGGAAAGTCAATGGGTAACGTAAGCGAAGTAAAGCTTTCTTAACATATTGGAAAGGCAGCCTCCAACTGTCCTACGTTTGTGCTTCTATGTTACATATAGGGTGCACCATACTCACTCCTGTGACTATTTGAGTTGGCTTCAAGATTGCGTGGTAGCGGGTTTCAGCTCTGACTAATAAAGGCCGATCTCGAGTCATAAATATAATATATTAAGTACTATCATAACAAGGCACTTTGACGGTAACAAGACTCAGCTGCTGGGATGAAATTAACCTCCTGGAAAAAACTGGCGTTGCTATACCCTGCGCATATATGTAGTAGCTACTATGAAAGAATGTCATAAATTAAAGCTGCAATCTATTTAAACCAAATACTAGTAAGGCTAAGGTTTTCAGCTATAGGAAGGTAGGTATAGCTTCATAATAATCTCCACCATAGTTAAAGCACCAAATTTTGATCACCCGTTATGTACCTACCATTGAAAAAATGCGATCGTTTCGAAGCTGTGTATTAAAAATGCATGCTTCCAGTTTGCTGTAGAACAGGGAGCGTGTGGATGCTGTGGAATGATGAATTGCTTTTGATTAAAATTAGTGGCACAGACTGAGAGTGCCTGGGCGGAAAGTCGCAACAGCCGAGCTGCAGTCTGTTTTGGTCAAGTAGACTGCCAAAGAAATGGACAAAAGGCTGAATCCCTCGCGTAAGAGTTTCACAAGCACTAAAGCGCTTCTATGCATTTTTCAATGCCATCATTTTGAGGGCGAGAACTTTTTGTAGCACACCTTGAGTGATGGATACACACGTGTTGCTCCTCATCGGCTTTTTCGCGCAATCAGCAGCTTTCAATTAGTCAAATGTCACAGGACTTGATAATGCTTTTATTAATAGTTCACTAAGGCGTGTGTGTTTTTTCACATTTTGTGCTGTTTCGCTTCATTCCTTTTTGTCTCTTCGTGCAAAAGTCTATTTGCAGCAGCGTAACAAAATGGTACGACAAAATTCAACACACTTTGGATTTGTTGCATGTAGCTTTTAATAAAAGGCAATCTATTTTTATCTAACAAAAACAAATACATTGGTAAGAAATGTTCAATATACGTGAATGACGAGTGTTTTCAGCGCCCCAAAATGACGTACGGCAAATGAAGTAGTTCCATTTATTTGGAAAATAAATCACCAATGGTCACTCATTAACACATGAAAGCCACATGCCACTCGCTACTTGCCACGCGACAACGTCATCTCATTGCAGCAGCCAACCAGGCAGCGAGCGCATGTGGCGTATCGAATTGCTTTGCATGCCAAGCGTGTCAAACTCGACGTCAATTTAGCATTGCGCGACCGATTGTCCGTGAAACTAGAGCAAAGCGTTTGTCGGATTGGTTCTTGGTCACTTGATTAGATGATGGCTCTTACACCTTTGAACATAGCAGAAGTGAGAATTGTTGACGTCAGCACATTTCTTCGCTTAACAGCTGAGCGGCTGTAGTAACTTGGGTAATGACATTCTGAGTCTACTTAGCGGTTGTATTATGTAAGTTAAGTTTGACCATACGACCAGTCATATAATTAAACACCTTATATATGTATGTTAGTCTGAGTTCGGGACGGTCTTTGCGGAAATTATATAGAGGCGAAGTTCCTTTTTAGAAACTGCATGTGTTTTCTTTTGGATAAGCTTAATGTAATTTTTTCTCTGGCTGTCTTCTACCTGCATTGTGTAATTTCCGCTTTCTGTAGACGACAAAAAGGCTTTTAAACTGCAGAATTATCCAATGTACAAGGCACGACCTTGCGGAGAGCAAGCAGTTCAATAGACCTTTTGCGATCTACTTTCAATTGCTAGTGGTTGATCAGCGCTTGCTTATCCCAAGCTCAATCAATCACTATTACGTCGCTAGAGAACAGCAGATGTCCGATCTGTTTTACGTCTAACAGTGTGAGGCATTGCTACGCTTTTAGTCAGATTAAAGCTTGTAGTTTTTAGCGATTATCTATTGCCAAATAACAGGTACTTTGTGGCGGCAAAACCCTTCATGCTCAAAACCTTTGCCGATATGTATATAGTCGATTAACCACCGATTTTTATCCGTTCCCACGGCACTCGGGTCCATGTAACCGGAACAAACCCGGATTTTTTTCCATCGAAGGACTGTCAACTCGGCATAATTCTATCGCTACAATAACAGCAACTTATGTACATACTTATATATCTATTCTATGCAAACACGAAAATTTCTCTGTATTTTCCCGATTAAGAGACTAAAAATCAGCGGTAAAGTTACTTATTCATATGGTCAGTACGATAAGTGGCTTGCTCTTCCACTTGAATAGCAAAGACAACTGAAATCTCTTATTACCATGTTCAGATTTGTTATATAATAGCGGGTGTTATACCAATGGGGCGAAGAGAAAGACATCGCCATATCAGCACTATGCTAGGTGTATACGTAGTAAGTCAGTAAGGTTTAAATAAGATTTTTCAATAACTTCTCCATATACTTACCAACATTATTTAATATAGAAGTTCCTTAACTACGCCGCACCTATATGGCCATTTGATGCCTCTTGATATCTCCTATCGAACACCTGCATAGTGAGGTAGGTATGCTCTCAATTAAGGAGCATAATGAGCTCCTTTCTAGGCAGTTCCTGTTGGGATGCTTTCATAGAAATTATCCTTGCAGTCTTCTGCTTGTAGCGGAACAGCCTCTTAGGAACATCAAGAGGCCATTCCTCAACTACGTTGACGACATCAGACAATACGTCAACCAGACTTCGGGCGCAACGAATTTCAGACAAGCACTGATCCCCATTCACAGTGGAGGTATCAATACATTCACCGACTCCAATGAGTCCCATACTCGGAGTCAAACCACCACCCATTGCAGACGAAGAGCTCGAGTTGCCGCGAGAAACGAGAGTGACTCTTGCGCAGCTTGTTTCAGATACTATAGCAGATTAAACTCTTACTTATCCAGAGTAGACCCCGACACATCCAATATATATCCTGTATGCAATAAGTCTCCGCAGGACACTGGCTTCTTCTTTGCATGCCTCACCAAACCACACTCATCTGACACCCCACTCCCTTTGGTCCGACCACGTCGAAACAGTATGTTTCTTGGGCCTTGCGTTGGATGACGACGTCTTAGCTAGTTCTTACTATCCTAACAACATAGAAGTTTAGAAGACTGACTATAAAATTTCATTGGGGTATTTTTCGAAGAATATGGTATATCCAGAAGATATTTCGGTAACAAATTGCTCTAAATTTTCTATTCTTTAAATTTATAGTTTCAATTTAAGCTTGTAAAATTAGAAGAAATATAGAGTCAAGTAAACCTATTTATCCTTAAAAAAAGTAAATATTGCAATAATGATTCTTTTTCATCTTTTATTCTGATTTATAATCATTTTATATTTTAAATATTTAATTATAATATTTATGAAAAATACTGACAAAAATTTATTTATAAATAAGTTAAGTAAAATACATAATTTAACTTTAAGAACATATAGTAGCTTCACAAGAGAAACTCAATAAGTGAGTAAAGAAGAATGCTCAATACAAGTGAATTTCATGAACTTCAATAGTTTGTCAGCTTTCATTCTAGGCATGAAGCTTATGGTAAGCTTTAAACTCCAAAATAAACTCGAAATATGCTCTTTATTTGCACTTTTTGAGTTTTTCTCATAAACTCACAATAAAATTGTACAATTCGAAAAATGTCATTACAGTTAAGTGTAAAAATAGAAAAAAAACATCACACAAGTAAAAATACAAATATATATATACATACATACATATATATATGTGTATGTAAATAAGTTTGTTTGTAAGTGATATATTGAGGTACACAACAACTTATGAAAATATTTAATTGTATTTGTATATGCGTTGTGGTAAACCCTATGTGATAAGTAACACAAGATGCTTGAAGCAAATGTTGCCAATTCTTTAATTTAATTTCTTAATAATTTTTCTTTGGTCAGTTTTTATATATTGTTCGTGTTTTTTGTTATTCTTACTTTCCATCAATACGATTACAACATAAAGACAGTCTTTTCGAATGAGTGGGAAATTCAAGAGCAGCATTCAAATATGCTTATATGACATATACACATATTTATAACTCACATGAATACATACAATGTTGAGAAAAAAAGTTGCATTGCAACATGTGGGAGATTTCTTTTTAGCACTTATATGTGCTTTGTAGATAAATTTCATATATTTAAGCGACATTTATTCAGCTTAAAACGCAGAAATTGTCTTCTTCCTTGCTTTGAGTTGTGTAAACTTGAATTTAGCATGTTTGCATGTGTATATATGTATATGTTGGTTGCTTAATTGAAAGTCTTTAAATTCATACATAAGTAGTGCTTAATTTAGTTTTCGATTTTTGAGTTTGAGATTTTACATGCTCTCATGCTTTAAAATATTTTCTTATGAAGTTCTTGCTGCGCATTTTTAATTATTTTCCAATTTCTTATTATTGTTTACTTTTGCCTAAATAAATTTATTTATTATGGTTTTATTTAATGTTAATTTTATTTTATGTATATTAATTTTTGTTTTTAAGTATTTGTTAATTATATCTACTTTATTAAAGTTTTTTTTTCATTCCTGCTTTTATTATTGTATTTTGTGTATATTGTTTTAATTTTGATTTAATGTTTAATTTTAAATATTTTTGCTATATTTTTTCAGTATGACTGTTATTTTATTTATTATTAATTTTAGTTTATATTATTTTTTATTTGTGTTAAATAATTTTTTGTTATTATTAATTTTTATTTTTAGCAATATTAATATATATATATATTCTTTATATTTTTGGAAGTTATTTTCATTTTTGAAAATAAGATTTTTTCATTTTAAATTTCTTATTGTATTAACACTGAAAAAAGGGAAAAGACTTGCTTCAAATGATTGTTAGTGGAATGTATGCAGACACTTACATTTTGTATATTTGTGTGTATGCATATAACTGTGGAAAAATATTAATTAATTTTTGAAAATGATTAATTAATTAATTTTTGTTTTTCATTTAAATTTAATTTTATAAGTATTTTGTATGATATTTGCTAGAATTGGTTGTTTTTATTTTTGAAATACATAAATATATGTATGTGTATGCATTAATTAATGTGCGTTTTAATATAAATTATGCTTAATTACATTTAAAAACTTTTAGTTACGATATATTTTAAGAACATTTAATGCAAATACAATTAAATAAAGTGGATTCGAAACAATTTCATATGCTTGTTTTTTGGAAAAATAAAGTTATTTAAATTAATTAATTAGTATTTTTTAATTTTTTTTAAATTAAATTTACCTTTTTTAATAATAATTATATTTTATATAAGAAAATGCAACCAACACAAAAATTAAATTCAATTCTAATGAAAAAAAATATTGAACGAATTAACAGTTAATTAGAAAAATTTAAAAAATGTATGTATAATATTTGTTTTTTTAAATAATTGTATTTTAGGTTAAGAAATCAAATAAAAAGAATTGAATTCAATAAAATATTTAATTAATTAATTTCAATGATTCTTAAAAATTAAATTTATTAATTAATTAATTTAAAATTATATATATTATATATAGAAACAAAACAAAAAAGAATGTAATTTTCTTTCTAAATAATTATACTTTATATTTAATAAAAATGAAATTAATTCAAAAAATTATTTTATATTAAAAAAAAATCAAAACAAAAATTAACTTAATTTCAGAAATATTAAATTTTATAATTAAAAATTATTCATAAAAATTAAAAAGCAGAATATTAGTTATTTTTATATTTATGTTAAACACTAAAAACTAATTTAAAACAAGTACTAAATTAATTAACACAAAAAATTTAGATTAATTTAAGAAAATTTTGCTAAAAAATGAAAGCTTATTGATATAAAAAATAATTTTACTTTTTCTAAGTAATTATATTTAACATTAAAAAATAAAAGCAAAGCAAAAATTAAATTAATTTCAAAAAAACTAATTAACTACTTTAAAATTATTTTTGGAAATTAAAAAAAGTTATAATATTTTTTTTAAGATTTGCTATTTTGTTAATATTATATTTTACATTTAACAAAAACTAAAATAAAAATTAAATTAATTAAAAAGTTGTTCGTCATTTAATTAGTTATATAATTTTTATAAATACTAAATATTGTCGTTTTTTAATAAATATATTAAACACTAAGAAAAATCAATTTAAAAATTAAATTAATTAACTAAAATAATAATTTTTTTTAAATTAAATTTAACATTAAAAAATCAAAACAAAAATTTAATTAATTAAAAAATTAATAAAATAATTTAAATAATTTATTAATTTTTTTATGAATTAAATTATCCATAAAATTAAAATTTTTTAAGTAATTTATTTAAAATTAAAAAAAATTAATTAAGAAAAACTTAATTTATTGTTTAATTAATTATATAATTTTTATAAATAACATTTTATTTTATTTAAATTTTTAAGTCAATCGTTTTATGATGATTATATTGACGCTATTAATCAATCAATGGTTATGTATTTGTATACATTTATTTCTGATTACTTAATTAAAATTTTTTTATTCAAATATATATTCATATACATATGTAGTACGTACTAATATGGAAGAAAAACAATCCATAGTCTAGCGTTCATAATATATGTATGTATGTACGTCTGTTCATGATTTGTTTTAAATATTTAATTCAATGTTCTGTTTTCTAATTATAAATATTTATATACTTCATACTTAACAGCATATGTATGTATAATGCAAAAATATGATGAATGAAAAATCACAACACCATACACTGTACAGATAACTGCTGCTGCCAATGGATAAATAATTATTTTATGCATATAATTATGTATGTGCACAAAGTTACGTATACATATATATTATCAGACGTATTCAAATTTAAGAATTTTTATTAGAATGCAGCAATATGATTATATGTAAATATATGTATATATCTATATATACTTAAATATATTGTATATGGTATTTTAATATATATAAATACATACATACATATGTATACTTTATATATCTTTGTAGCGATAGGTATGCAAAAATATTTCACACACACTGGTAAGTATGATTTACGGAGTAAAGTTCTCAACACTTTTTCCACACATTTAAGTTTTTAAATTGTTTAAGCTAATATTTTTTTTAATTTGCTTAAACTTTTTTTATGTAGTTTAATACTGTTTTAACAATAAATGTCCATCGAAAAATTTAATTAAGTTTTTTTTTTTTGTGTTTTACGAAATTGCTCAAGTACTGCAATTTTAGTTTTTAATACAACTAAACTCTTTTTTCACACTAGATAAATTTTCTACAATTTATGATAAATGTTTACTTCTAATGGCACCAGCTGTTCCAAGTTATATTCATTTATTTGTAAATATGTATGTTGAAGGCCATGTAAAACCTGTTCGTTTTGTTGCCTTAAGACTTAAGGTTCTTCAGTTTGGAAAAATACAATTTTTTTTAAATAAAAAAACACCTAAATATATTTATAATAACTATATGCGTCAAGGAGTCTAAGTAAACTTGCGTAACTGTAAATTGGAAATTGGCATACATTTTTCATAACTTTTGTTATTGTAAATATCTATACAAATGTAAATATGCACTCACTAAGCCACTCTAAAAATGAACGCGTTTCTAAGTTGCAAACTTTTCGTTGAATTTGCAAGATGAGAATTTTCATTTGATTTTTTGTGCTTTCTCCGCATACCTTACTTATCTAGTTTGTGGGTTAATTTAGCGGCTATGCTAAATAATAATTTTGTTAATTCAAAAATTACTGTTTCAATTCAAAAACTCCCTTTTCAATTAACAAAATTATTATTTCGCCAAAATATAAGGTTTGTCAAACAAAGAAATAATGCACACTTAACCTTAAAGAGAGTTCACCACATTTTCCTTATTTGTGTTCGTATACTTTTCTTAACGCCTACTTATGTATTTATATTGACTTTTTACCAAAATTTACCCGAGTTTACTCAACACTCATCTAAGCCTTATATCTAGCTTGCCTACAGTTCTACACTAAGCTTATGCACTTTTTCAGCTAAAGTTATGGTATACCTACATACATATAATGACAATACAAAATCGTTTTTACTAACTAGACACACTTGTACAGCCACAAATCCTTAGCTTTGTTCTTGATCTTCTCTAACAGATCTAAGCTAGAAACCATCTTTACTATTTTCAGTTTTCAAGCACAGCATTGTGTTTCTTTTTCTATGAGTACGTAGCAATATTATACCCCATAAAGGCCTTCGAAAATTGAAAGAAAATTATGCAATGATGATTGTAGGTAGTCTGAGAACGTTCTATAGTCTTGTTTCTTAAAATACCTAACACAAAGTAAATAATCATTAATAATAAATAATGTTAGAGATACAACAACTACATAGTTCTTACAGCACTGTAAGCAGAAAACAAGGAATATGCTTTTCAAAAGCAATCGAAAATCAACCACAATTGATATTCAACAACGGACCCATGTAAAAAATTTGCAGAAAATGCCATGGACCATGCAACCAAAGAGTCAAACGTGTTTCATTTCTAAAGGGACTAAAGGGATTAAAGCTCTAACTTACCTTTTCTTCATTTCTAATTGTGGTTAAAATTAAGAAATTTTAATAATTCTTCACGTTTGTCAACTGTTTCTTGTGCTTCTTTATTGGCGTAGACACCGCTTATGCGGTTATGTTTCTTTCGAAAACTCGTAACGTGATTTTTAGAATTTGGTTTTTATTCACTGAGAGAGGACTTCACTTCCCAATTCTCCCCGCAGGCAGGGGGTAGAATCTTTCCGATAAGATGCGACTAAAATCCAAATCAATATGAACTGTGTCTGTATTTTGGACTTGCCTAGAAATTTCAGCATAGTCTTTGTCCGAAGTAATGAAATGAAAATCAGCTTAAAATTATATTATAGACTTTGAATGAGTTCTCTTGTAATGAAAAGACATTTGAAGCTCAAGCGAAAAATGTCATCAGTCATTGAGTTTGTGAGGTGCTCAACTGGTAGTAGCAAAAGCTACAAGGTCTGGGCGGAGAATTAAGTCCGGTACCACGGGGAGCAGTTAGCCTTTGGAGTTCTCTCCGATAGGTTGATTTGGTTTGGCCCTTTGGGGAGATTGATGGTTTAAACATAAAGACAGGTAGGATTGAAAAATTCAATCCAGTGTTGCGGCCCGGTGCAGGACCCACAGCACGGCAGAGGTTTTAGATCGGCTTCGAACCCGAGCAAGGTGGAAAAGGTGTCCCTTCCACCTGACCATTTGGAACCAAAAAATACGTGCAAAAAGCATTTATTATTTGGGTTGGTCTAGCGACTAAGTGTTGATTAGCTTTCTTTTAACTAGAATAAAATCTCTTCTAAAATTGCACTTTTATCCCTCTCGAATTAAAGAAGCTACATGAAATGCACAGACAAATAAATTATTACCATTTTTTATCAATTGTCTAATGAACTATTTAGGTTTTAAAAACAATTCTGAAAACATTTCCTAACAAAATGTTTGAAGCCTATGGAATAACGATGGCGATATAAGAATGTGCATTGTGATTTAGAAGAAAGCATGTTTTTTATAGGAGGGAAAGCTTCTAGTTTTTTTCTAAACAATAAGACAAAACATGAGTGGGTTTGAATAAGTCATAAATCGTACTTATTTGGTGTGGAAATTAGGCCAATCATCAATAACTCATTCGAAATAAAAAAGGAAGCTACATTTTTTTGCCGATTATTATTTTTTTTTGTTTGAAGATTATCCAAAGAATAAGAAATAAAAAAAATTCAGTTGCAGTTTATCTAAAGAATTTCATAATAAGTGTCGGTTGTAAGTTTTGTGCTGTGTTCTACAACATAAAATTTTATTTTAAAAAATTTTACACAAAAAAAAGAATTTTTGAAATAAAAAGTCAAAGAAATTTTTTCCATACACAATAATTGTATTTGTTTTTATTTGTATTTTATTTGCATTTTTTAGCATTTTCATGCTTTCAACGGGCGTAGAAAAAAATTAAACAGTAATTACAAACAGTTTGAATAGAGAAAACATAAATTTTTAACAAAATAAAGGAAAACAAATGCGCGCTGCTAGGCATATAAGTTATAGATATTATAATAATTTGTTTTTCATTACAAAGCATATTGATTACATCAAATAAGAAACGTTTAATTTTTTTACAAACGAAACGAGTACATTGCATGCTAACATTAAGGGCTTTCAAAAGACAATAAAAACACTTACAGGGCAAAACAATAAAAGGTAAAGTGCGCAAGGTAGTACATTAAATGGCTGTGCATATATGTAGATATAACTTAGAAGTACAAATTTACAAACGAACTTATTTGCTAATATTTACGGTAGGCTTACATAATTTCACTGGTTCCACTATTGTTCGATATGCTAAAGACAGTTTGGCGGCGAAAGGCCAAACATTCCAGCGCCTACAGCTGCACTTAAAGAGCTAAAACTTAAATGCTAATTAAAACTTAGGTGTTTAATATGCGTTTACGCATAAAAATATGTATGCACACATATGTGTAAGTAAGTATGTACTAAGTATACAATTATTTGCGGTTTTTTTGTGTTTGTTTTTCTTGCAAACATTTAACATGCAACACTTAAGAGAAATCAAATACAAATTTTTGGACGTTTTTTGTTGTTGTGATTTTTTTTTCGTTTTTCGAATTTTGGACAATTATAAATAAATAAATTAGTATGGAAATTTAGTATTTCAAGTTAATGAGTTTAGTTGCTAAAAGTACATATGCTAAAGTAATACTAATTTTTTTATTAAAAAAATAAAAATAAAAATGTAAAATAAATTATGTGAAATAATTAGCTATTAATGAGGCGTACTTTTTTTAAATTATTTTAATTAGTTAATTAAATTAAATTTTAGTTAATTAAATTAATTTTATTGAATTAAATTAAGTTTTAGTTAATTAAATTAATTTTAGTTTAAATGTTAGTTTTTGCGTTTTTAATTCGTTTTTAATTGAAGTTTAAAATTAAAATTAATTTATTACAAATGAGATCACAGTATTAGAGATATAAGTTAATTTAAGTTTTGCTTTGTGCTAAATCTGCTGTGTTTTTCGCTTGAAACAGCAAGCGTCATGCCTTTCAACATAATTTTTGTTTTTTTATAGCAACTTATGCGCTGGTTAGTCGTTACTTGGCTTTGTTATTGTTTTTAATTAACAGTTATTTCTGTTCATATTTTCATACAGAGAAAGAAAATGTTTTTATGTTGAATTTAGTGGAAAGTTATTTGCTTTGTTTTTTTCTTGTTTGTAACGGTTTATTAATGCATAGTTTTTTATGCTTTTGCAGTTTTTGTAACTTTCTTAATAACATCGTAAATTTTAGACTAAATAATAGCTTTATAGTAGGCTAAACTATGGTAAATGTCTTGTATTTGCAGCTGGTTTCGAACCTTGCTGATATTTTTCTTATTACTTTTTGTTGTATTTTGTTAGATTTTGTTTGTGTTTTGAACAGCAATATTTGATAGCAAACAGTTTCGGTCTGTTAAACTTTTGAAGTCAACAATATAACAACCTATGAAAGCGTTTTTAATATAACTTCTATTAGTTTCTTAATTTTTTCCTTTGAGTTCTTCGCAAATTTCAGCGAATTTGTTTTCGTGTTTCATGGTTTTTTTAATTAGCTAAACTATGTTGTTTTTGTATATTTGTTTAATTTAACATATCTAATTTGAAATACATATTTGTTACTTTTTCAGTTATTTTTAATATTTAAAAATATTTCATACTAAAATCATCATCGAGTGTTTCGCACGCATGTGATTTTATAGTAGAGTTGTTTTCAGATTTGTTTTCCAAGATTTTATAGTTTTTTTGGACTTAATTAGTGCGGTAGATCAGAATTGTATGTTGTTTGTGGTTTGTTGGATTTCACAAAATTTGAGTGAAAGCTTTATATATTGACAATTGGCAGTTTATAATAATGAAAATAACGAATTCTCTTTTCAATACTATAAAATATGTGAACTGAGCTTTCGTTAACATATTTGTGAGTTTTAAAGCACCAAAGCTTTTTAAAAGCTTTCGAAACTGTCACTAGTAATTCAAAAGCACATTATGGAAAATACGTAAATACTTTATTTTTTTGCAAATAAGATTAAAAGTTAACGTTAAAAGTATTTTAGAAACATTTTTGTTGTGTTCCACTCAAAAGTCGAAAGCACATGTGTAAGAACTTTTAGCGTTGCCAATTAAATAGTTTGAAAACAAGGCAACATAAATGCTTGCTCTTTAAGCTGTAAACAGATCTAAAGTTGAAAAGTGATTTTGCATTTACAAAACTTTAAAGCTTTTCATCCAATACTTTTCAACTGCCAAGTGCCAATATACACGTTTCAACAATTAAATTCCAGGGATTCACCACACTTTGACAAATATGTATGTATAAAGTTTGTGAAAATATGAATCTATAAATGATAGCATTACTGTGTAAGAAATACTATTACCATATCCTGGTTGCTGCCCACTGACGCTGTACGCGTGTTGAGACCACGCAATATGGCCACCGGTATATTGCCAACAGACTCACTGTCATTTTCACTGCCAAACCGCTGTACCGACAATACGTTTGTGCTGTCGCTTTTCATACGTATGATTGAAGTGGTGTTTGTAGACGCTTCAGCAGTACTGATGGCGCTGTTGTTGGCGTTGCACTCGTTGCGCGCGTTCAGCTCCATATCGAGTTCGGATTCGGCTTCTTCGTATTCTTCCATATCGTAGTCTTCACTACCCAACAATGCATCATCTTCGGTTAGGTCGCTGTCTTCGGGCATTTCAGTGTATTCACCAAATATGTCTAATGGGAAGGGGAAGGCCGTAGGCGGTACCTCACTGCGATTGCCGCGCAATGAAAGTTCCGCTGTGGGCATTACGTCCAGTGGAGTATTGGGTGAGAAGGGCGATGAAAGCTCCGCATGCCAGTCCTGCACCATTAGCGGTGTTGTTGTCAACGATGATGGCGGAGTTGTTCGTGCAATGGAATCATTCGATGATGAATTTGTTTCGGCCTACAAGCTAGTGGCGCTACTCGTCACAATAGGCAAATCGCCGGAATGAAGCATGTGATGGGCCGAGTGATGATGATGATGTTGCTGTTGTGCAGCCGCTGCTGCTGCGGCGGCGGCTTGTTGTTGTTGCTGCTGCTGTTGTTGTTGACTAAGCTTGGATTCTTTCTTAATGCGTTGCTTGAGATGCACTTTGGCGTGGCGTTTCTTCTCGTCAGAGCGCGCAAACTTACGACCACAGATGTCGCATGAGAAGGGCTTTTCACCGGTGTGCGTGCGTATGTGCGTTGTGAGGTGATCCGAGCGGCTGAAAGAGCGCATGCAAATGCGACACTGGAAAGGCTTTTGACCGGTATGTATGCGGATGTGGCGGGTAAGTTCATCGGAACGCGAAAAACGCCGATCGCAGTTCTCTACGGGGCAGGCGTAGGGGCGCTCGTGCACAGGCGTTTTGCTGGGGCGATTCGGATATTTGCGTGGCTTCACCGGCACCAACTTGAGCGGCATGGTGCTCTGCTGATATACTTGTGACAGTATTTCGTGACCCTTGCTCGTCGACGGACTGTATTCAGCTAGCTGCACAACAGAGTAGCCAGACTGGCTGCCTTGCGATGATGGCGGTTGCATATGGTGCGGCGGTGTGGGATCCGAGTAGGCTTCTTGCTTTGGAATGATGCCACCAATTACAGACGCTGCAGCGGCGGAAGAGGTTGCGGATGACGGCCCAGGCACAACCAAGGACTGTTGCGCACCACCGTATTCGGCCGGCGAATCCAGCCACTGATACTTGGTCGCGGCAACGGATATTTGTTGGCGGTATTGTTGCAGCTCATGATTGGCTTGCGCTTGTTGCATGTCAGCAAGGCTGGTGAAGCTGCTGGTGCTGCTATAGCTTGGCGGCGGCTGCTTCAATATAATCGGCGAGCAGTCCATGTTAAGGCCGAGCAGCTCGACATGTTGTGCAGCCGCGCGCCCGTCATCGTAGCCGGCGGTGTGCATGTGATGGGAGGGTGAGGGAGTGGACGATGGTTGCGCCATATTTTGTTGGGCGGCATAATGCGCTTGCGCTGTGCTCTGTGGACCGGGTCCAAGTAAACTGAATATGGGCGGTTGAAAGAGTGTCTTATCGGGGCTGGGTAGACCCCAACTATTGCCAAGACCGGCGGACGGTGGTGACATTTGTCCAGGCAGCACACTCAATTGTGGCGAACCAATCTGTTGTTGGGCAGCTTGTTGATGCTGTTGCTGCTGCTGTTGTTGTTGTTGCTGCTGCTGTTGCTGGGTAGCGGCAGCGGCTGCGGCGGCTGCGGAATGCAGGCCGCTCATTGCTGTATTACCTGTAGTGGTGAAAATGCCACGATATGATATTTTGCCGCTATTGCTATTGCTAGTTGCATGCGTTTGTTGTTGTTGTTGTTGTTGCTGCTGTTGTTGGTGTTGTTGCGCATGCTGTTGTTGTTGTTGATGTTGTTGGTGATGGTGGTGTTGATGGGCGTGTGGTTGATGAAGGCTATGCGCCGTATGCTGATAATGTGTGTGGTGTTGTTGTTGTTGTTGCTGTTGTTGGTGGTGTGTATGATGACTATTGTGTTGCAGGTGTTGTTGCTGATGTTGTTGGTGTAAGGTATTGTGGTGTGTTATTTGGTTTTGTTGTTGTTGTAAGTGATGTTGTTGCTGCTGCTGCTGCTGCTGATGTTGATACGGGTGATGGTGGTGTGGTGAGTGTTGGCCGGCATGTTGTTGGTGGTGTTGTGTGTGCTGTGTCTGTTGATGATGATGTTGGCTTTGATGGTGTTGTTGTTGTGTATTGTTTTGTGTACTTGTATTGGCGGTATTATTACATAATGTCGTGCTAGTTGCTGATGTTGTAGTTGTTGTTGTCTGATTCTGACTTAGATGTGTAGGGTACATGGTACAACTATTATTACTTGTTTCTTCCTTGACAATTGCCAAAGTTGGCGGCGTGCTGCGCTCCTCCTTCAATGGACTGCACAGCACCGGACTGGTCGTGGGCTGGGGTTCGAGGGACAAATCCTCGGATTCGATGGAACCTGCAAATAATAGATGTAAAATAAACTCATTTATAATTGTGTTTATTGAAAACAGAGAATTCAAGAGCTTTAATTAATTAAGATGCTAAAATAAGTTTTTTTCTCTGGAAGTAGCTGGACGTTCTCGAAATATATGTGTGATTTCGTCCATACAACTTGTAGCTCTTTTTTCTACACCCCTCAATATAAAGAAAAAAAGTCAGCAACGTGTCAACTTACATGCTGCAACACCCAGCTGCACGCTATCAATTAATTTCATGCAACAAAATCATTCAGCATTTTTCAAGCGCTTCCACAAAAACGATATCCATGACCGAGTGATTTCCGCGAATGCCGCCCAGTAGTTGCCGACGCAAAGACGTTCGACGAACTTGACTGCTCGAATTGACAAAATCAAAATGCCAAACGGCAGCCAGCAACTCAGCGGCTGCCAACCAGCCAGCCAGCCAGCTAGCCAGCGAGCCAGTCAGCTGGACGCTCCTTCGCGTTTCGCGAGAAATCAACACGGGAGGTCGGCAGCAGCAGCTTCAATTGCGAATTGCGACATAAGAAAAATATCGAGCGCCGCGGCAATGCATTGAAAAGCAACAACAACAACAACAGGCGTGTTGGCTATAATGTTGATTGCCACCAAAGCATCAGCAGCATCAAATGGAGGGAAAAAAGTGCGAATGAAGCACAGCATTGGTGTGCAAAGAAGACTAATTACATTCCGAACACCGATGCATGGACACTCTCTAGCTGCTGATTTTTTTCATTCCATTTTTTCTTGTGTTGCTTTGTCTGCATTGCGAGCATTCGCGTTATTCTTCGGTTGCGAATTGATTGAGTTGCAATGCGCTTTAAATGTGGCTTGACATCAATCCTGCGTTCGCACTGTGGCCGCATGTGAACACTTGTTGCAGTGATTATGAGCAGTGCAGCAAACATACAAGCACAATTGTGTATGTGCAAGCAGTGTTCGAGCAAAACTACATGCATGCCATGTCTATGTTTGTTCGGAAGAATTCTTCAATGACGCAGTCAAAGCCAGTGCTCTTATTGCCGCAGTGTGAAGTATTCTCAAATGGCATTTTATCGCACTTTCATTTATTTTTTTTTTGTTTTCGTTTTTTTCTTTATTTTATTTTTTTGTTTTTGCTTTGATTACCGCGCTTCCTTACTGTAATTCTTATGTAGTTTCATATATCGTTGTTCTTGTGTTAAATTAAACCTGTGTTGAGTGCGACAGCTAGTCGATTTTTTTTTTGCTGGTGTTGTTGCATGCATTTAATTACACGTTTTTGCTTGGCAAAAGTGTATTTGATCGCTTGTGATTAAATAAAGTTGCCTTTTGTCAAGCCCTTCATCGATTTACACTTTCATTACTCTGGTAATCTAGCTTAAAAGCGAAGATGCTGTTGTAAGAAATTGTCGTCAGCATTCTCATTGACAAGTTTTAATGAGCTACGCACGAAATCCGAAGAGCTATCACTGTCGGGTTTTGTATTATCTGTAATCTAGTGGATAGAAAGCTAGCATACATAAGAGCATTACAGTCGTGTAGCACTTTTCGGTACTGTTCGTGCGGTATAAGTAATTAATTTTCGATATTTTACCGTATAGACCGAGTGCATAGCGCTTAATTTTCCTATCACTAAAATCACTTTCGACAGTTTATGTGCTTTCGCTAACCTAAGGTGAGCAGACAAAACGGCTGAAATTAAACTTCTGAAAGCCGCAAGACCCTTCGTGGGTACATAGAGGTCTTGTTATTCAAACCAAGAAGTTTTTGTCGCCACAAAAGTCCAATGTTCGTCTCAAAAGTCCAATCGTCTGAATGAGATATTTATCGCGAGGATCAACTAGTAAACGCAACATAGCATATAAATGTTGACTAGAAAAATTTCACTCACAAAAAATTCAAAAATTGATTCGTCACTTCCCGTAATAGGTAGAGAATACTGAACGAAAGTGCGCTTCAAGTATTCCAAAGAATTTTGCCATAATTTAAACGGACTTTGTACCTATGTGACTAACTGGAACTAAGAAATATTGGCATTAACTGCTTTGTGATCGGCTTCTTATATTTTTTTTTTGTGCGGTAAAGCTTGAAACTGCCGCCACACATCTGAAATTACGCACTAAATTGAGCGTTTACTCATTGCTGATAGCGTGTTTCAACGCTCAACTGAAATTTGCGGAAAAAATTATGGCTGTTATCTAACTTTTATAAAGCACACTAAACGGATCTTCGTGGAAGTTGCCTGAACTTTGCACCTCAACCGAATAATACGGAAATATTTAATCATTTCCGCCAACTTTTTAAAATTTTTTCTTATGTGAACCACCGTTTTACGAGAATTTGCTGCATCTCCGGAGAGTTCAGCGGAATTTTTAATGAATCTATTATGCTTAAGAGCTTTTAACATAAAATTTCGAACGTCAGCAGCAGAAGCAGACGTCAGTTCCGTTTGATTAAAGAGGAGAGAGAGAGAGATAGAGAGGGGAAAATAATGAGTGCAAGTTCCTGCGCCAGTTATTACGCGCAGCACACATACAGATATATATATGTACATATGTATGTATATACAAATATCCCGTTACATACTTGCATTTAAATCTTTTCGCGTTGCTAATAAATTATTATAAATTGCCAAAATTTTATGGCTTATTTTCAGCTAATAAATATATATGTATGTATGTTCGTATGTATATATGTATATGATATATTGTGCATGTTTTAGCCGCTGAGTTCATTGCGTCCGGACGAGTTAATATTATTTTATTGTTCTTAATGCACTTGGAAATTCGTTGGGGATTCTGCCAGTTTGTGACATGAAAAATGCGTTCGGCGTTGCCAAGTTTGGCGATTAAAAGCGACTTCATCATTGTCAAACAAAAAATCATATACATCTACATATACAATATAATATAAGAAGTATACTAAGCATAAGAAAAATGTTTCGGTTTTGTATGAAATATTTGCGATGCTTAAGATGGCAAAGTGCACAAAGCGTAATGGAAATGCGTTGCAGCACGAAAAATAAAAAATTTTGGTAGAAAAAAAAATGAAACAAATAAACAAAAAAAATTAAAGCAAAATAAATAGAAAACTCAGTCAAGCACATTTAAATGCGACAAACAGCAGCAAGTCGTTATATTTTGGTCACTTAGCATACACACATACATACATACACATACAAAAGCAAAGATTTTGACAATTTTCTTGCTGCTCTGCATAACTTTTCCAAAAACAATGCAACAATTTCTATTTGCGTGGGCACACCAAAATTTTTCCTTCGCCGCTTGCCTGCTGCCACTGTTGTTGTGGCCATTGCTGCCGTTCGTACTACTTGCTGACTTTCGAAATTAAATGTTTTGTGAAATTTATGATGACAGCAACTTTTTATGTATTCATAGCTAATAAATGTATTTTATTGGATTTTTTCGCTTCGAGTTTTTTTCTTTTGCTTTTGTTCTACGTTTTTGTTGCAGTAACATTTTCTTATACGAAATTCTTTTTGGAGACTTTTAGCCGCAAATGTATTTATACATACATCATAAAAAATATAATTAAGAAATATGAAGTAATTAATTGCTGCTGAATGCAGGCAGGATTTCTAAATAAAATATTTATACCTTGGCTAATTTTATATTTAAGTGGCAACTGAAAAGTGTTATGAAGAAATGTGGCAAGGGAGAATATTTAAATAATAATAATAAAAAATAATTTGATTTCTAGCTGTTAAAAATAAAATAATATAGGCATTTCAATTAGTGGCAATAATTTTATTTGAAATTTTTGTAATCATATTTTTTTTTAATTTAAGTTTTGATGAGATTTTTTCTTATGGCGTATGGAAGAGTTAAGAAAGTTTTATTTATAAAAGCTGTAAGTAAAAAAGGTTGAGCTTTTTACTTAAAAAATGTTCATTATTTCTTTAAAAATTTTAGAAATCGTAGGAAAATTTTTCTGAACAATCACATCAAGCCTTTAGACAACCACCTGTCTTGCCAGCATTTTGTTTTTAAACTTAAGAAAAATTCTCTTAATAACAACTTTAGCTTTTCTGGTGGTTTTCGCATAAAGGTAGTTAAAAAAATGTTTTTTATTTTTAAAAGAAGCTTAAAATCTCGCCCTTCCAACACTATATGCTATGGCACAATGTGATTGGTTGCACTGGAGATATACGACTGCAATGAAATCAGCTGAGAAAATACGAAAAAACTTTTTCGACTACCCAATATTATAGACTCTAGAGTTTGCTACAAATGTGCAACGAGTAACACTGGTCGACACAATTATTGGGTCTGACCGCGGCATATTAAATTCCAGTTTTCACCAAAAATAAGAGGAATAATTATTTTCTTTGAGTAAAGTTTGCTTTTTAAAAATTTTTTATGTTCCCATAGCCAAAACAGGTTCATTCGTATCAGCAAAATCAAACTTTAAGAGCTTAAAAGAAAAATTCGAGTGTTTTTCAATGTCCTGAAACAGAATTTGAGTATGAGAACAACAACCCAAATACAAAAAAAAAATATTTTTTGTTGACTTCTGCAATATAAGACAGCTAATTTGGTTAAAATAGTACAAGCGCCTAAGTGTAGGCAACATTTAATTTTTGTTTTTTTTGCTTTTACTTAACTAAAAATGCAAAGCTAAGTGGAAACATTTTATTGACATAATACTAAATAATAAAATAAAAAAATCAATCACTTATTTTTTTTAATTTATATACGGTAAAAAAATGTTAAAAAAAAAGGAAAATATATACTTAAAAACCATAAAGAAACTAACTTATGCAAAGCAAATGCTCATAAATGCCTGATTAAAGGCGTCTACAAGCCATCCGTCTAGTCTTGTCGCCATTTGCGTGCAATGGGAAATATTATGAAATTTGTATTTCCTTTCTGAAATGACTATATCAATTAAATTCAATTTGCTGCGCTTTTTTATTTACATTTTTGACGTTTGCTTTGTTTTCCAAACGAAGTTGTGAGAAAAAAGTGTAATCAAACGAAGCTAGTATGTAGTTTTGCGGCCGGGTGGGTGTTGCAGTGTCTTAAGCAAATTTACATTTAGCGTGCTTTACGAGCTCACAGATGTCCGTATCAAATACATTTCTTAATTCAATTAGAATGAGCGTATTTAGCACGAGATCAGCGCTATGACAGTCTGTGCGACTAAGAAGCCCAGCCTGACCGTTAGTGATAACTAGCCAGTAATTGTGGCATAAGGCCTGGGGAAACATTGACACTGAACGGAAATGTTTAATAGTATATACGACACGATTAATTAATACCGTTACTACAGTAATGTGACTGATAAACAGTTATGGAGTGTGTTCGCAAGTGTAATTGTATGTGTGCTTCTTACTAACATTTTAATTGGCCGAACGGTTTCTCGTTTGGAAGATATTTTGTAATAAATATTATGTAAGGAATGATAAGGCAAAAATTCGGTAAGCTACTTGGGGCTACTGGCAATTGTAAATACTGTACATATTAATAATTTAAATATTAATAATTTAATTTTAAAAAATTTTGTTACCCGAAACTTTACAATTAGTGTTGCCACATTTTTCAAACACAAAATTGTTACCACATTTTAATTATATTTTTTTTTTTTGTAATTTTTTCAGTTCAAAACGATTGATAATATTTAATAAAAATTAAAATTTGGAAAAAAAGTAATTTAAAATTGTAAATATTATTAATAATATTAAAAAAATGTACACTAAGCTATATAATCAGTGTTGCCACATTTTTCAAACACAAATTTACTACCACATTTTAATTATTTTTTTTTTTGTAATTTTTTCACTTCAAAATACGAGCTAATAGTTAATAGAAAATAAAATATCGAAAAATAATAAAAAAAATTTAAAATATTTCAAATTCAAAATATTTTTGATTTCATATAAATCTAACAGAATGTTTTCTAATTTCATGATTAAACAATTAATAATTAATTTATTACACATTATTGAACTAGTGTTGACCCAAAAAAAACTTAATTTATTATTTTTAAATTTTTGATCAATATAAAATATTTTGTAAAATCTAAAAAAAATCTCTTAAAATTGTGGAAAAGTATGCGCATATAAAAAAGAAAAAAAAAATATTTATAATAAAAAAAAATATTCTTAACCCTCTTCACATTTTTGTCCAAGACAACATCTTTCAGCGCCCATGTAAATCGAACAGCTACATTAATTTATCAATTTTTTTTACTAAAAGTAAATAACTCAAAATTTATTGTAACCTCGAAGAGATCACTCACAAGCAGACAAATGATACAAGAAAGCCAAAATAAATCGTCGAAAATTCTGTAGAACCTAACTAATAATTTTGACGAAATACAATGTGATTATTGTTTTCTCAATATTAAGAAAAAAAAAACAGGCAAAATAACAAAAACAATTTAAAAGTGAAAACATGGAAAACAACATGTTTTAACAAGATCTTAAGTGCCCTTAACACAACACTCGAGAGTCCAAAGTGTCTTTTCAGCAGTGCGCCAAAGCAGGCACACACACACGCGCGAGATAAACAACGGAAATAAAAATAAAAATTGTACAAAAAACAGCGAAGAAAAATATGAGAACAAGCAAGACATAGATAAATAAGAAGAAAAAAGCCTTAACTTAAACACTCAGCAGAATCAAGGCATGATCAGTCAAAAATGGAACGCAACTTAGCCAAGATAAATTTATTATTCGACACAACACTGAAGCACAGGGTCTTTTAGACAAGGAATTTCGCAAACAAGTATGTGTGAGTTTTGTTGTTGTGTATATACTACACATATTGTATGATATTTCATTTTCATTGTCTGCAAGTTTGTTTGTTTAACATTTGTAAGAAACTATATAATTGACCACTTATGTGTAATGGTCGGTTGTTTCAGTTGTTGTTGCTACAACGTACTTGGCGTGTATTCACAGAAAGGTTAGGTTGAAGTTGGGATAAGGAAACAAGAATTAGGTTGTTTGAAGGAGAGTTAAATAAACGGAAGTAAAACTATATGGACCAACTGTGATGCTAATCGATAAATTAACCGAAATATATGAGTTTTTCTTGTGCTCTACTCAGATCTACTGTTTCATCGCAGAATTTCGATTAGTTATATGGGGTGTATTGTGGTGTGGTCATGCATGCAGTTACAGTCGTAGGTTTATACCCAATTCCATCTCTGGTGAAGGCAGAGATAGAGGAAGGCCTTCACTCCGTTGAGAAATCAGGTGGAGAAGGACCTAGCTGCACTTGGTATCTTAAATAGGGGCCAAATAGTGAAAGGAAGAAACGACGGGTGCGCTGTTCATCAAAATATAGTTTGAAACCTAAACCTTTAAGGATGAAAGCCTCTGATCTTCAACTTACTTTACTGTTACCTTACCGGCACATTCGCTTATCACTTCCAACAACTTTAAGAATTAATGAAATATTAAAATCATAAATAAGAGAAACACTTCGGAGGTATCACTAAGATACCTTACAAAAAAACGCAAAAATGGAACCTGTTCAAAATGATTTTCAATGTTAAACAGCAGTGTAAGCTTTCGAAATAGAGCTGGTTTTCGCGCATCATAATTTATATGCGACCGATTTTAGGTTGAAATAAAACACAACTCTGTCAGCACAGACTTGTCACGATCAAGACTTAATATATACAATAAATATTCGGAGAGAATTTCATTTGTTAATATGTATGTATATGTAATGTAGTTCGCCGGCGCTGCTTACCTGTAATGGGTGGCGGCTCAACAATGGTAGATGGTCCGAAGAATGATGGAATATCGTTGGATGTGGTGACGGGCGTATTCAGATCGCCCGTCTGCGTATCACCGCACTGCGCGTCCGACGGCAATGACTGGTGCGACTGCTTAACCACACCGCTCGCGATATCTACGCCGTTGGGTGTGGCGACGACGCCACCTAAACTGGCTGCCGCGTGACCGCTCGGACTGTGTTGTGCGGAATTGAGCAAACTCAAATGTGTAGCGGAATTGCGTCCACTATTATTACTGTTATTATTTGTATTGTTGGCTGCGGTGACCGCGAGTGTTGGTGATGTTAGCGTCGCGTTCGCTTGCTGCACTGCGGTCGCTACTGTATTACAGATGTTATTGCTGCTGTTGCTATTGCTGCTGCTGTTGTTGTTATTGTTGTTAGCAACACCAATGCGCGTGAAATTTGTGCGTGAAATAGCAGCGCTGAGCGCTGAGTTTGTGCCTGCTGCCGCGGAGGTAGCTATATTATTGGTGGTCGGTGTATTGCACGCGCTGTTGCTGTTGCTGCTGCCGCACGCGATGGCGGTCTGATGATTGTTATTCGCCGTGGAGAGATTGTAGTGTAGTAGCGTTTGGGCGGCGCCCAAATGCCCACCGCCGAATGTATGTGATGGGGTGCTGAGATAGGTGGCCGCCGATGTGGCCGCGGTCGAGGGACTAGTCTGTGCGGTGGTCTTGAAGAGACACGTATCGAAGCTCAGCACATTGAAGTGTGCGGCGGCGGCGGATTCGGTTAGTAGGAATGCGTGATGCGATGGCGCCACAAGGGTTTCAAGCCCTTCCATGATCATGGCCGCTGATGGGGTTCCAGGGGCTACGCCACCTGCAAGCAGAAACGTAATAGAATGATTAGTTTAAAAGTTTGAAGTATGAATTAAGAAATGTGTATGAATATAATTATGTAGGAAGGCACTACAAGTTTCAAAAGCTAGTTTACTTATTCAAAAATTTATTTTATTATATTAAAGGTTGAATTGTGCTGGGTCACAAGAACATTAGTACACTGTAAATAAAATTGTTTTTGAATAAAATAATATTATGATTTACCACTAACGGGTTTTCAAAATATATTTGTTTTATAAGTATTCTACAAAAAAATATATAAGTATTCACGAAGTGGCTAGGATGCAATGAAAATATATTGGGATTAAATTCCCTACATATATATATACATATATATATGTATATATGTGTGAAAAAATTTAATTATTAAAAAAAATTAATAAAAAAAACTAAAATAAAAGAAATTATGATAATTAATTGTTAAAGCTAAAAACGAAAGAAGAAAAAAAGAGAAGAGAAAAAAATAATAATAATAAATAAGATTTGAAAATAAAAATAAAAATAAGAATAACGGTAAAAAATTGCTAAGGATAAAATTTTTTTTATATATTTAGTTTTTCACTTCATAGATCTTCAGGAAAGTGCCTTTGAATGTATGAACAAGGTTTGTGTCTCCGATGGAGTGTGAAATAGTAATCTTGAGCTCAATTTTAATACGTAATTAGTATTATAATAAAACAATATTTTAATTTTTGCTTGAGATTCAATAATACCAGTCTTATTTTAGACAGTATGCGCATGGTGTGCGACTTAGATAGAACTTAGGGCAGTAGTTTCTCACAGAGAGTGAGTACATATGTAAATGTTTTTAAAGGATTATAAAAATAATTTTCTAGCTCAAATTTGCTACTCGAGATATTAGAAATAATCAAAAATGCACAATTATAATTTTTTTCTATTGGGTAACCCAAAATTGCTTAGAAAAAGGTGTGTGTCTTTGCTAAAATTTAAGTATTTTCTAAAAAAAGAGTTTAATATGACTAACTTACTGATTTTTTTTTAGACAAATAGCATGTTGGAAGAAAAATCAAAGAAGAAAGTTTCAAAAAATACTAAAACTTCCGAAAATTTTCAATTTTCACAGTGACACCATAAGCTACTAACATGATCTTTGAAACAAATATAACAAATAACAGTCTACTATAACGTTATTTTAAATAAATTAATTAGTTTATTTTTAAATAAATTAATTTGTTTTTAATGAAATTTAATTTAATTAATTATTTTTAATAATATTTAGGCCAATTAATATTTTATTAATTTAAAGATTTTTATTTTAATTGCCATTACGATCCGCTTTCTGGTGAACAAATGTCAAAATCTTCTTAATTGAATTGCTTTGACAGCAATTAGCCGCTTATATTGCCAAACAGAAATATATAAAAGGTTGTTCAGAAACAATTACTAATTACAATTCTTCAAAAATTTCGACTAAGCCACATTTATGGTTACAAGTAATAGAAACTAGCAATTCATTCATTGGCGCAAACGCTCATTACATTTGTTTACATACACACTATATATTTATTTGATTATTTACGGCAGCAACAACAATAATAATGTAAAATATCAGCCACCAAATAGTCTGACATCTGTGCACCCACACACGACACGCACTTAGCCGATCAAGCCACAAGACACTTGATCGTGCGAACGAATGCGCTGACAACACAGCGCCACGCCAGCAATTGCAACGTGTCGCCAGCAACAACAACGGTGTTTAGTACAAATAATTGTTGTACACAATTGAATTGAAATCGATTAAGCACTTGAACGCAACTGGCCGAGTGACGAAGGAGTCTAGCAAATGAAGAAGCGCGAGTGACTTACATACACACACATGCATGTGATTTTAAGTGTAAAGGAGCGTGGTGTGTGATCAATACAGTGCGGGCGGTGTGCGCATAGACCAGCTACCAAAGTGTTCCAGTTCCCATAATGCTTTTTGGCAAGCTGTGTGCTAGGCGTTTTTGTCTTCAAGTCTCGATCGATCAGCACTGACCCACTTTCGATAGTCTTACATGTGTGTAAGTGTGCGCTTGTGTGCGAGTTTGAGTAGAAACAAGTCATACTTTTGTGAAAATTCGCTAAAAGCATGCGCGCATGCGCATCAATTGTCTCATAAAAATGTCTAAAACGCATGTGAATAAGTAAACGCCACTTTTATGTGCACATATCTTCATAAATGTGTATGTATGTGTTCGTGTTTAGTGCAGCTTACCAATTTTTTGAGCATTAAAAAGCTGTAAAAAATATCACTTGACAATTTACTTGGCGAAACGACATTAATTTGCCATTATTTACACACGAAATGTGCATACATATATTTATTAAAATATATTGACATATATGCTTATGTATATATGTATGTTTGTACACCTAGGTGCTCATATGTATACGCACAGCTTTACCCCAGCGACTGTAAGATTACCCATGTTTGTATGTATATTTGTCAATACACAAATGCGAATACACACATATGTACATATATGAATATATGCATCATCGCCGCCACTGATGTCACTAATTTAATTTCGTGCGTTTAATTGAATTTCACTTGACGGTGTAGAAAATGTCGAAATTGATTGTTTTATGGTCTTCTATTGTCTTTTAAATGTGTCATAAATTAGACGAGTGACGCTTTGTTAGAGTTCAACGCTTAGCTGTTAGACGTTGGCATTATTTCGTAAAAATTTCAAAAATTACTGCAACGCCTTGAAAGTCGGAATCATTTAATGAAAAAAAAACAAACAATTTTGCAATCCAAAAAGTGACAAAAAAGGACGCTTTTTATCATAAGTAACAGCGAAAATTTAAAATTATTTTTGCACGAAAAAAGTAGTAATAAATAAACCCCAACAACCTCTCAGCGCACAATAGTGGTGTTCACTTGAACTGCTCGGCGCTTGAAAAAACATCACTTCAGCAGCTCGCCAATTTTAAGCAGTGTCGCTACAACAACATCAACGCTCGTGGCACCGCATTGGCGACTTAGTCGGCATGAGTACCAAGTTGTAAGCAAATATACAGCTATACCTGTACATAGACGTAGCAGTGGAAGCCGCAGCGCCGACCTCACGGCTGCTCATTTTACTTGACTTTTTCACTGCTTTTTAATAAATTTTTAGCGCCTCCATGCAAGCACATATATGTATATATATCAGACATCAGACACATATATATACACATTCATATACGTATATATCCATATATATAGCCAAATATATTTATTATTTATGTAGTGGAGGCTCTTTCCAACAATTTGCTCTTCGCTTGAAGTGCACTTGATGTCAGCCTCTCTGCGCTAAAATAACTACTGTGCGCATTTTATTCATTTATTTAAATAAATAAAAAACATCACACTACTTCGCCCAAAACGCTGCTCTTCTTTGTTTTTTAAGCTTTTGCAAATTGTACGAGTTATTCATTGACGGAATTGCCGTGAAGTGTGTACGAGCACTTATGCTTTATCAACGGGCAAAAGTGAAACCGAAGTGTGCGAGCGCTTCTTATTTGTTTGTTTTTTTTGAACGAGGTGGCAATATTGTTTGCTTTTATATTTGCACATTGACGTTAATAAAGTGAATTCTATAATATATACTTCTATAATAGATATATAAATCTATTACTTAAGTAAAATTAATTAATATAATATTCTATCTGCCTAAAGTAAAAAAAAATATATTTTGTGTAAATTTCTTTCAGGGAATTTTTAAAATAATTTTTGATATTTTTTCAATTTATTTAGAATTTGCAACGATTTCCAATAAGTTTTCGTTGTAATTAATTAAAAAAAATGACCATGAAAATAAAGTGTTGCCTACCTTTAGGAGCTTTATAAAAATATTGACCATTTTTATTAGTTAAAAATGCAATAATATTGAAGTTTATGCACAATGCATAACGAATCTTTCTTTTTCTAAAAAGAATAAGAGATTTTCAAGTTAGTTTTAAACAATTTCTATTAGAATAATTTACTTTAGTGATTGCGCCTTAATGTAGGCAATTTTTTAGGGCGATTTCTATATAATACATAAGTACGTAGTACTTACAAATTATTAAAAATTTTTAGACATTTCCAATCAAAATCACTTTTTTCGAAAAGTTAGGTTTCTTAAAAATTTTAAATTACAAAACTAGTTTCATAAATATTTTGCAAATTTGAAGGCAAAATTTCCTCTATTCAATAACTTTTTAACAGTTTTGCACGTTTTAGCCTCTATTCTATGATCTCTCTTTCAAGATTAACTGATAAGTAAAGAAAAAAACCGAAAATTTGTGAATCTTGTGTCACTGTATGAAATAAGAATAAGTAACAAATGGAGCCAGCCTGCGCTAACAATCGAAAGATATAAAAAACCTACAAAAACGGAATTAGAATCACTTCCAATAGCAACAATGCAACAACAACAGTACCGCTGATACTGAATTGGAATAATTCATTCATATTTGTGACTAAACCAGCAAAGCTTGATCGAAAGCACACACATACATACACATGCATATACAAACACACAGGTACACATTGAAATTACCATAGAGTTATTGAAAAACCCAAAACAAAACATTATTCAACAAAAAAAATTTGCATTGCTATAAAAAAACGGCGACTACACGTCAAATACCAACAACTCACTGCCACAGCAATGATTCACAAACTAAACACACATATACACGCGCACACACGAATGAGTGTATTTAAGCATCTCATAAGAATCGCGCGCAAACGCTACGTTTCAGCAAACAGCAAAGCCGCGTTTAAGCTCGGCTTAGCCGTGCTATACTAAACAGGCGGCGACGCTGCGCGCTTGGCGCTGTGTAACTGGTGAATGGCTGTGCTGGTCTTGTGTGTATATGTATGTATGTATGTATGTGTGTGCTTGTGAGCACCTATGATCGGTAGACATCATTGACACTCCTCTTAAATGATGCAGCAGTTCCGAAGTTGTTGCTTATTTTGATTTCTTTATTCTTTTGCTGGAGTTTAGAAGTGGTTTTCTTTATATCGCGCTGCTTGGCCACAAATTTGCTTCGGTGCGCTTGTATGTGTGTGTGTGTTTGTTGCTGCTCAGTTGTTTTTTATTTCGATACGGTTGTCAGCAGAGCTCGCTTTTTGGCATATGCCGAGCGGGTGTTGCGATTTGCTTTGTCCACATAGAATTTATATAAGCAGATAAGCAGTGCTGATATTTTGTTGGTATTTTTAGTACAAGATATAAAGTTTTCTAACAAGTTTGTCGTTTTGCGTAAAATTTTGCTCTTTCCGCGATACTTTCAAAGGTAATTGTTGTAGAAAACTGTTAAATAACGTTTTTTTTTACATTTTCAAGTTATTTACAGTTAACTACACATATTTTTTTAAAGAAAAATATTACAGTATTTTAATATATAAAATATTATGAAAAAAATTATATTTTGTAAAAATAAATATATTTTTTAAATTTTTTAACATTTTATAAAATTAATTTTTTTTTGAATTTAAATAAAATTATTATTTTTTAATTGAAATTTTTGAATTTAAAAAAAATTAATTAATTTAAAAAAAATAAAAAAAAAAAAATTATTTTTTTTTTAAATTGAAAATCTTCTAATTATTTCGAAATTCTTTTTTTAATATTTAAAATATTTTCATATTTGCGAAAAATAATTTTGCAACTTTTTATAAATGGTAAAAATAAAATAAAAACAGTTTTCCAATTATTGAGATTTTTCTTATTTATTTCTATTTTTTAAGTGATTTTTTTGTTAAATAGTTTACAAAAATTCGTTTTTTTAGTTTTTTTCCATTTTTTTAATTTTTGTAAAATATTAAAAAAATACATTTAAAAAATTAAAAACAAATAAAAATTACAATAATTTTTTTTATAATATTTTACCTTTTCACAAAAATTTTCCAAATTATTTTTCTAAAATATGAAAATGTTTTAAATATTAAAAAAAAAAAATTAATTAAAAATTAAAACAAAAAAAAATGTAAAATATTAAAATATTATTTAAATTTTTTCTTGTTTTTTTTTCAATATTTTTAGATTAAGTTTTCGTTTTCGGGTCTAGATTATAGAAAAATTATTAATTTTGCCTAACACTGTGATTTTCTGTTACATTTTTTTTAACTGGCTGAGAACATACTACTAAAAAAATGTAACTTCTGGAAAGCAACAACAAAGTGCGTGGAACAATTTTTTCTGAAATTTTAAAACTTTTATCTCGCAACAACGAACTATTCATATCAAACCATGGCGCTAAATTAACCTCCTGCAGCTACACACATGTCTCCACTCCGCTCACCTCACACACACACACACACGCTCAAAAAGCACACAATATTTCATTAGCAGTTCGTTAAGTATGAATGACAATATTAAAGCTGGCTAATATCTAGCTAAATAGGCATTTCCATCGGCTTTTATAAATTCAAACGTACACGCACACATACCAAGCTATGCGCGTCCATATTAAGAAACAAACCAAATTTTAGTTTGAGCGGGCAAAAATATTTAAGAATGGAATAAGTTAATAACAATAATGCAAAGTTATATGGCAGTATTATTTTAATTAAGTATGCAACCGGTTTCAAGATGAGAAGCTGCTGGAGCTTGAACTGTGACTGTTGCGCTGCGCTATGGTGTTGGCTTGTGCTCTTGTTATTGTTGTTGTGTTGCTGTGGCTTACGGTCACCGGCTGTGGACGATGTGTTGCTCTTATGCTCTTTGCCGCCGCCAAGCGTCCACGACAGCACTTTAACAGCGCTGCGCCGAGACGCACCTTTTACGTCGCTATGCCGTCGACTGCGCTGCCGTTGGAGGCGGTGGTGGCTGCCTTGTACGCTTTTGGTGGCTCCTCTGTCGCATTCGCCTTGCAACGATTGTCTTGATGTTTTAAGCCGATGTTGTGATTTTTGCCATGGCTTTTAAGCGATATTTATTTTGAACACTTTTATTACTTGGTGTTTTTGTTGCTTGAGCCAATGGATTCTTGTAGCAAAAAGGCAGCTACATGATTGTTTTGGAGTCGTTGCGAGTGTGTGTGTGTGGATATTAAACAACGTTTTTATATCAATGTTTATTTATTTTTGGTGTTTTTGTGTTTTTTATTGTTGTTGCCCTCGGCTGTGTGTTGCTTTTGGCGGTCTGAGTGGATTTAAAAAAGTGCGCCACAAGTTGCTGCAAGCCGTACGGCAGGCTCTGGCTTGAGGTGAAGTGAATCGTTGCGGACCAGCCGCCGGTTTGGACTTTTGCATATTGGCTACTTAACGGCTCCATAAAGAGTGATATGCTGCTGTTTTTATTGTATTTGTGTTATTATTACTATTATTATTATTATTATTATTGTGGCTAGTGCCACGTATTGAAAGTGTGGCTTGCGCATTTTTGTTGCTATCGGCGAATTTTGCATTACGCTGGCGATTTTAGGTAAAAATATCTCTTTTATTTTTATTTCAACATTTATTGACTAAATTAGTTGGCATTTGTGGGGCTTGTGTAAAAATTTATGAAAAAGTACAAAAAAAAAATAAAAATAAAAAAATTAATAATAATAAAAAAAATAATATAAAAATATAAAAAATATAAATGAATAGAAAAAATAAAAAAAAAATAATGAAAACATGATAAAAATAATTAATTAATTAATAATTAAAAAAAACTGTTATTTTTTTTAATGTTTAAAATATTTTCCCATTTTAGAAAAAAAAAATTATGGAAAAATAAATTAAAAATATGATATTGAACAGAAAAAAACAGAAAATTCAATTCAAAACGTGAAATAAAATAAGAAAAAAAATAATATGAATTAAAAAAAAAAATTAAAAAATAAATAAAATGGAAAAAATTATTTTTTTTTATAAATAAAATATATATTCCTCTCAAATGAAAATAATTTTTCTGCAAAACAACGCGCTTTGTTCCGCTTATTGTTTTTGTATATTTTTTTTAATTTTTGCGTGTTGTGTATTTGCATATTTTTGCCTTAAATCTGACCTTGAAGCAATTGGCTGTTGTTTTAAGGCCAGCTTTTCAGCTCACTCAGCTCCATAAGTGGTCAGCTGCCTCATTTGATTGTCAAGAAATCAAAGTTTTTAATTTGAAATAGTGCTTGTCAGCTTAAATGAATAATTTGTGCAATGCTTAGGCAATTTTTTTTTTTTTTTAACAAAGAAAATAGCGCTCAATGCCAAAAAAATATAATAAGTACATATTATTGTTGCAGTTACAAATAAAACACCGCACAGTTGCAGTCATAATTTTACCTGTGCCCGTAATTTTTCCACAATTTTTGATAACAATCTGTTTCTCTGCTGACAATTCAGCAATATATTTCGCACACGAAATGCATTAAAATTTTTATTAATTTTATATGAGAGTATGTTGACATCTTGAAGCTGAACACGGGCGCACATTAGGTATTAACGAAAAAAGACCAACTCGTTCGCAAGTATGTTATGTATGTATGTATGTAATGTGCAGTTTTTATGGCCACATTGAAAATAAAGACTATATATTTGACTGCAGAACATGGTTGTTGGTTGTAGTAAAAAAATTATTATAATTTCGGACAAGTACTGCTAGTAAATTCCACTCTAATTACGAGTATATGAAAAACGTCGACCAGCACTCACCAGTTTGGTACAAAGATCAAAATTTTCAATTAAACCTTAATTTGGATAATTTTTGAAAACAAAAAAAAATCATTGTATGAGGAAACCTCTCGAAATTGAAAGATAAAATAACAAACATTAAGGAAGAAATAATTTACGGGTGATCTGTGGTCGGGAAAAGGAATGAGAGGGACGTGACTGAAATTTGAAGGGTTAAGAATGGTTTAGCGCGATTTCCGGCAAAACTATGAGTCCTACAAAAAATAGTTATATGGCAATGTTGTTGGTAAGAAAAAGGTCTCTAACTTTCCCGTACAGACTTTTTTGACATAATCTCAAAATTTTTATGAAACATTCAAAAAACCGAGTTTTTGGGGTTTTTATTTTAATCTTGTACAAAATTTTGTTTCTTTCACTAGATTTAGTGGAAAATTAATTTCCTATTATCAAAAATACTGTATTATTTAATATTAAAATTTTTTTTCCTGCTAATATTACCGTAATATCAAAAAAATTCTAATTTTCATTCAAAAAATTTCGAGTCAATGTATAAATTTTTTTCTTAAAGTCATTAAGCTTTATATTTGCGGAAGTGTCTACTTTTTAACGATGTATACATTACTATGGCAGACTTGTTCAAAAAATTCAAAAAATACTCCTATTCAATCGGTTCTTAATTTCCTTATTTTATATAATTTCCAAAGGCCTCGCAATGCATTAGTAGAAATTTTGCATTAGAACCTATGAAGTGTTAAAATTCCTGGTAAATTACACTTTTAGCTTATGTACATACACGAATACATACAGTAAGATGTTTTCCGCTACAGCCTAACAACTACCAGCGACTTGTCCAACTTCTAAGGTGTCACAATGCCCAACACGTCACTTTTTTCAGCGCGTTTTCTTGGTCTTTGCCTGCTTATGCCGACGCGCAACATTGTATTACATTTTGTCTTGTTTTTTTTTTTGTTTTTTTCCATGTCATGGATATTCAACAATGCACAAATTGTGCGTTGAGTAGAATATAATAAAACAAACAACTGCATTCACATGCCCGTGTGACAGCGCGGCAGCTGCCGGCGGCGACAAGTGGCGACCACTGCATGCTGCTCTGCGTGTGTGTGTGTTTTCATAAAAAATTAGAAACGAAAATATTTGCTTGCGGCCACACGAGCGACGTGTGATGTGTCAAAAGTTTATTTTTATTTTTTTTTTCTCATTTTCTTTTATTTTTTCTAAATTTAAATGCGCGTCGGCCAAGTGAGGCACTAACTAAACAGGCTACTGTTGGCTATTAGGTGCGCGCTTGTGCGTGCATTGTACCAGATATGCATGCGTGTGTGTGTGTGTGCTGTTGTAAATATTGCATTCGCAACCAAAGTGACGTGAGAAGCTGCTTTTGTGTTGCCACCAATGTTTGCCGTTATTATTGAATGCTTAAGTAAATAACGATGAGTTCTGAGCACAACGCCTGTGGCTGGCTAATTGTGCAATCATCAATTTGTTAAGTTGTTAAGGCAACACAAGCTGTGGCATAAAGCGCTTGTCAAAGACAATAAGCGTTTACTCAAGCTCAGCTCAAACGCGCATTATGGGAAATTCGACGATAAACTCTCTCGGGCTAAACGCACCAATGCCCAACGAACACATGCACACGCAACACGCATACCGGCAGACAGCAATTTCCCGCAAAGCATTTACATGGGAATATGAATTGCAACAACAATAACAACAGTAACAAGAATAACGCCGAAATCGCCTCATTTGACCGTGCCGTTGTCGCTTTTGTTGCCGCCGTTAATCGGCCAGTGGTCATGTGGATTGATTGTCCATTTATTGCCGCATTGTTGTTGCCACATAAATTTGTTTGTGTTGAATGTATTGGACGAGTGCTGTGTGTGCTTGTGTGTGCGCATAAAGAAAATCTCCGCATATTTAAGCCGCCGATAAACAAACTATAAATATTTTTACGGCTGACTATTTTCATATTTTCCGTCGCTAATGTCGCTGCGAGCGCTGCAGTCACGCCGACAATGTTGCCACACTGCCACAAATACGCTTGTGTGTCTATAAACAATTTTTTCAAGCATCATTTGTCGGCAAATAGATATGAGAAAAGTGGCCAAATTCAAAAAAAAAAAAAAAATCCAAAAAAAAAAGAAAATTAAAAAAATAATAATTTTCTCATCACTTGTCGCTGCTAAGCGCTCAAACATTTTCGTTTTGGGCAAATTGTTATTGTTGGCCATTCGGCGTGTTGCAGTTTATTAGTGGTAAATGTGCATTTTTATTGGCATAGGCGCGGGTGTGTTGGCGTTGCAGCGCTGTAATTGACTACAAAGTCACACGCGCGGCAAGCCAACGCGGCAGTCAGTCAAATTACTACAAATATACTATATATACTTACAAATATATTTGTCTCTGTGTATTTTGGCAATTTCGTGTAAAAGCGTCGGTTTTTTTTATTTTTGAAGTGATTTTTTTTGCTGGTCGGAATTCGTCCGCTATTTTGTTTTCATAGCACGCGAATTTTTATTGAGCGTTAAATGACTTTGCACACATGCACGTACATACATACATATGTATGTAAAATTCGCCGTTTTGCAAATTATTTTCGCTATGTATGAGCACGTGCAGCGTGTGTGTCTGTACGCAAGCGCTAAGCTCTCACAGTTTCACCAAATTTTTGCTACTTCTAATTAAGCTATATTTTTTTGGCTTTTGTGTATCTTAATTTCATCCATGAATGCCGGCAATTACATTTCTGCATCATTTAGCCAAGTGACCAGACACTACTTACACCAGTCATTAGCGAAAATTTTCGAATTTTGCTTGCAACATTTAGATAAAGTAAAATAATAAACAAAAAATAAAAATAGCATTTATTATGGTGGCTGAAATATTGATATAATTTTATATATAATATTTAATAAAAATATAAAAAGCGTTAAAAAATTCGATTTTCGGAAAAGTTTTTAGGAAGAAATAATTTAAAAGTAAAAATAAAAAAAAAAAATAAAAAAAAATTTATAAAATAAAAACAATTTTTTTTTTATAAATTTTTTTTAAATAACAATTTTTTTAATTAAAATTTTTATAACATTTTGAATTAAAATTATTAAAATTAAATTTAAAAATTTTTTTATAAAAAATATTTTTTTTTCAAAAAATTTTATTTCGTGAAACTGATTCCGAAAGTCGAATTTATGAAAAATAAATATTAAAAAAAAATTATTTTAAATAAAAAAACAAAAGCAAAATTTACACTAATTAACGTAAATTTTTTCATGATTTTAGGCTTTCGCAAGCACTTACCCAACCTAAGCGAATAAAAAATTTAAATCACAAAAAACAAAAAAAAAAAAATTGAAAATCTTCACTAAAATTTACCAAAGACTTTTTCTTTACTTAAAACACTGAACTTTTGCAATTTTCACCAATTAATATGCCATCACTGTATGTTCTGCAAATTTCTGCATATCAATCTATGCCTTTGAGCATGTAATAATTAAGATTTAATGCAACATTGCGCAACACCGTAACAATGTGTGCCTCAAATTCAAATTAAAACCAAAAAATAGGAAATAATTTCACAGCCACTTCTATTCTATATAAAAAAAATATGTGCATGCAGTGTAATAAAATCGAATACCCAGTTACTTTGCGTATGGCGTAACTAATAAAAGTAGCAAGTGTGGCTGTGTGTATGTGTGTAACGCCCCGTTAAGCGCCTGTGAAACGATTAAATTATTTCTATTATTTATTATTTGTTATTAAAAACTATAATTACAGTCGCATAGACGCTGCGGTGCGATCGTCAAATTGCGCCCCGCAGGCAGCCAGACCATGCGGCAGGCAGGCAGGAGTCGCTGTAAACGACGGCAAACTACAAGAAATCGCTAACTGCATATTTTTGTGCTCCACGCAGCTGAACCGCTGCTCTAGCTCTAGCGAGCGCCGTATTTTTTAAGCCGCACACACAGACACAAACACACTTGTGTGGTTACTGGCGTAATTTAGATGGTGTAGCGTTCAATATGGCTGACGCTTTCAATTATCTCAGGTGTAAAATATGCAAACTATCTTTAAGTAAGCGTGTACACGTGCACACAAACACACGTAGAGGGCAGTTGTGTGTGTGTGTGTGGCTCTTATTTCCCAACTAATTTAAAGTATATGCATGTGATAAAATAAATGTCTTAGTAAATAAATTCTAAATAAACAATAAAATATTTAAATTTGCCGCATTGTGTCCTGCTGCGCCAGCAATGAACTATTGAAAGTTTTGCATTAAGCATGAATTATTGCGACGTTAAGGCTAAATGAGATTTATTTTTGCGATTGGAGCGTACAAAATCATAAATATAGTAGGTGAAACATATGAGGCAAGAGTCTTAAAAATAAACAGTTACGAGCAGCTGGTGTATATAAATGTAATATAAGACGCCATATATTAAAAATATCTTATAGAAAATTAAAATAAATTAAAAAAATAAAAAAAATTTAAAAAATTGAAATAAAAAAAATAAAATGAAATAAAATATAACAAAGAATAAAAAATAAAATAAAAATAAAATAAAATAAAATAAAATAAAAAAAATAAAATGAAATAAAATATAACAAAGAATAAAAAATAAAATAAAAATAAAAAAAAATTGTTATAGAAGTGTAGTGAGTTACAAATTAAAAAAGAAATAAAAATAATTAAAATTAATAGTATTAAAATTAATAATAGTGTAACAAATTGCTTATTTGAAAAAATATATAATTGAAAAAAATTATAATAAAAATATTAATTTCTTTAAAAAAATTTAAAAATGTCCATAAATTAAAGTGATATAAAAGCCTTAAAGCTAATTTGGTATAAACACTACGAGTTTAGTTTTTCAAAAAAAAAGTAAACACTAATTAATTAAATTCAAACTAAACAAAAAATATTGTTATAAATAAATTAAGAAAACTTACTACATCTCCCTATACATATTTGTTATTGTATGTATGCTAAGATTTCAAGCGACAATTCATAAAAAAACAAAATTATTATTTTGAAATATGCTTTTGTTTATCCAACTATATTTAGCACACGGTCGATTTGCTCAAATTAGTTGGCTAGCGCAGTGGACAAAAAAAAATTGTTGAAGAGAGCAATATTTTTTGATTATTTATAAATAAACAATAAGCGCACATATATATACATACTTAAATACATGCATATACATACATACATATATACATGTATATGTATGTAAGCACGTATATATTTATATTTGTGCTTCATTTTAGTGTATTCAAGTAGTCTGAGTATATAAGTATTCTTATTTATGAGCTGACACTTGTGGTTTTTATGAAAATCCGTACCACTTGTTCAAAATTATTGTCAAATATTAAATAAATTGTAAGAATTTCGAATTTAGCATACAAAGTAAACTTTATAAGTGTAATCAAAATGTACTTATTTAATTTGAAAAATATAATGAAAGTAAAAATTTGCGCAATTTTCATTTTATAAGCCAGCAAAATATGGTAAAAACAGTTTTATAGCGGATTAAGTTATGATTTAGTATATTTTAGAAATTTGTGTACGGAGCTATTTTATTGCGAAAATATGTTGCTAAAATTTTTTCGACAAAAGTATATATTTCCTGGCAAAAAACTTGGAATTAACAAGGAAAAAAGCAATAAATATTTACATTAAAAATTACATTAAATTGAAGAAGAAAATAGTATAACGAAAGCATATTTATTTAAGTCACTATATTTCGGAATTGTCCATGTAATCTCATATTTTAAATCAAGGCGTGTGAGTGCAAAAATAAAGATATTTCTTGTCAATGCGAAAAGCAACAACAGTATAAGATGACCTATTGACTCCGCCATTTGTTTGGCATCACTTTGATTTCATAGAAAAATTGGAAATGTGTGAAATATGAAAACTAAGTGACTACTTTCTACTAAATTTCTAAAAAATTAAAAAAAAATAATAATTGATTAATTTAAAAAAATTGGCGAAACAGTATAAACCTTTGCAACGCATGCCAAATTATGAATACTGTGGCAGCGTTATTTTTTTTAACAGGGCTAAATGTTTAAGGATGTGTGGGTATATTGGGAAAGGAACGTCAAGATTAATTTTTACTTAAATTTAGTTAAAAGCAAATAAAAAAAATTATGTACTTTATTTTAAACATCTTCATATCGAATTAATGTAAATAAAATGAATAAGTGGCACTCAAAAGAAAATATAGTTAAATAAAAATAATATTATAAAAACGACATATTATTAAAAAAAAGAAATAAATAATAAAAAAAAAAATAAAATTTGTATTTCGTAATTATAGTTTAAAAATTATCAATTTGTTTTTATATCAGCATACCAAAAAAGGTAATTTTGATGCAAATTTAAAATTTTCTGTTTTTTATTATAAAAAAACATATTTTTTTGTTAAATGTGTTTTAATTTTACAAATACTTTACAAATATATTTATTGTTATTTATAAACTATCATTTTATTTTATATTTATATATTTAAGTTTTTTGTTGTTAAAATAAACTGATAGTTATTTTTGTTTATAAATATCTTCTGTAAATCAAACTTTTAAGATTTTCTTTAATATTAATTAAAATTATGGTTTAAAAATTATGAATTTATTTTTATATAATTGTAATAAAAAAAAAATTTTAAGTGCAAATTTAATAACTACTGCATTTGTTTTATAAAATACATACTTTATTAATATATTTTTTAATTTATTTATTTAAGTTTTATTACCTTTCTTTGCAAATGTATAGTGATTTAAAAATTATTAATTTATTTCAATAATAAAAAAAATTTAAATTTACATTTTTGTATATAAATATATTTTGCAAAAAATTTTATTTGTCGTTTATAATTAAAAAAAAATATTTTAAGCAAATATAAAATATACTGCATTTTTCTCAAACAATATTTTTTTTATTAAAAGGCATTATTAAAATATATCAAAAATAATCACAAAAAAGTATCAATCTTGTTTAAAAAAAAATAGTTTTAATTTGTATGTTTGCATAGTAAATACCTTCTGTTTATAAATATTTTATTTTTTTCTTTAACATTAATTTAAATTATGGTTTAAAAACTATAAATTTGATATAACTATAAAAAACAAATTTAGAAATTCTTTATATATATGTATATACATATACATATATAAGTTATTTCACTGAAAACTAAATTTGCTGCATTTTTTTTATAAAATTTTAAAATATATAATTTTTAATTAAACATTTTCTTTGCTTTCCTTTTCCTTAATATTTAATTAAAATTGTGTTTCAAAAAATCTGAGTATGTTTCAATAATAAAAAATATCAATTTTTATTTTTGTTTTCATATATTATTGTTAATTCAAATATTTTCATTGTTATTAATAATTAAATTAAGTTTTGACTTAAAATTTCTCAATTTACTTTTATTAAAATATATTTTTTTTTTAAATATTTTAAATTTGCATTGAAATAATATTTTTCTTAATTTACTTTTGTATAAATAAAATTTTGATTATGATAATTTTTTATATTTAAAAAAAATTAATTCATACATATATTGTAAAATTGTTAAATATGTAAAAATAAAAATAAAAAACTATCAAATATATTTAGGTTTATTTTAAATAAAAACAAAAATATTTTTTACTTGTACTTTTTTTAATTTTTCGTCAGCATTTTTTGTATCACGCAACTAATTAAGACATATTTCTACGTGGCATTCCCAACAATCAACTGCATACACACTACAAACAAACACTACGGCTTTTAGGATAAATGGGTGAAATAAAACTACTTCCGTTTAAGGCGTGTGTGTCAATGAATGCGTTATTTAATTTATTTGCAACTAATTTTTTCCAACAACAAATGCTGCTATTTACAATATATTTATGATTATATGTATATGCAGAACTACTTTTGAAGACGCGACTTTCCACTTGCACTCACCTGGATATGAATGGCACTAATAGAAGAATTCAATGAACTTTAAAGTTGTTGCTGTTGTTGTTGTGGTGGTGTGTGCGTATATACGGCACACTTTACTTGCACAACACTTGCAGGACCTTTAAGGTTACAGCCTTCGGCTTGTTGGCTAAAATGTATTTTCTATGTATTTTTTGTAATTATTGTTGTTGTTGTCAAACACTTGCGTTTGTTCTTTGCACTTTCGACTTTCACAACTGGAATTGTCACACTCGAATTAGACACGAACGGCAAAAATTTCACGAATTGCTAGCGCTACACTAGGCGGCAATGGTCGTCGTTAGGATAACGGTATAGCAAGCCGGCAAAGTGTGTGACGTACATTAGACGTGAGTTATTTGAATTGAAGTCACACAGGCGGCAAATTCCCGTACTAGTAATACACAGTTATGTGGTTGTTGTAGAATATAGAATGTGTGTGAGCACGGTGTTTGTGTGTGTGTGTTTGTGCGTTTGCTGCTGTTGCGCGCAATAAATCGATAACAAATTTGCGCGTTAACGTATTGTCGAGGAGCAATGAGTGCAGCGTGAGCCAGAAACAAAAACAAAAACAATATAACTAAATATATGCAGAAAAGTGACCGGGCGGCTGATATCAGCAGCGTATGCGTACAAATACGTCACTAAAAGCTGCTATCTAACGGCACATACACTACTAGCGTGTGTGTTGTTGGTATGTGCAAATATTTTCATTTATTGCTGTGATATAAGTATATAGTCGTGTGTGGCAATTCATTCATGCGTCCATTGAACACTGCTTTGCAGGTTCTTGTTGTTGCTGTTGCTGCTGTTACGCGGCGTTTACGCGTTGTGGGGGTGTAGGCGGTATTCGTATGACCACTTCGGCAAACCAACAAACTTATATATACATACAGACATGCACTAATATGAATCAAGTGTTAAGTATATTATTGCACATATATGTATTGGTTACATACGATACATATGTACATATGTTTAGCGAGTTAAATTGTTGAAAACAGCAAATGTTTCTTGTGACAGTCTAGGCTGCCTGTCATACACAGTTATTTGGACCAATAAAAAATCCTTTCACTTTTTATCAAATCACCACACACACTTACACACATATGGGGGCGGGGTAAGCACTTTCTTTTTCACGCTTCTCACCTGCTTTTGGCGTTAATTGTGGCGAATACACTTTGCTCGACACGCTTTTGGCACAGAGGAAATCCTGCTATGGCTACACTTGTATTCGGTTTGAGTTTTAGAATCCACCAGCGGGTAGTTTGTTCAACAAATTGATTTATTTAGTGTTGTTTTTATGCACATTTGCTTGCTGTCGCCGAACTGCAATGGACGAGTGGCCACGCAAACAATTTCAGATTAACGGTAGTTAAAAATGTCTGTCAAACTGCGATTTTCGCCGTCACAGATTTTTCGCACACTATTTTATTTAAACTTTGCTTGTCTTTCTTGTTATTTTTATTTAGCAAATTTACGCACGCACTTTTTAAATAAATATTGCTTTTAACTTTTGTTTTTTTTTTTTCTTAAACTTTTTATGCTGCTATATTGTATGTATTAGCTGCATTTAATTGCTTATACATGTAAGTATGTATGCAGATTAACATTTGCTGCCTGCTTGCTGGAAGCAATTGGAGAACTAACCGACGCGCTTGTTCGAACACAACTGAAGCACGCGAAGAGCACACATTTGGTTTTTATGAATGAAAATTCAACTTGCAGCCGCTTCGGCAGCCACCAGCCAGCGAGCCAGCCAGCCACTAGCAATGCCGCTGTACGGCGCTGCACACATACACACAAACGACTTGTCGCTGTATGCGTTTAGCCGGCTTGCGTGCTCCCCAACCACAGCACAGCTAAATATTTGCTTACGTAGTTACATATACCGACTGGCTCGGTTGGTTGTGTGTCGTGTGTGAGGGGCCGGTGCGCTCAGTGCTGGTGTTGGGAGCGCCGCGGTGAGAGTCGCACCAGCGTTTCCCCTGTGCGGTGAGCTGCCGCTTTTCGAACTTCGAAAAACACGCTACACACTGTCACTTGTGCAGGCTGGTTTAGTTAGTTGCTGTATGTGCATGTGTGTGTGTTGTTTTGTTTTTGTACATTGAGCGGGGAACGGCGGCGCGTAGCTCCAATCGTAGTGTGGGTCACCTCCCTGTTGTGCAGCCATTTTCGTGCAGACGGGGCTGGCGCAAGCGCACAACAGCCAATCAACAGTTTGTTTCTGCTTGTGTAAACAACACAAACAACAGCAACTATAAATAAGCAACAGCGTAAGCAAAGAGCGTATAAAAATGCCAATACATGCATGCTTAGGCGAATGTGGCAAAATTCGTTGTACGCAGACACATGCACTTACATATACATAAAAACATGCATGTACGCTACTTATAAAAAAACATATAAATATACATATGTTTGTATTTAGAAAAATTTCGTGTCTTAATAATTTGTTTTTACTCTCATGAAATTTCGGCCGCTCTGCTGATTAGCGCGTATTTCAGTGCGCTCCCTGGCGCAAATTTTATTTAAATATGCTAAATTGCACTAAATACATACATACTTACAGTAAACAGTTGTATTAAGTTTTTTTTTCTTTTGCTATTATACTATTGCTCATTAGCGTAATTTTATTCCTGTTTACACTAGACTCTCATATATTGTTGTTCAGTCTTATCTAATTTTCCCCAAATAGCCTGGCGCATATACTTACATACTATACTCGTACAAGCATTCATACTAATACACATACATACATATGTATAATTTGTTCTATTTGCTACAGATACGCTACTCGTATCGCAGCGCCTTTTCTTTTGTTTATTTCAAATGTCTGTATGTTTGTATGTAGGTCTACCGTGAGGTGTAGTTATTTGGCTTTTGGCTTTTAGCCTTCACCGACGTCATCAATGAAAATGTATTCGCAAATTACGCGAATATTTGTTTAGTGTTTGCCGGCATTGTGGCTGAATCATTTTGACCGTTTTGGTGGGAAACGAAATCTAGAATACCTTAAAAGGCAAGGCACGAGCAGCGTGTCTTGTTGTTGCAAATTTTTGTAATATTTTCGTACTTTTAGCAAAATTTATATAATAGTTCTGATTATTTTTGTAGTTTTTGGTGGGATAATACTAAATATAATGCAAATCATGAGAAGATGAATATTAATGACTAGTTTTTTGGGGTCCAAAGGATCTTAGCAGCTATTTTAGGAGATGTGTTTGAGGAAATTGTGAATTTTGTGAAGTAAAATTGATTTTCGGTTCAATCCCGACACCAAAAGATTTTGTTGGTGCTTTTATTGACCATTTGTGCTTATCGTGCTTATATATAATACATCATTTGATCAAAATTGAGCCGGAGCGATTCATATAAACTGGGTAAGTAAATGGAATCGTTAAAAACGGCTTTCCCAGATTTGTGCAACTTTTTTATGCTCCTGTGAAGTTTGAGCTCCATTTGTCAATTAGTGTGTGCTTGGCAGCTGAGAAAAATTTATCTGGTGAGTTTAAGAGGAAAAAAAATTGAACAACGAGTTTGCTTGAAATTTTATGTTTCCGATGGAATCACGGCTACGGAATCGTTGAAAATGTTTGAGAAGTGTTTTGGGAAGTCCAACTTATAATGAATATAAATATTTGATTGCCACAAAACATTCAGTGAAGGTCGTGAAGTCGTCGAAAACTTGCCTCTTACGAGTTGTCCAGACACCTCTGTTACGGACGATAAGAACGAGAAAGTTAAAGAAACCGAGCATGAAAATCGGTCTTTTTTGGAAGCAGAGAGATCACAGAGCATCTTAAAGTTTCCTAGGAATCGATTCAATACCTTTTAGTTTAAGGTTTGGCCATAAAGCATGTTGATTTTAGATTCAAATCGATTCCAAAACGAATTCGAGTAGAGGGCGCAAAATAGTTCCTTGACAACGTAGCTGAGCACTGTAAATTCATCAAAGGCATTAGTGTCAGTGAGAAACTGTGGGTTACTCAATTTGACTTCAAAACTCTCCAATAAACTAATCTAATCTAATCTATCGAAAGTGCAGTCCAAAAATGAGGCGAAACCGCAAAACCACGCCGAAGTCGTTCACAAATGAAGTTGATGCTCATCGTGTTCCTTGATTACTGTGCTGAAGTTCACAATGAATTCGTTGCACAAGATCAAATGGTCAATGAGCACTACTCCTTGCCTGATTTGAGTGAAGCAAATCGTCCTAAAGGATTGGTGAGAAGAAAATTCATGGATTTTTCGCCATGAAGAAACACCACCACATTTTAGCATGATTGTGGTTGACTTTTTAGAAACTTAGGTCATTGCTCATATACGATATTTTCCAGATTTGAATCCCTGTGACAGTTGCTGTTATCGAAACTGAAAAATTAGCTTCGTGAAAGCTCAGTTAACGAGTAAATATTTTCCAGCACTTGAAATGCGTTGAAATAAAAAATACGTTATTATACCCTTCGCAAATACAAAAAAAAATCCATACAAAAACTCAATTTTCATCTGATCTTAAAAATTTCTTCGGAGATTGTATCGCCAGCATTCATGAAGTTATCTTGTCAAATAAAAAAATTCAGTTACTTCGAGGACATGATTTCGATATACAGTGCGTATGACACCAACATGCTTAATAGGGGGTTATATGGGTTTACGGGTTTCAAAAAATCGATTTTTTTTATTGTTTTATTAAATTCCACAATATCTATGGAATATTGTCCTAAATTTTCAAGTTGATCCGAGTAATAGTTTCGAAGATACAGCCTTGAGAACTTGTGCGCTCGAGGCTAGCTAGGCTTAGTGAGCCGTCTTTAAACGCGTTTTTCTCGAAACTGTGCTTTTGAAGTCGGTTGGCAAGATTTATCGAGAACTACTCATTTGATCTTTATGAAATTTTAACTAAAACGCGTATTTGTTTCACCTCAGATGACACTTTAAGGAGTTATCCTGCCAACGCTTTTTTCCGAGCGGTCACCGGAAATGGCGTCAAAATGGCTAAGTTTAAATATGTTTTTTCTGAATTTCAGAATTTCTTTGTTAATTGTGTATGGTTGTAACAATGAAAAATTAGAATAAAATATTTCATTTTTTATATGAGAAAAAATAATTAAAAAATGCTGTTTTTTTAACCGTGAATCCGCAAGTAACTCTTTATTGGCCTGATATTCACTGTTTTGGGGAGAATAGGATGTGTGAAATATTTCAGAGTAAATATATTTATATTAATAGCAGCCAGAAATATGAAAATAATACATTCAAACCAAATAATGAGCGGTTACTATTTGATATAGATTGTTCAAAAACCAAAAAAAACCAAAAACAAAAAAGAAGAGTTTTCTACGCTTCATTTTTTCCTTTAACCAAACGCAAAACTAGTGAAAATTCAAAAAAAAAAAAATCTTTTACTCTATCTTCTTAGTACATTCCAAAAATTCATACATTTGCTCTGCAATTTGCCGCAAAAAAAAAAATTATTCATCCCTTTCAGGACTCTCTGCAGCCAATCTAATATTAACATATGTATGTGTGTAGCAGCCAATTGTACTTGTACAACAGTTACGTCATCACTACCGTTTGCACCTGAACACGATGAGAACTTACTGCTATAAATCGTTTTCTCAGCATATGACTTGAAGAGCATTAAAGCAATTTGCAGCACATGTGCAGAACAACACCTCAGCATCCCTCTTACATACACACATGCTTGCTGCCATCGGTCGTAACGCCACTAAATTTGTTTCCCATTTATTTTTAAACACGATCGAGCAAAAAAAAATCGAGAATCGCAAAATGGGCAAGTTCATCTGCGGATGAGGCCACGGCAATCGTGCAGCGCTAAAAATAACTGTGAAGTGTGCGGCGTGCAGCTAAACTAAAAATAATTTGTTTAAAAACATCTTCACGAGCGATAATTGCACTATTTTGAGATTATTGAAAACTAGTGCGGCCAATATACATACATACATATATATAAACACACTGGCAAGCACTTGCACTTGACCAAAGGCGCTTCATATAAACGCTGAGTTGCTATTATTTACTAATAATAAATTAATGCAAGTTTGTACTTAGTTTGTTACGTTGCGGTGTGTGTTTGCAACGCGCCTATGCCGAATACTTTAGCGCTTGTGGTGGCTTGTGTATGTGTGTATACGGAGATCCCACATATCTCACAACATAATGACGTAACAACTTACGACGTCACTTCTTACCTACACCGGGTGGGTGGCTGGTTGTTAGTATATACATATATGCCAATTGGTAGCTGACCGCGCCCGAGCTTCTCTCTATGAAAACACCGACGCTCTGCTCTCCGCTCCGAAAGCACTTCTTGTAGCAACTTTGTTTATTCTGATAACGTAATAACGGCTACGTAAGAACACTTTCACGCGGCACCACAAGTGATGACGTTGAGTAAGTTTAGCGCGCACACACAAGCACACAATTATGTGTTTATGTGCCATGTGTGTATGTACAACATGTATATGTGTGTGTGTGTGCCTGCCCATTAAGGAAACCTTGCGAGCGCTTCACGGCTACTCACCTTCACCTTCGCACCAAATTCTCATACACATTCTAGGTGAGCGTTCATTGCTCGCGCGCTGAGTACAAAACTAAAAATAACAGTTTAAAAACAAAAACAAAAATCAAATAAAATTACGCTGTGCTAAATTCAATATTAGGCAAATGAGCGCACAATTGAATATTTGAATTTACCTTCGTGGCTAATGCGAAATTGTTTACATGCACACACACACAGGCGCACGCACCGTCGACCGGCCGTAAAACGTTGCAAATAATTTGCTTTTCATGCGTTTGCCGGCGATCATAAACGCCGGGCCGTTTCAATATCAACCAAACTAGCCAAGCAGGCGGGCAATTGCTGGTTTTGCTGGCAGCGCTGCATACACACACATGCATGCATAGTTGCAAATATGGTGGCGCACCGGTCAGCGTTCGTTCGACGTCAGGGATTCCTCAAATATTTCGTGTGCGTTTATTCTTGGCTATGTCTAATTAGTGCGCACTGCCGAAATGCCCGCAAATGCGGAAACCATACAACGACGCGTGTTGCCAATATGCCGTTATGCGATTCATACATACTTATGTATGTATGCATGTACATATGCGAATTTAGCGCATAAATGCTGTTTATCTTTCGCAAACTGTGCCAAGTTGCTAATAAAAAAATATTCCAAATGAGTTCATGCGTTCGCTGTGGCCCATGATTTCATGGCTGTCTAAAATTTCGGACATTTATGCGTTTGGCAAGTTAAACATATGTGCGCATACACATACATACATACATCTATGTGTGTCTATAAAGAAATTAGCATGATTACACATTGTTTAAATGAAAAGGTGGCGGCATGTGGCGCGTAATCAACGCGTGCCAAAAGTTTATGTTGGAGTCGAATTCTGGCATTGTAGCTCCTCGTTGGCACAGCATACTACATTTGGTCATTTTCGAAAATTTTTTCGATTTGCTTTTAGAATTTATGAAGTTGCTCCAAATTGGTGTAAGCTGGTTATTTGGGGGGAACTCACCTAGTTCTTGTCAAGTCCATGACGATGCTAAGCGTCTTGCGAGTCACACATGTTTAGTGGCATGGTTTTGCGAATTAAGTATTGATATTAATATTAATCGTTTTTAAGCGTTGGGCATCTCTGTGACGTCGTTGTGGCGAATTATGCGAAAAGATCTTGGCCTACATCCTTTTAAGATCAAATTGACATAAGAACTGAAACCGTTTGACCACCAGAATACTCGTATGTTCTTGAATTGGCTCAATGACTTCGTCAATAATCCACACGTACTCCATGAGTCACCATTGCATCCCGAAAAAATTACGGTTTGGTGCGGTTATGAGCCAGTGTTGGACAATATGAGGTTCCAACAGGACGGCGCAACAAATCACACAACGAATGTGTGGTGAACGTGTTATCTCACGAAATGGCCCAGTCATTTGTTCGCCTGGCTCATGCGATTTGACGCCGTTAGACTATTTCCTGTGGAGCTACGTCAAGTCTACGGTCTAGCTTGCTAACGACGATTAATGAACTTCGTGTGAATATCGAACGTGAAATTGCAGCAGTATCGGCCGATTAATGCCGATCAGGAAAACCAACTGCTGAATATAGATCAGTCTTCACCATGGCAATGCGAGCTCTCACAGAACGCTTGAACTAATTGAATTTTTGAGCACTCAAAACATTCATTTGATGAGTCGTCCACCGCATTGAACAGTTTTGAAACCAAAATTTGTGGAATTAATAGAATCTTGAACTCTACGAATCGAATCAAACAAACTTCCCTGATCATCTGATGTCAAAAATACACATTGACCCATCAACTAGATATCCAGGTTGCACTGAACTTTTTTCTTTGTGGATTTTATGTGAAAAATCAAAATATATTCTATCAATACAAGAGGTATTGTGAGGCCTAAGGTAAACATTCGTATCGAAGTCAGTGTTATAAGGCCGAGATATCCAAAAAGTTAATGAAAAGCTCATAAAGACAAATTAAGCCACAGCTAGTAAAGGAGCCATGTGAATGATGTTGTATTGAAAAAGTCTGAATAATGAAAGGAAAAATTAGGCAAATCCTGTCTAAATTATTCAATACATACTAACAATTATGTAAGATGACACACAATGTACGAGTATAACACGCGTGCGTTTATCATTTTTCAATACACGATTACTGTTACTCCAAAGCGCTTGTTGATTTTCCTTCTTTCCTTGAGACATATCGTAGTCACTGTCTGCATTAACCCACTGTGCGCAAATATATGCAAATATGTATTTATTATTTACTTATTTTTTCCTTTAAGCAATCAAAACCATAATAACCTTGTGCAACTACTGTCACAAGTCATTATATGCTCATAAAGACGCAACACTCGGCGTAAATACATATGTTGCCTAATGCCGCCAATTGAATTGAGTGCAAATCGATTTTTATGAATGAACTTCATATTTATTGCAACAATCTTATTTGTCACTGAATTATTTGTTCAAAAAATCTATCAAACCGCTGCAAATGTTAGTTGTACATATATATATATGTACTTTAATATAAGTGAGTATACATACTTTTGAAGCCCACACAGCGCTTGCAACGTAAACAAGCCTTACATAAGTACATGCTACCTCGATATATAGTAAGTTTAGTACATAGGTTTTAAGCAAAGTTATTTATGCTCGTACATACACACTTTATGGCTGGCCAACTGTAAAGTAATGAAATCGAAGACAATTGAATTATTGAAATGAGGTTTGGACGCCTACTATTAAAGCGCGCCATCAAGGCAGGGCCAACAGCCTATGACAAGGGGCAAGGCGCAGGCGGAGCGAGCAACAGTAGGCAATCGCCGCTGGTTGGGTTGTTTATTTCTGTGCCGGTGTGTGTGTGAGTGTGGCTTAAGTTTAAGCGCGCTCAAGCAGCGAGAAATCGGCCTCAAATACGAAATTTACGTAATTTGTCTTTTCCGGTAGTAAATCTCGTGTTGACTTCAAATTTATCGCAACAATAACAAATATATAAAACGCACGCAAGGACAGCAAGCAGGCAAATATACATATCTATGCAGCAACAATGGTTGTGGTTAACAAAAAGGAAGAAGAAAAATATAAAAATATATTATAAATAGTGGTCATTGTGCGCCATTTGTTGAAACAGCTTATAATAAAATAAAAAAATAAATAAATAAAAGAAAAAATTTTAAGTTAGCAAAAAGAAATGAAATAGAAAACAAGTAAGAAAGGGCTAAGTTCGGCTGTAACCGGGCTCTCGCTGTTTTCAAGCGACAAATAATGTATCTAAGAAGAAATATCCTTAACTTCGGTTGCATGGAAGCTAGTATACCCTTCACAAATAAAAAAAAATCATAACAACTTGATTTTGATAGGTCCTTTCTTATGACAGTTATATGCTATATTGGTTTGATCTGAATAATTTTTATGAAGGTTGTGGCGCTGCCTTCAAAAATATTGTATGCCAATTTTCGTGAAATTACCTCACGAAATAAAAAAGTAGTCCATACAGAGACTTGATTTTAATTCGTCAATTTGTATGACAGCTATATGCTATAGTGGTACGATCTGAACAATTTCTTTACATGTTACATAGTTGCCTTATAGAATAATCCGGACCGAAATTTTTGCAGATATCTCGTCAAATGCCAAAGCTTTCCTTACCAGCACTAGTTTCCATTTGTTCAGTTTGTATGAGAGCTGTATGTTATGGTGCTCCGATAATGGCGGTTGCGACAAATGAGCAGCCGTTTGAAGAAAAAAGTACGTGTGCAAAATTTCGAAACGAGATCTCATAAACTGAGCGACCTTCTGAGTGTTAAAAATTTCGTGGCAAAGTCAATATACACTATCTAGGGAATCCGAAATCAATGTATTAAGGATATGGAAAATAAATGCTACAGTTCTAAACTACAGATTCTTTTCCATATTTTAATGTATAGGGCAGTTTTTTATCTTAAACAATTTGAGCATTTTGTGAGTATGGCAATGGTCCAATACCGCTCAACTGATATACCAACCTTCCTACATTTCATCATAATATCTCGCTAGTACGAATCCACCGACGTTAAGATTTCAACTCGTTTCGTCAACCTGATTAATTTGATTGTATACATAACTATATATCTATCCCGATTAGTTTTAACTGTAACAAACCACCGTTAGGTGAACAAAACTATTATGCTCTGTGACAACAGATTGCGAAAACATAAATATTGTTGTTACCTTTGCAAGTCTATTATAAGATGTTGGCGCTTTCGACGGGCTCCATTGGCAAAATGAGCAATTGAAGCTCAAAGAAAAATAAACGCGAAGCGTAATCATAACAATCCATCTACACACAGAGAGAGAAAGAGAGCAGCGCAGCTATAACAACGTTATCAAATCTGTTGTTGCACAACAATTCAAAAGCCAGTAGCCATGGCTATAAAAATTTAATGGCGTTTCAAGGAAAAGAAATTATAATTGTATATATTTTATAATTATGAACACATAAAAATCTTTTGAACAGTTTGTCTGTGCGTCTGTATGTACGTAAAGTGTGTGCGATGGAAAGCAATAACTTGCTTATGGCCATAACTGTTGCGTGTTATTTTTTCAACTCAATTCAACTCTACTCCATTCAACCAATGCAAATACTTGATAACAAGAAAGAAAACTGAAAGCTCAAGTGTTTTCAGTATTTGCTGCCATACATACATACAAACATAAATACAAAAATACATATGTATGCGTTACTAAACGTACTCGCTGTTTACAAATGCACATACATATATAGTTATGACCAAGTTTAGCATTAGAGGTGGAGTTAAAATGCTGGAAAAGGCCATGCATATATTGGCATCGCGTTCCGCCTCAAATGCTGGCTTGCGACGTGTTTCTCTTTTTCATGATTTCTTCAATTTTTGTTGCTTTAAGCTTTTCTCCATTCATTTGCAAAGGAAAAGTTGCTTTGGGACGTCTCTTGATAGATTATTATTGACATTGCAACTATTCGAGCAACTAGCTTTGTTGTTGTTCGCCGCTAATCTCAATGCATAAAAATCACAAACACAGTTGAAGCGAACGCATACAAGGCCTACATATGCAGCAACGCAAAGCGAGCATTTATATATAAAAAAAAAACATTTTCATTTTTCAATAATTTAATTTTGTGAGACAAATAGGCATTGGTCGGTCTCTGAGACCCATTTTAAGTTTTTGAGCCTTGGAAGGCATTGAAGGGTTTAAATAAGATATATATTTTATGTAGTTACATTTATTGATCCCTTTTCTATTTTTTTATATTTTTATTTTTTAAATTAATATCGGAGAAATAAGCAATCGGTCTGTAATAGTGTGAAAATATTTATAAGGTTTAAATTATTATTCTTTCTTAACCAATCTTTCATAGCAATTTTAAAATGTCATTTGAAATCAATAAGGTGCAACTGTAAAGGTCTATCAGGCATTTCTAGAGTCAGACGGGTTAAGTTTTCACACGTAGTATTTCTCAAGAATTGGGACTTCCTTAAACCACAACCCAGCGGAACTTGAGAAAGGATTTGATATACATTGATTGTCGGAAAGTAAATAAATAAAATAAATTATGAAACCGATTGTTACAATTCTTTAAAAACTTTCAAAATAGGCTCCTTCTGCATCGATGCAGCGGTGCCAGCGCATTTTCCAAGAATTGAAGGCGTCACGGAAGGCATTCTCCGGAATAGCCTTGAGAGCCGAGATGCATGCTGGTTGGATCCCCTCTGTCGTCTCAAAATGCTTGCCTTTCATCAGACTTTTCAGGCAAGGAAACGAAGAAATGGTCGGGAGGGCCACATTTGGGCTATAGGGCGGCTGCGGAAGCGTGGGGATACCGGCCTTGGTCTTGCTGGCTGTTCACAAGAAAGGTGGTGTGAACCGAGACCTTGTCGTGCTGCAAGTTCCAATCGACCTTCGTTTGAGTCTCATGAAGACTTCCACGTAAAACTTGGCGTTGATGATGCCTTTGATGTCAAAAAAGACAATGAGCATCGTTTTCACTTTGGATTTGCTCATTCTTCCCTTTTTTTGGCTAGGAGACGTCGGCATGTGCCACTCGGAAGATTGCCTCTTTGTCACCATGACTCCATGACTCGTCACCTGTGGTTACGTTATTCAAAAATTGGGGATCACTTTCACACATTTTCAAATTTTTTTGACACACTTCCACTCGCCACAATCTCTGTTGTAACGATCGCTGCATTATCGGCTGGCACCACTCGCAGAAACTCGTCGCTCGAAAATGTTTGTCCTGACTCTTCAGGTGCTCAGAGATAACTGACCAGCGTTTGTTCGTTAGCTGGGAACGCGCTCTACCAAATTCAGTTGGTGCGCACACGCTCCGAGGTACAGTCGCGGCAGAAGAAAATTAGTCCTATTACTTTCCGGAGAAACCCCCTGTATCTACTTATCGTGCCTAAGCAAATCTTTTCTGCTCAAATGTTCTTCCCAATACTTCAAAGCACATAATTATGAATATGTTTATCAAAAGTTGTCAGCCCGTCAACAACAATAATATGGATATACTAGTATATACTTTTCGGCTATTCGGCGGCGAACTGAGCCATAGAAAACAGATTAGAGGATTGTCAGTCCATGCCCAAGAGGAGACTTAAATGATTCATCCCTTCCACGGTACTCAGTCAGGTGGTTCTATGGGAGAATATTGAGTTGGGACTAGGTTAGGTTCCACACTCCGACTTTTGTTGCTTCCCCCCACTTAAAAAAATACTTATCGCCGATTGATACTTATTAAAAATTAAAAAATTAACTCCATACTGAACAGTAAGAATAGTTGCGATATTTATAATACATATAATCTACCGCACATATTAAGAACATAAATATTTATTTGTTTTGCCGTTGGTATTGTTGTCGTCGTTGAGTTGTTTGTTTTGCAAAAATCACTTCAATTTAATTGCATTGCCAACCCACTGATATTCACCTATACGTGGAAGTTACAAACACACACACATACACACACTGATTCAAATTGATTTATAGACGCTGGGTTGTATTTTCACCATTTAAGGCAGGCCGGTTTCGTTTCATTCACTCGCATGTGTGGGTAGGCTCGTCTGCGAGCCCTGCCTGCGACCGCACGAACCGTCAAACACGATGGATTTAGTAATGATTGCCACCTTGCCGCTTTGCTAATTTTCGAATGTCTTTGGTAAGGCTGCAGCATTTGTCTCCACTTCAGGTGAATCTGTGATCGCATTTAGTTTTCTTTCCGCTCATTTCCACTATTAGGCGCGTGCCAAGTGTCAGTTTCTGTTGTTGTTATCATATTTATCGAACAGGCATGCTTCAGCGTATGTGTGTGTTGGGAGTGTGTATGATTTAGACTCGTCTCCCCACGCTTGATATTTCCATTTTCTCATTTAATTTGCCGAGCTGATACTGAAGCGTGCCTTGAATACCCACGCTTGACATTATTCATACCACGAACACAGTTTACAATCTCAACAATGCCTCTAATATAATTTACGATAGTGTAAATTTAATTTTATTTTAGCGATTGTATTCTTTAGTTTTAAAAGTGATGATATTGTTATCAAAATAATATTGAAGTAATAAATAGTAAATTATAACGAATTCTCATCTACATATTATTAATTATTTATTTAAGTATTTCAATAGAAACGGATAAATCAATGTCCAAAGTTTAGTTTATGGTAATCCAAACCTTCTCGTAAAACTTTTGTATAAAAGCAAGAAAAATACCCTTCGCTCCCACGTGCTTAAGTATGGACCTCCCAAACGCGAGACAGTAAAGGAGGAAGCATTGATTTTTTGATTGATGGTATCTGGGAGGATTCCCAGCCTTACTGCGTGAATGCCACTAGGACAATGGCTCGTTAAAAGCAGCAAAACTAGGGAGTGGTTAGCCTTACTGAGGGTAAAGAAATGATTAGATCTCTTGCAATAGATTTTGGGCCAAAAGGTTTTTGCGACAGCGGATGTACCTTTTTTTGCTAGCTCATCAGCTTCACAGTTCCCAGCGATTCCACTGTGGACTGGCTCTTATACCAGTCTTATCGCAAAGACACTCGATACTACTAATAGCCAAGTTAGGCACTCTTTGACCAACCCTGAACGTACTGTTAATGAATTCAAGGCTTGGTCACTTCTCTACCGAAGGCTATATTCCGTAGCAGTAAATCTACTGCTACCTTAATGGTTGGACATCGGCCTGGAAAACATTGCAGTAGTCAGGGAGTCTGAAGCTGGAGTTGATAGAAAGGTCCTGACAGTAAACCCATCCACCAACCTTCTTTCGAAGCTTTGACCCATCCATAAAGAAGCTCACATCTCCCTCGCTGGTATAAGAGTGGAGAAGGAGCCGCTCCATAATCAAAGAGATTCGGTATGAAGTCATAGTGAATGAGGACTTCTGAGTGTTCAAACACGTGTTCCTTTAGGAACACAACCAGTTGTCTAATAGTAGAACATAAGAAGGTACGGAAGCACCGACCCGCTTCAAGTCATGCTGATAGTTTAAATAAATTTTACAAGGATTCTAACCTCATCTTTTAGGTGTTACAAACTTGACTAAAGCAAAAAATTTAGCACCCTGCTCAGTGTATACATATTATCTAATCCTAAATATCTAATATTTACGGATTTGGGAAAGTTGTGTATTTGAAAAGTCGAGCAGATTTATGGGATCAATTTGTCTTTAGATATATGCCCATATTTTATTTTTTGAAAAGGAGGCTAATGAGATGGTTTGTGCTAATGCGGAGGTTTCACTTGCCTCTCGAGGGTCTAATCTGGACGTTTGCTTGAATATTTGAGTGTACGAAAACCGAATGTTCCGAGCAGGAATTATAAGTGCAAAGAACAATGTTTCAAGGTCCTTAACATTGAAGACATGCATTTGAATATTAGTTCCTTTAATCAAGAAGGTATTTTGTACTTCCTGAAACCCAAAGTTTGCACAACTCCGAGAGAAAGAAATGACCTTACGTCAAGGCAAATTTTGGCGTACTAACCTGAGATCGCTTAGGCAACCTCACCGACAAACAAAACTTTGAAAGAATGTACGAAATTCTCATATCATGCCGAGCGCTCACACTCTCGCTACATTTACAGCTATGCCCACTATCACTACCTTGGTATATAAAAATATAGTAGCAACATTTATTTTGCATTTTGTCGACGATGATGCTTCACTGCTATTTTCGTCATTGTTTATTGAAAGAGAAAATTCTTTGACGTAATTCTCCGCTAATCGTTTTGTTTTCACAAATTCGGAAATGCCAACGAATCCTCGCTGTGCGGGTTTCGCCGGTGTGCTGAAGAGCGGCGTGCTGCTGCGCCAATTACCTTTGCAAATGGACGCTTAAATGGCTGGCGGGGCGTGCAGATCATTTGCCATGGGCGATCACATGTTTTGACAGGCGATGACGAGACACGACTAAATCGGGCGAAACTATGTTCCAAAGCGGCCGTTTCGGCGTTTATTCGATATATGCATGTATAGACATAAATACATAGTTTTGTTATTGTATCTGAGCGACGACGTCAGCAGCGCGGACATGAGATGCAACATTTGTGAGTTGCGATGCCGCGATGTGGCAACGCTGCTGTCCAACGTGAACATGCGCGCGTTAAAATTAGACAAGATGAATTTGGACGCGGCCTCCGCGTAGTATTGTTAGCAACGAATTTTTGCACGAATATGGCATTTTGGTGTGTGTGCGTATGTGTGTAGCGCGCTTGTGGGCACGATTGGGGCAGACGCTGTTCAATAGATCAGTCAAGCAGTGCAATGTATGAGCATTGACGTAACAGCCGTCAAATCTAATTAGGCATTGTTTGTGCCGTCGTCACTGCCCGTGTGCGTGCATGTGTGTGTGTGTGTGTGTGCGCCCTAGCGCGGCTATTTGTTTACAAATTAATGTTCCGCACGCCACGGCGCAGTGCATGAGGCACGCGAGTTAAATTTGGAAATTATGTGAAAATTCGTTAATATTTTTAGTCGTCGGCGATGTGGTGATTTTTGGTAAAACATTTATTTTTAAACATAAAAGCTATTAGTTGGCCTATGTATGCACTTCAAATGTGCTTGTTTGCTATTTTTAAAAGCTAGATAATAACGCACGCTGCGCTACAATGTGTTGTTCAGACTATTAAGAAGTTGTATTCAACGTTTTTTTGTTGTTTTTGTCTTTTGGGTGCCTGCAAATATAGCAAGCTATCACATAGCGCTTTGCAGAAACCTGTACGCCACTTAAGCATGTCTGTATGTGTTTGTTGGAGTGTTTAGCGGTGTTTTTCCTGCTGTCTGCCAGCAGCGTGTCAACTCGATTTACGCGTCCGCACTTGAATGCTTTATAATTCTTGAAACTTAACAAGTTGACAACTCAAAAATGTGCATATTCCATTTACAAACATACGCCTCAATCTATACACATGCATATGTACACACATACACATGTATGCTTGTTTGCAGCATAAATCCCTTCAGCTGCACCAAGCAACAACAATGAAAAAGGGTAATGGTGGCAATGGAAATGCTGACTTTTTGTTGCTTCTGTTATAATTTCTGCACCGTTTACATATCTTTACTTTAAGTTACATACAAAGGCACAATCACACATACATACATACCTACAATAAGAAGCACATGTGCAATACATATTCACACACATGCCGCGATACTTAATTTTTGTCCGCACTGCATTAGCATGGTGCTTACGAGTATGTGGCTGTGCCTGAAGAATATAAGTTTTCATGTCTGTGCGTGTGGTATATGTGTATGTGAGTGCACAGGAAAATGTGCTTGAAGAATGGAAAATGCAGTTCTTGTATTGTGCACACTACAAAATTTAAAATGACAACATAATTCGCCAGTTTATCATAATCAACATACGCCCACAACGCATCGTACACAGTATTAAAATTTCGTTGTGCACTGAGAGAAATAGTGGGTATGTGTTGAAATGGTGTTTGATTTAAATTTTGGTATTACCATATGAGCAAGCCTCTGTCAATTGAAATCAAAAAAAAGTTCTTAAAAGAAAAAATAAAAGTAAGAGGTTGAGTAAATTTTTGAACATTTGCCAAGGAAGATTAGACCAATAAGATATACTTTAGAAGAGAGTAGAAGCAAGAATTTTCTAATTTTTTATTTTTTATTAGAATTAGCGTTCATTTTATCGGAATCGAGTATTTATATACTGCTTTTGTTCTACATTTTGCTTTTGAACATTTGTTACTTTGATTTGGTGATTCTCACAGGCTTGGCTTATAAAAATATTTCGCTATATTTCTTGGCAATATGCAACGTCAAATATGGATACAGATAGATATATACATAAATACCCGATTTTCGGAGGACTAGCTTGACAAAGAGTTATTAAAACCAGAAAAAATCAAGCTCGGTTGCACCGAAGCTATCATACTCTTCACAAATACAAAATAACCCACACTAGAACTTCAGTTTGATGCAACACTATACTATATCTATATGCTTGCCTTTATCTCGAGTTCATACTCAAAGATCCATGACTCGGCACCTGTGATTAAGTTATTCAAAAATTGTGGGTCACTTTCTCACATATGCAAATTTTCTAGGCACACTTCCACTCGCCGCAATTTCTGGTCGTCAGTGAGCTCTTTTGGGATCATCTTCGCGTACACCTTGCGCATGTTCTAGTGCTCCGTTACAATGTCATGAACCATAGATTTTGACAAACTTAACATCTGGGCAATTAAACGAATGCTTAGGTAATGGTCTGAGTTCAAAACTTTGCGCACAAGAGTCACATTGTTGGTGTTTCTCGAAGTCGAAGGTCTCCCAGCACGGTCTTCATCAGCGACCTCTTCCCAGCCCTCCAAAAAGGCCTGGTGCCAGCGAAACACTATTATTTTTATACACTGAACTGGGTATATTAAGTTTGTCACGAAGTTTTTAACACCCAGAAGGAAACATCGGAGACGCTATAAAGTATATGTAGATATAAATGATCAGTATGTTGAGCTGAGTCGATTTAACCATGTCCGTCTGTCTGTATATATACGAACTAGTCCCTCAGTTTTTAAGATATCGTTTTGAAATTTTGCCAATGTCATTTTCTCTTCAAGAAGCTGCTCATTTGTCGGAACTGCCGATATCGGACCACTATAAGATATGTAGCTACCATAAAAACTGACCTGAATTAAGTGAAAATAATTTATTTTTCTCAGTGTAAGTATTAAATTTTCTTGTTCGAAAATACTAGCAGAAATTATAATGTATGTTTGTGCATATTTATGGTATATGTCTGCATGTGCAAGTGTGTCTTAGGTGATTGTCCCGTGAAAAATTTATAAGAATAGAAATACATTTTTTTTAGAAAGCAAATATACGACATTCTGCATTTTATTGGTGTAAATATTAACAGTATTTCAAAGAACCAGAGTCTTGAAAGCGTATTCAAGAATTTTTATGATAATTTGGTGCGAAAAGTTTTAATAAATACAACTTTTCCTTTCGCTTCAGCAAAGTGCAACAAGTTTTTTGAGAGAGAGAGAGAGAAAGTGAAATTATTATAACACTTCAATGATAAAGTTGTTTTATCTAAAGAATCGCGGCCATACTATAGTAAAACGTTGAAATATTCATGTAGCCTCATCATCCGGGAGGAGAATTATTTCAATATCTGCCTTTAGTTGTAAGAATTAGTTGTGAATAACAATAAGCAATGCCGGGCAGCGTTCAAAAGCTAGAAGGGAAAAGACTCAGAAAAGTTTTGGTTTGCACTGAATTCCTCAAAAGTCTTAAGTGGCTGTTGGAAACATGGCAAGTGTTTTCGCGCCATTTATGCCAACCATCTATCCTTTAATGTTTAACAAAGCACTAAATGCCTCACAGACTTCGAGGAAAACTGTAGTTCCTACTAAAATCCTTCTTTGTATTTACGAGTATAACTATAGTGGCAAATCGATCAGCTCGAATAAAAAATAATTTCAACAAGGTGTTCAAGGGGTAATTGTGTATTGAGAAATTGTTGAGTAAAATCATATACATTTCGTGCGGATATCTCAAAAACTGACGAATAAATTTTTATAAACCCTAAAAACTGCGCCTTAAATATGCTGGCTTTAAAACAGTTTTAGACTAATAGTCTCTTAGGCAAAGTTGTTCAGTATGATTGGTAGAATATTTCCCGCTTATGCGATTTTATAGAAAAAATCGACTTGCCCTAGTATATATATGAACGTATCGATATCTATGACATTTAAGCAACATCCTAGGCAATGCAACTAAGGCACAATGGTAAAGCAACAATGAAAATGACATTTTTGTTGTTGTTTTTTATTTTGTTTTAGTGTCGGCGGCTATTTTTGAAAAATCCATGACACACTTCCGCTTGACACTTTTCCATTTCATTAATTGTTATTGTTGTTTTCCTTATACCTAAATGTATGCATAAGCATTAATATGTGTGCGCGTGTGTGTGTGTGGGTACATAACTTGTCATTGTTGTTTTCCTTTTGTTGTCATTATGTTTTCATTATTGATGCCTTCATCTGCGACATGTTTTTGTTGCTGTTGCCGTTTTCGGTACTTTGTCTCTTTTAATTTCTATTTGGCTATTTGCTTTGAACGTTTTTGGTTCTTTTTTGCCGTATTTTGTTAGCAGCTGTTGTTGTTGGCACTGGATGCTTGGCTTTTGGCTGCTTTGTCTTCGTGCTGCCGTGTCGCAGCGGTAATTGCGGCGCGCGATCTGGCCATTTGCAGCAACGCATCGTTTGACGGAGTTTGCGACGCATTGACGGAATGACCGTCTGTTGGCTAGTTGGTGAGGCGCCGCCCATTATTGTTTGGTCGCGCTGCGCTAAGAACGTCAACAGAAGCAGCCCAAGTGTCAACCGTGGCGACAGCAACAACAATTTCATGCTTGCAATGCCTTTGCTTTGGCGTTGCAACGTCGTTGAACGCGACAATGCAGTGACGGCGGCGATTTGTTGTCTAACAAATTAGCTGTGATTTTTTTGAGTGTTGCCATCAATTTCCGTTTTGTTGCCACTTTTTTAACAATAAAAAATTTAATGTCTTTTCATGTGCGTACGCGTGTTGCTTTGCTGAGAACTATGTACATATGCAGGCGACAAGAATTAGTGAGTGTGCGTGTGTGTGTGCGGCCATTTAACATATAGAAAATTACAAAAATAGACGCCCAAATGAGCGGGCCTACCTTGCAGGGAACGGGCTGCTGTGGCAAGCTTTTACGAGTTACTTGGGCGGCTGTTGCGTTTGGAACACTCAAATTGGTCGAACTGTTGTTCTTGTTGTTGTCGCTGCTGCTGTTTTCGTTCGAAAGCGTTTTGGAGTATGACGAGAATGGAAGACTTTTATTGATTGCCGCGTAGTGCCAACGATACTTTTGCCGCAATGCTTTTTTGTTGTTGTATTTTGCTAGGCAAATTACAAAGCAATGGTGAAATTGAAAGGCGCCGAAACAGCTGGGCGTTCGAGTTTATTTGGTCGAGCGCATAAAATAATGTCAATTGATGGTGTCTAATAGTTGCCATGTCTTACTGTTCGTACGTGTGTTAGTGTCTGTCACTTTTGTTTGAAGTTGTCACAGATCTGCCCGGCAGGAAAGAAGTGTTTGAATATCGGACTTTCATGGGTGATCGAAAGTAAAAAAAAATCTTGTAAATCCAGATCTGCTACATATTCCAACTCTTTCGGAGTTATTTGAACGAAATCAAGATCTTATCTGCCAAAAAGTTGGAATATATTATCGATCTTGAGTTCCTGGTACTTAGTAAAGTCCAACCAAGAGTTGCAAAATCATTTTATGCTTGAAAGGAGTAACAATTAGTGAGAAAACATATTTTGGATTTTTATCAGTGAACATTAATGTCAGCATTGTTGTTCTAGCGACAGAAAACATCACACAAATAATTTGAAGAATGTGGCCGCATTGAAAAGTCTTCACCGTATACAAATTTTGATCCCTTCCGGTTACGTAAAACTCAATGCCATGCTAACAGAGTTAGTAGATTTTACAAAGAGACCTTAAAAATGAATTTGGAACGCTTGCACCTCTCTGCAGAGCAACTTATTGAAAGCAACATTTGCAGAGCAATTCTTGTATTTTTATTTGCTGGTATATGCTTATGTAGTTGTATATGTATGTTTGCTGGTGAGTAAGTGCAAGTAATTATGTGCGAATACCAGACATTAAAGTAAAGTGTTTACGACCGACGTAGCGCCGCATCAATTTCAACCAAATGTTGTCCACTATGAAATTTTAAGGGAAATAAATTTTTTATTGGGTGAAAAAGGCATCGTGAAAGCACATAAAGCGCTTGTAGTGACATTTCCAAAAGTGTTAAAAAGTGCTCGGCACGATTCATGCTTGTAAGAAGTATGTGGACCCGGCGGTAGGCACTTTCTTTGAACGCTTTTTACGGTGCTACTGTGACGAAAATAACAAAAAATTCTAAACTTCAAAAAGTGGCAACAATTCTATATTTTGATAGTTTTGAGCTTGCTCAATTGAATTTATTATTATAGGTTATACGGTCTATTCTGCTTGAATAGACTACACTAAAAAGTGGACTACACCAATAATAACACTACCATTTTATACATATGTATGTATCACCGTCGTTGTTGTTTTAGAGGGTATCTAGTATCCGTTAGGATGGTAAGGATTAGCTAAGTTGTCGTTGACGTCATCCAATGGAAGGACTTAGAAACGTGCTGTTTCGACGGAGTCGGATCAAAGGGAGAGGGATGTCAGATGAGTGGGGTTGGCGGGGCATGCACAGAGGTTGTCAGTGTTATGCGGAGACTCATTGCACGCAGGACATATATTGTATATGTCGGGGTCTATTCTAGATAAGTAGTAGTTCAACTTGCTACAGCATCCAGAACGAAGCTGCAAAAGGATCACTCTCATTTTTCGTGGCAACTCGAGGAGCTCTTCGTCTTCAATGGGTGGTGGTTTGACTGCGAGTACACCATTCACAGGAAGGGAGTCGGTGAAGATGTTGATGGCTCCACTGTGAATGGCGGTCAGAGCTTGTCGAAAGTCTGGTCGGCATGTTGTCCCATGTCATTGACGTAGTTGAGGAATGAACTCTTGAAGTTCCTAGGAGGTAGTTCCGCTCCAAGCAAGTGACTGCAAGAATGATACCACTGAAAGCATCCCAACAGGATCTGCCTGGAGAGGAGCTCATTATGCTCCTTAATTGAGAGCATACAGGTCTCACTAGCAGATGTTCGATAGGAGATATCAAGAAGCATCCTATAGTAATGCGGAGTGCAGCATTTTGACTGGTCTGAAGCTTCCTCGCCTGCGTTTCACTGCATCCAGGGGACCATATAGGTGCGGCGTAGTTAAGGACCGGCCAGTTGATTGCCTTGTAAGCATCCGTCGACATCGTCGGCAGGTGCATTACTGCGAAGTGTGCGCTAAGGCTCAGATAATCAAGGCATATAACGTGGTCCGAATAAGGACATACCGAAATTCTCTCCTCCTTAAATTACATCTCTTAAAACTTGGATCACTGCACTGCACTGGCTAAACTGTACAGATTTTTTCCTCTTCACATAACGGCGAAGGAGATGTGTATGGGGAGAAGTCACTGGAGAAGAGACACAGGGGGCTTTTTTTTACAGGTGAAGCTAGGTGGGAAGGTTGGTAGGAGAGTTCCTGTAAGGTGCTCTTCGTGAATCTCAGAATTAAACTACCACAGCACTAAAAGCTAGTCAATGAGTACTTGTTCCCGCTAGAAATAGCATCAAGCTACTTCGTCATCAAGACGTCTAGTTATTGCGAAATCGCTGGCAACTGCAAAGTCGATAAGCAAGCCGGAGGATGCACTCTTGCCTCACTCACTTCGAAATGACCGAGTTGGATCTCCATTGACAGGCGTTGGTCGATGAACGGCTCCTGAGGGATTGCAAGATCCTTCTGGTTTAGAGTAGATCGCAAGAGATACTCCGAACTAAGATCACTTGCCTTTACCAAAGTTTATGCCACCAAAAATACGGGCTTTTACTGAACATTGTCCAATTAGTATTCATGCGGTAAGGCTAAAAATCTTCACGGACGCTAGTTTTGAAAGTTGTATGGAGGAAAAAGGTGGTGAGGTGAAGAAGATGAAAACATCTAGGCACTTTATTGACTTTGCAAGACTAATGATGAAACATTTCAGTAATATTACCTTCGGCGAACCAGAAGACTTAGCCGAAACTGACATTAGCGTGTCAATAAATATGTGATAGGCATAAAGCGCTTTGGTGGTGTGTAAAGGTCTTATGTATATCTTCAGTTCGGCCATTAAGGTTTTCGAAACTCTGAGAAATGAAACAAAGCGTTGAAATGCTCTTATTACACAACTTCTCTGGTATGCAATAGTAATGTAAGCCAAGAGAGTACAATGTGAATATCCAAAAATTTGAATAGTTGATAAGACAATGTTGATGTAATGCAACTTATGCCTTTTTATACAAATGCCCTTGTAACCTCTATAACTACGGTAAGGTGCGACATACCTTACTAAGCGCTAGAAGCTCCTTGAGATTTCACGCTATACGCGCACTAATGAAATCGTTTTCTTTATTATTTTTCCTTTACTTTTATTTACTTTTTCACTATAACTTAGACTTTCCATATACTAAATCTAATATCACACATAATTTCCTTCCATTTCCTTGAAGTCAACAAGCTCTCTTCTATTTAAGTACAAACCATTAGTTTTATTTGTTATATTTATTTGCCATTATTTTACGCCATATTAGGCGCATACAAACGCCATGCGTACTTTCACGCTGCAATCACGTTAACGGTGTGGGAATTCATTATTTACGTATTACGCTTTGCATGCATGGGACTGCGTGACGCCGTCAAGTCTTCAGCTGTAAATCAGTAACACAAACACTACTCATAATAGCGGGAACACGCCAATTTTAATTGAATTAATGAATCGATATCTATGACTAAGTATTGCAGGCAGTTAAAGGCCGCGTTTTTCTGGAGAAAACTTGTACTACGAAATTTGCACAGGTTCCCGAGTAGCTTTGCAGCACACCACTGCCATTATTAGTGGGTTAGGAAATTTTATACGAAAAAATTTGCTTGTCATTTGTTTCGGGGTTGTTATAACGCGGTCACGTACCGCCGACCAACAGCCGGCACGTCACGCACAAGCACTCCTGCGCAGCGCTGCCGTGCGCCTAACGATAAACCTTTTAATACACTACGTAAATGCAGCGTTGTGCATGTGTGTGTGTGGGTGTGTGACAGTTAGCATGTTGATATTACGTCGAAGAAGTGCTCAACGCAATCGGCTATTAATACGTGTATTTCAATTGCGCCAATATCGGTCACTCATACGCCACAGATGTCAAGCAACCGACGTATGCGCAGGCCATACACACATACATACGAGTATATATGTGCGTAGAAGGCAATGCGCTCAGGTGAAAGCTTCTGCTCATATGCACATATATATATGTGTGTGCGTGCGCTTATAACTTTCATTCATTTCCTTGCATATGGCGTTATACTATATTTATTATACTCAATTAGCCTTCGTTTTGCTCCTTTTTGGCATTTTTTTGCTAGTTTTTGCCTAGCTTCCGCTGTCTAGCATGCTTGTGTACAAATTCCGCTTATCAGCATTGACGCATGCTTTCTATATACATATGTATGCAGCTAGTAGTACGAATGATAGGACAGACATTGACATTGGCGCGGAAAGTTGCGCGTCACTTGATGGCCGGTTATCAGCAGCGGAAGAATATCTCCCGTGCGACGTACATAACGACATACATATTGACACATCATATTATTATGATACAAGCATTATTAGCGGATTTGAAGGTATGCTGACACGTTGCCTGAGAATGCATAGGAAGTTTATAGCTGGCCTATTTATTTTGTGCTGCTTTTTTGGCGCTCATTTGCCGGTATCTAAATGTTGTTGTGTTTATTTACATATTATTACGGTAATTCTCATCAATGAACGGGCGGATATGTGCACTGCTTGGACAGTGGCAGAGCATGTGATTGCTGAATGATTGAATTGTGGGTATAAGTACTTAGTTAAGAGTACTTAGTTGTGGCCAATTGAGGAAATGCGAAATGATGATGCGTTGATATGTGCAAATTACATAATCATATTTTTATTGTTCAAATACTTCCATGCAAACTGATAATAAAAAGCAAACACGCTCCATTTATATGGGAGCATATATTAATTTAGTGGCACGCAGATCTCAGTTTCCGTTGTGCCAATTAACAGTACAAACATAGATTTGATTAACAAGACCTTAGTGCTTTTGATAAATATCAGTTATTTAATTTGAAAGTTTGTTAAACACAATATTTCAAAAAACCGACTGGATTAGGTAGAGGGCGTTCCTAGCTAACGAACGACCGGCTGTCCAGTTGTCTCCGAGCAGCTGTAGAGTCAGGACGATTCGGTAAATCTGCAACAGAGATGTTTGATATGATCAAGCAGGCTTACCCAGATGTTATTTTAGCAAGAAGTGGTGTCTTTCGGTGGCGCCAGTACTTTTTGGAGGGCCGGGAAGAGGTCGCTGATGTAGACCGTGCTAGGAGACCTGCGACTTCGACAAACACCGACAATGAGAGTCGTGTGCGCTAAGTTTTGAGCTCAGACCATTGACTAAGTATTTGTTTAATTGCTCAGTTGTTAAATTTATTAAAATGTGTGGTTCATGACATTGTGACGGAGCACTGGAACATGCGCATGGTGTGCGCGAATTGGAAGTTGTCCACGACAATGCCCCGGCTCACACCGCCGTTCTTGTGAAGAGCTATCTAACCAAGGCCGACAGCCCAGATGTGGCCCCCGGACTTTTTTTGTTTCCATGTAGTTTATGGCCGATGGATTGCCTCGTATGTCGCCAACAACGCTTCTTTACCTCTGCCCTTTGAGCTGCCGGCTAGCGATTTAAGGATATCGTTGCGGCTCTGTACTTTGCCAGTTGTTGAGGTCGTATTAGGAGTTGTGGAGGCGTAGCCGCTGTCTTTTAATTCGCTGAACTATGTCAATGTTGTCGTATAACTCATACAGCTCATCGTTCCAACGTATGCGCAAAGGACTATACATCTCTCACAGTTCTCACAGAACTTTTCTCTCAGAAACTCGTAAAGTCGACTAATCAGATGTTGTAATCGTCCATGTCTCTGCACCATAAAGCAGAATGGTAATGATGAGTGACTTATAGAGTTTAGAAGAAGTTGAACGCACTTTTGGATAGGAAAAACCCCAAAATGAGAGGATAGTTCCTTAAAAAATGCATAAACATAACCTCACATTTGCTAATGTGAGATTTTTAAAACGCCTCATCTAAATAAATAGAGAAATCAAAATTATTTAAATTGACTTCCTTCATCTTCCTTCCATGCAATTGCACTTTCCTATAAGTATTATATATGTATTTACATTTTTTCCTTTAATAAATGTTTGTATTCTTTAAAGCGAATTGACAACTCCGCTACGCTAATGAACCAGTGGCACCACTTATGTTATAACAACAATCAATCTATCTAAAATAATTGTTTCAGAGAATCAAATCAATTGCAAATGCTGTGCAAAAGCAGCGAAGACAACAACACGTGTAAGCTCGCATTCATTAGCAACTGTCAGAAAGTAATGAAGAAATCTTTTAAAAATAGTTTATTGCGCAAGTAAGCATCAGCGCCGATGACTAACTCAGCGACCAATCGCGTTCGTTCAATGCCAGATTGACAAGTACAATTAAGCGTTAGAGTATAAGCGCAGTTCGCAGACGCTGCCCATTTATGGCCGTCAAAGGTGAGGTTGAAGATTTCACTGTGCGACTGCTCGCTGAGCAAGCATTTTTAATGTGAAACACATAAAATATATAATAATCGGCGCATTTGCCACGGGCAAACCTATTGAAATGCGAAATTCAGGACAGATAAAGCCAAGCCAAAGCAATTGTTAACCAATTTTGGTGTGTGTTTCCTTTTTTGGACGGAAAGAAATTTTGGCCATTTTGACCTGTTTCTGTTTCCTCCTCGACGGCGGCATGTGCGAAAACGCAGGAAACGTGGAGGGTTGGCAAAGTGTTATTCGGGCCATATTTGGCTAACGAAGTGCTGGTGAATTTGGAAACCGCAAAAGCCAAGATGAAGTAATGATTTTGCTAAATAACAACTATGTATATGTTTACATATAATTAAAAACCACTTCTTTGGTTAACCACGAATGGATTAATTAATTTCCTAGCTTGTTTGTTATCTTAAGTTTAAAGCTTTAACTACTTATAGGCGCCCAAGACCATGCGCTATTGTTTCAACATGGCTTAGAAGTTTGTAGTATAGCGTGGGCCGTTGGAGCCAGTCCGTTAACTGCTTTTTGTGACTAGTCGTCTACTGAACGCCGGTAGCAGATTACTGATATAGCTAGCTCTCTCCACTCAGCTATTAATTTCACTAATTGGAGCGTTCAAGCTGAATATGCTAATTCATATTTACTAGCATCGTCCAAATCTATTGTATATCACATTAATATTACATAATAACGAAGCTTCAATCTAAACGATACTGCAAAGACCCGTTCGGGCAGTTCGAAACCATATCGGGAATTTAGGAGAAGTAGTAGTAAAAGAGTAAGACTTAGCTGAATCTTTTAACTAGTTTGCAAACTCATGCTAAGAGTATTGGTTTACTTACATATTACCAATAACGAAATATTTTAGATAAAGTAAAGAGCAACTCGTGCCGAGAGACATTGTTGGGGGTTTGAGAGTGATTCTGGCGTTGATATAAGGTCATATGCGAAGCATAATTAAGCGGATATTGGATTTAATAAATGTCGTTTCCATGGTCACCATAAAAAAATATAAGCGACGGATACCAAAGCAAACAGGAATAACAAATGAAAAAGGTATCGGCGGGGTTCCATGGTTCTCGGGAGTAAGGCAAAAGAAGTACTGTTCGAATAAAGAGCTTCAAGAGCGACTTCAGCTCAGCTTTTAACTTGTGCGATGACAGAACTTTTTGTCAGATTTTTGAAGTTCTATGTTTCAAATGGAATAATAGTAACAACATCGCATCCACGAATTTTCTCAAAATCTATCACAACTGCAACAATTTTTGTTTCATGCAAATGGTACACACAGACATCAATAGCTACCTTGGTGCAAAACTGCAAAAGTCAAGTTCAAAACGGTAGGTCGGAAGTACACAAAATTTACTTTTGCTCTCGATAGAATAGACTGTAGGAACACAGGCCCGCATGGCACCAGGGAAACAATGAAGCATCTCTTCTGCACTTATCCCGCGTTGGCAAGACTACGCTGTAAGCATCTGGGGTTCGCACGGTATGATACACTGCAGGAGGTATCGATAGTGAGGCCGCAGTCTATTAAAATTCACATCAAGCGCTGGCATCCTAAACGATGACTTCTCCTCTTGAACTTAGCAACTGAACTCCATCTGGTATCGCAAAGGATCAGACCCACTAGATTAACCTAACTTAACGCATATCAATAAAAAACTATATATTTTCATAATTTTCGATGAATTATTTCAATAAAAAGAAATTGTTTCAGTTTCCCAACTCTCATATGCTAATGTGTCTTCTTTACTATGTCGTTGCATGACATGCCAAGTAAAATAAATTACGGATAAAATATTATAAATATAACTGATCGACATTATAAACTCCAAGGAGGACAATATAGTTGTGAAATTTTTATATATGCTATATAGAAATATGTTATGAGTAGAAACAGCAATATTATCAGAAAATAATGACTGAACTTCAAACTGTAGACCACACGTCATATCATTGAAAGAATTGAACACGTGTGGTAATAAGGGGAAAATATACTTATAGGTTTGAAGTACATATAGAGCTCAGATAAATGCCATCAGTTTCGAATAAATCAGGATATAGATAGCTAAACAAAAAAGCTCAAAATGTTACTTTATCAACGCGATTCTATAGTAATATGCGGATCTTCTAGACTTCTGTCTGCTGAGACTCCACTTTCTTCTACTCTGTCTCTTTAGCATTGGCCCCAACTTAAGCTTGGTCAATGGAAAATAGCGTTGCATCATCCAACAGAGTTTGTCTAAACATAGTACAGCAGGGACCAAAATCCGTTTTGGCATTTGAAGGAATAGTGAGTATTTCCTTTTCGTAAAGATCTCTTGCTGCAATACTTATATACTTTATACTTTTATTACAACTTTTCTCTGTACCAAGAGCTTTTCGCAGAAAAGCCATTTTAGAATAGTCAGAGCCACACTTGCTATTAATAATCTATTCTCATGAAACCTATTGTACTCTCACTCTCTTTTCAACCGGCGCTATTTAACTGAACCATAAATGGCAATCTCGACGCATTTCCTTTGAGTGGTGCAGTCTATTTCTGTAAACCGTTATCTGTTAACTTCACTTCTTTCGAAATAAGTGAGGTTATTGTTCTTTTGGGTTGAAAAAGCAATGGTTTATTGCTAACTGCATTGCAAAAAGCTGAATTTCCTATGAATTTTGTGGAAGTTCAGGCTGTTTTACCTTTTGTGTTTTATTTACGAGTGTGGTGAGAAGTCGCGTTATTGAGCATGTATATACGATTTATGAGGAAAGTCTTGAGAAATATTTAAGTGAAGTTTCGAATATTTCGAAAGTATGAAGACAACATATTTATTTGACTGTCATTTCCTTTATGGCATATATGAAGGTATATCCTTATTACCTCATAACTTGACAATGTATGTTTTTCTACTTCGACGTCACACAGTCATTCAGGTCAAATTATGTGTACTTTTATTTGCATATCAAATTATGAAAAATATTATCAAGAGACCTCATACCTCTATTAAATACTTATATCTCTCGGAGCGACCTCGCATCTCGTTTATAAATAGCTCCCTGAAAGACTTCATATCTCGTTTACAAATAACTCTCCGAGAGAAAAGCATTATCTCAAGCAAAACAACAGTTAATTGAGTGATAAGTATTTTATTTACGTTTCGTGACGATAAACAATTTACATATGTACATACATATGTATCAGTACGAGAGTAAGACACAAGTGTTATGAGTACTGTTCCTCTAAATGCCACCAGCAAATGCCGTCGTTAACCGCAAATTGTTGCCATGGCTCTTGTGGTAAGGACGTCATCATTTTTTTTGTATTCTAACAATAATAATATACACTTAGTACACTTATACAGAGAGAGTAGATGTGGTCGTATTCCAAAAGTATGTCAAGTAGAAATTCGGTGGAGTTGCGTTGACTTCTAAAAAGCGCTTGAGTTGATATTTGGCATTTTAAGGGCTGCTAGAAAGCTTCGAAGTCAGCAAATTTTTGATTGAGTGATTTCTAATCATATTACTATAAAGTTTAACAAATATTTTATTTAAAAATTGCTTCACAACTAAATAATATGCCAGCAACCAAACGAATTTCCGATTGGGCACTCGTTTTGTCGCTGACACGTGTCAGGCTAACTACCATACCCTGACCCCCGCAAATATCCTATTTATGCCAACATTACTGGTGTAAGCTTTTTGTATGTACACCTGCTCGACAGTCTGCATATGCATGTACTTGTATATATGTATATATATAATTAAGTAAGCATATATGTATGTATTTGGAGCATACTCAAACCTCGCCCGGCAAAATGGTGGTGGTGTTGGTGACGATTGTGAGATGGCTGCTTTCGTCATTACTTTCTAGCCGGAACCTATGGCAATTGTGACCCCAGCCAAAGCACGCTGCCGGTAGCTTTTCATTCATGCCGATATACATACATATGTACGTATGCATGTGTGGCGATAGAAATTTATGAATGAAAATTTTACGTAAGCACCGGGACCGATACAATCGCTCATTTTTATGGCTTTTAGGGGTAACATTGTTGTTGCTAATGCTTTGCTAGGTGTGATGCATGTGTGTGTGTAAGCGCGCATATCGGTGGCGTTGATGATGGTGATAATGATGACGTATGTATTAAAAATAGGTGGCAGGGTAATATAGATTTATTTGCTGCGCCCTCTCTCTCCACTGCTTGCAGGGAATTCTGCAAGCTGCTACTTAATACAACAAAAAAAAAGGTTCGCTAAATCTGCATGTGTTAAGAAATACACGGTAAATATGAGTTAGTCTTCTAACTAAAAATAATTTAAAATTGTATACTAGTATTATTTTCTATTTAAATGATACTTATATACTATATACTAAATATTAATCAGTATCATTTGAAGAATTACCCACCACGCATTGGAATATTTTAATAATTCTAGTATGACAATCCGTTGAGTAGTTCTTACCTGAAAGGAGAAGGAGAAGGAGAAGAATAGAAGTGGTTATTTTTCGCGAATTTTAGTTAAAATATGAAAGTAAACTCTACTAAAAAAGGCCGGAAAACAAAATATTTAAAGGTTGAGTTCTAAGGCTGGTTCCCGAACAAGGGATTTCACGTTGATTAATACAGTTATGTTCTTTGTGGGGCAAACGAAACTCTGTCAAAGTCTAAAATATTTCAGTACTATGGATTCCATTAGAAACAATGCTTCTCTCACAAGTACATCACAAATGCAAAAATTTTTCCTCGCCATATTTAAGACATAAGCACTTTGCTGTACTTATTACATATAAGATTTAACTGTTCACTAGTAAACCAAAGAGTTCATTTTCTTGTAATTGCCATTGTTGCCGTTTGATTGGGAACCCATAAATGAAGAGCTTAATACGAAATAGCTGCTAGCAAACGACGGTTGGGTTAAAAACTAAATTATTCCTGTTTTCAAGCGCATCCCCGCTGAGAACATTCTTCAAAGATACGAGCGTTATGAAGAAACTACTGGGTGCCAGCTAACAGACGGCAAACCGACTAAACGGAATCGGAGAACCAAAATTCCATACACGTTCGGATTGATAAGTTGAGAAGTTACTAAATGTAAAAGTAGCTATTGGGAATTTAGTATTGAGAATTATCTGTGGAATACTCGTACATAAACGCTTATAGCTAGTAACTAAACGAAACAAAAAATATATCGTAAAACTAAAACAAAAATAATGAATTTTCTGTACTAAAATGCATATGTATTTATTATCCTTAACAGAATATATTGAGTTTGCCAAAAGGTTTAGAACAATTGGTAGAAATGTTGGATACCCTTTAAAATATATATATAAATGATCAGCTTGAAGAGCTAAGTCGATTTAGCCCACTTGTATTGGGTAGACGAAAAAGTTTTTCGCATTTTGTCAATCGATGTTATGCAGTCGTATATCTTCAATGCAATCAATCACATTGTGCCATACTATATAGTGTTGAAAAGGTGAGATTTAAAGCTTCATTCAACCAAATACCAAAAATACGGGGAAGTTGAAAAAAAATTATAGCTGTTCAAAAATCAGTGAAAATAATAAAGAAATGCGCTATATTTTGAAATTTTTGTGTAAAAAAAGGGACGACTGCCACGCAAGCCGCCAATGAAATTTTTGAAGTTTACGGAGATAATGCGGTATCAGTTCGTGTAGCACAGTAATGATTCGCTCGCTTCCGTTCTGGAAATTTCGATGTGAAAGACACACCTTGCTCTGGTCGATCTATCGTTTAAAAATTCGTTGAAATTGTGGAAAAGATTGACCAGGACCGTCATATAAGCAGCCATGACATCGCTAAGGAACTTAACATTCATCAGCAAATGGTTTTGAACCATTTAAGAGAGGCAGGCTATAAAAAGAAGCTCGATGTTTGGGTACCACCTGAATTATCTATGAAAAAATTAATGAACCAAATTAAAATCCGAATTAACATCTGCGAAATGAAATCGAACCATTTTTGTGGCGAGTTGTAACAGGAGAAGAAAAGTGTATCAAATACGACAATAATGTGCGAAAAAGATCATGGTCAACAACTGATAAGATTGAAACAAGCAATCGAAAAAAACGGATAGAACTGACCAACAGAAAGGGCTTCGACTTCCATCAGAACAGCACTGCCATGTGTGTTGACTCGGTAAACACTTCGCTTGATATACGTATAGCCCTAACCTTGCACCATAGGACTACAATTTGTTTCGGTCAATGCTGAACTCCCTTAATGAAGTAAAGTTGGCTTCAAGAGAAGCCTGTGAAAATTACTTGTCGCAGTTTTTCGCTGAGAAACCAGAAAAGTTTTACACTGATGAAATAATGTCTCTAGCGGAAAAATGAGAAAAAGTGGTAAACCAAAATGGTACATATTTGATTCATTAAAGTTCATTATAAATATAAAAAACCAAAGTTTGACTAGAAATACGAAAAGGCTTCAATCAATCTGAAGTTTTACTTACTACTTTTTCTCCTCAAGAATCTGTACATTTGTCGGAACCGTCGATGTCGGACTATTCTAACATGCATTGGTTGTCAATAAAACTCAATTTAACTAAAAATTATTCAGAAATATTTATTTTGTCGCCTTCAAAGTAATTTTGACCAGACATACTATAATATACTTATGTGAACGATTTTTCCAAACTTTGAAATATTTTTTGGGATGACCTTCATCTCCTTCAGCTAATTTTTTTGCATTCCTTCGAATGACTGAAAACAGCTTTTATCTCGATGATTGTTGACTTGTTTGCATAGCCAACTTATAACCCATGTCTCATCGGCAGTCATAACGCTCTCCATAAATGTGGGATCAAATTTCGCTCGATCAAGCATGTCCAAAGAGAAAAAATTCGGCTTTATCGGGACGAGTTTCATATCCAAAATATCCACCAAAATAATTCGAACGAACTCGTGAGAGATATCGAGCTCTCTTGCCATCTCTCTAACCCTTAACTGATGATTTTCGAGCACCATCCTTCCCTTTTGCCATATTTTCAGCAATTGAAGAGATGGAAGGAAGGTCGTGCAGAACGAGGCATGCTTTCAGCGATCCGTCGACCGGCTTTGAAGACTTTGTAACGCTTGTAGTTGTTTTTGTAAAACTGAATCACCGTAAGCCTTTTCCAAGATTCGCAGCGTTTCGCTCATGAAATTTGAGACAAACTCTTTTGTCGAAATTTCTATCCATTGTAAAAATCACAATCAGGTGTACCGACTTAAGCAGTTGCTGTAAACAAACTGGTGGACAGATCGTGCCCATATTTGGCATAGTAATTAAGGACAGTCGTACAAACTTAGCAAAATACATTTTCATGAAATATCATTTATGCGGGGAAATTAATTACAAATTCCGTGTGCTTTTCTGTCACAATGTATAATTGTTATACAAACTGATCGATCGCAATCAAGTGCTTATATGGAAATCTTCTTTAGTTGATGAGATATCTTCAAGAAATATGACTTGGATTATGTTCTAAGGCAATTGTGCTTTTTCTGAAGGGAGATTGTTGAGATCGGACTACTATAGCTGTCATACAAATTGTACGATCAAAATGATGTTCTTGCATGTAAAATTCCGTTATTTGACGAGATATTTTCAGGGAATGTTTATGTTATTGTAAGGCAGCTTTTGTATTTGTGGAAGGTAGTGCCGAAGTTGACGTTTATCGAAAAAAGGAATTCTGATGACCAAGCCGTATATATAGAGATGCATGTGGCAAACCAACAAGTATATATGAAGAAATATGTGCGTTCGATATTAAAGTTAAATTAGGCGCCAGCCAAGCCGCCTCTTCGTTTCGTTGCAGCGGACAAGAGTTGCTGGCGAGCGTGCGGCACTGCACTGTTCCGAATGAATTGCCGTGTAAGTCGTGGATTTCACTCCTTTGGTGCAAAAAACAAAGAGGCGTTGAAAATTAAAAGTGTTGCGATTGTAATGGCAAGATTATTAAAAATTAAAGATAACTGCCAATAAAAATATTTCTACATACAAACCAGCGGAAATATTTTTTTCTTGCAGCAAAATGCATTATTAAGTCTGCAAAGCCAATTGCAGCGGATTTGTTATTGTTTCACTTATTTATATATGTATATTGCGGTGTGAACACGTCACGGCTGCGTGGCCAGTTAACGGCCATGACGACCAGCGCCCAACCAGCACAGCAAAAGGAGTGTGGCAAACATGGCGCTGATATAATATATTAAAGTATGTTAAAATGTTTATATGTAATACATACATACTATTATATACACTCGTACATACATACATACATATGTATGCGCAATTCATAAGCGCGGTCCTGATTTTGCGACAATTCACTTCTTATTATTAAATGGCTGTTGCGTTTGTGAATCTACTCACGCATATCCGAGTATGTGAATATGTGTGCACCCATGTATGTATGTGTTCATGTATTTATGTGTTTTTGCATATACATAGTTTGCTTGACTTGCATTTCGTCAGCCGTTTCGATCTGCATGCTCTTATTTATTTCAATTTTTATTTTGCCTTTGCTTTGTTTTTTACTCGACGAAGATAAATGTAAATTATTATGTCGTAAATTTGTCGACTGCCATGTTGAATTTCTGTTGGTGCTGCGTATTGAAATACTCGCAGACTTTTGACATTTTTCTGATTTTGCTCGCGACCATAGTTGTTGTTATCCTTTCCTTTGCCAGCCGCTTTCGTACTAGTTGCAATTTGCATGCACTTGAGTTTGTGGCGACTACTGTCATTTGTTGCTGGTATTATTGTTGTTGTTACGTATATAGTTATTTATTCATTGAAGTTGTCAGTACAAATGTGGCAAGTGGTCGGTTTAAGTGAATGAGTGGGTTAGCGCAATTGCATATGTCATTCTTATATGTATACATGTACTCTGTACATACATATATAATATATGTATATTCTTCATATAAATATAGAAAAGTTGGTATATAAAGCTGTATATAAAATTATATATATACTAGTTTAACATGTCAATTGAAAAAGCGCCGGCCCACCACGGTAAAACATATTATTATTTATATTTATCTTAGTGACCCAATAACTTTTCGATACCATTTTTTTGGTACAATTTGGCCTTATCTTCAAAATAGGCCTGAGTTTCAGCACCTCGATCACCTCTTCATTCGACGAAAATTTCTTCCTAGCGAGCATTGTTTTGTGGTCTGAGAAGTGGAAATAGTTAATGGAGGGTCAGATCTGGAGCATACGGTGAATGCGGAGGCAATTCGAAGCTCAATTCAAGGATTTTTGCCATTGTTTTTACTGCCAAGTGACTTGGTGCCTTGTCTTGGTAAACAGCACTTTCTTTTTCTTCAAATGCGGTCATTTTTTGGGGATTTCGTCCTTCAAATAATCCAATAACGCCATGGAATCGTCGCTGTTAAAAATTATTCTATGTGCATCCCAAACTACGGACGTCTTAACTTTACCGGCCGACTGTTGCATTTTACTTCCGATTGGACTTTGGAGTGTAATTGGGGTTTCATACACAGTCACATATCGACGCAAAAACTTGGGGAAGAAACTTCACCTTGCGATCATCCAAAATATTTTGTGGACTTTTTTGATGTTGCCGTCGATAGGAACCTCCTTAGAGGTTCACCGCGCTCACCATTTTCAGTGCTCTTTTCATCACGTCCAAACTTAGCATACCAATCATTGAAGGTTGGTTTTCCTATCCCAATGTCCGGAAACTTGCCATCTCGCTAAGTTTTTGCTTCAACTTTATTTTTTCCCTTAAAAAAGGAATATTTGTTTAACTAAGAACCAAATGGATTTAACTCTCGTAGCACCAGGACCATAATTCAATTGATCAGTTAGTCCATCGTTAAGCCTTATCTAGCAACTTGATGAATTTGTTTTTTTCTGAAACAGTCTACCCAATTTCTCTTGAGTTGGAGCATTGAAAGTTGTGGATGATATCCCGCCTCAGACGGCTAAAGGTTGGGTATTATTATCCACTGCTCATGCTTTGCGCTCCATCCCAAACCCTTTACACATTTTCTGAAGGTGGGATCTTAAGAGTAGATGCCTACAATGGTCTTCGTTAGCGATGCTACACTTTGGTCTTAAGGAAAGTTCATGTTAGGATGAAAATCCACAAAGTGATCAAGACTCAGTAAAAACCGGAAAAAATTGAACCACACGGTTCACTGAAATTAGAATACCCTGCACAAATAAAGAACTTATTATACAGTAAATAGATTTTGTTGGGTCGGTTTGTATGGCAGCTATATGTTGTAGTGACCCGATTTGAACAATTTCTTCGGATATTATTGCATTGCCTTGGGCAAAATCTGTGCTAAATTTCGTTGTGTGTTAAATTTAATATATAGTACATACCCCGTTAACGGTATAATTACTTACGTGATGAAGCACCAAAAGATACTAAGTTCTCACCATTGTAGTCGTTTTCACACACCTCCACTTGTCGCACTAATAATTCCTACTAAATGGAAACATTTTATAACCACGCCAATTTGCTAAGTTCCACGCGTCATCTGATTATTTCAAGTGTCCAATTAGCGGCGCAACGCCCATGCCATTATACTTGTATGCATGTGTATATCAGCGAGCGTTTAAGTGGCTGCTTCAAAACACACAAATTAAATAATATAGACTTCTCAATATTCGCGAATGCACCCACTTTCATTTCAATTTTGGAACGTTACACGCGCCAAACCAGCCACACGCACCAACGCGTCTACGGCTGGCGCTTTTGATCGGCCACGCGTCGCCATCACGTCCTCCTACCATCGGCGGCGACGTCGATGACCGCACGTGTGTTATATGTAAACAAACGCCTAAGTTCTCGGCGTGCAGTACGTCTAGTAACGGGATCAGTTGAGACGTCACTACCGCATTTTTGACCGACTGCCCTAGTGATCCGTACTAAGTAGTCGGTGTTGGTCGCGCGATCGTGCTATCGCGCTTTCATTCAGAAGCATACATGTATACAGATGTACGTATCACCCCCACAGTTTAGTGACGGTGTTTTGTGCGCGGGCGATCTGTGGACATCGTGGCAGCAGCCCGATCGAATTGGCAAGTGGTTGTGGTTATGGTTGGGCAGTGGCAACGGTAGTGGCAGTGAACGCAAAAAGCGGGGGTTGATATGTCGTGCCTTTTTCGCTGCCGAGCGACTATGCACGTATGTATATTAAGTTGTTTACCTTCTACTAAAATAATTATCTGCGAGAAGTGGTCGCTTCAAAGGTCCACCCACTTACCATTTGCTACACATATACCTACATACATACATATTTACATATGAGCATGCAATTGCCATGTTGGCGATCGTTGCATGTTTGCGATTTTTAAGCGGTAAATGCGTTGGACAGAACTTGCTTGTGATCAGTAGTCAAGTTTAAGTCAAACAAAAATAAAAAATGTTATAATGAAATGACAAGTTCAGGGTCACGCGATTATTCGACCACTGATCTGTTGTGGCCAGACGAAAAAGAAAAATCAAAGACAAGAACAAGTCAATACATCATACTTCCGTGGGTGAACGTAGCCAGATAAGTGCGTGATGCCGAATGATGGTCTGAGTTGGCGCGTGGCAGCTTCAATATCGCCTTCATATGGAAAAGTATTCGCGAAGCACTCAGGTGGAAAGATAGGGATTTTTTGATTTGGTTTTTGACTAGTGTTGCTTGTCGAATTTTTCAAATAGGTTTTCTTTGAATTTTTATTGACTATGCTGACCAAGATGTTATCATTTACCTTTGAATTCATTTTTGCATCAGAATCATCTATCTCAAAGGTTGGATTGTTTTTGAGATGTGATCTTCACTAGTCGGAATGCCGAATAGTCAGAGTCGTTTGCGGGTGAATTTTTTAGACGACGAAGGCGTATAACTGAGAATTATGGCTAGATTCTTGTGTGAATGATGTGTGCGGATGGGGTCTAATTCCTGGTCATCAGTCCAGAGCAGTATGGAAGCTCAACTCTTTGTAGTTTCGGCTACGAGGTCTAACTGGAGACTTAATTCTGGTACTACGGGGACCAAGAGCCTTTGAAGTTCGCTTCCAACTGCTCATGCGGACTGGCCCCTCGGCGAATATCCTGGTAGTTGTGATTAAAACCCGCATTCGGAAAGAACTGACCCTTTGTCAGTTGAAAGTGAAGTCGCATTGCCGGACTCAAAGTAATAAAGAGGTGTAGATGGTTTTGCACGTGACGTTTTCTGTCCAAGAAACTGTTTCCTTACCGGAATTGCAGTCATCGGACTACAATAGCATTTAGATGCCAAACAAACTAATCGATCGAAAATAAGTTCTTCTATGGGCAACTTGAAGAGATGTCTACACGAAATTTCAGATCAATTATTGCCCAAGGTAGCGCTATAATTTCCAAATAAATTGTTCAGATCGGAATAATAGTTTGGAGTCAAATATGATCAAATCTAAGAATTTTGAATACTATTTTTGTAATATTTAAAATGAGCAATAATATGAATATTTCATTACACTATAATTAAGTAACCCTCTTCAGTAAAACAAAGCATAAAAGGGTGGATGCTAAAGCAGATTATCGCAACTAATTGCAATTTTTTCTTCATTTTTCCTTTTGTGTTACATTTCTTTTCTGAAATGAGCGAATTCCTTCATAGTTTCCTAACAGCCAATCAGATGACCCTATCTTTTTGCTCCGTTTCAATAATCACCATCTCTAGTTGCTCTGTCAAGCAATTGAGATTGTAAACTGATTTATTGCAGTTTCTAGGAAAATTTATTTATTAGGATTATTACTAGCAGCTGAACACTAAACGTGGATGTGCAACTCTGTGCTTTGCATTAAAAATTTGCAATTTGGCGTTTGCATTTTCCCCCATTTTGTAAAGTGAGATGAAAATTATTTAAAAAAAATTAAAAAATATGGGGGATGAATGTTTAGTTTTGGCATATTCCCAACTCGCATTGCCGTGCCTTCTCGTGGAACAGTTTCTAGTGAATTGGACGCGGTCTTTGGGAAATTCTAAGGGTAAAAATGGCGTAAATGTGTATTATCGTGTATAGTCGATAGAAAAATGCTCCGTAAACTAGGCGGCATAAATTTTACTTTTCAGCTTAGAAAATGAATGAAGTATGATCAGGCATGGAGCTGCAAGAAACCATAAAACTAGAGCCATTCGTAGTGACTTCGTTGCAAACAGAATATTTTTAAACTAATTTTTCTTAAAATATTAAGCCTAAAGGTTTTAGAATTTCAACAAAATTTTTTGCTCAAATAAAGCCCACTTTTCAAAATGAGGGAGCTCAGTTATCTTAAAGTCTTGAGTTGCAATAGAGTCGTGAATTAAGAAGTGCCACTCCAGCGACAAACTTAAGAAGTATTCTCCGCTCGTAAAAAATAGACATTACTACATATATGATTTCAGTACAGATATGAGATATTGCGATCGAATTTCCCATAAACTCAGAAGCGTCTGTAAGAAATGAATAAAAAAAAAATGCGCGAAAACAACTTGCTTTAGAAAGTGTATAATCTGTTGACTATCTTACCAAATAAAAACATTTAAAATAATAGATATAAGCGTCGCATATTATTTAGACATTTTTAACCGCTGCTGTCATGTGGTGACAAATATGATTGTCAAAAGTATTATATTTCATTGGGCCGCCAAACTTCCGGAATAATTAGGTTGCCAGCGCTGATGACTTGTAATGCTTGACACATTTCACCGAACAGCAATATACGCAGCCATTTTTCTGAAAGATAAGCTATCGTGCATGAAAATGTACCGACGCACGCACCTACTGCAAGTATGTATGTAGGCTACCCATTTATGCTGTTGAAAAATTAACTGAATCTCGCAATGTGATCGAATTTTTCACACCCAGAAAAGTAGGAAGTAACTAATAAAAAGCTTGACAACACAATAATCTCGTGAAATTGGAGAAAATTTGAATAGCAACACTGCGGCGGACAATGGCATGCAGATCGCTTAAATGTCGCGTGTCTAACTGTGCACGGTGTTGCAGCAGATTTCCGGTACGTATGTATGAACATATGTAAGCTATACCTACTAAGCTTGGCTGAGTAGTGTAACTGTTGCGCACACGCCGGTTTTCGGGCGTTTATCGCCTATCGCAAACAAAAGCGTTAACAAAGCCCTGAAGAAATATTAAATGCACACAATCGTGAAATATGATATCGCAAGTGATCGCTCAGCGCTTGCAACATGCTGGATAGGTGCAGTGATGTTTGTTTGTCGGGATGTATGGATATACATGAGAGTTTGTAGAGATGTATAACGCACGGTGGGACTTGCGAGTTTAAAATTGGATGATAATTTTTTTGTTGATGACGCCGGGATGAAATAGAAATTGAAGTTATATACTCTAAAGGTAATGCAATGATATTAAGAAAAGGACTTCAGTGTGTGGTAGAATGCTGCTTTTAAATGTTTTCTGAGGTTAGAATTTTATTTCATTTTAGAGGTTAGGTCTGCGTTAAAGCTATGCAGAAAAGAAAACTGGTATGACGAAGTTGAACAACTGAAAAGAGGTTGTTACCCTCGAAACCATTGAAAAAGTCCACAAAATAATTTTGAATGACCGTAAAGTGAACTTGTTCGAGATAGCAGGCACTCTAAACATATTAACTGAACCTGAACATCATATCATTCACGAATATTTGGGTATGAGAAATCTCTGTAGAAAGTGGATGTCGCGCCTGCTCAGTTTTGACAAAAAACAAACGAAATCTCCGACAATCAGCCGATTTTTCACCAATGCACAGTGTCTCAAGTCAATAAAAACGTTGGGAAAAATCCATGTATTGGTTTTAGAATAGCTTTCGCATTCTCCGTATTTTCCAGAACTGGCTCCAAGCGAATATTTGCTGTTCTCAGATCTCGAAAAAATTTATCTTAACAAAATGTGTGCATTTTCGTCAATATTTTTTTTATTTCAATTTTGTGACACTGCATCACTGTGCAGCGTTGCGCTAGCAATGCACATATGTACATACGAGTATACTGGCGGTAATATATAGATATGTAGATGAATGGTTGATTTCATTCACAAAACTTGGCTTCTTTAATGACCAAAATCAGTGATCATGTGAATACATGAATGAATTAATGGGCTAATGAATGAGCCGTTGAATAAACTGAATGCTCAAATGTAAAGCTAAGACATGCTAGTTTTTTGTTGTAAATGCATGCTGAACAAGGCTTAACAATGACAAAATATTTGACAGTCAATTTGTTAGCATTTCAAATGCGCGATGTGATATTTTCTTGTGTGTTGCTATAAGTTTCTTATACAAGAAAAAAAACATTTTTTTTTCAAAATAGCCAAGTCAATGAAAGCGCGCATTTTCCGGTTTGTTGCTGTCGCAGTTCCGTTGCCATATCGGAACTAATTTTTTCAAGACAATCAAACTCAAAGAAATGAAGAAATAGAAAACAAAATTAACAACAAAAGCCCGTCTAACAAATTGTAGCTTTTAATGGCAATCATGTTGAGCCACATGTCAGCCAAGTTGCATGCCATCTTTATGCTTGGCTATGCCCGCCCTGCTTAGCGCATGCGTAGGTGCCCCGCCGATAACTTCGATGCAGTTTCTTCAATTCATTATGAAACTGTCAATGAGTCAGTCAGTCAGTTTTACTACTTCATTGATAAAGTTTTACTACGCAACGCCGCGGCAGCGTTAACAACACAAATTCATGTTACTTTGCCGGCAGAACTTGCGCCGCCGCAGCTGTTGTCTGCGATAATTGCATTCGCTGATAATGTAATTTAATATTTGTGATTTTCTTGATTAAATGTGTTTGAAAATGTATTTTTTTGTCTATTATTTATCTGTGTGTATGTATGTTTGTGTGGGCTTTGAGTGGGTTATTTAACAATTGTCATATCTTACCTACGTTGTTTTATTTATCGCCATCGAACTTTCTAGTATCTTCCAAGGTATTTGTCAGCTCATTAGAGACGCGTGAATCAGTTGTATGACATTGAGTGATTTAACAGTACATGACACACACACACACACATGTACACATGCTTATAACGGGTGATTTTTTTGAGGTTAGGATTTTCATGCATTAGTATTTGACAGATCACGTGGGATTTCAGACATGGTGTCAAAGAGAAAGATGCTCAGTATGCTTTGACATTTCATCATGAATAGACTTACTAACGAGCAACGCTTGCAAATCATTGAATTTTATTACCAAAATCAGTGTTCGGTTCGAAATGTGTTTATCGACAAATTTTGTTCAGCGATGAGGCTCATTTCTGGTTGAATGGCTACGTAAATAAGCAAAATTGCCGCATTTGGGGTGAAGAGCAACCAGAAGCCGTTCAAGAACTGCCCATGCATCCCGAAAAATGCACTGTTTGGTGTGGTTTGTACGCTGGTGGAATCATTGGACCGTATTTTTTCAAAGATGCTGTTGGACGCAACGTTACGGTGAATGGCGATCGCTATCGTTCGATGCTAACAAACTTTTTGTTGCCAAAAATGGAAGAACTGAACTTAGTTGACATGTGGTTTCAACAAGATGGCGCTACATGCCACACAGCTCGCGATTCTATGGCCATTTTGAGGGAAAACTTCGGACAACAATTCATCTCAAGAAATGGACCCGTAAGTTGGCCACCAAGATCATGCGATTTAACGCCTTTAGACTATTTTTTGTGGGCTACGTCAAGTCTAAAGTCTACAGAAATAAGCCAGCAACTATTCCAGCTTTGGAAGACAACATTTCCGAAGAAATTCGGGCTATTCCGGCCGAAATGCTCGAAAAAGTTGCCCAAAATTGGACTTTCCGAATGGACCACCTAAGACGCAGCCGCGGTCAACATTTAAATGAAATTATCTAAATGTCATGAACCAATCTAACGTTTCAAATAAAGAACCGATGAGATTTTGCAAATTTTATGCGTTTTTTTTTTTTAAAAAGTTATCAAGCTCTTAAAAAATCACCCTTTATTATCTGTATAGTTGAATAATGATGGCTATTCTTCATTTAATCACATCATGATTGGTATGAGTCATTTATCTCGGATAAAAGCTTGCACACACACATCTCGAGCTCGAGCGTGCTACTAACTGACTCGGATGTATGTAATGAAACCGGAAGTTTGTATATGGAAAGCGCGCTTATAGATATCATCATTACTTTCCTTGAATATGAGTACTTCGATTAAGTGTTTGAAATAAAAAAATAATAAAGAATTAATATTTTTTTTAAAGTATTTCAGAAAATGAGTTTTCAAGTATTTGAGTTAAGCTTAAGCCTTCTCAGTATCTTTACTAGCAAACTTAATAACACGGTTTTTTATATAGCTGCCAGTTATTGCATGATTTTACCCTACACTTACTACCAACAGACTTATTTTGTAAGCAATTGGCAATGAAGACAGCTCTTAGATTGAGAGAATTCTTCCTAATAGTCACTGGTAACAAAGGGCACTCATATGCCATATCATAGAAAGTTCCTCTGTTTACCCACTATCATTGATTGTAGAAATCTTACAGAGCTGAATTTAAATTTGGAGCCCCCATATTGAATTTCTTTCCATAGAAGAGTCCTGCCGTCTCTCCGATCACTGCAGTGTTTTCTAAGCGAAGATCACAGCAATTGAAGAAAGCCTTATTGTTCTGACGAGAAGTGTGTTCACAATGAGGAATATATTTATATATCCATATACATACTTATATATACAGATAGACTTTGAAATCACTATAGTCTCTTAGGGGTTCGTTAAGATTAGTAAAATACTTGTAATACCTTTGTTTCTTATTGGATTGAGATCCCTGGGTACCATGAAGCAGATTAAGTGAGGCGATCCTTTAGTGCCGTTCAAAAAAGGAATTTTTTCCAGTTTTATTATGGAAGAATAAAAACTACAAAATAAAAATTATTTTTTGTCAAAGAAAAAAATGGCGGAAATATCAACGATCCCGTTGATTAGCATTTTTTGCGGCCGTCAACTTCCTGCCTAGGTTTCTTATCAGAAACGTAAAAAGTATTTTTTTTTAATCTGAAAGCTTTTATTAAGTGCTTAGTAGAGGCGTTTAGAGGATTTCGAAAAATCGGGGGTGTTTGCCAGGATTTTGTTAAAAGTGCCATTTTTACCTGTGTTTTTTAAGATCAAAATATGAATAATGGTCTATCTCTCTCTTGCCTCTCACATAGAGTGCATACAAAGTTAGAGCAAGCGATCTGACGCTTCGTAAATTCCAACAACCATTCGGCAAGCGCCTAGTATTTACTTCAGTATGTCTACATTTGTCAGATAATAACTGTTTTCGATCCGTCAAGCGTTGTAGAGTAGTGAATCAAACAAACGTAAACAGTTGTTGAAACGAACTGGCAGCGTTTGCAACCCTGTGTGCTGAGCGGTTGTGTTGTGCCTTTTTCTTTGCAAGAGAGATTTTCTTCTCGATTTAAGAAACAAATTAGGAACCGCTTTATTTCAAGGCTTACTTTTTCTATGAACTTCTAAGTTATTTTTTATTTTACCTAATGTTTAACTAAGCAACGTCGGTGGCCTCAACGACTGCATGTTAATACAAGTCCAAGTTCATTAACAAAATATATCGATTATTTCTTGTAAAAATATTATTTCTTTAGAGGCTCGTATGTTCTGGTAATAACTTTCGAGTGACAATCGTTAAACCACTTACTTTTTATTGAAATGGCTGCTGAAGAGTCCTAAAGATAAATTTTCAAGTTTTTCCAGATATTTTAAAATTGGCTTCGGTTTTGAACAATATTTAATAGTATTTGGCTAGTTTTTTGACGCTTAAGTAAAATATTAAAGCTTCCCTGAAAGTTCGATGGAAAATTTTATTTCAAAATATTTTTCTGCCATAAAAAACTATGAATTAATAAAGATCATGGGTTTTGCATACAAATTATTACGAATTCCGCCACACAACTCCACGTAATTGACACCCACTTAAGCGCATGTGCAACTCTGCTAAATGCATGTAAACTTGCTTGCATAAAAATATTTTTATTTAACAGTTTGAACATATTTACATATGTTTTTGTGTGTATGTGAGGATATTTATGAATGAACTAATGTGATTTTATTTGTTGGGCTTGACTTGAATTCGCAATGAGCTGCCTGCCAACCCCATTTATTTCAAAGCTTTTACCATAATAGGAGAGACATCTTTTTATAATAGATTTATATTGTTTTTGTTGTTTAATATATATTTTGCATTAATGCATTTGTGCAGGTTTTTTTTTATTTTTTTGCTGACTTCATTAAGTGTAACGCCTACAAAAGTATTGATTATTAATGAAAGTAATTATTTTTATGTGGCAACAAATAAAAAATCATGCGAGAAAACAGAGAATAATAGAAGTTCATGGATTTTAGATGCGGTACATTGCTGATAGATGCGATTTAGATATTGAAGCGCTGTGCATTTGGGGAGAATAGTCGTGTATATGAGAGGCGATAAGGATAAGTTATTGGTGGATCAATAAAGCGCGCGTTCTTTTATATAACAGACTTGTTAGATCGCTCACTATTGCTGCCTTTGAACTTTCGGCTGGATTAAGTATATTTGAAAGTTAACAAAGAAGCTTTTGCGTAAATATATGTATATTGTATGTGTATATCCTCACCTAAAATGCAAAATAACGTAACATCACTTTTTCTAACTTTACAGACGAAGGAAAAACGGTATAATAGACACCACTCATCTTGAAAGAAAATTTGAGTTTTGGTTATAAAATGGTTATATATTGGTTACATATTGGTTATACATTGGTTATATAGTGGTTATATATTGGTTACATATTGATTACACATTGGTTATACATTGGTTACATATGGGTTATATATTGGTTACATATTGGTTATATGTTGGTTATATCTGAAAGCTGAAACTGAAAATTTTATGCTGCCTATATGCAGTATGATGTATTGAATCGGAAGCAATAAAAAGCTCAATTTTGCTTTTCTGATAATAGGTTTTTTTTTTGCATTTTAGGTGACGATATATATGTATGTATATTTAACAAAATTTGTGTATGGATATATGTCTATAAATATGCCTAACAATTGGAGCCTTGCCAGCCGCGGCGATCATGACAGTAGCAAGAGCGGTTAGCCATGCTCTCGACGCGTCTATCGTTGTTAACTATCTGCACGTAGGCCTTAGATACATTGCCAAATGCACATATGTATGTACATAGATAAATATGTATTTATAAACTGTAAATATATTTATATATATTCCTAGCGTATGCCTATGTGCCCACACACAAACATTTTCATGCATATGTCGGTATATTTCCATTTGTCTATCGAAAATGCGTGGTTGTCTTTGGCTGCTGTTGCGACAATAGCAACGAATTGCTGCTACAACAATAACGACAACAGTCAGGCGCAACACGGCAGCCACGCGTTGATGAATTTTGCGTAGGTAGCACCCTGTATTGCTAGCCGCATATGTGTGTGTATAATAAAACTTAACAATTTATTGCATTTTGCTGTTTAATTTGTTGACGTTTGTGTTTTTGTTGTTGTTAATGCTATTCAGTTATATGTATGTACAAATGTATGAATAAATGGTGTGTGTTTGTATATTTATATTTAGCTTACCGGCCGTCAGTCGCCAAAACAGATTCCATTCATAAAAACTGCAGCTGAACGAACGCAGTTGTTGTTATTATTACTACACTTGTTGTTTCTGCCGTACTGTCGCACATATACAAGTGCATATACAGTGGCTGCACGGCTTGCAAAGGTTACGCGCATTGTAATCGCTTATATCTCGGATATGCAGCTGATGGCTGCAACGTTTGGCATTGTCAAATTTGTTGTAAACCCTGTTGTTGTTGTTTTTGTTGTCAACGCTGTTGGCAATCTTTCAGTGCATTTCGTGCCCGTGCAGCGTTTTTGGCACATTGGCTTCTATTGCCGGTCGTGCGCTGAGCAGTAGTTGACGCTGACGCCGACGCCGACGCTGACGTCGCCATCGACGTCAACACCTCAGCTGCGCCCATTCATAATCAAGCAGTGACTTGTGCTCTTGCTTTGCATACGTAACAAGTTAATAGTTTCCGAAAGCCACAAATGCAAATCAACAACAACAACAGCCAATGCAAAGCAACAACAATAACAACATATTGCAATATGCAATAATAATAATAACGCGTTAGTTAGTGACAGGCACATTAATGCACAAGAAAATTTGTTAAGTGGGCAGTGAACTGGTATACATACAAACGAATGAAAGAGAAAAAATTGAAAACAATAACAACAACAACATTCTGCATGCCAAGTGTTGTCAACAGTATTGGCAGTGACGGCGGTAGACTTTTCGTTATATGGGGTGCCGTATGTGTTATTGATTACTACCCTCCTCTCCTTTTACTTTTTGGAGGTTGCTAACAATAATCAGTACCGAATGTCAATCCCGAGTTAGAATGTAGAATCTGTTGGCACCTGAGAAACCTTCTATTGGAATCGAGGATAGTAATCGGGCGGAAAAATAAATTTTTGAAGTTTTGTAAGCTGGTAGCTGAGAACATCGAATAAAATGCTGTTATAGCTGGCACAAGCTCTTCGATAAGCATATACATATAATATGTACTTGTTGTTCTTCAGATCAGATAATAGTATATTTAGTTTCTTTTTCTTTGTGTTGGAATCTTAATGAATTACTTAGGATCAGCTGAGTGGTTTATGCTTATTAATTTTATGAAAATTTTTCTACTAATTTGTTCGAAAGCTCCGTGGTCTTAATTAGTCATCTCTGGGATATATTTGGAAGTTAGAATTAAGGTTTGATTTACTATAACTTCCCGAAATGAAAGTTTATTTCTCACCTAATTATTTCAAGCGTACAAGACATTGCTACAGCCACGAAACCCTTAAGAGGGCCTTCGCAAATTTTGGATTCTCTCGTTTGTCTGCACATATAAGGTACTTCTATGACGGAGAAATGTGAGTTCACTGCTTAAGAAGTTCTGACAACCGATGTCAAGGTCTATAAGATCATAATGTTGCTGATCAACAAGAACTGATGATATTAATCAATTTGGAATCATCGGCTTCTGTATTATATCCTTATATATATTGCTCACTCTAGATTTCTTTTGAACTGGTTTTATCGGCATTTTTAGGAATATAATCGTTATAGTAAGATTTGAAGAGACGTAGATGGTATTCAAAGCCAGTCCGTTGGATTTCTCTTTAATACATTTAAGATTTCTCGCTGTGTCGGCTATTAGACGAACTCTTTGCGTCCCAAAATTCGGCTTACTGGGGATATATGGTAACATAATCTCGAAACAGTTTTTTGGTTTGGATCATAATTTCCTCCGACGATCCTCTTAAACATATGACTAGTTAGATAAATCTTATCTACTTTTTTTCTTTTGATACCTTATCCAAATTCATTTTCTTTTACATATATACTAACCTAATCACAAAACCTGCTATTTTAGCCAAACTTCGCAATAGTCCAGAACACCCTACCAATGTGCCTCGTCACGCCTTTGAGCAACTGCCTAAGAAATGGCCAAACACTCAACTGCATCAATATTATCGTATTTGAAATTTACAAATTGTGTCATGTCGCCGCTGACAGCGTCTCCACGAATTGTTGCTGCTGCTTCTATTGGTTCCAAACGCACATATGTATACATATAGTACGCATATATACAAAAATATATATATATACATATATACAAAGTGTATTTATGTGCAACCGTGTGTGTGGAAAAACTACTCCACAACAAGATTCAGTTAGTCGATCGGTCTTTTCAGCAACGTCACGATGTCATACTATGTAGATAGTATGCGGCCATTAATGCAACGCTACGCAACACAGCGGCGAGCTGCGCGAAAATGTGCAACACATTTGACTTGTCAGATGACACTTAATTAGCAAATTTGGGTTAGATTTTATTTTAGGCTAATGGAGTGGCGCCCGCTAACACGCAGCGAATCGCATACTCGAATGGCGAAAGATTTATACGATCATACAGTGGTGGCAAGCAAAAGAGTGACGCTTGGTATTGAAGGCTGCCGCTACAGTACTACATCATAGTAACATATTATTAAATGGATTTTATTTTTATTTTAAGAATTATACATATTAGTAATTTCCTTGTTGAAAATACCTTGTGGATACATTTTATCTGATCTGCTGACATCTTGACAGCACGACTTAATTATGAGGTTATCTGTGAGGGCTTATCTATAGGATAAAATATCTATAGGATAAAATTATAGATCGATCTTAACTCCTGGGGCTATCATTTTGTTTTGTTATATTTTTTAGAGATTCCTTAAGACGTGGTCGAGCTGGTCAAGCCTAGTCTTATCAAATCGAAGTATTGTTAAAAAGCATATATTTTTCGAACTAAATAATTCCATTGATCTTTTTGAAAAAACCTTCTATAAGTCCTAGAAAAAGTATCGGATAAATTATTATGAATTTTTCCGAAAGAAAATGGTCCAAATAAAGCTTCAGTTTGAAGAAATGCAATAAAGAATTTCGGCAATAAATTATTGAAGACTATTTTATTAGTAAATAGAAATATTATACCTAAAAGTAGTACAATCTGAGTTCGGGCAAAGCCACCTGACTTAACCGCTGCTAAAATGGACCACATCGTATGTGTGACCCACACACGAAAAAAGGGTTAGTGATCCAGAACAGACTATAAAACTTCGCGGATCCTCTAGCTCACCTTCGAAGAGCTACTTATAGATATTGGCATGCTCAAGACTTCTGGCCCGGATGGGATCCAACCAGAAATCCTCAAAATAATCGCTGCAGAGCGACAGCCAGTACAGTTGAATGTGTACAACGCCTGCCTCGAAGCCGGAATATTCGCTGAGCCCTGGAAAAAATAACGGCTGATGCTAATTATTAAGTAAAAAGAGATCCCAAATTGCCATTAGCATACCGTCCAATATGCATGCTCGACAGAGTGGGAAAGTATTACGAAAGGTTATTTAAACCCAGACTCAAAACGCTCATCAACGAAGTTAGAGGAATCTAACCGAACCAACACGGCTTTAGACCCGACCGGTCAACTTTAAGAGCGAACAAACGCGTCATTGAAAGCGTTAAAGCTGCAGAGCATAGTATTGTAGGCATCTTTAAATGTCCGAAATGCCTTCAACAGTGATAGATGGGTGGACATGATCGACGTTTTCGAAAAAGCTTTAGAATCTGCGACTACCTCAGAGCTGTGGTGCGAAGCTTTCTTGTTAGAAAAAACTGCTGTACCAAACTAGAGAAGGACCACGATAGATAGAGGTTAGGCCATCGACTCAGATAATAATTAGTATATACACTGACAGATACTTTATCTATATTTGTATAAAAATCTTTTCAAGACGTTAGGTCGGGCTTCTTAACGAAAGGTTTCCGTTTTTATACTACTAATAGAGAGTGCTAAAAGTTTTAGCAACTACCGACGGCCTAAAAGATTTTATCAGAATTTTTTCGAAACCCGAAATATATTCGGAGGTTTGCTTGGGACTACCGAAGGAGCAAAAAATCGGCATGAAACCCAAGGGCTATAAAGTACAAGTGATTATTTTGAACCACTTCGTATGTCGATTAACCTAACCTATATTAGTTAGAAAAATATTGAGTCACACTAAATCACAACAGGAAATGTGGTCCGAACTACGACCACTACACAAGCGGCGACTTGATATTCTTATGATAGACAATATTTATTGTCTTTTCTCAACGTTCTATCCATTTATGCTATGACGTTATTATCGTCCACTTCCGCTGCCAAGTAATTTCGATAATCAGAAGGATCTCAGCACATCTGGCTTCAAAACCAATTACGAATTTAAGAAAGCGCACTCGCAACGCATCGGCTCTCGTCAATTGTCGAACGTAAATCAAATCGCTTGCTGTGCTCATATGGCACCAGATGGTCGTTGTTGCTGCTGTTTTTGCTATTGTCGCGGGCGCGCTGCGGCAAACAATGATGCAAAAGTGCCATACAGACACTCGTCGCAGAAAATTTCATCAATGAAAAATGACGTAGAAGGAAATGACTGAAAATTTAAAGGTAAGACCGAAAGGTAAAGGAGACGACGAGTTATCGGCTTTTGAGGGCAAAGCGCGTTGAGCCGCACATACACACTTACACAATGCAAAGCGCGTTTATTATTAGATTTTGCACACACATGCAAGGCACAACGTGACGTTGTTGAACAGACGGCGGCAGGAGTCGCGGCGAACAGTGCAAACGAGTTGCTGCCCCCGCATTTATTTAAACAAAGTTCAACTAAGTTTCGGGTTTAACGCTTTGGCTTGGCGGTGCGGCAGTTGGGCGAGTGCGCGCGTATTTCAGCTTTTGTGTGTCTCCTCGTTTGGGGTTTAGCTGTCATTTTCATTTTGGCAACACGCTTCGCTTCGCTGCACTGCAACATGGCTAACTGGTCTATTGGAAGCTTGACTAAATATCGTAATCGTGTAACTTCCTCGGAAGTCTCGTTTCAACCAAAGCACTCAGTCGCGAATGCAAATGCGGTTATGCGAGTTCATTGCTGCGGCGACAAACATTGAGATTGACTACTTGAAATTTGTTGGTGCTTTTAGCATGCGTGCGCTGAATACAGGCACTGCTTTTTGGCTTAATGCAACTCAAATTAAAAGGACAGTGAATAGCAAAAAAGATATTTTGAAGATATACATACATATGTATATAGATTTTTTGAAAACTTATTAAAGATTCTATAATTTTCAGAAATTTTTAATACTTTTCCGATTTTGTTAGCTTTGATTTTTCTCTGTAGATCATTTCTTGTTTTTTTCTTTGCAAAATATAGAATTTTTAGTGATCTTCATATTAAAAAATTAGGATGGGGAGAAGAACTAGACTCTCGATAAAAGTAAAAAAATATATATACAGCAATTTGACTTTAGAGTGAAACTGTCTACATCTCCAAATATTTCGAAAATTATTTTAAAATAATTTCTTTGGAAATTCTTCTTTCTTTTCTTTGGCACTACAACCGTGGATCGGTCTGGGCCGAGAACACAAAATTTCGCTTCTATCAATGCGAGGTCACGCCAGTTTTATATCTCAACTGTAGACCGGTCGCTATGCATTTGGTCCTTCCATTGGATGCATGAGCATCCTTGCTTCCCTTGGGCCTGGAATAAAAGAAATTTTCGCTGAAGCGTTATCTTCCATTCGAAAGACTTGGCCTAAACAACGTATTTGTTAAATTGTTATGCGCTCAACTACAAGTAACGGGTGATTTTTTTGAGGTTAGGATTTTCATGCATTAGTATTTGACAGATCACGTGGGATTTCAGACATGGTGTCAAAGAGAAAGATGCTCAGTATGCTTTGACATTTCATCATGAATAGACTTACTAACGAGCAACGCTTGCAAATCATTGAATTTTATTACCAAAATCAGTGTTCGGTTTTTTTTTTTTTTCGGACAAATTTTGTTCAGCGATGAGGCTCATTTCTGGTTGAATGGCTACGTAAATAAGCAAAATTGCCGCATTTGGGGTGAAGAGCAACCAGAAGCCGTTCAAGAACTGCCCATGCATCCCGAAAAATGCACTGTTTGGTGTGGTTTGTACGCTGGTGGAATCATTGGACCGTATTTTTTCAAAGATGCTGTTGGACGCAACGTTACGGTGAATGGCGATCGCTATCGTTCGATGCTAACAAACTTTTTGTTGCCAAAAATGGAAGAACTGAACTTGGTTGACATGTGGTTTCAACAAGATGGCGCTACATGCCACACAGCTCGCGATTCTATGGCCATTTTGAGGGAAAACTTCGGACAACAATTCATCTCAAGAAATGGACCCGTAAGTTGGCCACCAAGATCATGCGATTTAACGCCTTTAGACTATTTTTTGTGGGGCTACGTCAAGTCTAAAGTCTACAGAAATAAGCCAGCAACTATTCCAGCTTTGGAAGACAACATTTCCGAAGAAATTCGGGCTATTCCGGCCGAAATGCTCGAAAAAGTTGCCCAAAATTGGACTTTCCGAATGGACCACCTAAGACGCAGCCGCGGTCAACATTTAAATGAAATTATCTTCAAAAAGTAAATGTCATGAGATTTTGCAAATTTTATGCGTTTTTTTTTTTTAAAAAGTTATCAAGCTCTTAAAAAATCACCCTTTATATCTATGACCCTGGTAGAAGTCATACAGTTTGTCCTTCCATCTTTTTCGATCTTCACTCTCGCGAACAGCTACAAAGATCTTGTAGAGAATAGTTCTCTCAAATGCTCAAGTGCTTTCTCAGCTTGATCGCCAGGCTCAGATTAATGGTGGAATTCATATTGGTTCTGAAGTACCCTGGCGTAGTTCACAAGACATGAGGAATCCTTGTATATAGCCTCCAAGTACTTTGTTTAGACCAAGTTTTATTGGAGTATCTAAAGGACCGATTTACTGCAATAAGACCTGGTATGAAGTAGGAGATAGTTGATGTAAAAAGCACTCTAGAAGAGGTAATCCAGAAGACAGGTACCTATTTTGGAAATCTTACTACATAATAGTATAGTATCAAACCGACAAAAGATCACTTTAATCGTTGTAACCCCCCTCCGAGGCAAGCAATACAAACATTCGCAATAAATCCATCGCTAAGGACCTGAAAAGAACACCCGCTATTTTGTAAAAGAAAATGAAAATCATGTCAGCAAATATTGAAGGCAAGTGGTAGATAATGTCTTTGTACCGTTAACCGGATTAAGTACAGTCTAAATGTGTATATATCTATACATCACACACACACGAATAGACACAAAAACAAGCGTTGTTCATTCATAAATTTAACTGTTTCCAAAGTTATAATAACAGCGCAGCTGACAGCCATGGCGAAAACGAATTTTAGAAGAAACTGAAAAGCAAAAATAACAAATTCAACAACAACGAAAAGAAAACGTCGAAAATTATGAATGAAGCTGCCCACGCGCACGTATGCGCCTAAAAGCGCTGTCGGTGTGGCTATGGACGCTGCAGCGGCACCAGGTGCGCGGGAGGTGACTGCAAGGCGACTTGGCACTCAACGTCAACTAATACATTGCACTGCATGACTGCTCGCATGGTTGCTGTTGTTGTTGGAGATTGCAGTGCATAAACTGAGCCGCGTTTTGCTTGGCGAAAAACGATCGGGCGCTCCTATTCATTAACGGCGCTGCTGCAGCGCGGTCGCGTTTCTGTGTCACAGTCAACGGCAGTCATAAGCCAATACATTACATATAAGCGCAGATAAATTTACATACGCGCATATGCGACGGCAAATGAGTTCAACGTGTGTTATGGGAGCGGGTGTGAGTCGCGCTTGCCTGTGGCCGCATGCGCGCCCGCCGTTGCAGCGTTTCAATGGCAAACACTGCAATTCATTCATTATTAACCCATTCATACTGGTAGTACACATACATGCAGACATACATACATATATATAGATATGCAAGTGTTTGCAAGTTTTATTTGCATTAGCGATATTTACTTGTGATTTTTTTTGCAGCCAAGCAATGCCAGGGTAAGCGCGCAGAGTAAGCGAGCCCAAATCAACACATTAGTTAGTTGTATTATATTTTTTGTTGGTAACTTTTCACTTCACTAAAGCTTAAGATTGAGCTCTAAGGCTTTGGTTACATTAGTGATCTAATCAACGAAAAAATCTATTAATTAGCAACATTTAATCGAGACAAATCTGTCGAAAACAGAATGTGGGCCTGATGGTGTAATATAGTGGCAATATTTGTTGTTGTTATTGTTGTTGTAGTGGCGGAAAACATTTCACAAACAACATTTCAGAATGCTGTCAAGCTGACAGTCTTTGCTTGGTTATGAGTCCGGGTTCCTTCCGTTTACAAGTTTAATTGTTTCGGCGTTCTAATAAATTTAGCAGACAAAAATATGTATATTTGAAATATTCGGTCCAGATTTTTGAAAATTTAAGCCGATTACACCTTCCAAATGACTTGTATGTGATTATTTTCATACTATGTAGTTCTAACAGGTTTCGAAAAACGATTAAGAGGATAAGTGATTGAAGAAAAATGTTTAATATTTTCAGTCCTACAGTATATAGATCAAAGTTCAAGACATAACATTTATGTTGGAATTACATATGTAGTTACTTACGACTCGGTATTTACATTAGATTAAGCAATGGTAGTTTTTCTCTAGCTGTCTTTTACAGCAGATTAATAGGTCAACTAAAACTTCCCGGTCTGAGACATATGTAGATGGCAATACTAGAATTAAATCCATAAGATTTTTAGTTAGGCCAAGCTTCAAAAGGTGGAAGTATAAATTTGACGGCTATTAGGATCATTAGTTTGTCAATTATATGGTTTTTACTGAAGAAACTTTTCTTATTATGAAAAAAATTAAGAAGAAAAGAAAAAAAGTGATGATAAAATATTGCTGTTGGAAGAGAAAAAAATAAAGTTAAAATAAAAACTTGTCTTGATAACGAGTTTTCGTACACTGCAACAGGAAAATCAATCAAGGTAATCAAGGATTGCCACGCTAAGCTTAGACATTGTGAATTGAGCTCCAAAGACGATGAACCCAGTGGACGCCCAAAAGAGATTGTTACTGCCGTAAACGTCAAAAAAGTTCATAAAATAGTTTTGGATGAAATAAAGTGAAGTTCTTACAGATAGCAGGCACTCTGAAGATATCAACTAAATATGTACATTACAAGTATATCACACACGAATATTTGGGTATGAGAAAACACTGTGCAAATGACGTGTTGATGATTTGGAGCAGTGTTCAATCGTAATAAATCTGAGTCTTTGCGTCGATATTTGGTAATGGATGAAAAAATGGCTCAATCGTTTCACTCCAAAATCCAATCGATAGTCATCCGAGGGGACTGCACACAATGAACCCACTCCAAAACTTGGAAAAACTCAACCGTCATCTGGCAAGGTAATGGCGTTTGTATTTTGGTTTGTACATACTAATGTTTATTGGCTGTCTTGAAAATTAGAGCACTAACAATAGCGACTAATAAATAGTCTTTTTGGATCTTTTGAAGAACGAAATCGCGGAAACATGAAGAAAAAGAAAGGCACTCTGTTAAAAGTCAGTGAAAAGGATGGCAAAAATGTATGTTTGGGCTTCAAATTGCTCCCGCATACACCATATGCTCCAGATCTAGCCCACAGCGACTATTTCCTGTTCTCAGATCTCAAAAGAATGCCTACTGGGAAAAACTTTTCGTCGAATGCAGATAAGATCGCCGAAACTCAAATCAATTTTGAAGTGCAGGACAAATCGTACTACAAAAATGATATCGAAGAGTTGGTGGGTCTTTATGGCGTCATTTTAGCATAGTTTGAAAGTATGTACGCCTACTTTTTAACCGTTGAATTTACCATTATAATAAACAGTTCAAGTGTTAAGGAAGATATTTAAGAAACACATTTGCTTGCTCTCTCTCAGCACGCAATTTTTCAGCTTTCTCTACTATTTATTGATTCTTTTATTTATTATAAATATTATAACTCAAAAAATATATACGTATTTATATACATTGTACTCGTATGTACATATATTGACCGAAATATCTTGTTATCATAAGATTAAATAATCTTTTCGCTTTTCAATTTTCATACCCAAACTTATGTTTGTCAGATATTCCAAGAATTTGTAGCATTGATCCGTTTTGAAATTTCCTTTGTTGTATTCATTTTGAACTCCGCCTTTTCTAACTCATTTTTTTAAATTATATTTTTTTGCTTATAAACTCAAAAAATTGTGTTTGATTTTGAATTATATGTGTGTGAGCTATGTATGTTGTCAAATATTCACTATTTATTGGTATATGTGTTAAAAATCGCAGCCTGTCGCTGTCCATCTCGTACACGCCGGCAGCTGTAAATCAAGTCTACACATCCCGCATAGTCAGCAGCCGCTGTTCCGGTGCTTAAATAGAGCATTTCGCTTCATTTCGTTTCAGCGACTCAAATCAAACATTTCAATAACTTGCCAAATGCGAAGAAAGCGTACGCAAATCTCTATGGAACAGTGTGGGAATAAATCCATACACATATATATGCCAAACATATCTATATCTATATATATATGGTAAGCATATACATATATATATATACATATATATGTATATGCAGGCTAAAAAACATGATCACAAAAGATGTATGAATATCACTCGCCAAAGCAGTGGTCGGCCAGAAAGACAGCTTCGAAACTTGGCATCATTTACCAGGCGCATTAAATTATGTCTCCAAAGTGTTTACACTTTTCCTCCCCCATTAAGTGTAGAGCAGAATACGAGTATGCATAAATTTATCAGTGGAAATTCATTAGCAGTGGAACCATTAAATTTTAACTCGGTGAATGAGTGTATGTATGTATATGCATACTATGAATGTGGACTATATATAAGTATGACATATATTATATGTATGTAAATATGTATATATTTATATAAAAGCGTATATATGCACTTCGGTGTATGTAGGTTCTATTGATCTTGCATTGGTTGTGGGCATGATCATTAGTTGTTTGACTTTATGAAAAGTTGTACTCGCGAGAGGTGTTGTCTAGGTGGCTGTAGCACCCCCTTCTTATAGGTAATTATAGCAGTATCCCTTTCTAATTTCCTTTTGACACTTTCCTGTACATATTTAGACGCACATATTAGCACATATGTACATATATTTGTATGTATGTAGATGTAATTATCTCCGCCAAGCGAGCTGCCAAAAGATCAGCATTGGAAGATTGCGTGACAATAAGCGCGACAGACAGACGTCGACAAGATTTGTGATTTTGAAAACGATTCACACATTTGTACGCATTTATTATGCAGTATATATATTTATATATGGTATATATATACGAGTATGTGTATTTGTGTTTCGATTTCCAATTTCGAATTGGTTCATTCTGCTTTCCACTTTCCTTTGAACACGCTAATTTGCTGCCGCGCAGAGTATTGAGTTCTTCAACAAATTTGTGTAACTGTGTCATTAGAGATCTGGAGCACACTTGGGCGCTCATAAATTTGTAGAATCGTAAAATATGGCACCGTGTAGCGCCAAAGTGCCGCCTATAGTTTTAATAAGTTTTTGAAAAGCTCTTCGAGACGCCATTAAATTGAATATAAATTTTTGGAATTTTGGCCAATTAAAAAAGTAACCACAACAACAACAAATGATAGCAGAGTTGAAGTTAGACACTTACAATTTCGAAAAAATTTGGCATTTTAATCGGTTGTTGTAAAAAATTATAGAAAGTATTTTGGTAATCTAATTATAACAATTTAATTTGGTTACAATTAGTGAGAAAGCTAAATTTTATTATAAATGAAATTGTAAATACATAATTAAAACCGAAAGTTCCCCAAAGTGAACAGGACTAAAAAAAACAGGACATATGGTTTTTTTCAGCAAAATCAATTTATTTTATTTAAAAGCATTTCGAACGAGTGTTTTAGCTCATTGGCCGGTATGGCCGCCAGTATTAGGGTGCAAGCCTTTTGAATGGCCTCTACGTCTGCATAACGCTTTCCTTTCATAGGAAAATGTATTTTTTCGAAAAGGAAGAAGTCACATGGTGGCATATTAGGTGAATACGGGGAGTGGTTAATGGTTAAAATGTGATTTTTGGTCAAATAATCGGTCACACGGGATAGGCAATTCTAACGCACCAGTCGACGTATAGATGCCGCCACCAGGGGGCGCTAGATTCAAAAAGTCCTGTTTACTTTGGAAAGCACCTTGTATGTTAGCTTCCACATTCTCACATACGGGAGAGACAATAATGGAACCTTTTGAAATAGTTAAGAGGGGAAAAGTTTTCTAAATTCAACCGAAAGTATTCAGTTGATAATTTCCCGAATTTTCACACAACAACAATAGACCTTCCTCTATTTTAGAAAAATCTGCTTGTTTTGTAGAAATATTCAATAAGAAAAGTTCACTTTCGTGTTGAAAAAACTTACCTTTAACTTTGATAAGCTTTCCGTTTTAAGAAAAATGTTTAACGAGATGGAGACCATCAGAAAGTCTACGAAGAGGAGGGGGGTTTCTGTGCCATGAAAGATTGATAAGACATTCGATCGATTGTCAACGAACATAACAGCACCGGCGATGTACCAACCTGGAATAAATCAACGGGGTTGTTACTGCCAAACTAGGACCAGCTACTGTATAGACGGGTGATACTAGTATAGGTATTTGACAGATCACGCATGAGTCGTGTCAAGCTTTCATGTTATTTTTGTCCAGTATTGTTTGGAATTTTATCATTGAAAGACTTACGCCTGAAAAACGTCACTCTATGGGTTCTTGAAAAGTTCCAAGAAGATCCGACGTTTTCCAGCCAAACGTTTGTAAACAAACAAAATTGCCGCATTTGGGTCGAAGAGCAACCTGAAGAGATTCAAGAGCTGCCATTACATCCAGAAAAAAGAAACGGTTTGGTGTGGCTTGTAGACCGGTGGAATCATCGGTCCATATTTTTCAAAAATGACGCCGGTGAGAACGTAAACGTCAATGGCGACCTTTATCGCGCCATGATAACAGATTATTTGGTTTCAACAAGACGGCGCCACTTCAGACCCACCGCATCAAACAAAGGATTCACTTCGGTGAGCAGACAACTTCACGTTTTGGGCGACCAAGATCATGTGATATCACACCGTTAGACTTTTTTCTCTGGGGATATGTAAAGTCTAAAGGCTATGCGGACAATATCGCTTCTATCCAGGCCCTGGTGCAAAACATGACGCGTGTCATTCGCCAGTTACGAGTCAAAAAGCTCGAACGAGTCATCGAAAATTATTCATCTGAGACGTAGCCGTGGAGTTTGATTCTATGAGACCAGTCCTTTATATCCTTAAAGCTAACGGAGCGTATTTTCTTCATAACTCAAACCATGAATTTTATAAAAAACTCTAGTGTGGGTAGGTTCAAAATATAGTGAACGTGTTTGAAGTAAAATGATTATAAGGATTTTGGAGAAGAGTATTATACAGTTGTGGAAATGATTTCAATTAGCGAGATTTAAAACGAGCTTACAGCGGAAATGACTACCGAATGCCTTAAAAAATTAAGGTTCGAATAAACGCACAGATATCAATTCACAATAGGTTCTACGTATAATAGAAACGATAATAACATAACCTCAAATTTAACAACTCTTAACGTACTCGTAGTCTGGTTGATTGAAAAAGTATTAAAAACAGACAAAACTAAACTTGGGTAAAATCGCTTTGCAGATTATTAATGCATCTATCAAAGAGAAGATATGAAATATTGACAACGTAGTAAAAGGATGACCTCCAATATTTATTTAAAATAAATTTTAAAAACAATATAACGGTACTCGACATATTACTTATAAGTCTTGAGTTTAACCAACGGAAAACAGCCACAATATAAATGTACATTAAGACTGCAGATAGTGACAGGCCAAAAGGCAACAAAAACAATACAGACATGACAGCATGACGAAATGTCAAAAGTGACGTGTTGAAATCAAACGGAAAGGCTTTGTAAAGAGAAACGAACTGATACGAAACAACAAGCGCGATACAGTTTACTGTCACATTTGGTTACTTCAAGATTTTCGTCAAGTCAGACCTTTAAACTTAACTGAAAGCTATGCATCTATTATAGCTTGGCTGGCTTTTCGAAGATCTTGAAAACAATGTGGGCTGCACATGACATAGAAATCATAAGATTTCTTGCTAAATATGGCAACGAGTGAATTGCCTAAGAAACAATCGTCTTCTGCCTTTGAGTGCCTTGTGAGAGCACTAAGCGGTGTGCGTCGTGAAGTAGCGAGTTGCTACTACATTACAGATTTTCATACAGATTGTTATTTCCAAAACCATTTTATTATTATTTTTTTTAGGTTTTTATGTTTACGAGTAAGGTTTTTTTTTTAATGTTGCCAAGCTAGCATTTTTAACCTTTTCATTAAGCTTTTAGCTTTTGTGGCGGCAGCAGGTAAGGAGGCGTTTGTACGTTCGCTCGTTCATTCGGTGAGCCCACACGTCTTTTACCGTTTACCATTTTTAGAATTACTGAATGGTACCGCTCTCCAGTTGGCAGTTGCCTATTCGCTGACTGATGATTTACAAGTTTCAAGATTCGCGGCCACTTTTCACGGTGGTGGCGCATTTCAAATGGAGATCTGTCAGACACACTATTGTTTCAATGCTGCACGTTCACGCACACACATACATAAATCACACACACATTTACAGGCAATATGCATAGCAATTGAAGTGCCACTGCTTTGCGTTATTACTGAAACGCTTTTTAGCTCTTATTTGAGTTTTTTTTTTATTTTTATTTTTACAGTAATAACAAACGTACATATAATTTTCGAAAGTACATGTGTACATACAAATTGACATAGTTGTGGCCATTACAAGCGCTTGATTTATCATCCGTCACTTTTGCTCAGCTTTTGATTGGTTGCTGGAAGTAGTACTGTAGGCGGCTGAGTAGATTTGTACCTACATACATATATATTATATACATATATATAGTATATATTTGCACTTAAGCATATTAAGTACAGAAGTCCATTAATTTTGAAATAAATACTTTAAATGCTGCTGCGACTCTAGAAAGTAATTACGAGAAGAAGAAGAAAGAAAAAACAATTCCATCAATTTTCCAAGTTTTATGAATGAGGTTAAGCCTTTGATTCGAAAATCGAAGATATAATATATACTGCTCTTGATTGTTCCAATAGTATGACAGCTACATACATATGTATATGCTATAGCAGGTCAACTGAAAAGCCCTCGGCTAGTCAAAAAGGTTTGTGAATTACATAATATCATTTTGACCGAAGTAAATTTTGTTTTTGTGAAAAATGAAATGGTCAAATGTAATGAACCCCCGTTTTGCGTTGATATATGACAATGGATAAAACATTGCTACATCAATTCACTTCGAAGTCCAATCGACAAACATCCGAGTGGACTGCACACGATGAACCCGCTCCAAAGCGTGGAAAAACGCAAAAGTTGGTATCCAAGGTTATGACGTCTGTGTTTTGGGATGCACGTGGAATTATTTTTATTGAGAACTTTGAAAAAGGAGGGACTATCAATTGCAGTGCTTTTTCATTGCGACGGTCTCAACTTTAAGAGCGCTACATTCAATGTCGTCATAATCGTCCTGTCAGAACAACAATTGAGTGTCTAGTGAACAAATTTGAATCCACAAGCACAGTACAAAATGTTAGCGTTTCATTGAGTCAATGAAGGACCCGTATTGCCGAGAATATTAGAACTAGTGAATCAATTGAGGACGACCCAAATGAGTCTCACACATGTCGTTCTCAAGCTTTGGGCATCTCTGTAACGTTATTGTGGCGAATTTTGCGAAAAGACTTTGGCCTACATCCTTACTACATAAAATTTATGCAAGAACTGAAGCCGTTTGACTACTAGAATCGTCATACTATATGTTCGTGAATTGGGCTTAGCAACATTTGGAAAATGATCCGGATTTTCATCAATAAATCATCTTCATGAGGCTCATTTCTGGCGGAATGACTTCGTCAATAAGCAAAATATGCGTTATTGGTTAGGCAGCAATTTCCACGTACTCCATGAGTCACGATTGCATCCCGAAAAAATTACGGTTTGGTGGGGCTTATGGGCCAACGGCGTCATTAGGCCGCACTTTTTCCGTGATGATCAAGACCGGCACGTTACTATGAATGGTAATCTCAACCGCTCAATGATACCCGCCCGAATTGGATGATATGAACTTGTACAAGAGGGAGTTCTAACAGGACGACCCACACAGCGAATGTCACAATCGATTTTTTGAAAACCAAGTGTGGTGAACGTGTTATCTCATTAAATGGCTAAGTCAATTGGCCTCCTCGGTCGTGCGATTTGACGCCGTTAGGTCTACGACAACAAGTCCGCGACGATTGAAGAACTTTGTATAAATATGGAATGTGAAAATCAATCAGCCGATTTATGCTTGGAAACTGTCGAAAATGAGGTTCAGCGTCTGGACTTCTGCAAACGTGGCGGTGGTGACCATGCGAAATGGAGAAATGGAGTTCCATATATAATGGCATCGAATGTACTTTCACAGGAATAAGGAACTTCATTTAAAAAAAATTTGTAGCGCTCTTTTTGAACCCATTATTACAAGGCATTATTGAACCGTTTGAAAGACCAAATCGCCAAAGAACTGACATATTTCAAGAAAAAGAAAATGTTGTTTCAAACATTCATGAATTGAACTTCGAATTATTTCCGCCTACACCGCATTTGGCCCTCAACTAGTATATCCAGTTCTCAGTTCTCAAAAGAATGTTCGCTGAGAAGAAATTTTCGTGGAATGAAGAAGTGATTGCCGCACTGAGGCCTCTTTTGAAGTTTTTTGACAAATCGCGCTACGAAAATGGATCGAAAAGTTGGGGATTGCTATAATCAGTGTTTCAGCCTTGAAGGGAATTTTGCCAAACAAATTTGTTTTTCTATGGTTGTCCGGGGACTTTTCAATTGATTTGTTGGTGATCAGTAGTCTTGAACAATAATTCAGTAAAATTTCGTAAAGATATCTTGTCTACCTTTAAAGAACTTAGTTTTGACCAAACGGTTTGAAAACAGCTATACAGCTACATTGGTAAACTGGATGCGAGGATCAGAGACAGTCAATTCTTTGCTGCATTTAAAAGACTTCGGTAGAATTTTAATCTGTAAAAAATTTTACTGGAACCGGATTTGCTAGTTGCTCTTAGAAATAGACATATTTTAATAAAAAAAAATCACAAATTTTTAATATTTTTTTTTAATAAAAATTAACCTTTGATAAAGAGAAAAGTAGATTTATGCAATTGTGACCAGTCTAAATCTGATCTGAGGCCTGATGCTATATTTTGAGGCACTATGACAACAAAAACTTTTAGTTAAATGTAACCGTTAGTTGCAAATACATAAGTACAGTCATCTTGCAGATGCAATCAAACAAATGTTGCTTACAACTCATTTTTGAATAAAATCAAAAATCAGTTAACTAAAAAAAATTTGGAAACAATCTTGAAACACGACAACAACGCCAACATAAAAATGTTAAACAAGCAACACAACAAAAACGACTGAATGAAAACAACGCTTCATACAGAGTGGCACGCGTCTGCAAAGACTCCGCGGCTTGTGGTGCGCAGACGGGTCACAATGATCAGCGATCGTTTTATTTATTTATTTTTTTTTAATTTTTCAGTTTTTTGCTGGTGAATGCAATCAAGTGAGCGCGAAAAGCTGTAGGTGTCGGAAGACAACAACCACAAACCAACAACAAAAAAAAAAGATCGTGGAGTTTAAAAAACGCTGAATGAGTGGTAAAAAAAAAAAACGAAATAAAAAAAAAAATAATTTAAACTTTTTTGGTACGCGCCGTTGCGCCGCAGCATCGCAAGCTACTTACTACCGTTGACGAGGTACTATGACTGGCGTAGCCCCGCACAGTTGGAGTGGTTGGCCTCAGTGATCTCCGGTCGCCGAAAAGTTTTATGAATGAACGAACCCAATGTACATATGTATATGTATAATTTAAGCAGCGGCTCTCGTATATCAACAACGAGGCACTGCATTCATAAACGCTGAAAAAAAACAACAACAATGACAGCAACCACAAAAATCGGGCGGTGGTGTTAGCAAATTTACAAATTTATGAATGAAATCAACAAATTCGATACAAGTTTCACTCCGGCGTATTATTATTATTTGTTGTTGCTGTTGTTGTATTATTATTTCATTCATTATGCGGAGTTTGTAGCAACGGCAAGAGAACCACAACTGTGCCTGATCTTCATTTGTTATTCGTGTTTTTGTTATTTTTGTTGTGTTTTTACACACGCCCAACATTTATTTCAATAAGTTATGCAAATTTCAGCCAAAACCAAGTCACCCACCCAGCCGGCTTGGCAGCCGTGCAATTTTCGTTCGAAGGCACCAGCCAAAAACGCTGCCACAAACTAAAACGCTTAAGCGTTAAACCATTTCATTATTTTAAACCAGCGCCACTTTGGACCATGCACATGTCACTTGCGGTTTTTCCACGAAAAGCTCCGAAAGTCGCGGCAGATTTTGCGGTTACTCGTTCGACAAATTAATTTTGTTTTCGTTATTTTTGCTGGTTGTCATTGATTTGAAAACCGAAATGGCGTGGGTCGCAGGGGCTTCCACCGGCTGCACGTTGTTCAACAACAACAACATAAGTAAAAGCAAATAGACGTTTAAAAGAAACGGCGCATTTAAGCAATAAAACTTTGTGGTGCTGACCACAAAGCCCAAATATAGAGTAGGCTGTTATTGACAAGAAGACCGGTGGCCAAGTTCCAGTCATTGGCGGTCGCACCAAAAAACTTGCAGGTTGTAGAGCAAATTCCAACAACAACAATCGAAATAATATTTAAATGTGTTTAGAAAGATATGAGCGCGCCATGTATTTTCTGCTAAGTGATGTAATGCATTTCGGAACCAACTCAGCACAAATAAATACAACCATTTAATCATTCATTTGCTGGTCCATTGATTAACACAACCAAATGCAAAAGTCAGACCGTTTTTTTTTCATAGGAACCTTCGTGCGTAGGTTTTTCAGCGGCGCCGGTAAGACTTGCATATATTTTCTTTAATGAACTAATGTCTCTGTGTGTGTGTGTATTTACATATGTGTATCGACTTTTAACGCTTTTTGGTATCGTAATTTTGGCTTATGGCACAAGTTGACAATAAAACTCTGTTATACATAGACTCGGTTTTCAAAAAATGGTTGGCTTTGGCACGCTTTGTTGTTAATTAAACTCGCTTTGAACCCACACGCCGTTAATTTACATATTTATTATTAAGTGTAAGTTTTTAAATTACCATTGTTTGCGTTGAACTAGTCAATGAAATGAGTTTTCGTTCAAGGACAATTAATACCAGCAGCTCTTTATGCATTTTTTTTTTATTTTACTCTAAACTTTTGTCACGGTAATCAATCAAAGTGAATTCCTTCAAGAGCATCAGCCCCATCTTTCAGTAGTTATATGTATCTGCAAAATATATGCCCACGGGTTTGGAATTAGAAAAAATGATAACCAAAGGAATAGACCATTCCCACGGCAGCCAGGAACGGACCCGGAGTTTTGAATCGACCAAGGACTTTCAAACCGGTGGTATTCTGCTTCTACATCAACAACAACCAAAGCACAAGATAAAGCATGTACCCTTTAGCTACTTAAGAACACTAAGTCTAAGCCTAAAGATTAACCAAAGTAAATGCGTTTAAATCACCCATATAACAGACCTTGGACGACAATTTCGAATTAATTCAAGTAACATAACAATTGTCCTTAATTATGAAAGCCCTGTCTGAGTCTTTGTCTCCTTAAGTTCGAAAATACTTGTGATTAAATAATCTTTCAACTACTTAATGATAACAAAACTTTACAATATCTCTTAAAAACGTTGTATTTTCTGTGTTTGAAAGAGATTGTTTTGTGGCCTCACGTACTTTCCAAGCGGTTTTATGAATAGAACACTTTTGCATTATCCAAGAAATATGAAAAAACAGTGTATCTCTGCGTAGCTCATACATTATGCGGAACGACGTTGAGCACAACCATCAGGTAAGAATCCCTCTGAACTGGATGAGTGGACTAGACAGAGTGGTTCTCTCTCATGCGTTTTCTTCAATATAGTGCTGTAAAAAGTGATATTATCCGCTGATCTGAAACAGAGTGGCACTGCTTACTCTAAAAGTACAATGCTACTGGAGTACGCGGGTCAGCGTAGTCTTTTCCAGCCTAGAAAAAGAAACAAAAGAGGTTAGTCTTATGGTGGACGAGGACAAGACAAAGAACCTACACTCCACACGCAAAGATTTCTCACATCTTGGGAACTACGTCGTTGTTGGCAGCTATAAATTTGGAAATGTTATGTACTCCTCCAATTATCTAGGTCTCGAGATCAAGCGCAGAATAATTCTTACCAACAGGTGCTACTTCCAGGTCTTTAGGCAATTGAGAAGCAGATCCCTCTCTCTAGGCACAAAAAGTATTCCCATTCTATTATAAAGCACAGAAACATGGACGATAACGAGCCGATACGAGAAAGCACATGGCGCATTGCAGAAAACTGTTCTCCGTAAGATCTTTAGAGCCGTTCGCAGTGATGGTTATCGACGAAGATGGGACTACGAACTGATGAGCTCTACGGCGATATGGATATGGTTAAGCGCAAAAAAAAAATCCACGAAGGCGGTGCTCTTTTTATTTGAGACCCACGGGTATACAACGGAAGCAACCGCTCCCACGGAAGCAACCGCTCCCACGGAAGCAATGGGACCGAACCTACCGCACTTGGAACATAAAAATGATGTGATCTTGCAAAGGATAGAGACAACTGGTGAAAACTTGTGTTCTCTCTCCAGACCGCTCTACGATTGCGGTGCTAAAGCAGAAGAAGAAGAGTTTCCACAAATATTATTTTAAACATTATTTTAAGTTGTAGAAGTGAGACCCTCTAAACACAGAAAACGTCAAATTTCTAATTCATTCAAAAAAGTACTCTCAAATGAGGACCAGTTTAAGCAAATACGGTTTTCTGGGTTGGATTCAGAAAATCATGTGGCAATAAAATCTCTATCATTACCCTCTTTGTAGTACCTACATCATCCCATCCTTGCTCCAATGTTTTTTTAACAAAGCTAGGTGACAAATATTCGGAAGCGCATTTCTTTGATTTAACCAATAATGAGAGAAATTGAGACTACGACAGCTTCTTTTTGATATATTTTGGAAAGCGTTTGTCGGCACGTCATTTATGAAAAAAGATAAAGTCATGTTTACAATTACTTCGATAATTTATCTGCTCACTTTGTTAATGGAAAAACGCGTCGGAATCTTGTCTTTATAATGCTCAACATAAGAAAATTTTATAGTTTTTCTGTACAACACTCCAAACTACATCAGTTCGGTTCTCTGTTACATCATATTTTCTTAAAAGGTACCTCACATTCCAGAGCTCTATCCCTCTATCCCTCTGGCCCTGGCAGTCCTTGTCTCCGAGGAACGAGACATCTATCGAACGGTAAGAAGGGTGCAGTCTTCGTTCGATTGTTCTCGAACTCATTCCCACCTCAATTGATCAAACAACAAGGATTTAAGTATTTTGATCAACATACCCTTTACCTTCTATCTTCCTTTCAGTAGAAATAATTTTCAGCTGATAAATATGTAGCTGGCAACGTCGGTTCGGCGATAAATAAATAAAGAAAGCTCCGTGCGTGTTGTGTCCTCGGCGACGTGTGTCGCCCTTGGCTGTCATTTTGGCAAAATGCAACAATTCGTTTATCACCTTTCAATTGCCACAAAGCGTGTAAGTGCGATATCCCAATAAAGCGAAGCCACAAACGCACATACACACACAAATGCAGCACACGTCATTCTGCTGATGCAGATACAGATACAACTTAAGTATCGAAGGAATAAAACACAATGAAACAAACAAAATATTGACGACACAACAGGGCCTTACACGCTGCCGGATCCGCTGCTCCTTTCACTGATAGGCCCTTCGCAGCGCCGTGTTGGCGAACTGTGTTCGCTGTCAAATGACAAACGCATTAAAAATACTTAAAGTGTTGCCAAACATTGCTGCCAACCACAATTGTCAACCGGACAAGAACACATTGTTGTGGTACTTACAGATATTGAACCGAAACAATAACAACCACAAGGCGACTAATAATAACAAGTCTGCAACCAAATCGGCGCAGAAAACAAATACAAAACAATACCACCGCATATTGGGTCGAATAGTCGCGACAAATTCGCCGATCGCCGACCGATCGCCGCTGCTCGTCAACAACAATGTGCCAACTCGCGTCTACGATAATAGTTTATGGCTTTGCGACGTTTCTTACACCATTCATAGACGGACGAATTTGTTGAAGTGGGACACAGCTAGTCTGGACTGCTTGACCGCCAGATCTAGCGATTGAGATTGAAGTAACGACAAGGCGCGATCACCGCGGCTCTGTGCCGCGCAATAACGATGTTATTTAGCGATTATTTTGACAACGATGGAACAACCCTGCAACTGGGCGGTCGCTGGTCAATACGTGCGCGATCGCCAGATATGCATTTGAGCTTCGGAAAATTACTTTTGTATGCACGAATGTCGGTTTAAGCTATGATTATACGCGTGTTCAGATTTATTTGCGAAGCGCAAGCATTAATGGAAGTCATTCAGGACGCGTTTTGTTGGGGGATTTCCAATTAAGTTGAGTGATTGACTCATACGTTCATGCACATATGTAAAAAAAAGGTTTCTATAAGTCCTATGTGACACTCATTATTCCCGGTTTTGTTGTTTTAGCGGCAACTTATGCCGAGTTGACAGTCTTTGGCCGTATAAAAATCCGGGTCCGTTCCGGTTACGTAGACCCGACTGTCGTGGAATGCAGAAGGTTCATTATTCCCGTTCTGCTATATGGTGCAGAAGAATGGACGATGACAACATCTGATGAGTCGGCGTTGCGAGTTTTCGAGAGAAAGGCTCTGCGGAAGATGAACGATGAGCTGTACGAGATATACGACGACATTGACATATTTCAGCGAATTAAGAGACAGCTCCTACGTTGGCTGAGTCATATCGTTCGTATGGATGAAAACACTCCAGCTCTGAAAGTTCTCGCAGCAGTACCCGCCGGGGGGAGCACAGGAAGAGGAAGACCTCCACTCCGTTGGAAAGACCAAGTGCAAAAGAACCTGGCTATACTTGGAATCTTCAATTGGCGCCAAACAATGAAAAGAAAGAACGACAGTGACTTGTCACCAAGGTATACATATTCTCGAATACCCTTAAGGAATCATCACTGGATGTGGCTATAGTTTCTGTTACAAAATACTGCTTTTATTCGACTAGCATGGGTCTTACTTTCGAATTTTTTGATCTATTTATGTTAGGTCTTGTTAGACTTCGGACGGCGTTGTATCAACGGCCAGCTGAAGAAAATTTATTTCAATTTCGAGGTAAATATATCAGCAGTAATCTTCGAAGTAACTTTTTATTGAGGTGGGAAGATAAGTAGACTTTACTTCAGTGCGAAAATGAATGTGAACTGGGGACACTGAAATTCGCCAGTTTCCTCAAACTCCTGTTAGAGGAAAGTAAACTGCCAGATTTTAGATTATTGTATGGCTCTATATGCATATGTTCGTGATGAGTTACAACTTTCCTTTATAACGGGTGATTTTTTTGAGGTTAGGATTTTCATGCATTAGTATTTGACAGATCACGTGGGATTTCAGACATGGTGTCAAAGAGAAAGATGCTCAGTATGCTTTGACATTTCATCATGAATAGACTTACTAACGAGCAACGCTTGCAAATCATTGAATTTTATTACCAAAATCAGTGTTCGGTTCGAAATGTGTTTTATCGACAAATTTTGTTCAGCGATGAGGCTCATTTCTGGTTGAATGGCTACGTAAATAAGCAAAATTGCCGATTTTGGGGTGAAGAGCAACCAGAAGCCGTTCAAGAACTGCCCATGCATCCTGAAAAATGCACTGTTTGGTGTGGTTTGTACGCTGGTGGAATCATTGGACCGTATTTTTTCAAAGATGCTGTTGGACGCAACGTTACGGTGAATGGCGATCGCTATCGTTCGATGCTAACAAACTTTTTGTTGCCAAATGGAAGAACTGAACTTGGTTGACATGTGGTTTCAACAAGATGGCGCTACATGCCACACAGCTCGCGATTCTATGGCCATTTTGAGGGAAAACTTCGGACAACAATTCATCTCAAGAAATGGACCCGTAAGTTGGCCACCAAGATCATGCGATTTAACGCCTTTAGACTATTTTTTTGTGGGGCTACGTCAAGTCTAAAGTCTACAGAAATAAGCCAGCAACTATTCCAGCTTTGGAAGACAACATTTCCGAAGAAATTCGGGCTATTCCGGCCGAAATGCTCGAAAAAGTTGCCCAAAATTGGACTTTCCGAATGGACCACCTAAGACGCAGCCGCGGTCAACATTTAAATGAAATTATCTTCAAAAAGTAAATGTCATGAACCAATCTAACGTTTCAAATAAAGAACCGATGAGATTTTGCAAATTTTATGCGTTTTTTTTTTTAAAAAAGTTATCAAGCTCTTAAAAAATCACCCTTTACTATAAGTAGTCAAGCATACTCCGATTGTAGAGCAGTATTGCACACATAAACCCATCATTTGCATACCCGCTTCTATTGAACGAAATTTTTACTACGCCATTAATATTTGCCACAACTTATGTACGTTTTAAGGCAAATCTGCTTTACATACGTGGTTATTTGAAACTTTTTCTCACACAAGCCGATCAACTACCACAAAATCGTTAATGAACTTAATTCTCATAAAAATGCATTTTAAAGTCATAATGTACAGTGAGAAAAATAAGTCTGCAACTTATGGCATTAAATGTTCATAACTCAGGGGCAACGATGCATATAGCGAGTACAATAAGTAATTAGTCAGGAAATGACCCCAGTCATCAAAATGTTGTTAACAGCCAGATGAATGCGCGAAAATATTCACATACGTTTGTACATGTGTGCGTGTCGATCGTGTGACCCCAATGAGCCGGAAACTGGCACAGAGCGCCAACGGCTGATTTTTGCGACGCAGCATTTGCGAATCGACAAATGCGACTTCATTTATTAATGTCATTTAATTAGCGGTTGCAAAGATTTGCGCAATTTTCAATTCCCACAAATGTTTTGTATGGATGTATATGTATGGATGTAAATGTATGTGTGTACATGCATATTTATGCGCGTATTTATAAATACTTACATATGAGCCGCCATAAAAGTAGTGACAATCACATGAAAATGAATTTCGTCGAATTGATCAGCACTGATTGTCACAGTTGACTACTTGACTAGTGACAACGCGATCTACTCGGTCTAAAGTATCTTCCAAAAGAGCAAAATCAGAGATTTCTGCTTCAGCGTTTCTCAGTAGTTGGCGATAGTTTATGAACCAAGTTTCTAACGTAGAAGATATTTTGATTATGAATAAATCATGTAGGAAGTGCAGTACAATATTTTAATGGCTTGTTTTCTTCAACTTTCTCCCAAATATCGTGTATAGAAATATCGCATATACATATATTTACAGTAACCCATAGTCGTTTACATATTTTTCAACAAATGTCATTATTCATTTCCATGCTTCAAAACTTGGTTCAAACGCACTATTCTTTTTAGCCTTAAACAAGTCAGTGAAAACGTTGGCAAAAACTCTTGAGATGGGCTTCGAATTGCTTCCGCATCCACCATATTCTTCAGATATGACCCCCAGCGACTATTTCCTGTTCTCGGGTCTCAAACGAACACAAACGGGCAACAAATTTTCGTCGAATGAAGAGGCGATCGCCGAAACTGAGGCTTATTTTGAAATCAAATGAGACCAAGTGGCTTTTACACCTCATTAGAACTATTTGACTGCCAAAAAAAGAAACACTTGCATACTTGTTATTCTCCAGTATCCTCTATTGGTTAAAGCAGCGATCGTCATTCGTTTTGATTGTCGGGATCAGTCACAGTTCCTATAGCGTCACAATAACAACCAATAAACGGTGGCTGTAGGCATTCTAGAGAGTAATCTACACTATTATCGTTCTGAATAGTAATGGTTCCAAAAAGTTCTACATTGTGTATAATTTAACAAAACTGTCTTCCAAACATGCAATCTAAAATATTCGTTTCATTTTAAGGAAAATATTTTTTTTCCTGGAAAGATTGGATATTAATATTCAATAATCCTCAGGAGGTTCGAACTATATTTTGTCCGATCGGGGTTCATGCGGTAAAATTGACCACACTGCAGGATGCCTGTTACATAAGATTTTTGGAAGAAAAAGCGAAAGATTGAATTCAACACATCCTCTTCGAAGATACAAACTTTGGCAGACCAAAGCAACAACACCAATTACCAATTACAGGACTTTTTTCCTCTGGTTTCACAAAGGACTATGTAAATGTTTTTTCTCAAAAGTGGAAACCGAGTTCCAGCAACTCCAGCAGTTAAAGCTTTGTTTGACTTCCTTTTAAACAAAAACACAAATCTTCGACAAATGCAGGCAATTCTTGTAAGCAATTAGAGCTACTTCACATTTGTTTGTGAGTTCGCAACTTTCACAAAATTGTTATACAACAACAAATTGCTGTATTGCTCTATGACTGATCGCTTAAGAGCTTTTGTGTTTGTAAAACGGTATGTAAGTCTAGCACTTAATCAACACCGATGGTGACTGGAAATACACAATATACAACAACACAGCTAGATAACAATCACAAACACAAGCAATCATGTTGTTGTCAGTTGTTATGCCAACTTAATGAATTCACCATTGCGGCCGTGTCGTGTATTCGAAAGCCGATTGCGCTGCATGGCGGTCGTCTTAAGTGGCGGCGATGGTAAGCTTTCGAGAGCAAATGGCCAGTGTTACAGAAACAATAGCAAAAACTATTTTGACAACAAAATGTGGCAAACAATGCAGGTAAATTGGAGTGAGATTAATTGGTGAGTTTCAATTGATGTAAATGCGAAATAAGAGGTGAAAATTGGCACAAGGCTGTACATATGTGCATAAGCAAAAAAGTATTTCTAAATTGATCATCTTTATATGAGCGTTTTTAAGGGGCTATACCAGCGTGACACTTTAAAAAAAGTTTATTAAATTTATTTGCTTTTTCGATAGTTCATATTTTCAAAAATATCTTGTGCAATCGGCAAGTTCGTATTTTGAATAGTTTTGGATGGCAGCATTCTAAAGAGCCACCGCTCGGAGATGCAAACATATATAAGTGAAATTTTAAACGCGAGTTTCTCGATATTTTTCAAAATTGCTGACACCATAACTCAACGAGAAATTAACCAATAGACTTCAAATTAAACCTGTTGAATACATTTACTATACAATGACCCACGATCTTTTTTATTGGTTGAAAATTGTCAATTTGACATTAAAAAACGACCTTTTTTTCTAAAAAAAAACTACCTTTTTTTCAAAATTACGCCATTTTGTTAATTTTTGATATTTGTCAAAGATTGTAGGCCATTATATAGGAAATATCTTTAAGTTTAATTAATTTTTTGGATTATAGCCACTCATTTGGCCGGATTCTTTTCAGCGGTTGGGACACTTTTTTTGGCACCTCTGAAGACAGCCCATAATTCCGTTATTTTTCAACATTTTTGTAAAAAAAAAATCTTAAAATATAGCTGGAAATATACTTTATTACTTTCAAAGATGCTCAAAATATTCATTCGCGTACTTTCTCCTAAAAAAATTCACAAAAATCTACTAATTTTTCATGTGTTACTTACCTAATCTTCTAAACGCAAGAGCGCGCACTTCTTTATTGGACTTGATTGGATTTTAATGTTTTCATTATTTGTCACACTTTTCGCCAAAAGTTCACTCACAAAAAAGTATGATTCGTTGTTGTATTTTTTGTGCTTGGCTATTTTAACTACCATACTAAGCTCTATTATAACTACATATTTCTTGCCAGTGTCACTCAATTGCTTAACAACAAAATCAACGCCAAAGAACAAATAATAGCAGTGTAACAATAACAACAACAAACACACTAATAAATTTGCGAAAAGCGTTTGCAAGAAAAAAAATACAAAATCTATACGAGTGTAACATTAAACTACACCGGCAAACCACCAATCAAGCAAAGCGACAACAAATAGCTAAACACCAAGCAAACCAACAATTTTCCAACCCAACTGGGGCCACCAGTGCTATCGCACCCCATCGTATAGCTGATCAATCGGCGGTCCAGCTACCAGACCAAGCAGCCGGGCAAACTTGGCATAACTACCAATCACCTTAATTAAACACTACCAACCTTAGCATTAGTGTTGATGGCTCGCCAACCGTAGTTGCAAGCAACCGAACTTCTTAGGAACAGAAAAAAAACAGAAATAACAGCAATGAAATTTCAGCGCGGTGGTCTACATGTCAACAATTTCCGTTCTTTGAGGTGCAAAAAGGTTGCTGTGGCATTCACTGGAATCTTGGCGATTTTCTTTTTTGCCTCACGCTTTGACGTCCAGCACTATTGGCTCGCTGCATTTCACCAGCATTGGCAATCGCCGTGGCAAATTCTGTGACAGCAGTGTCAAGTGTGAAGCGGCTACAATAGCAACAACAGCAGCAGCAACAACATTAAATTGTTATTGATGCCTCTGTGCGGCTCAAAAGTGGCGCAGAACACCCAAGTTGCAACACCAATTGCGCATTTGGCATCAATGAGGTGAAGTTCATTGTGAAGTAGCTTAATTACATCGCTAAGCCTGGCATGTTTGCATTATTATTTGATAAATTAGTTGTATTAAAAAGCGTATGTGAAGTATGTAACGGGAGTTAAGTCTGACTTCTCAGCTCAAAATTGACTTCGATCTATTAATATAGAGTCTTATCGTAGCAGTTGTACCTTCTTTGTTTGTGCAGTCTAGATTGTAGCAACTTATCGCTAAAAATACAATGCTCGACGTACAATCGAAAGAGATCTCCTAAACTTATCTCTACTGTTATTCAATCTTTTGCTAATTATATTTTTTTTATAAAGCAGTTATTGTGGTAGAATAGTATAGACTATACAAGTTTATTTGTGAATAATTAGAAGAATATACCATAATCTTTCGTTTGGTCTGTACCTTTCTCTTAGTCACACCACTGCAGCAACTCAAGCACTTTAAGAAGGTCCAAGGCCTTAGATGCGCAAAGTCGCAATTTTCCTTTGACTAAATTCCCATTTTATCGATGTGAAACCTTATCCTTTTGTGACTTGATTTATACTACATTTCTCAGGAGACCTTGGGAGTCCGATGATTTCAGTTTGGCTCTCTTCCATTCTTTCAATCCGTTCTCTTCTTTGATAGTGCTTGGACGCGGTTTTATAATATAATATTACACAAACCCTCGCCTTTCGATCGATAAATTTAATTTCATTTTACAAAACTCCTATCATTTCTACATGGACTATAGAAAGTGATATAAGTGGATATATATTTTACCTAAGACTACTACCATAATAACTCCTCCAAACGAAACACTGTATTGGAATGTTGCGCTTCAGAAAAGTGATCAAAGTGAATTGGACCAGAGATATAAGTTTCGCTAAACAATGATATACCATAAAGCAGCTGCTCCGCAAGGATAAAGCAGTAGATAGAGAGAGGTATTGGTAACAACTGCTAAGCATGCGCCATTCCAAGTTGCTAATGGGTGGTTACAACCTTAAAATGTTTTAATATGTATAAATCCTCCCAAGTGATAATCTCATGCTACTTGTCGCCTTCTACACTGGCCATTGTAAGCTCAAGATCCACTTATATAACATAGGCTTAGGTTCTTGTGCGTATTGCTGGTTCTACGACTTGGTACCTGAAACTTCAGAACACCTACTAATTGACTTCACAGCAGTCTATATGCGCAGTATAAAGGCTCTTGGTTCCATGTTTCCTTATTAGCATCCAGCAGTGCATTGGAATTTATCAATATGCTGGGGTTAGGTGAGTCGTTGTGACTTTGGAGAGGGCACAGTAGACCTTAGGTCACAGTGCAACCCTCATTTATTAATCTAATCTGATCTAATAATTAATGATTCATCCTCAGACGTGATTCAAACCTATGGCCCTTTGAAATTTCGAGGGAACACAGATATGTCTGTACATATATCGTAATTTTGCGATATACATAGGTTGAAGTATATTATTTAAACTGACGTGGTCAGAACGAATCTCCCCGTAAGTCTTCATTATCAAAGCTGAAGTTATGATAGGTGAAAAAGGATCATTGGATTACCGCAATCCAAAAGATCTAATAGATGCCACCGAGAGACGACTGATGAGTTTTGTTTGAGCAAATTTAAATGACAGAGATCGTTCTAGATTTCTACAAACAGTTGGTTTTCAAGTAAGCGTGAAACTAGGCCGTAGATGTGTGCTCAACAATTTGTCGCGACGAGTAATACTAATACATTGCCGGGAAATACCGGCTTTTAGTTCTAACAAGGAATAACATAATCCAAATATTTTAGACTTGACCCTTAAAAATGATAATAAAAATAAATAAAGTCTTAGTAAATTGGAAACAAAAGATGAAATTACAGACAGAAAGAGAAAAATAATTTACGGGTGATCTGAAGTCGGAAAAAGAAAAGATTGGGGCGTGTTAGTACTCGTATTTATAAGGGCTTTCTCGACCTCAGAGCGCCCGCAAATTATTCTTCGCTTCATGTATGTTATGTTTTCTTTCGTTTCCGATAGGCTTCATCCTTTTACGATTTTTTTTGTTCTTAAAAATTATCTACACTGTTTATTTATTACACCCGAATTCCAACTAAGTGTTATTTACAAATTTTTACTGATATTATATTATAATACTTTAATTTCCTACCAACTTTTTCTTTCATAATTTATGAAGAGCGAACGCCGCTACTTACACACTTCAGGCTCCAACTATAATTACAGTGACAACACATTTTAAATTTCATTAACTTATTAGGCATTTTTGGCACATATGCTCCATTTAGTCGCTACTGACTTATGGACCATCAGTAGCGCTCAGTCGCGAACTATTTTGTTGCCAGTTTTATGAATTGGAAAATACACTTAAAAGGCGTAAAGTGACTGCTCGTTTGACATTTGCGCGAGCTGTCCGACGTTTCTACATTTGATAGGATTGAAATGCTTTTTGAACGATTTATTAGCAGCGATATGTTGGAAGTGGGGCATGTGGCAGAGGTTGCCACACGCCATGACTGCAGAAATTTATGCGGTACCGTGCAACATTGGGTGGTGGTATGGACGCGTGGCATGGCCTGGCGTGGCATAAGAACGGCTGGCAGAGTGTGACATTACGAAATCTTAATACGCTGACGCCTTATTTTTGGGTGACAAAAATGCGCGAACGTGCCAAAAATCGGCCCGAACGCTGCGCATTGGCGGCCGGCTGACGCGATACAATTATTAATTTACCTTTCAGTTTTTGGCGCTTGCCATGATAAATGTTCACACTTGAGTTGTTGCAATTATTAATTAATCGTCGCATTTTATGCATTTAATCTAGCTGTAGTAGACGCTGTATACATACAGTCTTAGCAGCTCGCGGATAGCGGGCAACGCGCAGTGGCCAGCGCCAGGCTAACAAAGTCGTTAGCAGTGCAATCTTTTTCGCTCGCCATAAAATTTGCACAATCTCAGGCAATATAAATCTGTACTAGCGCTAAGTAAATGCTCGCGCTTTGCAGGCCCTCGATTGTAGGCACACACACACACACATACACAAGCATAGATGAATTTATTTCATATTTGGAGACATTTTTATCATGACTTTCCTACTCAATAACGGAAAAATTAATTCACTTATTTATTAGTCCACACATTCATTGAGTCTCCATGCAGGTGCCTACACACACTCCTGCGAGTGCGACTGCATTTGGGTATAAGAACGCTCACTTGAGTGGCGTCTAGACGGCGCTCGTGTCGCAGACTTGCATTTCCATTTCCAACTATCAGTTTGTAATTTTAATCAGTGCTGGAATTGGCCGACGCGTGTCTCTTTCCACTACGAATAACTGTAACGCGCTGTTAAAACAGCTGTTTTGCAAAAAATGCAGTTTCTATTTATGGCTTTTTCGTGTAACTGTTGCGAGTATCCCAGGAATAATTATGGACGTTGGTTAAGCAGCAGAAATTACACACTAATATGTAGGAGTTTTAAGAATTAGCGCTCAGCTTTTTATTTAGCTTATCGTGAATTATTCAGCTTAAGCGAGTATTATCGTGAAATAGAAAAGTCTCTTAATTAGAACTTAGAAAATAATTCTTTAGCACAGCAAAAACTCAAATCAACTATTCTATGAATGCAATATTTTTTCCGGTCAATCAGGCCTCTCTTATCTTTCAGCCATGATTCGTTTAAGCTAAATAAGCGTGAAAAGAAAAAGTTTCTCAGTTTTGTGTTGTTTTATAACTAAGCTGTGATAAGAAATCCTCGATTACTCAACGAAGGTGTAATACATGTTCTGCAAACACATACACAAACAGTAACAGAAAGTTCCATAAATTAACATGGCGATAGAGTAAACCCGAAGGAACAAGGCGGATACGCTATATGGGCTTTTTAAGAATATTTGCACTCAGCGCTTTAGTCAGCTCTCTCTTATTTAGCTGATTGCATTCAGCTCACATTTTCTCCAGCTGAATGAGTGCTGCAAGCCAAAAATACTTGAATTATTTGAATGGTGTTCTCGCTTAAAATCATAAAAGTTTTTATGGATTTTCATAATTTGTGGTGGGTTTTCTTTGCTCTCATTTTTTTCTGAAATTTCTTTTGAATTAATTATGTACTGAAAACAAATGGCCTAGAAACCATAGTTTCAGCTCGACATCATACACTCGGGTCTTTAAGTAGAAATTACACACTTTCTTAATAAAATACAAAAAAGTACGAAAAAAAGGCCTGACAAGTTCTGAGTGAGAATCCGAGTTATTCTCTCAAATTATCGCTCGTTGACGCATTAGTGAACAGAAACACTTAAAAATCTTACTTTCGTCAATATCGGACTTCGTGGAAAAATTTTAATTTTCGAAATATTATATTCGTAATCGAAGTGAGTGATTATATTGATTTCTGAACTCACCTGAGCCATTGCTGCCGAACCAGAGGGCAACGAGGTCCTCACTGGGCGACGAGTGGTAATGGTTGCCGTATAAATATGGACTGGGATAGTCGAGCAGCATGCGACGAGAAGATGGAGACTCCGCTAAAATAAAAATCCAACTGATTAATTACCGATCACTTTAATTGAAATTAGAGAAAGATTTAAAAGTCGATAAAAAAAGTAAAAAGAAACTACGAGGTAACCCAAAATAACAGCGCAAAGAGTAGCTCTGGAGGGTTTCCTATAAAAGATGAGATTTGTAGATCTTTCTTTATATTCCGGCCAATGTCACCAGTCTTTAGGTAAATAGGTATTTCAGCTATCGGCTACGTCAGCTCAACACTGTTCCTCAGGCCAACACCTTATTTACTACATTAATTTCAAGCATTGTTAAGATATTAAGGTCTGAGATCGTCTGGCACGCGGCATAATTTTTTTTAAAGTGCTATTCCCGTCAAAACGGTATACTTATGTTATTTTCTTATTATGGATACCTTATTTATAGGATGCTGTTGCAAAATGGTATCTGAGCGAGTGGCATGATCGCAAAGAATCCATTCAGGTAGTTTTATATAGTAAGTACAATTTTTGCGGTGAGATTGGAAGGAGCAAACTGGATTGAGTCGTACTTTAGGACAACTTAGCACTTTTTTACGATAGAATTAGATGGAGAGAACTGGACTGCATCGTTTTTTAGAACAACTTAATGCTCAGCAAACAACAAGTTCCCGCATGACTCTAACCATCTCTTTGCATGCCCAGCTAATCCAACACATCTAATACCCCTCTCCCAATGCTCAGACCCTGTAGAAGCAACAAGTTTCCTGAACCCACCGTTGGATGATCTGGATGGCAACATTTTCGAACCTTATCGCACTATTGGGGACTACATAACCAATCCAACAACAACAAGAAATTAGTGCTGGGATACGTAGTAAGAATATATCAACATATAAATTTTTTTGGAATAAATTGAAGAAGGCCTTTCTGAGCTTTTTGGGACAATTAATCTTGCCTGATTGTAAACTAACCAGGTTGCTACTGCCGCTTTAAGAAAATAATGGAAATTAAAAATTGTGTACGCACCTTGCACTTGAGCAGCGTATTCCGAAGCCTTTTGCAGATTCAAACGCGGTCGTGGTTTGGGCAAACTCTGTTGTGAGCTGGTCGTCGCAGTTATGCCACTCGTACTCGTATTAGCGCCATTAGCTGCGGCCAAAGCTTGCTGCTGACTGGCAGACGCTGATGAGTCCAACAATAGTTGCTGTACTTGTAAGATGTCAACGTATTCGTCTAATTCCGTCGACTGGGCTGAGCTGGAACGCTGTGTGCCATTCGCCAAAGAGGCGCTTCCGGTGTTGACTGGCAGCAGTGAAGTGCCAACAGACGTTGGTACAGCCGAGGGCAGTGGATAATGCGGATGCAGGTAAGTGGCTGCACCCGTGCTAGGTGTATAGAAGCCGAATTGTGGCCCGGCTTGTACGGGTACAGGTGGTGGTGGTGGCGGCGGAAATTGCAAGGGACTACGACCCAAGTTCAGCAACGGTGTTGTGGGTGTATTTAATGAGTCCGCTTGTTGTTGCTGTAAATGTTGTGCGTGTTGTTGTTGCAGTTCTTGCTGTTGCTGTTGCAATTGTTGTTGCTGCAACAGATGATGGTGCTGTATGGTACAAGGCGTTGCGTTTGCGGCGACACTTAAGTTGGGTGACAGCTGAAGTGCTGTACTAACACAGGGCACTACAAGACCATTCGTGGTGGCCGACACACTAACCGGTGCTGACTCTGTGGTGGCGACGTTGACGACGGTGGCGCTGGCTGCTGGGACGGTTGGCGGTACTGTGGCTGTGACTGCGGCGTGGTGGTGTTCACTCTCGCGACGCATTGCTAACAACATTTTCACGCGTAAAATCAAACAAAAAGGCACGCGAAAAGAAAACGAAAACACAATGAGAAGGCGAACACAAATGAAACGGAAATAGAACTGAAAATAAAACGATTAAATCGACCGCTGGTTTGCACTCCATTTGGTGGTTTCACTGACACAAAGCACACATGAATTTCATGATTGAATTATGATTGACGTTGGTTACTTTGTTTAATTGATTGGCTCTCGCACTCTTTTGTTTTATTTTTTTTTTTGTTATTGGGATTTTTTTTTAGTTTTTGCATCACTCTGCTTTCACACTCGTATAAAATCAGTCTTTAAAAGGACGTATCGTTACAGTATTGATTTCACATTAGATTTTGATTGCTGGAAAGAGAGAAAGAGAAAAGCGGGAATGGTTATTTCTGGAATTTCGTAAGCGTTGTCACTTATAAAGCTTATTAAAATGTCTATAAATAACCACAACTTATGGTAATATATATTGCTCTGGCCAAATCATGTTATCTCTGTAAATATATATATAATATATGCAAACTTTAAACTCAAAAAACAAGAAGATTCTTTATTAGTAAGGATGTCGTTATCGGGTTGATCATTTTCAAAAAAATAAAATAAAAAATAATAACAAAATGGCGTCGACTTGAAAACAAAAATTTTTTTCCCGATTATTTTGATCTATTCGATTTTTTTAAAAACACTTAAATTTTTTTTTTTTTTGAAAATCCAAGGCAGATACGATAGAGCATTGTATAAAGAAGATATATACCAAGTTTCAAAGGAATCGGTTCAGTAGAACTTGATTCAAAATATGCAAAAACAAAATCGATTATTTCAAAATCCCAGACCAGAATAGCCCCTTAACTTTTTTAAATCTATATTACATAGCTTACATTCACAAAATTGTTGTAAAAATTTAAAATTGGATCATGTAAATGGCAAATGAAGAAAGAAGAGTGTAGTGGTAGAAAAAATTAAGCGAAAATATTAGAGGTTAAATTTTATCAAATCATTTATCAAATTTTTTGTATGTTACTGATTCTGGAAAACAAATTTCAAATAATTTCTTTTAATTTTACTTCAAAACCTGCCAGTATCACTAAAAAAATTCAAAATCTCCTGCATTTTTGTGCTTTCTCGAGTTTTTTTTAAATTATATGGTGACATGAAGAGTTGTTTATGACATATGCAACATGAAGTATTGCAATTTGAGTTTACCATCGCACGGTGGATAGTCTTGAAACAGCCATTATAAATACATCAGATCATCAGGTTAGAAGTTCAGGCTTTAGAAAGTATTAGTGTTTGCCTTTTGGCAAGGTTTTTCCAAAATTAGCACTCCTAATATCAGAAAAGCTGTATTCAACGCATAGGCAGAGCCTTCGAACTCACAGAACAGTAGAGCTTTTCAAGTGGTTCTCTTAAGGGGTCAGTAGGGTAATTTGGCCCCTTTTTTACTTTTTTTCATAGAAATTTTTATTCTTTTTAGAACTTTATTCACATATTATCAGTTTTTTTTACATAAATTTTGTCATAACATTGTCAATAAATAATAAAAAAAATTATGAATCTAGTAGGCGTTTTGTGAACATTTACAAAAAAATTAAGCAAATCGGTTGAGTAGTTCGACTAGAATGAGTTCTGCACTCCGAGCGCTTCGAACGTCGAGCGGTATTATTGTTTTTGGGCCTTTTTAGAATCCTTCCAATGGTAAAGTGAGTTTCTACGTTAATTCTAAGGGTATAAGGAAACAGAAAATGCATAAAAAAAATAAACAAATTAAAAAAGATTACCCTACTGACCCCTTAAACTATGTGCAAGTTTTCGAATTTTTGTTTGTCTAATGATTTTTATCTCTGCTTCGTAATTGAGTCATAAAAAAGCTAACAGCAAATATTAGGGGGTTACATGGGTTTATGTGTTTCCAGAAATCGATTTCTTTTATTATATTATTAAATTCTACAAGACCTCTAGAATATTGTCGTATTTTTTCAAGTTGATCCGAGTAATAGTTTCGGAGATACAGCCTTGAGAACTTGTGCACTCGAGGCTAGCTGGGCTAAGTGCGCCGTTTTTAAACGCATTTTTCGTGAAAAAGTGCTTTTGAAGCCGGATGGCAAGATTTCTCGAGAACTACTCAACCGATCTTCATGAAATCTTACACAAGTTTTTGATTAAATTGTATTTAAAGACTTGGACGAATGTTTTTTTTCGATTACAACTATTTAAAAAAAATGTCAGAAATTTTAATTTTCTTGTAAAAATGTGTGTCCAATTTTCAGTTTTTTTCTGCGTCTAAGTTCTAAACACGTATTTCTTCACTTTAGAGGATGCTGTATGGAGTTACCCTGCCAACGCGAGCGCATCTTTTTTCCGAGGGGCCACTGGAAATGGCGTTGCAATGGCCAAGTTTAAAATATTTTTTTCCAAAAATTTCATAAATTTATTTTAGTAGTGTATGTTTGTAACAATAAAAAATTGTAATAAAATATTTTATTTTTTATATGAGAAAATGTTGTTGAAAAAGGCTTTTTGTTACGCGAGGAAACCCATGTAACCCCTTAAAACCGAATCATAATAGTTGCGACATAATTCCTCACAGTACCTTCCAACTACAAAATTATGAGTTCTTGAATGTTGGCTGACCGCTTATAAGTGAAGTAGTTTTTCCAGTCCAGTCGATATCGAACCTCTATGTCATATATGTAGCTGTCATACCAACAGAGCGATCGTATTAAAGTGCTGTATGGAAAACTTTTTTAATTGATAAGGGTTTTTCAGAAAATTCGACACAGATCTCTATTTTTTTTTATATCCCACGCCGGTTCTACGCCGTAATTGACTCGGATTTTATCCGACCAAGGGCTTTTTTTTCGACGATCTAAAAAAAAACAAAAAAAAAAACACAGATCTCTAACGAAGGTATCGCTACCAGCTCCGTTGAAATTATTCAAATCAGACAACTATATCATACAAACTGAGCTATCCAAATCAAGATAATGATTTTCTAAAGCCTTTTATGTTTTAAAGAATGCACCGGTAAAGGGTATTATAGCGGCGTTGAAGCTGAAGTTAAGGTGTTTTCTTGTGGAATTTCGTATGGCACATACTGAGACCAATAGTTCATTTTTAGTAGCTAGAGAAGCGGTCTTACTCATATAATCCAGCTCGAAAACGAGATGCTATTTGATCTTTTGCGACACAACTTTAGGTTTACAGACTTGTAGTACGAGTAGTTTGAAAAAAAGATTATGTTTCAGCAAGCTGTTGAAGTTTGCTGTTTAATGTTCTTTAAGTTCATTATAATTTTGCTCTTGCACATACATATCAGAAATATTTTTTATTTTATTTTTGTTATTTTTTCATATCTCAAATATATATAGATATTTACCTACATTTTTTCTTGGTTTATAAAATCATTGCAGCATTTTAAGCAGCCATTTTAAATGTTTATCTCACGCACTTTAGTTATTTGCACTGCTTTACGCAATTCTTAACTGTTTATTGTATATTTTTAAAAAACGAAAATTCAGTATAAAATTGTATTTCCATGTTTTGGCTTAACATGTTTTCAAAAATTGACGATAAAGACATTTTGACGCTTCATTATGCACATTTATATTTTTCACAAAAGATTTTTTTTCCGCATTTTATTTTCTTAAAGCCAAAATTGTTTTACTTCCGCGCGGTTAAAAACATTTACATTCAAAAATTTATTATAATTTGTATAAAAAATTGTTATTTTAACGCGATTCAACTTTTGTACTTCGACTCACGCGTGCCGGCGGCAAATGAAACCCGACAACCCACACTTTACCACCGACGGTCATTTGAGCACTTTTTTGCGTTTTCGTAGCATTCGCGCGACGGAATTTCAGCACCGATTATTTGTGTATTTTGATAAATTAGTGCTGTTATTTATTTCACGTATAACAAAAAAAAAAAATCTGTTATTTTACGAATTTTTCCTAACTGCTACTCGGCCGCGCAAATAAACGTTTATAGCGAAATTGCCACATTTTGGCGCAAGTGTATGTATGTTGTATAATATTTTGCACGATAATGATGCTCGAGCGCAACGACTTTCGCTGACGCGATACGAAACGAAACAAATGTCGTAAAGTTCTTAACACACTAGACAAACTACCGGGAGAGACGCGCTGTCGAGCCGTCGAGCCACCGAGTCGCTACTATCGGCTAGCCGGTAAAAGTGAATTTGGAAAATCAACGCTGATACTAAAGTGAGCAGCAGCAGCGCCAGTTGTTGTTGTTTGTGTGGCGTCAGCCGCGACCGTTGCTGGCGGCAGCAACAATAACGACGTCAAAAATAAAGCTAACAACGCAACAGGCGTCAACTAGCAATGGTAAATACGAGCGTACGTATGCCGAGCGGGTGGAAAAGCGCGTGGGGACATGCTGCCGAAGATGGGTGGCGAGCGTTTGCGCGCCGCGCGCTCTGCCTGTTGGGCAGACAGCTGTGGGAGATTCGAACGAAAGCGAAATGTATGAATAAGCGCGAAGGTGCAAACGAAAATAAAAGCGACCGAAAGCGCAAGAATGTGCTTTTCACAAAAAAAAAACAAAAAAGAGCAAAAAAAGAAAACGCAGAGGAAATAAATACAAAACCAAATAAACGCGGCAAACAAGTGAGGAGACAAAAAAATGGGATAGCTAGCGAACTCTCGGTGATGGCAAAGGAAAAGCTGAGTAAAGCAAGCAAAGTGCGCGGAAAAACACAAGTATGTGCGTGTGCGTGCATGTTTATGTGTGTCTGTGTAGGCGCTTTTAGTAGAGTGCGTACTTGCTGTAAGCTGGCGTGTGGGAGTGGGTGTGGGTAGTTTAAACCGCTGCGTCGAACAGTGGCAAACGTCAAAGGTGAAAGCACGGCAAAACAAATGAAAAAAGGAAATTCTGAAGTTGTACATTTTTTTTACTGAGAAGTGCAACAAGTGAAGCGGCTGGCGTTGCTGAACGGTTGAGACATTGCTACATTCCGCAGTGTGTGCGTGCAGCGCTGAGACCCTGCGACGCTACGCAACTCTAAATGTTTTATGACGCCAGTAACAGCGCTGCGCGGTAGCATGCTGGCGTTAGGATAAAACGCGGCAACAAAACATGCGTGGAAATGACATATACAGTGGCGTTAACAGCCATGCAGGACGCGTGCTGCGTTACGTCCAGCGCTTTTGCTTCACAACTTAATAATGGCATTAACTACTTTAAGATATTAACTTGTTGATTACATTGACGCGCACTGTTATTATGACAAGGCTGAAAAGAGTGTTGTATTGGCGCTGACTAGTGACTAAAAGAAAGCAAAGTCCGTTATCTCACCACCCACAATTTCAGCGTGCGCAAAGTCATTCTGTAAACAACTGTCTACCTACTCAGGTCTCATAATCCGTTAAAACGATTATGCTGCCGTTATGCTCTAATGGTTATTTCGCATAGAACTTATGCTTCGCTTTGCTTCACATATTTATTTGACAGATGATGTATGTTTTTTTATGAGTTCGTTTACTACGAGTGGAAGCTTGGCGAGGCTTTTAGAATGTTCTCTCAGAACTACCTTGTACTGCCGATGAAGTTGCTCGATACAAGAAGTCAAAATTTCAAACTGCCGCGGTGGCTAATATCTCGAAAATAATCTTGACTTCCGAGTGTAGCCTTCGTTTCCTTCAACTACTTTTAGTGTGGGTTTAATATAAAACTGAGTTGAAGCTGTTAAATACAGCCTTTAAAATTAATAGGGAAGGCTTTAGGAGGTATATTGATCCACAGTTTCACCAACTAACTACAAGTTACCCTTAAGAGTTTTCAGCAGCGATTTCATGGTACTTGGGACAGAACTGGGTTCTTTGTTAATCAGTGTCAGTCATGCGAAAGGAAAAACAGGCGCCACCAGAACTCTTCTTTTAATATATCGCTGGCTTTTCTTGTACCTATAGAGATTTAAGGGGATTTGCCACAAATACTGGAAGAAAAAAGAACAAGCAGTTAATAGGTATTAAAAATAGAACAACAGAACTCAGCTTTTATAAATAAAATGCATCCACTTGAAGTTACATTTGTATAGTCTTCTTAGAAAAACTTTAGAAACTTTGATAAGGCCTCAGTTTCAAAAGCTTAGAAGAAAAACGACTCAAGCTAAAGTTTTTGCTTACTAAAGCACTTGCAGGCTTATTAAGAAATCCGTTTAATCCTTTAATGTTCTTTGTTTTTTTTTTTTTTTAATTTCGGAGGCACTACTTTCGCTTAATTGCAAACGTTTCAGCATAAGAGACTACTTATACTTGTACATATACATATACTCCTATGTAAATATGTAAGCAACTTTAATGTGGGCCCAGCGAAGTGTAATTCATAAATTTACAAAGTCAAGCTCGCAATCCCACAAACTTCCAAACTAAACAGTAACGTGTGGGCGTGTTGCGTTGGTTGGCCAATGCGAATGATATGCGTTGGACTGTCTATAAACTTCATATCCTCGTTAATGATGACGTTGATTTGCCTAGCTGTCAGTTTGTTTATCTGCGTGTATGCCTATTTATTGTCTGCTAAATGTTGTGATAACGGTAGGCAGTGAGAGCGCGTGCCGCCAGGAGCACTTCTAGCGCATGAATACATACATACATATAATCAATATGCTTACGTAATGAGCAGAAAGTGACGACATTTACATGCATACCTTTATGTACACACATATGTATGTATGTATTGTAAGCACATTTCAAAATATTATACTAAATTAATTAGCATGTATTATTGATGCGGTTTTGAATGTCATATGAATAAGAAATAAAATTCTTACATAAGTATGTATGGTTAATCTCTCGAAAGTGAACACTTACGCCCTATAAGTCTTTGATCCGAACTAACCTCAACTGTTTGGACACTTGAGTTGTGCGAGAGACTGGTTTATATTTGTTGGACTTTTTACATTAGAAATTGCGAATGTTCAGATAATGTTCATCTCCAAGACTCTCAGATTCGGATTAATATGAAGATAAATAGTTTTAACTCCTCATCATTCCCTAAACCAATGGCAGAATATTCTAGCAACAACTCAACCCAAAAGCGGCAGTATTATCCAAGTTTTGAGTGCCGAATGGTATTCCGAAAAGACGAGATAATGTTTCGAAGAAACTGCTATATGAGCAAAAATATTGCCGCTCGAATAAAAAAGTGCATCACTGTCTTATAAACTGAACTTCACTTATTTCCTTAAAAGCAAGTAAATCATAATCACGCAGACGAGTCAATTATTACGAGTCGGTAATTTTTGCCAATCGTCCATAGTTTTGTTTGCTATAAATAAATAATTTCAATTAAAACTAACTAATCATCGATTTTAATGGCAAGCAATCCTCCTGCTTTAAGCCAACAAAACATTCCATATCCTTTGTTCATTATCACTTTTGCTCATAATTATGCTTTTTTTTTGTTTTTGTATTAAGTTCGTACTTCACCTGTCGCATTAACATCATTATTATCGTCATAGTGTTATGCTTTCTTATACCCTTGTAAAATGTTGCAAAAGAGTATAATAGTTTTGTTCACTCAACGGTTGTACGTGTTACCTAAAACTAAGCGATGTAAATATATAAAGATAAATGATCAGGATGATGAGAAGGAATTAGTGCTTGAGAATCAACGAATTACAGTCAGAGATCTTACTGGCATTAGTGTCGGAGGGATCAGTAAAAACCATTCTGAAAGATCAGTTGGGCCTAAGAGAAGTTAAAACATGATTGGTTCCAAAATTTTTTCGAACAATAGCGTCGGGTAATGTCTGTGAAACAATGCTTTCCGACTACCAGAGTTTCGTGAAACCTATATTATAGGCAATAACCCGGAAACAGACGATAAATCGGATGAATATTGCGGCAAAAGTGAACCTAGGCCGAAAAAATACGTTAAAAAAATGGGTCAAAAATTAAGTTCATGTTGACAGTTTTTCGATTATCGAGGTGTGGTGTACTCCAAATTTCTACCGACCGGCCAAACTGTCAAGCAGGAATACTATTTGAGTGCTATACGTCATCTGCGTGAAGCTATTCGTAAAAAGAGAACGGAATTATGGCCGACAACTCTTAGTTTTTGCGCCGTCGGATACTGCTTTGATTCTACTTGAGTTTTTCGTTTGGGACACTGGATGTGTCACCGCCCAACTTTATAGGAAATTTTCCACCTCAGCAACTACTTGTGTGATTATACTTAAACTTTGTGTGTGAGGTGACCCACATATTCCTAGCATACATTGTGAAAATGGACCAAATCGGCGATTTAATCTTACTTCTAAAAATTGTTTTCAAGGCTTGGAGCCTTGCAAGTTGCCAACGAGTAAAATGTTTGGTTACACCCGAACTTATTTATCTCTTGCTTACTTGTAACATTCTGAATCGTGTGTAGGCGCGTTACTATGGTGAAATGGGTGTTGAGGTAGGAATCACTGTTGCCCTGGAAGTATGGGAGCGCTGTGGAAAACTTTTGCTTTGCTATCAAAACAAAAATAGAAATACACGTATACACACATTCATTGTTCACATTGTTTATATGTGTGGGCAACGTTGAACCCGAACGAATTGAAGTGTGGATGAGAAAAAACAAGAGAGGAGGCCTTAGCTAATATTTGTGCTTGAGTGTGAAAAGCCTGAGGGTAAAGTATCAATGAATGGGCGAAATACGCAATTTTCCTCAATGAAAAGCTCTCACAGAAAAGCTTCGCTTGCTCTATGTATTTCTTTTCGTATTTTAGTATATTATTAATGTGGTTGCTTTTGAAAAACAAACGCACGTTAGAAAAAGCTCTTTATAAACTTACCGCGTTCAGCTCGAGCAAAATCAGTTATTGGAGCATAAGAGAAGAGCAAATTTAATGAAAAATACTATTTTTTGTAATAATTCTGATAAGAAATAAAATTTGTTTCAAATTTTCAAATTCTGTACCCACATTATACATATATAAGTGAGACTAGTGACAGCATTTTCGGCAGAAAATTTGTGATAGATAATAGGGAGTTTACGAGGTATGACAATTAAGTAATGGGACTGATTCCACAAAAACCGTATATTTGAAAATCATTCTACAACTCTGCCGTCCCCTTCAAAGTAGTCCCCTTGGACAGCTATACATCGATTCCAGTGCGTTTTCCATGCTTCGTAACATTTCTGGAACGCTTCGACTGGGATGACCGCGAGTACCCTCGTCACGGCCGCCTGGATGTCCGTAATCGACTCAAAATGGGTTCCTTTGACCACCGATTTTGTTTTAGGAAACAAAAAAAAGTCACAGGGTGACATGTCGGGCGAATAAGGTGGATGTTGCAACACGGTGATCCCTTTAGGGATCGCGCGCGGAGCCAACCATTGTGAGCTTTGGTGTTTGGTTTCCGCCACCTAGGCACGACTAAGAGCACTATCACCATACACTCGAACTAAACAAGCTAGAGCGATGGTACATATATCAGTGGAGAGGGATGCCGAAAAAAGAGAAAGCGCGGCAATAAGCCTCATTACTTGTCAAACCTTTATCTTTTATGAAAAACAATAATTAATATAAAACAAAATAATTATAGTAATTTTGAATGGCTATATACGTTATTTTTAACCTAGTCCTAAAATAGATATTAGAAACCAGACCAAAATTTACGCCATGTAAGTGAAAAGGTCCGGGTAGAACTGCAAATATCATCAACTTCACTAAAGAAGGTAAAGCAAAAACTCCGTAAATATATTTCTTGGTCCGATAACTGTCTAAGGTCGTGAAATATCGCCTGGATATTACCAGATATCTATATAGCAAATATATTAGTATATCATAATCGAAGAGCTTAATGGAAAGCTTTAGGGGAAGATGCCACACTAAACCAGTATGAACATCCTAAAAAAAAATAGTGGCTAGGAATGATTTAAAACAACACACGTGAATCTGGTCTTGCCTGAAATAAACATGAACACCAATGAGCATTTCTCTGTATATAGTGGTTAGTCCAGGAAGCATGTTTTCTACCCCCACGGTCTCGAAAGACTTCAGGACGCTTGTTGGCCCAGTCACAGGTCATACAGGGTTTGTCCGGAAAGTAATATGACTGATTTTCTTTCGCCGCGACTGCACTTAGGAGCGTGCGTGCACCGACTGGATTTGGTAGAGGACGTTCCTAGCTAATGCACTAGCGTCTGGTCAGTTGTCTCCGAGCAACTGGAGAATCAGGACAAACATTTCCGAGCGACGTGTTTCTATGAGTGAAATACGCGTTTTAATTCTGTGTGAAACTCAGTCAATCTGCGACAGAGACGTTTGATATGATACCCACATGCTGTTTTAACAAAAAGTGGTGTATTTCTGTGGCACCAGGTCTTTTTGGAGGGTCGGAAAAGGTCGCTGATGAATGACAAAGTCCAAAGAAAAACGATGCTCTTTGTCTTTTTTGCATCGTACACCATGAATTGGTTCCTTCTGGACAAATCGTCTACGCGTTTACGTGGAAGTTTTTAAGAGACTCAAACGCAGGGTAAATCGGGTCCCAGGACAACGCCCCGGCTCATACCTCCTTTCCTAACCAAGATAGGCATCCCTACGCTTCCGCAGCCGCTCTACAGTCCAGATGTGGTCCCATCCCCATTTTTTTTTGTTTCCTTGCCTGAAAAGGCCGATGAAAGGTAAGCATTTTGAGACGACAGAGGAAATCCAAGCTGCATGCATCTTGGCTTTCAAGGCTATTCCGGAGAATGCCTTCCATGACGCCTTCAATGCTTTGAAATCACGCTGGCAGCGCTGCATCGAAGCAGGAGGAGCCTATTTTGAGAGTTTTTAAATAATTGTAACGCCTATTCAATACATTTTTTTAAATCGACACAGTCCTATTACCTTCCGGACCAACCCTCTAACTTATAGCCAACACATGCGAATCGTATGGGCTTTATTAGCGATCACAAGTGCAGGAACGCTGAAACTCTTCCTCTGCTCTTGCCCAGCCTTAACTAGAATTCGACTTGGGTATATTAGAGCTTTGTAGTTCAAGGTACTGGACGAAGTATCAAACTTAGATCTCAACTAAACTAATATGACTAATACTTCAGCATTAGAAAGGGCCTATAGATCTATGTATGGTGCGATGAATCTTCGGTTCCTTCTTGATTGAGACCATTTTGTAAATATTATATGTATTTACAACAAAGAAATATTTTGAGAATATACATAATAATGATTTATATAATTAAAAAATCATACTCACCCCGAAGCATTTTGGGCGCGTGATTGCACGCACTAGGTACCGGAAACTGCAAACTTAAGTTCATATGCCAAAAGTTAATAAAGCTGAAATCTGCGTTGATAACGCGGCTTCGTAGCCACAAATTCACTGCTGAAATGTTAGCGATTGCGACTCGATTGTCAACTTACGCGATGCAAACATAATTAATTACCAGTGCGCATAGATAGCTGCCGCGCGCTAGCAAAGCGGAGATGGTGGCAAAGCGATATGCGTTGACAAACGTGGCCGCGGCGCGCGCGTTATATGCCCCAACAACCAATGGGCTAATAGAGCGCGTATATGCCAGCGGTAGTGGTTTCAATTACTAGTGTCAACTACAGTAGCGCGCACGCGCTCCCTAAACACGCCCGACCGGTGTTGTACAATGCGAGATGCTGTTCGCCGATAAGGCGGTATAGAATGCAAAATGCCTAAATGGCGGAATAACACGGTGGGGCATAACGAATGATAGCGATCGCACTGGGATACTGGAGCGCATAACTTAGTTGGAGTCGCTCAGATATACGCACGAGCGCACTGTATGTTAACAGCGCGTATGAAAAGCCGGCGGCACATACGATTTATGCAGATGATGGTTGGAGTTGCCGTTGCGCTTACGCTTGGTCTGTGCGGCGCGCGCACTTATATTTGGCGTTTTTGCACAGACTTAGTCAACAGATGATTTCACTTAGATTTGAAACACGCAATTTGATTTTTATTTGCTTAGAAAAGATGGTCACTTTTGATTTGCACTGCACTTTCGGCGACGCACATATGGCGGCCTGGCGTAAGGAGCGCAAGCAAGCGGCGCCTGCGCGTGCAACGAGACCTTAAAGCGTACGATGCAGCGCTTGCGAGGTACACAAACAAGCGTTTCTCTTGCACTTTTATTTCCTTCTCAATTGCGTTTTAGTATACTTTTCAACACACGCGCACACACACAAACACTAACTTGAAGTACTTGCGTTGCACCTCTAGAACCGGATGTAGTATTTTTATGCGAAGCGGCTTTGTTGTGCAACTTTTATAATTATTAATTTCGCATATATTTTTATTTTTGTTATTATTGCGCTGTGGTTTTTTTTTATTTGGCGCACTTCGCCCAAGATTTGATGTAACACGCGCGCTACAATTGCCAGATTGCAAGATCGCCACTTTGATCGCGCTTTTTGCACGTTAAACTGTTTGGCTTACACTGACATGCCGGCATTGGAATTGGTATTGGCACCGACTGCTGGAAGATCACTCTCTCCGTTGCAAAGTTGCACGCGATACTCAGTGTTGTTAGCGCGTTAATTCAAGTCGTCCGCTCCATTCACGGTTCATTCAACGTTTTCGGCATCAAACTTTGCTCCGGCTAAAGCTCCGCAGCTCGGCGCTGGCGTATGGCGATCGTGGGCTGATCATCGCCTTATATTTTTGTGTACATTCTACATGTATATATATATATATATAAGTATGTTTATATTATACATAGTTGTGGACGTTTGCTTGGATTTGCGCAAAGGCGCGCTAAGTAACCATATATGTACATGTTTCGTGTGTATGGGTCATAAGTACGCCTATTGCATGTGCAAGTGCGTGTGTGGGTTCCTGTGTGGGTATGCGCGCCTGTTGGTATGTGTTTTTGTCACACTTCTGCTTGGCTGTGTAGGCAAACGTCTAAGGCGGTGTTGTTGTTATGGCCTCATACCGCGCGCCACCTTTCCCCGCCAACGCCACCGCCGCTGGCATTGTTGTTGTCATCCGCGCCAAACCACTTTAATTCTATGTACTGTATTGGTTAGTTCGTTTGTATGTGTTCCCCCGCAAATTTTCAACTGCTTTTCTTTCAGCTTAACTCGTCCGTTGTTGTTGGCTTCTAACACGACCTAAGCCTCTTCCATTTCCAGGGGCGTATTTCTATCTGTGCAACTGTGCATGCGTGTGCGTGTATGTATGTGTCTGATTGTCAGCCCCCATAAGTTGGACTTGGTATTTTATTGGATATTGCCTCGTGCCTTGGGCAACACTTAGCTTGGGGTTGTGTGGGTTGTATGCTTTAGCGCGTTCATTTCGCCTATTCTTCGCAGAGTTTCGTGGTTTTTCGTTTTCACTTCATTTTGTTTGACGGTGATCTTACAGCCCACTCATTCTCGTCCGATTCTAGCGCTGCTGCTGTCACACATTGTGCACGAAATGGCGCTGCTGCTCAATAAAATCTGGTTACCGCTGTCAGCTCTTGATTTTGTGTGCGTCTCCGCTGTGTCTATAAAACTTTTACAGATTAATGCAGAAATGGTCAGCTGACAAAGAAATCGAGTCTGAATAGTTGTAAGATATTTATGTTTATGTTTTATATAAGTATGTATATAAATACTAAGCGGAGTTACTAGAAATACCTAGAGAAGCCTATGTTAATTAATTGATTTCTCACTTTAAAGGGTTTTACTCTATGACTCACCAAGTTAAATTTGCATATTGAAGTTAATAATACGTCAGAGCAGTAGCAAGTGGCTGTTAGACTCAGAGAATCTGGGTTCGTAAAAGAACACACATCTGTACACTCAGATATCCTCACACAATTTGACTTTGTAGCGGATCACTTAGATCATAGAGTCGCCAAAATGAACTCTAGCGGCTTCTTCTCTGCCCATATATCGACGAAGGAGCTACTATGGGTGGGAAGAGGTCGTTGGAGGAGAGTGGCTTTTTCAACGATGGGGATGGGGGGAGGCTGATCGATTGGTTTACTGTCAGCAGCTCTCTATCAACTCCAGCTTCAGACTTCCTGACTATTGCAGTGTCTTCCAAGCCGAGGACTACCACTCTACTACCAGATAGCTGGGCTTCGCGGTAGCTTGGCCAGCGCTTGGCCAGCATCGGTACTTGCGCTGTCGCAAAAGTCTTTTGGTCCAAGATTGAACGCAGGAGATCTAGTGATCTCTTTGCCTTCAGTAAGGCTAGCCACTCCCTAGTTTTCGGGTTTTTAAAAGACCTTTGCCTTATTGAAGTCCATGCTGTAAGGTTGGGAATTTTGCCAGACGCCATTTGCAGGCGCTGTAAGGAAGAAGATGAGGTGGAAACAGCTCAATACTTCCTTCTTGACTGTCCCGCGTTTGAGAGGTCGAAACTTTAACACTTGAGAGCGCATGCCTTTAGACATCCCATCGAATTGGCGGGAGTTGAAATTAACCGCCTTTGCAAATTTGTTTTGGCTGCTGAGCGTTTTGCTAATCTATAAGTCCAAACACTGGATTTCTCCTTTTCTATGGCCTCACAAAGGACCACATATGCAATCTTCGATCTAATATAACCTATTTTGTTGAAAAAGTTGTTTCTTGTGCTATAAATGAAATAATTAATTTAACTTATTAGAAGGAGTATTCAATGCTTACGTTTATAAATGTGCTTCGTGTGCAAATTGCGCTAATATTTGAATTTGAAAGCATACAACCGTTCGGCAGGAAGCTTTCACATTTGAAAATACGAAACTGCTCGCAAACAATGCTACACACACAACAATACTGTACCATTTCTTTCAAATGGTGCTGCAAAAGCACACACAAACGCAAAAAGCTTTCGCCGTCAATGAGCTTGCAGCTTTCAGTTATTCAACAGCACATTGCTTTTACAATACATAACGGGCCAGAGGGAGGTATCGCAATGCAGCGGCAGCAATCGATACATCGGCTTTAGATACGCTGTAGCGTACGATTCATTATATACCCACCCACGTTGTACTGACATTTGGCATACGGAATTGGCTCGTTGGCTCATTCGCTACCTCGCTGATTCGCTGTTTCGCTGTTTCGTTTATCTACTTGCCTTCTGGCCCAGCAGCTAGCTTTGTGGCACGTGGGTGGCTTCATTGATAAATTTTGTGTTCGGAAACTTTAACCTTGTTTATTCACAAACTTACCTGTTGCCGTCGCGTTGGCTTACGCTGGCTGGCTGTTGTTGCTGTAGTTACAAGCAATCATTGTATTCTATCAATGGCGCAGCGCCTGTGCATCTGTGTGTGGATGTGTTTGTTGTTGCAAATTTGCATATGCTATTTTGAGATGCAAGCAAATTGACACGTTGCATTTTGCAGCTGCAAAACAATTAAGTTGCATAATTATGCTTATAATGTTTAATTAATAATTTTATGAAATATGCATCACTAATTATTTAATTTCTTAAATAAACTCGTGTTTAGCTTTTTCCTTTAGACACAAATATAAAATTTACTGAAGAGAGATTATATAATACAACGCGCCTATGGTAAGTTAGGATAGGTTATACTCGCCAACTGTATGGCCAAACATAGAACTTGACAATTGATAACTAATTTTGATACTCAGAGAGTTCTTCTACAGCACTTCTAGATAAATATGGACAGAAGCACTGAAGGTAACTATTTCAGCGTCTCTCTCATAGCTAGTATCTTGTACTTGCTATATATGTCGGCGGTACTGACGCCTATTCGCTCTTCCGGAACTTTCGATTATTTCATTAAGTATCGTTTTTAGCGGCTTGAGCATTTCCTGTTCTGGTTTGATAGCCAAAAAGATGGAAATTTTCACAATTTCATCAGCTATTTTTTTGCCCAGATCGCATTTATATCCTAGCAAAAATATCTTCAGCCACTATATATAACGGGTGATTTTTTTGAGGTTAGGATTTTCATGCATTAGTATTTGACAGATCACGTGGGATTTCAGACATGGTGTCAAAGAGAAAGATGCTCAGTATGCTTTGACATTTCATCATGAATAGACTTACTAACGAGCAACGCTTGCAAATCATTGAATTTTATTACCAAAATCAGTGTTCGGTTCGAAATGTGTTTCGCGCTTTTTTATCGACAAATTTTGTTCAGCGATGAGGCTCATTTCTGGTTGAATGGCTACGTAAATAAGCAAAATTGCCGCATTTGGGGTGAAGAGCAACCAGAAGCCGTTCAAGAACTGCCCATGCATCCCGAAAAATGCACTGTTTGGTGTGGTTTGTACGCTGGTGGAATCATTGGACCGTATTTTTTCAAAGATGCTGTTGGACGCAACGTTACGGTGAATGGCGATCGCTATCGTTCGATGCTAACAAACTTTTTGTTGCCAAAAATGGAAGAACTGAACTTGGTTGACATGTGGTTTCAACAAGATGGCGCTACATGCCACACAGCTCGCGATTCTATGGCCATTTTGAGGGAAAACTTCGGACAACAATTCATCTCAAGAAATGGACCCGTAAGTTGGCCACCAAGATCATGCGATTTAACGCCTTTAGACTATTTTTTGTGGGGCTACGTCAAGTCTAAAGTCTACAGAAATAAGCCAGCAACTATTCCAGCTTTGGAAGACAACATTTCCGAAGAAATTCGGGCTATTCCGGCCGAAATGCTCGAAAAAGTTGCCCAAAATTGGACTTTCCGAATGGACCACCTAAGACGCAGCCGCGGTCAACATTTAAATGAAATTATCTTCAAAAAGTAAATGTCATGAACCAATCTAACGTTTCAAATAAAGAACCGATGAGATTTTGCAAATTTTATGCGTTTTTTTTAAAAAAAAGTTATCAAGCTCTTAAAAAATCACCCTATACTACCTTCCTACTTCAAAGTATATTGTCTGACGTAAATGCGACTATAATAATAACCTAGATGGAAAAATTCCTAAAGAACTTGATGCTTTCTACGGTGAGCTTCCCAGTCTGGAAACATACAGCTTACATGTAGTAACTCCTGTAGCAATTCCAATAAAATATAATATTTAGGACTTACCAATTGCAAAAGCTTTTCGAATGGCTTATCTTATTTTGACAGTGAATCGGCTTTCTGAGAAAATTCTGAAAATTGACGTCTAGAAAATATATAAATGTATGAGAAAATTACCAGTTGAACAGCGGTCGAAAAGTAGATTACCAAATAAATAGTTGAATTGCTTAGCATTGTCGCGAGCAAGCGTTTTTGATTCCAATTATTCAAAGAGGGTCGACAACGCATTGACGACGAACAACGGCCAGGGCGGCCATCAACATGAACTAATGATGATCAACAAGTCAATAGAATAGAATTGGTACTTGAGATTCTAATCGTCGATTAGATAGTCACAGCTCTTACTGGCATCGTTAGAATATCGGAAGAATCAGTGAAAACCAATTTCAAAGATCATTTGCGCCTAAGCAAAGTGAAAGTTACAAAATCACTGAATTTTTTCGAAAAACAGTGTCGCGTTAAGGTCTCTGAAACAATGCTTTCCGACCACCAGGATGTCATGAAATGTATTATTACTGGCGATCAGTCTTGGATCTATGCTTACGAACCGGAAACGGATGATCAATCGGACGAATATAGTGGCAAAGATGAGCCGAAGCCCAAAACACTAAGTCAAAGCATGTCAAAAATCAAGGTTATGTTGACAGCTTTCTTCGATTATCGAGGTGAGTTAAACTCCGAATTCCGGCCAAACTGTCAACAAGGAGTACTATCTAAGCTCATACGACCTTTGGGCGAAGCTATTCAGACCAAAATTATGGCCGAAAACTCTTGGTTTTTGCACCACGATAATGCATCGTTGCATACTGCATTGATTCTTCATGACTTTTTTCGCCAAATATTCAAAAAATACCGTGCCGTAATCACCGTATTCGCTTGACTTAGCTCCTTGTGACTGCTGGCTATTCAGCAAAGTGAAATTACCGCTTTGGGAAACCCGTTTTGAGTCAATTGAAGCTATTAAACGCAAATCGCTACACGCATTGAAGGTTACGCCGGAAACCGACTTTCACAACTGTTTCGAGGATTGCAAAAAACGTTGTCAGAAGTATATTGTGGCCAAGGAGGATTACTTGAAAGGACGTAGGACGACATAGGTTTTGAAGAATAAATTAAGAATCTTAAAATTATGAACAAAGTCATACAATTTTTTTATAATTTTTCAGTAAACTTAACCATAATGAGCTCATTATCACTATAAACTCTTTTTCTTACACCTAACAGTTGGCTAAAATTACTGTTATTCTCTAAATTCTAGTACGAAAATTACTAAGTTGAGCTTAGATAGAATTATTACCTAAATATGAACTTAATAACCTCCACATGACACATACAAGAGTCGGTTTATTCAGATGTTGCAGCGAATGAAAATGACAGTCAGACCAGGTGGAGATCATAAAAGTCGCAGATATGAGCGAATAGGTATATTACTTTAGATACAACTGTGCGTACTAATAGCTGTACAACACTGTAGCCCTGCGACCAAAATCAATGCGATATTAACCGCTGAGGAGGAACAGCAAATCCTGCAATAAAGAAACCCGTTAATAATACATGAAAACGCACATAAATTGCGTTTCGAACATTTTTACAACACCTTCTTCGATCGTCGGCGGCGTTCGTGCAACGGTTATTGAGTCATATCATTTTGACTTTGGGGTGGTCCAAGTGGCCACTAACAATTATACACTGGCTGGCCTGGTACAACGTCAAACACTTTAATATGCTTAAAATTTCCATTTAATCTATGCAGATGACATCTCAATTGCCGCGACGTGTGTGAGCGCCATTGTTGTGGCGTGTGTTGTTGTCTTCCATGTTGGTGCAAATGTGACACCTTTGACTTGACGGGTCAGCGAAGTCAGCGAGCGACGCTGATCACAGCTGGTATTTATTACGGTATTTGTTCGTACGTGTATGTATAGATGGGAGTGTGTGTGTGTGAAAGCATATTTCTGCTATTGTGTTTGAATTACTTATCTTATTGTCTTTTTATAGTTTGATTTATGATCACGAATTCAATAAAATTCTTTGAAATTTATGTAAATTTAATGTTTTCATTTCTTTATGCTATTGGCAATAAAATATGTGTAGGAAATATTGAGCGTATTATTGACTTATAAAATGAGAAAAAAATTATTTTCTACTTAAATTTAGTCCAATTTGAAATCAAATGAATCAAATGAATCAGACGAATATGTCGATATTATTATAAGATTTAATCGTACCGTAGAGACCTGCGCAGATATTATCGATAACATTTTGACAAACTTGTAGCGGTTTCCGGGTTTTTTCAAGTTCCACTATTTGGGTACTGAAGATCTCGGTCCTTCACAGTGGTCCAAATTAAACATTATTGATATAAATACCTTTTAAATCCACCTAAATACTCTGCTTACAAACTCTTATTTTTGAAAGTATTATACTTTAGGTTATTAATGAATAACCTGGGAAGTATGTATGAAAAAATATTTACTTATTTGGATAGTTAGACGCATGTATTGGCTTTGTCGTTGCTAACGAACGAACGTAAAGAATCGATGTTAAGATTTCAAGCTCTTCATTAAATTATTTATAGATCATAGAAATATAAAGAGTGATGATTAAGATAAATGAACCTCTTGATAATCCAGAATGTGGCAAGAAGCAGAGCGGCAATTTATTTATAGTACTCTAAGCAAGCAAATCAAAAGCAGCGGTCGACGTGACAAGCAGGCATTGGCAAATGCGATGGAAATGGAAGCGCAATCAGTGGCCGAAAACTAAATGCAACATGGATTCGCATACGGCAACGCCTAAACTGACTAACTCTTATAGAGAATATGTCACAGCTACTGCTTAAAAGCAAAGAGTCTGGAGAGAATATTACTCCTGTAAGCTTTCGTCACTACCTAGAAACGTAGAATTCATTTGCATTTGTTCAATGCACTTGCGACATGAGCAAATCTCAACTGACTATCCAAGTAAGGAAAAAATTATAACCGCAATAGAAACACTAAAAAAAAATTAGCTGGACCAGACAACATCTCACCCGAGCTTTTAAAGACAAGCTATGAAAAAACAGTTCGCCTGATCAGCCCCGTAATCGCGGACTTCTGGGCCAAAGTTCATCTATTCCTAGAGCAAAACGGAGGTACTATCATCAATCTTCCCAATAAAGGCTGACTGACAGAGTGTAAGAGCTCATGAAGTCTTACATGTTTTGGTTCCAATAATGAGAAAATAACAAGCAGACTTTCTTGCAGTATAATCCTGATTTAACCAGGTTAAGAGCCTATGTGGAATAGTAGAGCAATCAGTTCAGTGTGAAATAGGGGGGGCATCTATTTCACATCTTCATCGAATTTTAACACTGCAACCTGTATTGCTTTAGTTTATAGATGGTTCCCTCAAAACTATTAACTTGATAAGAGCATTATACTCTGATATGGATATTTGGTACAGTAATCGAATAAATGTAGAGATGGGCGTCCGTCAGAGTTTGACTCTCTCAACGCTTGTTTTTAGCAACGTATTAGGTATAGTAATGTAATAATACACTCGCGAAACGAAGGAACAAACTAGGGTCTAATGTCTCTAGACTATGCAGACATTTTATGTTTCCTTTGCTGAAATTGATAAAAGCTATGTTGCAAGAAACAGCAGCGAAAGTAGTCCGCATAATTAACATCGCCAAAATTGAAGTTGCGTAGAAACACCACCTATGTGCAGAGCTTCCAAGTCGATGGCATATAATTCGAAAATGTGAAATCTTTCTATTTCTCGGCAGGATTTTCTGTAAAAGTAGCAACAAAGAAGGAAATTACCAACCATATAAAGAAGGCCAAACAAGCTTTCGATCATTACGCGACGTAATAAAATAAACTCCAATGTTAAGTGTACACTTCTATATGGCTGCGAAGCCAATGACTTGGCAATATTTGCCACATTTTCTGTCCCTAACACGAACTTAAGATCACGCCATCATGTGGGCGTAAGTTCTCAATAGAGAGTGTGGCTGGCTGGGGCCATAATCACCCGGCATACTATCGAGTAGAATCCACAAGGTAGCTGACGGAAAGACGGAGCCACTCAAACCTGCTGATATCGATATTTGGATATCGAGATATCTAAGGTCCGAAAAAGTTGATGTCAAAATGCTAGCACAAGGTAAAAAAGAGGCTCATTTTGGCCCTATGCACCTGTAGGACATGTAGAAGATGATGACGATGATGATTGGGGCCAGTTGCTCTCCCGCAGAGCCGTAGGGTTCAATATATATTACATATATAATATATTATATACGTATAACGCAGAGTTAGGACGAAATAATGATCACTGGAAACAGTCGTGGGAAAAGAACATAAAAGTTATTAAACTGGTTAAGGAAATGTGCTAATAGCACTTTGGTAAACATTTATAAGAAACAAAAGTAAAAAGTTGATGCAAGTTTTAACCAAAAGATGATTTCTGGCGAGTCTTAACGGATACGTAGGTACAAGAGCGTTCCAAAGTAAACAGGATGGTGGCGCCATCTATATGTCGACTGATGTGTTTTAATCTACTATCTATTGTCGAGTGAGAATTTCATGACATTTCATTGATTGTAGTGAAATTATTGCGTTTTATGTGTTAGTATATTGTGTTATCGGTGCAAAAATGAGCTTCGAACAAAGAGCTAACATTAAGTTTTGTTTTAAAATTGGCAAAACTCTTACCGAAAAAACCATTTGTCCTGTTTAATTTGGAGCCCACCTTGTATAAATCAAACTTCTGTACCAAAATTAATATCTTGGGTTTTTGCTAACATTTTCAAACCTTCGTATAACTATAATAGTGGAACATAAAGAAAGTTTGGAAAACATTTTACTCTCATAAATACTTCATATTAAATATTATTTCTAAGATTTTATTTTGCAATGGATTTGTTAAACCTTCGCTGCATAATATTTTCGCTTGAGTGGGCTTAACGATAAATTCTGCTCTGAGCCGATTAATTTGAATCGCTCGCTTGGCATAACACTCAACTCAAGCCGATCTTGTTTGCAGCTAAGCTTGGCTTATGGATTTCTATTTTACGGAAAGAATTTCATAGCTAATTTGCATCTTGTTGACATAATAGCCAACGAAGCACTTAACGTGGCGGGCAACGGTGTCGACGACACAACAACAAAGACTGCATTTAAGGTGGTAACTCAATTTATTTATTCAAATTGAAAAAATGCGCAGTGCTCGCATGAAAAATGTTATTGCAGTGGAAAAATGTTATTATTAATAGCGCAGCAAAAGCCAAAATAGCAGCGAATTATGCGCCAACATAGATGCAGTGAGTGCCGCATGTGGTAGTGGCATGCTAAAGGCGCAGGGACAAAATATTCAAATCAAATGAAATCAAATATTCATAAAGCTGCTACACTTTTGCACCAAAAACAATAAAAAAAACACCGCTATGTGTGAGTATACGAATATATTCGGCTCTGGTTATGGACTTGGTGAGCCTGAAAGCTGCAGGCAGCAACGAGGACTTGTTGTTGCAGCCGGAGTCTGGTGACTGGGGTCTGGGGTCTGCCAACCATGAGCGAACTTTATGATTTATTTACTATACTCAGAGTTGCATGAGTAACCGCTGCGTGACAAGAAGTATGCAGCGCACAACAACATGAGTGCATAATGCAAGAACAACTACAATGCACACGTACATTGACAACAATAACAAGTCGCTGCATTGGGGCACAACAAATTTGTAGCGTTTTAAATCGAGGAAGATAAATAGAATTCTTATGTAATTTTCTGTAAAGAGGAAGTGGCAATAAAAACGATTTATGGTTAGAGTTTGGGTTGGGTCATGTCTTCGGTGCGCACCCGAAGGTGAGGCGCCTTAGTTCTACTAGCAGCGCTGAATTTGGAGATATATGTAAGCGTGTTTACTTTTTTGTATACGAAGGTGTGTTTATGTATATAAGAGCGGGTCGATTTACAGGGAATCAATTAATAATTCTACGGTTTATTCTGTACAAATTTTCCTAAGCGACTACCATTATCTAAATTGATTTTGAGCCAGCGATTTTTAATGCGACTTTTTTAAGATTCTTCAGGTTTTGAGATATCCGAATGAAATTTAATGCCTAGGTACATTTTTTTATTCTATTGATCATTTATCGGAATTTTCCAAATCGGATAACTATATCACATATGTTTCATATAACCGATTCTTTGGATTTTTAAACTTCACTTAAAAATCGGTGGCTTGAAATCGGTTTAAGACTCATTGTATGTTAGGCAGAATTGTTCAGAATGATCATTTGAAAATTTCCCGTAAATGCGATTTTATAAAGAAAAGTCGACCCGCTCTAATGTATATCTATTGGTGAACATTTGAAGTCACGCATGTGTGGAATATTGGTTTTCTAACCGATCTTGCAATGCCCAATTAAATTTGCGTAACTTCGTACTATTTGAAATGTGTATGTACATATGTACTATATATATATATGCACTATATATATATATATATATAAGTTTCAGTTTAAGTAACACCTTTTCGCAATGGTGTCAAGCCATGAAACAATATTTCTTCGCCAACACTTCCGCAGCTGCTGCTGATCAGTAAATCACCTCTTATTTTCTACATTTGGTATTTTAAGAACGTTAAAATTGCAAAAATTGGTTAAATTATTCTAACAATGATAACAAAGAAACGAACTTGAAATTATCAGTTTATGCAATTAACTCGTTATCACAAGTGTGACGAGGCTGAATTGTGCCATTAAATTAAGAGACGGACTTATTTGACCAACAAGGTTTCGTTAGATGCATGACGCTGCTTTACCTTAATACATCTTCAGAGAAGAGTTTCACCTTAATTTTTAGCCCACATATCAATCTCTTCTCTTCAACAGTTTTAGGCCTTATTTTCGTCATAACTTCTTCTCATAATATGGGATTTTCTAATGGGTATGATATGAATTCTAAGTGTCGTTTCGGGCATTTTTTCATTGCTTTCAGTAATGTTTACAATTTCATCAAATATATTCGTTAAATCAACATTTACAAGTTACTCAATTTTATTATCTCAATAATCGTTCTTCAATTGTAACTTTACAAGCGCTTTTGCCATTTTATGGCAGTAATAACCATACATCATCATCTTCGAATTGTTGAAAATTTAGAGCGCACAATTTCTTTACATAATTTTCAAGTGCCAATAAAATAAAACGCTCGAGGTATTGAGAGTATTGCTGACGTTCAGGCAAGTATTGCTGAAGACCCAATTTGTCGATTTCAAGCCGTTCTCAAGAGTTGCGACTGTGTCAAACCACAACCAGGCAGCCTCCTTTTTGAGAAAAGATTCGGGTTTGCATACGTATAAAATTTTTCTGTTCTCACTCAAGAGCTGAAGCCATTTAACCTACGTAAACAACGTGAACAACATGAAAACGATAACGATTTTTTAAAGAAAAGCATCATAGCGGTATAGATCGATGACAACCAATTTTTTATGGCGGCAATTGGAAAAATACAAACAAATTATTGCGAGAACACAATCGAATTATTGCAAGAAAATATTGAAGATTCGATTATTACAAGAATTCGTGTCATTAAATGGCCCCTTAGACCGATTTTTACTTCATATACTGTGATCTAATATTGATATAGAAATTAGTAGGGATGCAACATAAGAAAAATGGTAAAAGTTTAAGATAAAAAAAATTCGAGAGTCTTTTATTTGAACTCAATTGCTTATAAAAGTTGAGACACATTGTATTGTGGCGCTTTGGTTGTGAGCAAAATGTTCCACTACTTTATTAGAACTATCTCCCTGATTAATTTTTGGACTAGTATAGAAGTTTTTAAAAATTAGAAAAACGGAAAGATATTCATAGTAGGAGGAAGTCGATCGGAAACGAAAAAAAAAAATAAAATAACAAACATAAAAAGAAAAATATTTGACGGGCATTCTGCTTTCCGGAAAAGAAAGGGGAGGGACGCGGTTGCAGTTCTAAAGCTTAAGAATTGTTTATCTGGATTTTCGGCCCAGCTATAAGTCATACAGGAAAAAGTGGTATAGAAATGTTGAAGGTAATGAAAAGGTCTATAACTTTTGATTACCGACTTTATACACATAACCTCAAAATTTATGTGGAAAGTTCACACAAACCAGCGTTGGGTTACATTTTTTATTTTCGACGAAAACTTTATGTAAACTTACCTTCTTATGTTACTAACAATCAGTATTTTTTTAATTTAAACATTTATTTTTTCTTAATATCGAACAAGTTTTAAGAGTTTAAAATTTTACCAAAAACAAAATAATAATAATAAACACGCTTCTTGCAATTATATTTGCAACAAACTATGATCTGCGAAGATTACATATATTTTTCAACCTCTGCCAATCGCTATATAACAGCAAGTAAAGCTGTAAAGCAGTTAAACAACAACACGACAGCGTTGACCAACTAAAACCTCCTCGCTGTGAGTGGCGTGGCTGCAGCGCATGCGCACATTATGAATGAATAATGTATGAATGAAAATTGCATACACGTGCCTGCGGCTATAAAAGTTGGCACTCTTTTGCCCATCCTTTCACAGCATTATTGCCTTTCGGTTTTATTTTTACGTTTTTCTAAACACTCTTTAAGTTTTGTCTTTAGCAGTAACGCCTTTCAATTTGAAGAAGTTAAAGAGGCTTTCAAATCACTTACGGGTGTGTATGTATTTAAATGAAGGGACGTAAAAGCGAGTAGTCTAGAAAGGCATAAATATAAGTAGAGTTTTTCGAAGGAAAATTAAATTGTATATTGTAATGGTTATTAAAATAAAGTAAAGTTTAAAAATAGCTATTTTGGCGACAACTTAAATTAAGTTTAACAAGAGTGAAAATATTGCCGTTGTCATGTATAAATTGCAAACACTCGATCTTAGCTTTTAAGATTTTGTTTTCGTGATGGAAATGAGTAATTTTTTTTTTGGTATAGTGGGAGTAAAAATGAAAAAAAAATATAACAAAATTCCATAAAAAACAATATTTTTTAGAATAAATATTCAAGTTTTTTAATATATTTTAAGCATATTCTGCATTCTCATACCCTTGCCTGGCAATGACAAGTCACTATAACAACTTTTTCTTACTTTTTGGAATTTACATAAGGATTCGCACATAATATTCCTGGAATACAATTTTTAAAATACTCGTATTTCGAAAGTTTTTTTAATGGTCTGCCTCTGAAAGAGAAGGTTATACACAAAACTTAGAAGGTTTCGCAATTACTAATTCTATACATGAGTTCAGTGTTTTACATATTTTCAGACTGCTTAGTCATTTTGCAAGTGCATCGAGTTCGTTTCATAAGTCTTTTGTTTTGTAGCATTCTTCACAAAAAAAATTGAGACTCTTCCATAAACTCTTTGAACATACAAATGAAGCAATATGAGTTCAAAATGAGCCACGCAGCTTCCAATCATTTTCAATTCTTATTCCTTTTTATCATTTTCATCAAATAAGTTCCAATTAATTTTCATTTGTTCGGCGCCTTTGTTAAACCATGTTATCTATGATTTTGTATACACGCACTTCACATATTAGTTCCCTAACTGGCTCAGCACGTTACACCAGCTACAATATGTACAGTGAATCTCGAAATTTCACTCACTTTGCAGCCGCTTAGGCTTTTTATCTCCGCCGTTGTTTCAATTTACCACAATTCTCGCTCAAATTGGTTCATTGATTTGATGACTTAATTTCTGACTAAGAATCAAATTATCAAAGCGACAAAAGACACGCCGACAAGTCATCGTTACGCTGAAGCGATTACACTTGTGGCCGTGTGCGTGCCGTTAGCTACGCAAGTCATCACACCAGCGCATTACAGCGGAGACAATTTGTTCAAACAGCTACTAAATTATCAGCGAAAATCATTTGGGCTGCTCAGCGGCCGCTCATAAGCCGAAATTATCAATGCCATGTTTGACATTCTTGTGCGCGAACGGCTTAGATGAAAGTCTACGGCTCACTCTTCCGACCATAAAGATTACGGTAGTCAAAAAAAGAAAAAAAGAAAATAATAATGAAGAAATCAGAATTCTGTTGCGCCTCAATTCAATTAGCATTTTAATTTTTCCATCAAAGTTAATGTAAAACCATGAAATTAATATTGAATTTTTATAAAAATGTCGCCACCGGCTAAAGCTGTTTTATGCCACATGCCAGCACATGCTGTTGCACAATAAGCATGTGCTTCATAACTGTTATGCCTCATACTCGTATGAGTAAATGACCTTAAACCATCCCAAAATATGTATATGTTTTAATTTTGAATAAATTTATAATTTAAGACATCATGGAAAATTCTTGCAGGTCGAAAATGCTTAGTGAATCAAGTAGATTTTAGGTAAGAATTCATGTTGACTATTAGTTATCACCTTCAAATACCTACAGTTTGCATATTTTTACGTTTGCAAAATGGAAATCATTCACGTTTGCCAAAGACGAGCTTTATCTTATTGGTGTACGTTATCAACAAATAGTTTTCCGATGCGATGATTTCACTATCTTCAGGTGAAGACTGTTACTAACTGATCTCACGTCTTCTTTACATGCTACTTTGTGTGGATCGTGCAGATTTCCATTAATTACTTGAATAACTCAATAGTATTGGACCTAAATTTTCTTCGAAATTCGATCTTCTTTTTGTAATGCCTAGACCATCTACAATAACACTTTTGTAGACTCATTAAGAGGTTCTATACAGTTACAAAACCGAAGCAGCAATTTTTTCGGAATACATACATATAATGGTATCTTTTAACTGTATTTTAAGACTTAGTATTAGTAAAAATATTTATTTGGTAAGAAGAGTAACTACAGCCGGGAGCTCCTCTCTAAAAAGGCGTTTTGCGGTGACCACTATATGTCTGAACGGGATTCTTTGAGATTAAAAAACCAAATATTAATGTTAAATCTAGTAAAGCAAATCGAAGAAATAAGCAAAATAAAATTTTTTGACAAAATGGCGGTTTTCCAAAAAAAACAAATCGACGGACCGAAATTTCGACTTTAAATTGTTAATAAACCAATATTTCTTAGTGACAAACAATTTTAGTTTAATTACTAAAAAATATATTTAAGAAGCTCGCGTTAAAATTTGAGACTTTGAAAGCACCATTTTGAAAAAAAAAACGCGCTTCAAGTTTGGATTGCATCTTCAAGCGCTCTGAAACGTCTTTTCAAATTTGTCCGTAACTTCGAAAATATTCACCGGAACGATATGTATGTATGTATTCTTAAATATATGTTCAATAAGAAAATAAAAGAAAAAATTCAAGTTTTTTTATATTCCAACTCTATATAACCCCTTAACAAAACTTGGCGTGATATTTCGTATGACCTTCTGTCACAACACTCGCTTATAATCGATACTAACTCAACTGCTAAAACTTGTGTCTCTCTGAGGAATTTACTTTAGTGGATTCAGTGGGGAGTGACGTAAAGTTTTTCAAGATAGGTTCATATCCTAAATTTATAGCAATTGTGTTCGAAATTTTTCATAATTTTGGTGATTGTTTTAGATATAGACCAGTCGATACCAGATTCATTTGTTCTATATTATCAGACATTTCTATAAATAACCTGCTCTATTACTTATGTATATGTGACCTGGTCTACGAAAAGGGAGCTAACGTGCGAAAACTAGTTTTCTGGGAAACAACTGTTAAACAAAAAAAAAAAAGATTTTTTAACACCTAAGCCGTAGACCAGGTCACATATTTCTTTTCAACGAAAATCCAACCCAAAATAAATCCCTCCACTATCTGCATACTATCACCAAAAGAGCTAAATTTCCTGCTTGAGTTTGTCGTTAAACTTATATATTTCTATTTTTTCGTTGATGGATACATGTATTCTAAAAATTATTTGCAAATAGGTTATACGTATATATTAATTTGGCTAGCACCACCCGCCAAGTGCGTGAAGTTCCTTTCATAAGTCTTTAATTTCGACCAGCACATATGTAGTACGATTACAGTATTCATTACATTTTGCCAACTATTATAATCGAAACTACTGAGTCTTATTACCGAAATTTATATCACGAAATAAAAAATATTAAGTTGTTTGCTTTAGGTATTTTCCAGTAAAAATTGCATGGCATATCATCGATAGAAGGTGAAGTTATTTCGTTTTAAGTGTCACTAAGTTTTTGTTATCGGTGCGAAAATGAGCTTCGAACAGAGAGCTAATATTAAATTTTGTTTCAAAATTGGTAAAACTTTTACCGAAACGTTGCCATTGATGAAAAAAGTTCATGGCGATTATTGCCTATCCCGTAGCAGAGTGCACGAGTAGTTTCAACGTTTTCAAAGTGGTCGTGAGGACATACTATAAATGCCGATCAACATGTGGGCCAATCAGAATCCGTGATCAGCTGATATTCCATCGAAACTGTGCGTGAATTCATCAAACATCAGCCGAAATCATCATTGAAATTCATGGAAATGGAATTGAACATCTCCAAAACATGGATTTATTGCATTTTGACCGAACATTTGGGCTTACGAAAGATGTGTTCCGCACAAATTGACTGACGACCAAAAATTGCTCAGAATCCAACATTCGAAAGACGCTTTTAACCGATTATTTTACCAAAAATCACATTTCAACCATTAACCACTCCCCGTATTCACCTGATATGGCACTATGTGACTTTTTCCTTTTCGGAAAAATGCATTTGTCCATGAAAGGAAAGCGTTATGCTGGCGTAGAGGCCATTCAAAAGGCTGGCGGCCATACCGGCCAACGAGCTATAACACTCATTCAACATGCTTTTGGACCGTGCAAAAAGCTGTATTGAAGCAGAAGGAGTCTGTTTTGAATAAAGTAATTTGATTTTGTCGAAAAGACTATTTGTTCTGTTTTTTTTTTAAGTCCTGTTTACTTTAGAATGCACATTGTATGCACGTAATTCACATGCCTAAAAATACATATGGTATTTATATATTATATAACTATGAGATATATACCATTTATACACATGTTTATATATGGAACTTATGTATCTATGAAAATAAAAAAGGTGGCTGCTCATGACACTTCTCAGTTTTACACATTTGTGCTTTACAATGCTGGCACAGAAACAAATTGTTTGGTAATTCAATACCACTTAAATGACAGTGAAGACGTAGTGGAGTGAAGGACTGAGAAACATTTTAAGAAGACAAATGTAAACGATTTTATAGACAAACTGCCAGGCGCAATGCTTAGGCGTTTTATGACTTTTTAACGTAATAAATGCGTGTAACATAAAAAACTCGGTGTAAAAGTGTGTGTGTGTAGCTGATTTCGCCGCTGAACTTGATAAATTGAAAGCAAGCCTAAAAAAAAGCAACAAAAACAAAAAAACTAAAATGAAAAAAGAACAAGAAGTAATAGCTTCAAACTGAACGCTGACGTGCACCGGATGTTGTACAGTCACAACCACGAACTAGAATGACAGCATTTCAAAACCGTGCTCAAAACAAAAGTCTAAAAAATCAAATTAGCAAAAAATTATCATTAATAAAGCGCTGTCGTAAGATTTACAGTTCAACTACGCGCGCTTGAGTGAATGCGCGACACGCTAATGGCCAAGTTATATGAGCCACATATACATATAAACACACATACAAACACACACATATGCGCAAGCAAAGACTCAAAAGTTCAATTGGCTGCTGATTGAATTGAATTACAAAAACAAACCATCAATTTGAATACGAAATTCATTCATATGATTCGCAATTAGGTGCGCAGCGCCGAGTGTTGAATGGCAAGCGAGCACACTGCGTCAGCGCAGCAATGTTGTTGCTAATGCAGAAATTTATGAATGAACGACTGACTGTGCTGACTGACTGAATTTCATATTTTGCGTTTTCTCTGCGCCTGCGCGACAGCAAATTGAGCAAAGCATAACCAGTGTGTAAGTATATGTATGTACATGTGATTATGTGCGCGCTGTTGTTGTAGGTGCTGCTTGTCGCGAACCCGTTCTGGCCCAGCCGCACTCGCAGACTGCGGCTTATGCTCGAGCACAACGCGACGGCTCAGCTATGGCTGGTGTAAACTGTGGCGCACGATCTGCTTCAAACACGGCTCGGAGCAATTTATGATGCTGGCGCGCGGCTGGCATGTCGACATGGGCCGCCCCACAGTCGTCGTCGCCGCCACCTAGTTGGTGTCAGAGTGTCAACTCGCCGCGCTTGACACTAAACAGCGGAGAATAAAATGAATTAACGGATAGAAAATAAAAATAAAAACGAAAAACTAAAAGTAAAAAAAGTTAAAGGCAAATAAAAACATAAAACTAAAATGCTGCTGTAAATCACGATTTTATGTTTTAAAGTGTGTTGCTGTTGTTGTTGTTCCTGCAAAATAGCACCACTGTTGTATATGAGTATGCTGTTGTCGCTGCCGTGGTCGATGTTGCGCGATGTGCCAGTGCGTTGACGTCGTCATTGCCACTTTTGCCCAAGACCGCCGACTTGTCGTAGAACTTCCTTAGCCCTCAGCCCGGCAGTTAGTCAGTCAGCCATTCAGCCAGCTAGTTGTGCAAAGCTCTCGCGCAGACAATGCCGCCAAATGCTGTGCATAAATTAAAAGTTCACTTCATTTTGTTGGGCACTTGAGCTTCAAATTGGTTACAGTGCGACAGCAGGCAAATAAATATTAATAGTTTTGAGTTCCCTTTGCTTGGTTTCCAATTAGCTTAAAGAGCAGTTTTTGTTCTGTAACTTAATTATACGACCTTACAGTTTTTCGGAAATATTGTTGAACAAAATCTGCACAGAATAGATCAAGACTTTGGGGGAATTAAGTTATTAAGTAAATAAGTTCTGCAATAGACAAATAGGCAGTAGGCAAAGGACCATAAATCTTACGCAGAACCGTTCTCTCGAAAATTCGTAAGGTCGACTCATCAGTTGTTGCCATCGTCTATGCCTCTGCACCATATAGCAGGACGGGAATTATGAGTGACTTTTAGAGTTTGGTCGATGTTAATGATGTTTGGAGAGGATTCAATTGCCTACTCAGGCCGAAGTAGCACCTGTTGGCAAGAGTTATTCCGCTGGTTAAAGAGATTGGATTTTGACATTGTTGTTGGTGTTAATGCTGGTTCCAAGATAGAAGAAATTAGCTACGACTTCAAAATTATGACTGTCAACAGTGACGTGGGAGCCCAGTCGCGAGTGCGACGACTGTATGTTTGATGACAGGGGATATATCGTCTTATCTTCGTTCACTACCAGACCCATTTGCTTCGCTTCTTTATCCAGTCTGGAGAAAGCAGAACTAACGGCGCGATTGTTAAGACCATGATGTCAATATCATCAGCATACGCCAGCTGCTGTACACTTTTATAGAAGATTAAAGGAGTCGCACGATAGGGAGTCGTCTTGTCTGAGACCTCATTTGGTATCGAACGGCTCGGAGAGGTCCTCACCGATCCTTACGGAGCTTTTGGTATTGCTCAACAACAGTTTAAACAACCGTATTAGTTTTGTGGGGATGCCAAATTCAGACTTAGCGGTATAAAGGCAGCTCCTTTTTTTGCTGTCAAAAGCAGCTTTGAATTCGACGAAGAAGTGGTGTGTATCGATTCTCTTTTCAGGGATCTTTTCTAAGATTTTGTGCATGGTGAATATCTGGTCGGTTGTTGATTTGCCAGGTCTAAAGCCACACTGATAAGGTCCAATCAGTTTGTTGGCGGTGGGCTTTAATCTGTCACACAATACGCTCCATAGAACCTAATACGCGATGTTGAGGAGGCTTATCCCACGGTAGTTGGCGCAGATTATGGGGTCTCCTTTTTGTGGATTCGGCAGAGTCAAATAAGCTGTCGCATGCTCCTTATCTACTTCGCCGCCATATTTGAATAACCATCCCTCCGCTCCCGCTGCTTTGTTGTTCTTCAGACGGGTAATTGCTATACGAACTTCCTCAGGGTCGGGCAATGGAACGTCTGCTTCATCGTCATCGATTGGAGAATCGAGATCGCCAACTCACTGCCATTTAGCAGGCTAGAGAAGTGTTCCCGCCATGACATCGATGTAATCACTAAACATATTATTCAAATCGGACCACTAAAGCATAGACATATATATACAAACTAGTCGATCAAAACCAAACTAAAGCATCGATGCAGCTGAAGTTAACATTTTGTTTCTGATGCTGAAGCTAGATTGTATGAGAGCCAATCTAACCTCAAATTTATTCATTGAAGAACAAAGATTTTCTCTGTGCTAAACCACTTAAAATTAAAAAATTTTGGCAATTTTGAAAGCAAAGTCATGTTTATTCAAACGATTACGGTTTCGCTCAATAATAAAAGGTTTTTAATCTCTAAGTATGAATTTCGTATCGTAAACTGCTCGCGAAATTCACGCTACTCTTTAACTTTATGAGCTGAAGCATTTCTTTTTATTATTTGTTACTTATTATTATTTTTAAGTAATTTCACTAATATGCGCGGATTTTCTAGTTATTTTAACTGCCGTAATTATTTCCAATTCGCTATCCTTATTATAAGCATATAAATACATAAATACTTAAAACGCTTAACATAACAATTTCCTTATGAATCATTGCACTTACAATGAGTTTATGTTACTTATAAATTCTAATTAAAAACGCTTAAAATAATAGAATTCTTAACACCGAAGAATTGATACGAAGACGATTTGTGGCACACATACTCCATGAGTGCCAAGCGGCATGTATGTGCGTGAGTATGTGATACAAGAACAATCGCTTCAAAGTTTATTGCCGTTATGTGCCGAAGTTTGTTGTTTTTGTGCAAAATATCTCTTCACTAACAACGGATTAGTGATAAAACCCGCACCGAGTGTTTTTTTTTTTATTATCAATGAATTTCAGATTTTGCTCTTTTTGGAGTAGCGGTTGTAATGGCCACGCCACCATTGTATAAAGTTAATAAAGTTGATTTATTTTCCACGATATATTTCAATGATGCGATCTTGGTCGACATACTCGAAGATATGTGGCGCATCCATTAGTATGCCAACTGTACCGGCAGTGGTCACTATGAAGAATATGTAGAGTTGAAGACGATCGATAACCATGGCCACGTATTTCCAGTCTTCGCGAGTCTGTAAGAAAGGTTGTAAGAGTTGAGAGGTTTCTTAGTAAATCATTCGGATGTTTAAAGATATCCAGAGTACAAGTAAAGCGTTGTGAATCGAATCAGCTTAAACGAAATGAATGGGTACACTTTCTTAGTGATTGTAAGGAAAAATCGTTAGATTACCTCCTAAGTGAGTCAAATGCGTAGACAGCAAGCCGGCAGAAGTCTTTATGGTAATGGAGAAACAAAAATACTACATCATGAAAGCTTACTAGTCGATAATCGATAGAAACTCAGTTATCTACAACACGAGTCTTCAAAGCCTCTATCTACAGCCCAAAAATAAGTCGATCTTATGTCTCAATATCTGAATTCAGTTCTCCTTCAAACTTAAAGGACAGAAGCTTAATCATCAATCTTCAGACTTATTACGATTTATTCGACTCAGCACATATTGCAGACTGGGACTGCATTACTGGGAAGAAAAGTGAAGAGAAGCCCCTTGCAAAAACCTACTGGGTTAGTTTCCAGTTTTTTTTTGCGGTTGTGATAGGATAGATGCCCAACAGACTAAAAAGCTTATGGAACCAACAAAAAATATGAAGAAACTCAAGCTCAAAAATTTTTTAATTCAACGAGCTCGAAAACTTTGTATATTCTTAATACTACAAGTTGCGATTTATAATAAGTTGGTCTGCCGCTATCGCTCAATCGTTTGAGTACTGTCTTAAATACCTTTGAGCAATATTTTTTGGTGCAAGATTATGCACGATATCAATGCGAGTAAATTTCCGCTACACAGTTAAAACTTACTTGTATGTAGAGATCCTCATTTCGTAAATGTTCGGCGATGAACTCCACCGCTTCGGTGGCTTTGCTAGCCTCCGGCGAAAGCAATATCGAATCGGATGACTCACTTTCACGACGGCATTGATCGCCAATGCCTAAATCGGCGCCGCTATTTACTTTACGGTTAATTTTGCAATTGGGATGATGCAAGTCGGAGAGCTCCATTACCTCCATTTTGGATTGTTTGCCGCCGATGGCGCTAAGTACAAAGCAAAACGAAATGTAATGCAAACATGAAAGATGTAGAGAAAATTGTCAACCCACCTGATGTGCTTGGGTAGTTCAGCTGGCGACCCGTATGAGGGATGTGGATGTGCTGGCATGCTCATGCCCGGCATTTCCATCATCCAACGTAACCGTGTCTTACGTGGACGCTTCATAAGCAGAAACGCGGGCAGATAATGCAGAAAGACCGTACGTATCCACATGGGCATGCGATGTGTACGCGGACCGCGAAAGTTCCAATTTATAATGATAACGGTAACCAGAATTGACACCGTATTCATAATGAAAGTGAACAACAGATATTTGGCAATGAGTGGCAGCACCAACGAAGTCGGCGGTAGAATCTTCGATACGAGCAATAGGAACACAACCAGTGACAGCAGAATGCTTATGCCCAATGTAACCTGCGGTATTTAGAAAACAAAAACAAATAAATATGCAGGTGAACAACAAAATTTTTCAAAAATTGTACAATGTTCACATAGAAAAAGCTGAAAACCGTGTAAGACAAATTAAACAATGGTTGGATATTACCTTCTCGCCGGCCTCAGCAGGCAGATAAAACACCAGTACGCACAGGAATGAGATCAGCACAGTTGGCAATATCAAGTTCACTGTGTAAAACAGTGTCTTGCGACGTATGATTATATAAAATGTGATATCTGTTTCGGTTGGATGATTGCCATCGCCTTCGTAGACATTAAGATAGGCCGGCACTTCGATAATGTCCCAGGTACCGGATTTCCAATAATCCGAGAGATCGACAAAGTTTTTATTGTTGTACAAGGCCAGTGACACCTGATCGCCATTAAAGGTCCACGAACCGAATTTCATAATACACGTCTGTTGATCGAATGGAAAATATGTGACATCTATGGTGCATGAACTCTGGTAGATTGCCGGGGGTACCCAGAGCACTTCGCCCGTCGGATAAATGAGCACGTTGGATTTGTAGCGCACTTCGTAATTGCCGTCAGCACTTAAGTACGTGAGTTGTTGAATGTTGAGAGAAATGTATTGAGATTAGTAAACTGTGTTGAAGGTTTTTTTTTACATACAATAATGACTCTTTTTTATAATCAGTGTAAAATCTGCTCATATAGCAAAAGTATATAAATATGCATTTGTTGCTATAAATTTAAATATTTAATCATGTCTTCTAAACGAGTTGCAAAAGAACACTGCTTTTAATACCAAAAGGTTTGACAATAAATAACCGAAGGCAGTTATATATATTTCCAAACTCTGCTATGCATTATGTTATAATTGGAAGTAATTAATGATGGCAAAAGAATACTCGCTTAAATAGGAAAACGTATGAAAAGCAACAGACACACTCCGTTATATATTTGTCTTAAGTCGGATTGCAAAAGAACACTCGCTTAAATAGAAAAACGTACAAAAGCAACATACGCACTCCGTTATAAATTTTTCTTAAGTCGGATTGCAAAAGAACACTCGCTTAAATAGCAAAACATACGAAAAGCAACATTCGCACTCCGTTGTATATTTTTCTTAAGTCGGATTGCAAAAGAACACTCGCTTAAATAGCAAAACATACGAAAAGCAACATACGAACTCCGTTGTATATTTTTCTTAAGTCGGATTACAAAAGAACACTCGCTTAAAGCAACATACGCACTCCGTTATATATTTTTCTTAAGTCGGATTGCAAAAGAACACTCGCTAAAATAGCAAACCATACGAAAATTCATAAATATTCCTAAATTCATCGAGTTCTCTAGGCATGATATGCATATATGGTGGAATAAATATAAATCGGCTACCAGAAGAGCACTCGCTTAAATGACCAAACCAAAGTTGTTGTCTTTTTATGCGAGTTCTGCAAGTTTAATTTAAAAATATGCGACATTCCAGTTTTAAAAACATAAAAATTGGAGATTTTAAAAATGAACGTTGCCGAAGTCTCTTAAAATGCTAATTTCAAATAACATAGTGCATAATGTTGCAGTTGTCAAGTCAAGGCTGTGTTACAAACGAACTTCGCGTTATTTTATTCGAGTTGCTTGTTCTTTTGCCACTCGCTTACTAAAAACAAGCCCTTCATATACTTGTAGGTGTTGGATTTTATATTTTTAAGTATATTATATGCAACTAAAAATACTTGATATTAATGTAGTTTTCATTGATTAGTTATTTACTAAAAATATTGCTAGCATTTGCTACTCACTTATTGAACAATACAATATCCGGTTTCCAAACCTTATCGGGCGGCAAACGCAGCACACCAATACCACCATAATCGGCCTCATCCCATTGCAATTGATAGTCGTACCAAACCAAACGTAACCAAACGTTTGATTTCATAATTTGATTTTTCTCATTCTGAGGTTTTTCGATAGTCATATACAAATGTGGATATGTATGTATATAGATATACATATATTTGTTTTAGAATTTCGATATCGCATATGCGTTTGAATTCGGTTATACAGACATGTGTGCATAACAGTTTCAGTTACAAATTTCGTACATAAACGATGAAGGGGAGGAGTTCATTATCAATAGAGTGAAATTTCATGTAGGACATTTTATGTTATAACAAAATTACAAAAAAAAAAATAATAAAAATGATTGAAATATGTATTATGTATGCTTTTATGGAGTTTAGCTGGTAAATAAATATGAAAAGACTTATATGAGCTATTTACATTTTGCAAAATTATTAAATATTTATATACAAATATTTAGTTTATACATGAGTGTGTACGTGGTTTTTGCTGTAAACAGTATTTACACACAATTCAACGAAAAAAATAATGATTACAAAACAAATTCCATGAATAATGAGCAATCATATGACTTAACAACTGAGTTATACAATATACGCTGAGTGATTTCAAAACAATTATTAGCAAAGTAGTTATGTATGTATATGTTACGTAGTGTACCGTACGGTATGTGTAAGTATTTCGGTTTCGGTACTGGTGCGAAACCATTATGGGTCCAGTAAGTCGCCGTACAAACGGAAGTAATAGGTGTACGTAGAGTTAGAGCAGTAGAAGGTGGAGTAATAGTTGTAGTGATTGTATTAGTTATAACAGTACTAGTAGCAGTACTAACTAGTAGTGGTAGGTAGTAGTAATGCACACTTACGACATTGATTAGCTGTACGAACGCCAAACCAAATCTTACTCCAACTTTTTGTGTCATATTCTGAACGGGTCGTATAAGTTTGTTATACCCACGAAAGAGATCACGTACCAAGCGTTCTTCATCTTCGGATGCACTTACTAAGAGACACGAGTAAATAATAGTTTTTTTTTGCTTTTTATATATAAACAAAATGTATGATGCAAAGAAAAATAGTATTTGGTTAAAAGTCAAATGCACAATGCCACAGTTAGATAGACAGTTAAAACAAATACATATGTATGTATGTATGCATGTACGACAGTATGTAGAGATAGAGCGAAAGATAGAGTTTGTGATAGTTTGATAGTTTGTATGGGGTTATGCAATGAATAGTATATGAAAGTCAATAGCTGGATATAAATGGTGGGTGGGTATGTGAATAGATGCTGCAAATATTAGTAAAAAATACATATATATATATGTTTGTATATGAGTGTATATGGGCAAAAAATTAGAGATAGAGATAGATGAGAGTAGTTGAAAATGTGACGCTTCGCATGCAAAAAATAAACAAGACGACGAGCTATTTGCACTATCCTGTAAATAGTGTATTTTGTGGTTTGAAAAAAAAACTATATAAAAACACAGCTAACTTTGTTTCGTTGGTATATGGTGAATAGAACAAGCAACTGGCATAAATGCAATGAACTGAAATAATCACAAAATACTTAATGATGCACTTCTGTACTCTTCTGTTTGGTAATTAACTACAAACTTAGCTTTGTGCTCTCGCATATATTTTTGAAGAGAAAAGCAGCGCTCAAACTTAGCGAGCGGAAAAGCGGCCTTTCAAATGTTGTTTAAACTTAAGTGGAAACCCGTTAAACGTTTCCCAACTGCAAGAGTGCCCTAGCTGTCCCAAGTATCGAAAGACTTATAGTAAGAAATACGTTTTGGAGACGATCAAATAAACATGACGTTCACTTTAGGATTACATGTATTTATTGCCTTATTAAATTCTACAAAACCTCTAGAATATTTTTCGAAAACTACTTAACCAATCTTCATGAAATGTTACACAGTTCTTTGGCATACAATTCTTTAAAACTTGAACGCATGATTTTTTCGATTACAACTATTTGAATTGAAAAAAAATGTCGCGAAATTTTCACTAAAATTTTATTTATTTATTTTTTTTTAATTTCTGACAAAAATACAATATTCAGTGTTTTTCCTTCGTCCAAGTTCTAAGTTCTGGTTTTAACTAAAACACGTATTTTTCACTTTTAATGATCCTGTAAGGAGGATAACGTCAACGCGGGCGCATCTCTATTCCGAGGGGTCACAGAAAATGGCGTCGCAATGGCCGAGTTTAAAATATTTTTTTCCAAATTTTCAGAATTTTTTTTTGCTAATAGTGTATGTTTGAAACAATAAAAGGTTCTAATAAATTACATATTTCGTTTTTTATGATAAAAAAGTTATTAAAAAAGGCTGCTTTTTACCCTAGGACCTCTTAAAAACAAAGCATTAAAATGCTCGGCTATGTATCGACTTGTTGTTGTTTGTTTCGTTGTTTTGCTCAGCTAAAATTTTTGCTATTAACTATAAAAAAAAACTGATATACATAGCATGCTTGAGCGCCCTAAAACATGCTAAGTTTTTCAAAGTCAAACACAACAAATTTTTGGAGAGGGGAATTGTTTCTTTAAAAGACTATTCATTTTTACTTTACATAGTAACTTAATTACTTTAATGTCTTGATGACTTGAGTAAGGTGTCGGCATGTGGATGTATGTGTGCAGGTCGTTGTACTTTTGACGTAGCACATGCATGCAACAGATTAAGTCACTGCAATGTTTACGAAACTTTTAGATACAAAAGACTCAGTGTGTAACTAAGCAATAACGTTACCTAAGACTAATCTATGCCTTGAATGTATTTGGATTTTTTTGTTTTGCTTTTTTTCATTTTTTGTTTTTTTTTTTCTATTTTTTGTTTATAATTTTTTTTTTTTTATTTTTTACTTAATTTTTTGGATTTTTTATTTTGTTTTTTTTTTCTATTTTCCATTTTTTGTTTTTAATTTTTGTATTTTTTTTTTTTTGATTTTGTTTTTCTTAGAACTGATGTGCATGCATGAGGCGCCTTTGATAGAACTCGGTCACAACAAGCATGAAAATATACGAAAGGTGGAGCCAAAAGAAAATGTAGCAAATCAAATATAAATAAAGGAGACGCATTGGAAACGTGAAAGAGAGAAAGTTTGAACAAACAAAATACATAGTTCAGTTGTAGAGTGGAAACACAAAGTGATGATGAGCGAAAAATAGCTTGGAAGTATGGAGAGTGTAAACAAATATTGTTGATTGGAGAGAAGTTGTAGGGGTGTATCTTGTTCTACAGAGACGTTTGTTTGATGCTCGCCTTTGCTGCGTTAAACTGCAACAATGTTTTGATTCTGCGAGGATTCATTGCTTAAAGGGTGCGTTATAATTTCAGTTTTTGAGTGAAGAGAGAGAGACAGAGAGTTAGAGAGAGAGAGAGAGAGAGTTCAGGGAGTAGAAAGTGGTACACAATTACAAAAACAAAAAAAAATGTGTTATCTATGTATGTATATAGCAAATGGAAAATCAAATTCAATTTCAAGGTATGTAGCTAGAGTTTGCGAAACAGGCTAAGTGAATCCATAACGGGACTAATTGAAGTTTGAAAGTGCTGCTAAGTGGTTTGTCGTTGTTATGTAGGTATTTTGGCTGCTTTCAGTGAGAGTTATTCAATATTATGCGATGTTTAACGCTTGTTTTTGCTTTTTTTTCATTTTTTTTTTTTAATTTTTTTATTTTTTGGTAATGCGTGTGTGTAGTTTTGTGCTCTTTCAAGTTTTCGCATTTAACGCTTCATTTTCGCAACCTTAGATTATCATAGCTTTTTTTTGTATTTTCGCTTACTTTTTTGGTTCTGAAAATGCTCGGTTCAGAAGGAGTATGAATTAAGATTCGGCAGTTAATACAGAAATCTCGTTATATATATTTTTTTCGATTTACAATGCTATGTTCTATATAATTTAATGTATTTTATTTTATTTTGTGCACCAGCAGTTTGACGCTGGCAAAATTTAAATGTTTTTTTAGTAATAACTGCAGCGTGTGGGAGGCTGTAGAGGGAAAGAAACAGTTACTGTTTAAGCATTTGTTTACATGGTTTCAATAGTTTACAAGCATACGATGATTGTTGGTTAGCATATACGTAGTTATGTATGTAACTAAGCTGAATTGCGTGTTTCCGAACCTTGAGGAGTTTAGCTTTTTTATTTTATTTTTTTAAATCGACCTAATTAACGCTTTCGCGGCTTAATTTCAAACTAAAATTTAACTGCCGCGTCTTTGCTGCCCAATATAACTGAACAAGTGTTGGCAAACACACCCAGAAAGTCGCTTAATTTGATTAATTATTTAAGTAATTTGATTTTCGCTTGCGTTGTTTAAAAGAAATATGAGACTTACATATGTACATACATGTATGATATAGATATACTGGTATTTCGTAATACTTACACTAGTTGCAAGTAGTGTAGTAACAGTTATGGCAAATTTTAAGTTGTAGTTTAAGCGTATAATTTTTCAAAAAACAAAATACAATTTTACTTTCAAAATGTTTGCGCTACTGAAAATGCTAGTAAAATGCACGGAAATTTTGTTACAGCAACAAATTTAATTAATTACTTTTTCTTATATTTTAATTAAATTAATTTTTTCATAAATATTTAATTTAATTACTTTATCATACATATTTTATTTAAAATACTTTTTTTATATATTTCATTTTTTTTTAATATTATTACTTAATTTTTGTTAACTTTCTTTGTTATATTCATTTTTAATCGCAAATTTATCACAACAATGCATGAATTTATGTACATATAAGCGTAGGATGCTGACTGATTTGTAAGCAATTGGTAAGCAAATCAAAAGTGAATGCAAATGAAAAGTCGCTGCGTACAAGTGATGGCAATGGAGTTGGACGAGGGGGGCTAGAAACAAGGCGTACGCGCTCTGTTTTCCGCACCGCACATTTGAGTATACTCAAACGAAATTTGGCAGGCGCTGAGCCGCGTGTGTTTCTCAAATGGATTCTAAATTAGTAACTTTCAACGGGGAATATCAATGTAAGCTTTGGCAAATTTTAAAATATCACTTCCTTTGTGAAGAATTTTAAGTATTTGTCAAAGCTTTTGTTTGCATAAAATCAGAAAAAAATCAAATCATTCGCTCCATACTGTTACATAAAGCTAAAAAAATATATAGTAGGTTTTAATAGGCAGCTTTGGTAATTGTATATACGTATATATGTATATATAGGTATATATAGTATATAGTAGTACAATACATACACTCTTTCTTAACGTACGTTGCTAAAGCATTAATACAGTACAACATAACAATACAAGTAATAGAGTTATACTCATACTGCATTTAAATAAATAAATAATTCTTATATATGTATATATGTATGTATACAGAAAATATACTTTTAAAACTTGCCTCTTTGCAGCTGTGTGCAAACCAGCAGCAGCACCAGCAGTCCCAGGCAGCTACCCAGCCAATTGCTATAACTTTTCCGATTCATAATTTACTCAATTGCAGCTGCTATAGATCCACCGTTGAAAGCGTTTTCACCAGCAGCAACCGCTTCGCCTTTAATTCGTTTAATTTGCTATTTTATAAAAACGCCCTTGTGATTAGAAGAAAGCACTTTTCGCATTCAAATGCGCAGCAAATCGCCGCAAATAACAGTAATTGCTTATAGCACCGTTTTTGCAAAAAATTTCTTTACCTTTTTCACTAATTTTTGTGTGATTTTACATGTTAAAAATTGAGATGAAAATTTCTGCTTTCACAAATGGGTGCGGATTCGCTGATTCTGCATCTGCTGGATAAAATCAATTTGAAGAATCCTTTCTTAAACGACAGCACACGACATTCCATTGGAATTTGGTCTCCAGCAGTTGCGAGTACTCACGCATGCGCTTCGGTGTTGCGCGCTCTCGTTCTACACTTTGTGTTGTCACATTTGTTTTCTGTTTTTATTTGCACTTTCATCACAACATTGCCATCAGCTGTTTGCTGAAAGTTGTTTACAAGCCATTTGAAGGTTCTGCAAATATACGTATGTATGAATGGTGTTCACGTGTTGCAAGTCGGTGCAATGGCCACATTATTGTGTTAGTGAGTAGGGTGGCATGTTGGCGAGTGAACAAAATAGGTAGAAATGGGTTTTCTTTATTTTATTTATAAACTCACATATTTTAGAATATACAGAGAAATAAAATAACAACACTTCCATTAAATATTTTTTTTATTGTAAAACAAAAATTGTATTGTAGCCCTAACAATTTTGTGAAAACTGTTCATTTTATCATGCTTTTCAAAAATCAAAACATTTTTCGATGTTGGCTTGTGAATGGAGCTGCTTCTGAGCCAGACCTTAAGCGATCGTACGATGCTTCTATATGGTAAATATAGCGAGTGGGATAGAACTTCATATTTAAGCGTTTCCAGATGGGTTTTAACGGGTTTGGAAACATGAGATCAAGCGTTGTCATACAGCAGAATCACTTCTTCGTCGCTCTTCTGTGATAGAGGTCATAAGGAACCCAAGTTCCTGGTTTCTGAATCATTTCTAATGAATGTAGTCGCTTTGAAATGGCATGACGGGTGACTGGCGATGCTGAAGCAACCTCTTTTGACACGGATCCTCATTCTTTTCAATTCACCGTCACCGAAAGTGTTTGGCCTTTCTTCACGCGGACGGTCGTTACTACCGAATCGGCGTCTTTGAAGCTACGAAACCAAGACAAATTGTCTGGGTTAAGTTTTTCATCTTTTGTATATATCAAAATCTATCACCACTAACAGCTGTAGCCATCTATTGCCTAACAACGGGAACTTATTTGCACACCTATTAGTAATTCCGTTGATCTCTATGAACAAATAAATGCCTCTAGCGTCAGATTCGAGGAATATAATGGATTCGAAATGCGTACTGTTGTTGTATTTTTATATCGTGAACAGCGTGTATTAAACTTGTCACAAAGTTTGAAAATCTAGTAGAAAACGTCGAACACCCTAAAGAATATTTATGCAAATCGTCAACGAGGCAAGCTGAGTCCATTTAGCTATGTCCATATGTTCGATCGTTTGATATATACGCGAACTAGTCTCTCAGTTTTTGAAAAACCGATCTTAAATTTTGTGTTTTCCTCCAGAAGATGCTCATTTGTCGAAACCGCCGAGTTCTCAAACGATTCAAATGATATATCTAATCGGTCCTTTTGATATCCTTTTGTCTTCATGTGTACTACACTATTAGATGAAGACTTGGACTCCTCAGATTCAGATACAGATTCCTCACTGCAAGACTAAAACCACTGACGACTTCAATGCTTTCATCCAAGTGTTTGTATGTAATCACACATGTAAATGTGACACACATAAATATGAAAACCAAAGCAAAAGGCCGCAACGGCTTATCACACTATTTATGAGATTTTCCAAATGCAAATAATTATTAATTATGTTAATTCGAAGTTGTTAAGTGAAACGCGAAACCTCACACAACAAAGCCAAGCTACCAATTTATGAGACTGAACGAATTTTATGGGCTTCTTCGGTTCGCGTCGAAGCTAAATTGAATTTTCTTGCTTTTGTCATATAAGCGAAAGTTTTTTTTTCATTTCTAATTAGATTACACTTATTTTTTAACTAGGCTGTAGAGAGCGACACACACAGGCACATAACTAGAAATGTACACATATTTTTCCTAGCCACCGAAATGGATTAGGCTACCGCGACCAAATGTAATGCAAATCAACTGGTCCACTAATAAAACAAACGAAACGAATTCATAATTAATCCAAAGCGAGAAAAGGTTTAAGAGCCTACCGCTCATATTTTCATTTTCTTAGTGGAATTCAATTGAACAAATTAGTTCAGGCGATGCCTAGTTCCACCGCCGAAGAAGAGTAGCACAGCAAATTAGTCAGACAATTAACATTTTAACTAATTTCCTAAAGCACACGCATATACATACTTACATATAAAACGGCGCATATACACCTGTGACTACTACTTACACATACACACGCGTGACAGCTTTGCTGCAGCGCTGTGAACCGCAGACCTGACGCTTAGCAGCAGCAGTCGCTGTCCTTTGATCTGTGCTCCATTTAATTGCTCACTTAAGGTAACGGATTTTTCACTTAGAGAAATAACAGCTATCGGCGCGCCAGCCAACCAAACGGTAAACTAATGGTACAACTTAGTACCGAATTAATTTAATGCTAAAAAGGCTGCTTGCGCAATCACAGCAAAGGCTGCCGCATTCGCTGCTAACTCGGACCATAAATTAATAGACCATTCTTCACCTGCCCAATACCTAAAACTGGAACACATATCTCTTAGCTACACAGCGGCTTTACTTCGCTTTGTATATGCACGAGCATGCGGCGGTGTAGAGAAATTGTCACCATTAGCCGGCCATAAGTTGACAAATTTCGGAAACCATTTCCAATGTTTATCTAATCAGCGGTGGAAATGCTTAAAGTAGTCTTGTTAGTGCAGTCAATTTGTCAACAAATGTTGCACATGTCAAACGTAAATTTATGTTAATTCAATTGTGCTGCGCTGAGATAGACTTGGATTGGTGAGAGTACAGAGCTGAAGCGTACAGTACGTATACATACAAACCTGCGGTGCGCCAGTCGTACCTTGTTTTCATTGTTTTGCGCCATTTCGAGATACCAAGTCCTTCTCTGGAGATCTTCATCTTTCTCTGCTTCCACCCGCGGGTTCTAAAGAGATTCCACCTATCAGTACTGCTTCTAAATTCTTTAAAGTTGTGAGGAATTTTGAGTTTTGTTAGACCCTTTCTTAGGTTGTAGGGTTAGCTACTTCAACTTGTTCTCCAAAAGCTAAACTGTTCAGTATTGGAGCAGTTTTAAGGTCTTTTGCCATTCTACAAGGTTTGTCCAGAAAGTAATAAGACTGAGTAGATTAAAATAAAAAAAAATATTGAACCAATCGTTACAATTCTTTCAAGACTTTCAAAATAGGCTCCTTCTGCGTCTATGAAGCGCTGACAGCGCGATTTCCAAGCATTGAAGGCGTCACGGAAGGTATTCTCTGGGATAGCCTTGTGAGCCGAGTTGCATGCTGCTTAAATACCCTCCGTCGTCGTGTGCTACTCGAAAGATTGCCTCTTTGTCTCCGGATAATACTCAAAGATCCATGACTCGTCATCTGTGATTACGTTATTCAAAAATTGTGGGTCACTTTCAAACATGCTCAAATTTTCTTGGCACACTTCTACTCGCCGTAATTTCTGGTCGTCAGTGAGTACTTTTGGGACCATTTTCGCGCACACCTTGCGCATGTGGTTCATGAACCACAGATTTTGTTAAGTCGACGTCGAAAGTCTGAGTTTAATCCTTTGCGCACGCGAGTCACATTGTCGGTTTTTTTTTGAAGTCGTAGGTCTCCCAGCATGGTCTTCATCAGCGACCTCTTCCCGGCCCTCCAAAAAGGCCTGGTGTCACCGAAACACACCACTTCTAGCTAAAGCAACATCTGGGTAAGCTTGCTTGATCATATCTAACGTCTCTACTGCAGATTTACCGAGTTTCACACAGAATTCAATCGCGTACCTCTGCTCTAACGAACGCTGCATTTTCGGCTTGCAACACTCACAGAAACACGTCGCGAGAAAATGTTTGTGACCAGCCGATCGTTCGTTAACTCTCAACCGAATCTAGTCGGTGCGCGCACGCTCCGAAGTACATATAGTCGCGGCGGAAGAAAATCAGTCCTATTACTTTCCGGACAAACCCTGTATATTGATTGGTGAAAAATGATTTTGGGCCAATTAATGTGTGGACCCGCGTTGTCTGCTGTTACTTTTTATCCGTTTCGTCGACGAATATTTGCTAGACGGATCTGCCTCCAAGCCCCATAAACCACCACCATATCATGAATAATTCGAATCAGTATAATGTTCCAGGCTGCCTAATTATCAAAGCATGTGCTATTTTTGTATTAAGTTAAGCATTTCATTGCATAAACAGTTCTTTCTCCATATTAGAGTTCCCAAAACAGTCCTGCAACTTCTATTTGGGCTTCTAAAGAAGACCGCGTTAAGCTAGGCTTCAGTAGACATGCGAGTAAGTGCTTATTTCTATTAAAGACACATACCTCTGCCACATGCATGCACATGTGCCACATCACATATGAACAAGTAGGCAACATGTGGGTGCATGCCACGTTCGTAGCATGGCGTTGTGTACTTAGAATTGCACATGAAAAAGGAGTTGCAGTTAATTTCGTTGAATGCTTTGGGCATTTTGCGAACTCATTTCTAGCTCAATCAAATCAAATAATTTATTTTGTGGAAATTACCTGGCAGCGGGGTCAAGCGCACACACAGATGCATACTCACCGCCACAACTGGAAGCTTATGCATGCTGCCGCTTTGAGCGAGCTTAAGTATTCCGTGATAAATATCTATGAGTTAACCGCTGCTCAGTCGGTAGATATGTTGGCAGCGTAGGATACCTGGTACCGGTGTGTGTGTACAACTATTTGGCTGCATTACTAGAGGCCTTTTTATTTACATGGCTTCAAATTACTTCATTAAGTTTGCAAATGGCAAATTTCGTCTATGATATACGAGCTTTGAAAGCTCTTTGGCAGGCGTTAATATTTTATAATAACTAATTTGGAAGTTTTGTATGGAATTGAGTTTCATATAGAATTTAATACCGCTTACAATTGTGATAGCAATATTTCTTCCATTTTATTAGCCAGTGCGAGAAGCATGAGAACTTTTTTGCTTCAGTTTAGTAATATTGAACTCACATTCAAAACTGTTACCGGTACAAACGCATAAAAGAAATATTATTGTTCACAGCTTTTTATTGACTGACAAGCATTTCCTGCTTTATGGGCTGCTTTATGTTAAGAATATAATACTATAAAGTGCACTACTAGTGGCACCCTAAGTTAGAAGCCATGTATTATCTATCCATAATCGTATTGTCCACAGCCAATACACAGCAGGTTAACGAGTCAACGCGAGAAACGAAAATAAAGTTCTCACGCACTTCGAGCTGTCGCTGGATTAATGTCATATTTTTCCAAATTTGTTTGTAGTTTTTTTCGTAACTTTTTCATATTTTTTTTTAATTTTTTTGTAACTTTTTCATATTTTTTTTTACTTTTTTGTATTTTTTTTACTTTTTTTTGTTTTCTTTTTTTTTACTTTTTTCGTATTTTTTATTGCTTGTATATTATTACTTTTCTTAATATTTTCTAACACATCTTTTGTTGCTTTCACACAACTCCATAACGTTAACTCTTTGAACTTCCATTATTTCGTATCTTGTCTATGTTGTGGCAGCATTATGTACCTGCCACTTCCGATCTGCCGCTGCTCAGTGCCATTCAGCGCCATTGTTGCACCTTGTTTCGCCATTCTTTTCGAGCGATTACTGACATTTCTCAGATACTTACTTTGAATATGTCTGTAACGAGCTATGAATGCGCTTTGTTACAATTTTTCAACAAATTCCAGTACTCGGCTTTTCTTTTGCTTTCTTCTAAGCTTGGCTGAAAAGCCCATATTGAGACGCATAATCATATTTAGCTGGTATACCGAGCTCTTCAAATGCCTTGTGGCAAGGGAAAACAAAGCCTCGGTACAAATAAGCAAACAACAACAATATAAGTATGCATGTATGTGTGTCTGTACAAATCTACATTCAAATGCCAACTGACAAATTGTCCCACAGTACCGCGCTCACTGCTGACTGCTGACTCTTTTCATTCATTCATGCGTCCCAAGCGTCTGCTTGGTTACCTGCCAGCCAGCCAGCCATCCAGCCGGCCTGTTGGCCTATCTGATGCAAATGCACTTGTTTTATCTGATTTCGGTGGCAATGCTCCGCTCTCAGAAAGCAAGCAAACCCATGGCAATATAAATATTCGAATATTAATGTAAAGAGTTTCAAAACACTACGCAAATAAAAAAAACAAATGTTGTCATTCATGCCGCAACGCTAGCAACAAGACATTTTCGGTAATTGTGACATAATCACAGTCATAAAATCTTTCCAATTCACTTTTGATGAATTGGTAGCAGCTATGGCCATAAGCATTTACATTTATATTTACTCACGCGCTTATGAATATTGCTCAAGTCTCTGCCATCAAATGTGTGTATGTATGCAGTCACACTCGAGCAGTATTTTGTGACTTTTCAAAAAAAAATTCCAATTTATTATTATCAATTCCTTAAAATCAGTAAATGCTTGATATTTGCCTGAAGTGATAATATTCCCAACTGGGCTTTGTTTTCGAGTTTTTCGTACTTTTGTATGTATTTAGGTCCATTGTACTTGTAATTTCATCTCAAATATGACTTTTTGTTTACAAGGTTGGTAAAGAAACACAAAAAAAAAACGGTTACGTTAAAGTATATATATATATAATGAATATAGGCTCATAAATAATTATCTTCATATACAAAAATATATATAATTATATAAAGCAATGTAAATTCTCTATATATATTTATTTGATACCGACGGTAATGTGAAATTTCTAAAAATAGAGAAATATATAATCATTTTTAAATAAAATGTGTTCATAAAAAAAAAATGATTCATTAATGCTTTTATATAACGTTTCATGAGTTAAGTATCTTTAAAAGTATTTTTCGACCAATTTCGAATGCGGGACCTCACATCACCTTCATCCAAACTTCACTGTGGAATATGTGTATGCAATTGTCTGGGCGATGAAAATAGATCATAATAAACTCATTTCACTGATATCGAAACAGCTGTAAAACTATCCAACATCTTAGATTACTCTTGGACATCGATACTATAATTTTAAAATATTCTATTGGTGTGCTTATGAGGTACGAAAGTTGTTCCATTCTGCTCTTGAAGACTTACAGATGACAGCTAATATCATTTCAAACGGAAAGCTCGATAAATTCTAGCAAACAAATATTTCATAAAAAAATCTATAAGAAATAAGAGACTTAACCTTAAAGTCATCATAAATGTACCGTTTGGTATTAGTTAGATAAGAAACATAAGCCGCAACGCCAAAATTCAACATACAAATGTAAAACCAAATCTCATCGAGTTGAATCTTAGTCTCCACTGTTCGTCGATAATGCCACGTAGTTATCTGAAGCAGGACTCTTTTGTGAGGCCATATTTCATTCAAACTTCAAATTTCTTCACATTTTCAAAATAAGCAATAACAAGGAAATATTGTAATACATCTCTAAGATGTTATAACCATATTTATAATACTATAACAGACCAATTGAAAAAGTTTCGGACTGACACATGTGTATAGTAGATGATGTGTTAGTTTACAAAAAATAAATCGAAAAGATTTTCGTATGTTAATACTGTTGAAGGCAAAGAACGCTCTAAAGAGGCGATTAACGATGGAAATAAATACCAAAAAAAGTCCACGAAATAATTTTGGATGACCGTAAAGAGAAGTTGTTCGAGATAACAGGCACTCCAAAGGTATTGATTGAACGTGTACATCATATCATTCACGAATATTTAGGCATAAGAAGGTTCTGTGTGAGCTCAGTTTTGACCAAAAGCATCGACGAGTTGAAGATTAGGAGCAGTATTTAGAAATATTCAAGCGTTTATTACGTAGCGTTTTATTACAATTGAAATATGGCTCCAGCATTTCACTCTGATCTCTCAATCGGATGATAGTCTTTACAATGAACGCGCTCCAAAGCTTGGAAGTAATTTTTATTGACTATCTTGAAAAAGTAAGGACCGTAGACAGTGACTATTACCGTATGTAGCGTTACTGGATCATTTGAAGCACGGCATCGCCGAAAACCAGCCACATTTGAAGAAGATGACAGTGTGGTTACCCCAAGACAATGCATCGTGGCGCAAGTCAGTAAAAGCGTTAGCAGGAATCCATGAATGGGGATTCGAATTGCTTCCGCATACACCGTATTTTCCAGTTACTGTTCTCAAATCTTAAAACAACGTTTGCTGGTAAGAAATTTTCGTCGAATGAAGAGGTGATCGCCATAACTGAAATATATTTTGAAGCAAAAAATACTACAAAAATGGTATCGAAAAGTTTGATGATCGCTATAGTCAGTGTATCAGCATTGAAAAGAACTATGTTGAATAAAAGATGAATTTCGTCATAAACATGTGATTTATTTTGGTAATCTGAGGAACTAACCTTTTAAATTTGCAACGATGCTTGTAAAACCGAAAAGAAACGTCGACGACTCTACAAAATATATTAATTTTTAATTAGCAAGAAGAGCTGAGTTAATTTAGCAATGTCCACCTGTCTTTCCGTCTGTTCATGGGCGAACTGTAAAAGTGTCTCAGTTTTTGAGATATCGATCTGATATTTTGCACATATCCTTGTCTCTTCAAAATGAAGCCGCTCATTTGTTGGAACCGCCGAAATTGGACCATTGGTCAACTGAACGGTTAAAATTCAAAACCTTGTTTGCAAAGCTTTTTTATCTTCACAAAATTTGGAATTTATTTTCCAAGGCAGAACTACAATACATACTAGCAACAGATTAAGAAGACTCCAAAGTCACTTTAAAACTAGTCAAGGTCAAACTTTCTTCGTTTTCAATTTAAGGATTGCGTGTTCTCCTAATAATACTTAATAAAGCTCTGAGTTCTCAATATATGGTATATGATGAATGTGAAGAAATATATTACAAATTATTTGTTTTATCTTGAATATTTAATACGATGAAAATTATATTTACGAATAAGGGTGAAAACGTTTTTAGCGGTATAAGAATCCAAGAGATTGTACTTGAGGTTCATTTTTGAATATGTTCATACAAATAAATTTCATTGGAAAAAATAACAAATAATAAAATAAGGCAGCCTTTCTGTCCAGTTAATAAGGATGCCCGCTTAATAGAGAGCCCATTTAATAGAGCTGTCACTGTATTTTTCACTTATGGATTGTTTTTATTATCCCATCTTCTAAGTTGGTTCGAACTGAACACAGTGTGCTAAAGTTTGCTGAAATCGGTTCAGGAGTTTAGGAGTTCATCGCGGACAAACAACGTGACACGTAATTTTTATAAATAAAAATATACCGACAAACATTTGAAAACAATTTTGTTCGTACTAGAAGACTTAGTAGAATTAGTATGCAAAATCCAAATTTGTTAATTTATCTAACGAGAATCGGTATAAGGTATACCTGAACACAGATTACTGTCTGCTTCTTTGCTGCAGCTGCTTCTCTCTTCTGGGAAAAGCTAACATTTTTATGTTACACAATAATACCAAAATCGCAGCAAACTACATACAGCTTCCGGTGGCAAAGCAAAGCGACCATCAAATGGCATCAGTGGACCATTTGACTTGTGGAGAGAGATTACGGGCGCATTTGCATGTAATATGCAAAGTAACCATGATAACTGTAAAGATAAACCGCAACTGCATTTAAAAGTCGGTAAACTACGTACAAATCACCGCTGCAAGACAATGCATTTGACATCGCATGGTCACAGACACACCGAACTGATGTTCCACCGGATGACAATGTTAATGCGATTTATGAACTCACGCTGAAAGCAAGACAAACTGCACAAAACGCACAGGATAGCAAGTGGTGTGCGGGCGATACGCTTAAGTCATGTACGCTGTGACTATGTCCACCGTTGAACTCATCTTCTATTGCTGCGTGCCGCAGTCGGCGTTGCGGCACATAGGAGTGGCATCTTCAGAAATCATCGCACTCAATTACATGTCAAGCATGAACGTCTCACGAAATGGAAATGGAAAACGTGCGGCAACAACGCGCTCCATGCGCAGCCGCGAGTTGTGGGCTCGGTGCCGTTGGTGCAGAGTTCAAACATTGATGCTGGACCACAAGCGTAGACTTGAGCGGCACATATGTGTGGTGCGTATGGGTATGCGTGTGGCATACAACATAAAGCCATCACTAACAAAGCGCAACGAATTTGTTGCAAGGTCCAAGCCGAGTCGCCGCCACCTTCGACTTCTAGCGCAGCATTAGCACAGTGGTTTCCATCATCACCAACAGACAACCGGGCAGCAAACGACAACTATGATAAATGCAATAACAGCAAAAAATGTGCTCTTTTGAAGTTTCGTTTATTTTCGACGCAGCGTCGCCTGTCAACGCAATCGTTTTGTGTTGTTAAATGATCTTTGTTGTCCACACTGACCGGCTCACCGGCGTTGTGAGCTGGTGAATTGTTGAGCGCTGCTCTTGCAACATGCAATCATTTATATTTGTGTTGGTCGACAGTGTCGTGGACACTTTGGATGTTGCATAGACAAAAGTGAAGTTTTTGAAAATTGAAAAATGATGCCCTAAGCGAGGAAGTTAAATGCTCTGCAGAAAGTCTAAGTCTAGTGGCATCAAACTGCACAAACAATATGTTCACCAAATAAGAAGGTAGAAAACGTAAACAAAGAATATAGGTAAAATCTTAGTTGGAATAATCAGAAAAAAGTTAGTACGTTGAAATCTAAAATTAAGATATGTGTGGCCGCAGTTAGGATTGACTTCATCAAATCTCTACTAGGCGTTGTTCCAGCTGTCTTCCTTTTATGTCTTTACTCATTGTAAGAAGACAATTGTAGTGTCCATTTTGGTGCACAATTCTGTTATAAAAATCTCTCGTCTCTCTCGCCATTTATCGTTAGTTTTCTGGTATACTTTCATAACAATTGTTTCAATTTAGATCCTTAAGAATGATATTAATAATTCGTCCATTGTGTAAATTTTTCAATATTTTTTTTATAACCTGAACATGATATACTTGTAAGTATTAAGTCTGCCACGATGTTTATAACACCCAAAAGGAAACATAAGAGACCATTTAAAGTATATAAGTAGATAATTGATCATCTGAGTCGTTTTTACATAGGAATATGTAGTACATACGAACTAGTCCTTTAGTTTTAGAGAAATCGATCTTAAAATTTGCACCCGTCCTTTTATAACCAAGAAGCTGCACATATGTTGGAGCGGCTAATAACGAACCACTGTAGCATACAGCAGCCATACAAATAAACAACAATCGGAATCAAGTGCTTGTATGGAAAACTTTTAATTTGACGAAATATCTTTACGAATTTTGGCATGGATTATCATCTAAGGCAGTAATGTAATCTCGGAAAAATTGTTCAGATCGAGTCACTATAGCTTACATACAAGCTGATCGGTCGAAATCAAGTTCATGAATAATATTTTGTATTTGTGAAGGGTGTTGTAGCTTCGAAGCTACCGAAGTTACCATGTTTTTTTTTTTGTTGTTTTTTTCAGTATTTTAAACGAAGTCTGCCATGTTCGAGAGGCAGGGTTCGAGCTTACACCACAGATTTCACAATATTTTAGAAATAGCGCTTTTCGGAGTCAAATGTAGTTTATTTGAAATATTGAAATTTGAGACAATATCTCGCTCTGTGCGAGTTTTGCCTCACAGATCTCTAAATCCAATCAAACTGCACGCAAGTTAGTTAGGACAACAGTTGGTAATGTCTTATGACAGTTTTGGAAAAAAATATTTATTTACAAGAAAACGTAAAGATTTCACTTAACTGAAGAACAAGCTTTGGGAATATTAAATAAAGAAACTTTCCCACGTAAGTGTGTCTAATAAACTGTGAAATTGATGTGTAAGGCCAATCCAAATCCATCAGACAAAAGATTCCATACCATCCTTAAAACACAACCAGAGTCAAATCTTCTTTTTTACCGGTATTATCATTCACTATTTTAATCGGAAGGCACCGGAAGGAAAACGGCTTGGATCTACATTTTTAAAATTTATATTGAAGATTTTTTAGAAAAGAAGATTAACTTGGTCCACAAATCAATGTGACATTTAGTACATCCAAGAAGTATATGCGATGGATCTAAGCTAGAAAATAGACGGAAGATTATTTCGGTATCTGATTTTGGTGAAACAATATCACCTCCCACTCGACTATATAGTTTGGTCCCATCAATATAGATGCTTATTCCTCGGTCCCTGGATCGCTTTCGTCTATTAAACCGCTGCAGTATTCGGAGATCACAAATGCGAATATAACTATATTTATATATGCAAATACCGTCTCATAAAGTTTCGTCAAAGATAGTGAAAGCATGCCTTGATCTCTTAGTGGATCTAATATCATATTCCACGTTAAACCTGCAATGGGTTCCAGAACATGGGGATATTCCTGGAAACTGTGAAGCAGATGAACCAGTCAGAGCAGGCACAAGCCTACAATTAGAATCCGGATATTTAATCGGCAAATATGTTATAACGATAGCTAAGTGTCGGTGGAATCAATCCCTAGCTTGCTCAACTAGTGGCAGGAATGGAATATGGACGGCGAATGCCGACTATTAAAATTCGAATTGATTGACTTACGAAATCTACGAAATCTAGTAGGATTGCTAACATGTCACTGTCTAATTGGCCAAAAGCCAGCGTATTGCGTAAATTGTCAGGAGATATAAAAGAGGAGACTACAAAACATCTCTTATGCGAATGCAAAGCTTTGTATAGGCAAAGAATTGCAACTTTCGGACGAGAGTTTCTTGACAATATTTCGAATGTTGCATAGATAAGATTTATTGTATTCATGAGTTTGATCATAAACACGTTGGTTCAGAAAGGACATCATAGAGTGAGTTTTCCAAGGAGTCCCCTAAAGACCTAGTTGCGTCTTCAGACATTCACTTTACCTGCCTACCACGCTACTAAAGTTGTAAGATTTGATTCTTTCGAAGTAAAAAGTTGCCTATTATGAGACAGCGTCGCACACATTTGGGAAATTTCCCTGTGAGTGTATAAACATCGCATTTATCTCATGCACACTCTATTTTATTCTTTTCTATAGCGGTTGTTTTAACTGCATCCGTCTTTAGAAAGTGGCTACATAGAATTTAAATGTAACTGTTAATGGCGTTAGCGAATGGATGTTTTTAAAATAGTTTGATTTGGCCAGCAGATTTTTAACCAACCACGTGTCTCAAATTTAGAGGTGTCGAAACGACACTACTTCAAAATATATGCTAATAAATTTTTAGTAGCGGAAACGAAGCCGAAGGTTTTTGAATCCGAAGCCCAGCCACAATGCTTTAATCCCCTTTTGAAAACCAACACTTCTATTCATATTTTTATTTTGCAGCTCTTGTGACGAGTATTTCATACAAACCTGTTGCATTTATGCAGACGGACCGCAAGCCACAAATTGCCGCTTGTTTGCACTACTTCGAAACATGTTGTTAGCATTTTTACTTTCAAAGCGAAAATAATTGCTACAGCGTTAATTTGCGAAGCGCAGCAAATCGAGTGCAACACACTGCCTGCCGCTCGGACAGGATTGTTGGAAAGCGAACAAAGGATTCAAATTGATGACGACTGAATCACATCATGACTCGGCCACTTTTGCGCAGCACACACCACATGTAAACACCAACAGACGCACACACTTGTGCGCACGAGTAGCTGTGGCGACGTGCTGAAGGCTTGCAACATGAAGTGGAGGCAAAAAGTCGCGCCGAAAAGCGACGTTTCTGAAGAAGTGCAGCAAAATGTTGTTTGCTGTTTTGTTGAAGGAGCTCGTTATCAAGTCAAAATAATCAGCCCAGCAATTGTCATTGTTAAGTGAGCAGCAGCCACCAGTGCCACAAGTACAGGCAACAAATACAAATAATGGCATAAATGTGCAACATCATGCAGTGGCAACAAGCAAACAATCATCATCAAGCAAAGCGACGAACAGATCAGCCACTCGGCACATGTAGTAAAAACAAAAATATCAACAACAACAACAACAACAGCAACGAAAACACTACGGGAGATTATGAGCGGCAGGAAAACATCGCGCGCCAAGAATGAATGAAAAGCACAAACAAGCAAGTGCTGCCACACACACCACACACACGAAGTATTAAATGTACATTCATGTGCGGGTGTGTGTGTGCGCAGTGCGAAGTGGTGTGGTGTAGAAGTACTTGCGTTGTGGTCAAATGTGACAACAATGCAACATGATTCGCGAATTATAAGCGAAAATAATTTCGTAAATTTTTTAGAGCAATTTAATCACTCGCAATCACGGCGCGCGCATCAACAACGAATGAAAAGCAACAGCAACAAAAACACGCAGCAGCACAATAATACACGTACTCGCAACAAAGGCAACAAACAGTAGACGACAGCAGTCGTTGACGCAGTCAACATACAGTCATCATATAAAATCTATCGGGCACGCAGCCGGCCTGCAGCGCCTTTTCATTTTTACGCCTCTGCCCCCCGCCCTTTGATTGTGGCGTTGTTGTTGTTCTTGTTGCTGACGATGACGATGTTACGGTGTTGCGCTGCTGTCCAACAGCACAGCCCAGCCAACGAGCCTTCTGTCATTTGCGGCAATGCAGTAGCACTGCTCACCGTGTGGCGTAGTGAGTGGCAAAGTGGCAGTTGCACGCGGCAATACCACGACCGGCGCGCGCATGCGCAAAGACACTGCGCAGTGGCATACAGCACCGTGCGCCAACGTCACTGCGGATCGCGCAAACGTGCAGGCGCTTTTAATTAAACAATACGTGCGCGCAAAAGTGTGAAAATGCGCACATTTCTCCAAAGCATTTAACATTTAACTGGCAACAACAACAATAACAACAAACAGCCGAAGCAACAGCCATGTCGCAACTGTGCCACTGTGTGATTTGCTTTGGTCACTGTGCGTTAGCCACGTAGCGCTGCTGTGGTTGTTGCTGCTGCCGCCACTAATGTGCAACTACTGTTCAACTCGTTGCAAGGATCCTCTATGTCAGCCGCACTTAGATGCAGTGAGTTATGAGTTGTGCAATCACGACTTCTTGTTTTGGCTTCTGTTGTGGTTGAAGCACTGACTTTGTTGTATTTTCCACTGTTCTTGTTATAAGATCACTTTTGATAGCATATAAAGGTTTCACTATTCAAAAAAATGCATAATTAAAATGAATCATATATTTGTTCACATGAAATTATTTTACGATTTGAAATACGATGTTTGCAGTATTCTTCGTACTTTGCTTCAAAATAGGCCTCCATTTCGGCGATCACAGGAAAAAGTCGCTGTGGGCCAGATCTGGAGAATACGCTGGATGCACCCTTTCTGGTGCTGTATTGATAGACTATCTATCGGTGTATGCCTAAAGGGAAATATAAATCAACGACCTTCTCACATAAAGAAATCCCTCTTCAGCTATTCTATTTTAACGAATAGTAATAGGTTTTGAGTTACAGCTTTCCGTTTAGTTAAATTAGTTCTGCTATTTTATCTTTAAACGAGTTTCTCTCGAAACTAATATTTTGGGCATTAGTTTGCGTGTCTAATTGGGGCATATGATTTGACAATTATCAAATCATGCCTGCCTGTTAAGGTAGAAATAATGAAATACTAGTTTTCAGATATGAGTTCGAAAATCAAAAATCCGATGTAACTCGAGATATACTTAATTTTTTTCTTCAAAAATTCAAAGATTGCACATACAAGGCAAATTCCAAAGTAAACAGGACTTTTTGAATCTAGCGCCCCCTGGTGGGGCCATCTGTATGTCGACTGGTGCTTTAGAATCTGCTATCTTTATCGATTGTCCAGTGATCTCATGACATTTCATTGATTGGAAGTGAAGTTATTGCGTTTTAAGTGTCAGTATATTTGTGTTATCGGTCCGAAAATGAGCTTCAAACAAAGAGCGAACATTAAATTGTGTTTTAAACTTGGTAAAACTTTTACCGAAACGTTTCAATTGATGAAACAAGTTTATCGCGATGATTGCTTATCCCATCGCAGAGTGCACGAGTGGTTTCAACTTTGTCAAATGGTCGTGAAGACATAAATAAAGATCAACATGTGGGTCAATCAAAATCCGTGATCAGCGGAAGTTCCATCGAAACTGTGTCTGAATTCACTTGGGCTTACAAAAGGTGTGTGCACGGTTCGTTCCGCACAAATTAACTGACGACCAAAAATCACATTTTAACCATTAACCACTCCCCGTGTTCACCTGATATGGCACCGTGCTACTTTTTCCTTTTCGGAAAAATGCATTTGTCCATCGAGGAAAGCGTTATGCAGACGTAGAAGCCATTCAAAAGGCTTGCACCGGCATACTAGCTATACCGGACAACGAGCTAAAACACTCGTTCCACATGCTTTTGGACGGTGCAAAAGCTGTATTGAAGCAGAAGGAGACTATTTTGAATAAAATAAATTGATTTTGCCGAAAAAACCATTTGCTCTGTTTTTTTGAAGTCCTGTTTACTTTTTAAAGCACCTCGCATATTCCCTCAAAATTGTAAAGCCATTAATATTTCATTGTGATTGCAACATAACAATTCACAGTTTTATTGTAAAGTTTGACGTTTTCGTTGTTGCATATAAAGGGTGAATTTTTAAGAGCTTGATAACTTTTTTTTAAAAAAAAACGCATAAAATTTGCAAAATCTCATCGGTTCTTTATTTGAAACGTTAGATTGGTTCATGACATTTACTTTTTGAAGATAATTTCATTTAAATGTTGACCGCGGCTGCGTCTTAGGTGGTCCATTCGGAAAGTCCAATTTTGGGCAACTTTTTCGAGCATTTCGGCCGGAATAGCCCGAATTTCTTCGGAAATGTTGTCTTCCAAAGCTGGAATAGTTGCTGGCTTATTTCTGTAGACTTTAGACTTGACGTAGCCCCACAAAAAATAGTCTAAAGGCGTTAAATCGCATGATCTTGGTGGCCAACTTACGGGTCCATTCCTTGAGATGAATTGTTGTCCGAAGTTTTCCCTCAAAATGGCCATAGAATCGCGAGCTGTGTGGCATGTAGCGCCATCTTGTTGAAACCACATGTCAACCAAGTTCAGTTCTTCCATTTTTGGCAAGAAAAAGTTTGTTAGCATCGAACGATAGCGATCGCCATTCACCGTAACGTTGCGTCCAACAGCATCTTTGAAAAAATACGGTCCAATGATTCCACCAGCGTACAAACCACACCAAACAGTGCATTTTTCGGGATGCATGGGCAGTTCTTGAACGGCTTCTGGTTGCTCTTCACCCCAAATGCGGCAATTTTGCTTATTTACGTAGCCATTCAACCAGAAATGAGCCTCATCGCTGAACAAAATTTGTCGATAAAAAAGCGCGAAACACATTTCGAACCGAACACTGATTTTGGTAATAAAATTCAATGATTTATGATTTGATTAGTAAGTCTATTCATGGTGAAATGTCAAAGCATACTGAGCATCTTTCTCTTTGACACCATCTCTGAAATCCCACGTGATCTGTCAAATACTAATGCATGAAAATCCTAACCTCAAAAAAATCACCCGTTACATACTCAGAACGTTTCTACATACGAGCGATATTTCTGTAGTTTACAGTAAGTTAAAATATTCTTCTAAGCCAAAAAAGGTATTAAATCACGAATATTTTTGCACCAATATTTTTTTTTTTTTTAATTTTCGACGTGGATTAACTTAGCAACAGTACATCGATTAACTTAATTAATTTACGCGATGAAGCTCCAACAAGGATCAGTGTTTATCGATGGTATAGTGGATTCAATCGAGGTCGTAGATCACATCAAGACGAATATCGTGAAGGTCGTTCAGAAACAGCTGTTGTTCCGGCAACTATTGATGCACGAGGCCATTCCAAGCAAAAGGTTACTCTTGACCAGAGTAATTTTTTTTATTCCAGAATGGAAAAAATAAATTAATAGGTCAATGTTTTTCGACATCTGGAGAAGCGGTTGATGCGTTCGGAACGCATGATTTGGAGATACCTCAATCTGAGTACCAAAAGTGCTTTAACAATTGGTCAAAACGCATGCAAAAGTATATATGTAGATCTTAATGGAGATTATTTTAAAAGAATTAAGCGACTTTTGATGATTAATATTTGTTTTTTTTTTTACTTTTTTTTCCGTGAAATGAGAGATCTTTTGAGTTGGCTAAATTCTGTTTCTCTTTGTGAGTCCCTTATGGAAGCTTACAGGTTTCTAAAAGAGTGTATAGTATACCACTAAGTATCCAATAAGAATACCGAAATTATATATCATGCGACTGAAACTTGTTAAGTCACAGAAAAATTTAGACAAATGTGATCATATTGAACTAGATTACAACTACTATTATCGGATATCAAGATTTGAAGAAGAAGAGGAATATTCAAAAAATAACAAAAATTTTCATATTTAAAACTTCGCAGGTTTGGAGAGTCTATTTGTCAAAATTCTGTTTTAATTACTTACTTTGTCTGTAGCAGCCGTTTTGGGTAGTCGTTCTTGATGACAAATTTTCGTTTACTATAACTTCATTGCTTGTTCCTGAATTCTTGGTTGAATACAATTTATAACGAGCATCCATATTCCACAGATATGACTCCGCGTGACTTTTTTATATTTTCAAAATTTAAGAGCACCTTTAGTTTGAGACTAAACTTGACGAAAATGTATTTTTTTTACAAAACACGTAGAACATGAAAGTTAAATGGAAGAGGAATTTCTCCAGGAAAACAGAATCATACCCTATTTAGAAGTTAGAGCACATATTGGTCCAAGGTTTCGCAGTTAATGCTGCCAATTGTAAATGGTGTAGTCTGTTCGATTCGCTACTCGCCAACATTTTGCGAAAACAGCGTTAAATGCTAAGAGAATGGCACTGAATTGTAATTACTTGCGTTTCTAATTGTAAAATCCATATGCTTTGAATGCGACTTTGGACTCTTTGGCTGACGATGAAGCGTACAAATAGGCTTTCTGCTGCATGCAGTTGACGCACCTAGAGCAAAGCGAAAGAAGAAAACAACTTCGCTGACACTGAAGCTATAGTACCCTACACTTCACAAATAAAAAATAATCCTTAGCGCAACTTGAATTTGTGGTATAACAATCCGATATCAGCGATGCCCGCAAATGAACAGCTTCTTCATCACGCTGATCCCTTGTTATATATACTTTATAGGATCTACGACTTTTTCTTGAGGGTTTTAAAAGCTTTTCAAGGTATACAAATTTATGATAAATATCTGGTTTGCTATTAATGTGTGCGTGTCAAATATTTTATAAACTGTTATTTTAAGACCAGCCACCATAATGAGGTCCAATCAGAATTGTAAATGAGTCGAATATTTAGATTAGGGAGCACTTTTCTGCCGTATTTACCTGTCTGAACACATGTACAATGTATAAATATGCCATATATATGTATATATATATACATACATATATCTACTATATATATATTATAGTAGATATATGTTTATGCATTTAAGCGCTGCTTCATTTACTTAACTGCACCGTAAAGAAGACATTAAAATGCAGCAATTGGCCATTGACGAAAAATACGACTGTCATTGACTAATTTTCGTACATGAAAATTTCGATGCAACAACAAAACAACAATTCGGCTATTATGCGTGTGTGCAACAAATTTTGTGTAGTAAACAATGCATGTTTAAGCAGCAACAAGGCAAAACAAAGCGGCAAAGGGCCATAAACGAAACAGGTTGCGCTCAACGACAGCTCCAGAAGCAGCAACAGCAGCAACAATATACAACTGTGCCACCACCTTTAATGCAGTGGCATTTCAAAGATTTTGTGAATTTTTAATTTTTTTTTTTGATTGTTCGGGGAGCGGATGATTTGCATAAGAATGCCATTTCCCCAGCATGAGTGCACATGAATAAACTACGTTTCGTAGCACAAATAGGTAGCGGCGATCAGAATTGGAATTGGTGCAGACGACGGCATACCTTTTAAGTCACCTAATCTGATGGCGGGTGAGCCACTGTGCGCGCGTACCTAAAACACACACACACATACATACATATGCACTTGTTACACTTGATTTGAGTTAAGTTGGTGTAGTGTGGAGAGGAATATAATTAGTTACTATTTGACTTGCTACAACACCACTAATCGAACTTGTGCTGACAAACTGGCCCAACTCTTGCTCATTAACACTGGAGTTAAAGTGGAGAAATGTCTTCAAAGAAGTCAATTTGATTTTGCTATGTTTGCGCTTAAACGCTAATGAACTGGACATGTCAACAAAGTAATTATTTCTAAATATGTTAATATGCGGCTTAGCTACACTTTGCGGTAGCCCAGCGAAATATATTATACCCCAAAAAAATATAAATATACTAAACCATCAAATTTATGTTTATGTTCAAATATGTTTTCATGTTAAGCAAATTAATGAACTGTGAACAACAGCAAATCAAGAGAAAGCCTGTGCTATAAACATACAAACATAAGGACACAATAATATATATAATACAAGCAGACTCTGGTACTTACAGAATGTAATGTAATGCGCTTGGGACACCCGCTGGCGTTTTTCACTTTAAAATCGACTGATTTTCTCTCCGCATCATTCAATTAACATTGCACCTTGATTATGTTAATTAAATTATATGCATTCTATTCACTTGACCAAAATTCGAATTACAAGCATATGAAACCAGAAACCAAAACAAAAATCATTATAATAGCTTTGAAGCTGAAAACAAACGATTTCATGGACCTGACCCTAACCAATCAATAAATCAACACATCATCAGTTTTCCCGTGCTATTTCGACATGCAGCCGAGCATTTGATTGAAGACACTGGCAAATGTATGGAAAAATACTTAGAAAAAGAGTAATAATAAATATGTAGAAATACCCTGTAGGAAAAGCGGACATAAATGATATGCCTGGAAATGCATGGAGGAAGAGATCAGTCAGTGTCAGTTCAACAGTAATGGTCACTAAGTCAACTAAGTTCTATTCTATAATATACAGAACAGTAATATATACAAAGATATACATATAATTTGATTCTCAGGTAGTTTAATAGTGTCAAATTAGGCCCTTCGTATATTTTCTACAGTACCGCGTGTGTGGGAAATGTAAAACTGTTTGACAGTCGATGTAAAAATATAAATAGTAGAAACAGGTTTTACGTTTAATTTTGTTTTTGATGCCAGTCTATTACTATTACACGGATCAACTTGAAAATTTAGAATAATATTCTAGTGATGTTGTAGAATTTATTAAGACTACTCCAAAAAATACGATTTTTTGAAACCCGTAAGCCCATGCATATTATTGGTGTTCCTACGAGATTTATGAATTATACATTCCTAAACTTTTGACAAAACAGACGCTAGAAAATCGTTTGCAACAATGCAGTATGAATGCGTCAGGCTCGCTCTGACTAGCAAGCGTTTCTCTACAGGGTATCTGTAATATTGGATATGTTATTACATATCTTAAAGTTAAAAACCTTTTCGTGCCACTCAAAACTAGTCATATAAAGTTGCCACACACTCTTGCTACACTCTCACATACAAGGAGACATATCTATATGTAATGGAGTTGCACACACCCGCATAATACCAACCACACGCGAGTCGGGAAAATAAGTTACATATTTACTTTGCTGCGGTTCACCTTCTTCAAATTGTATGCGATTATTCTCTCAACTGCACAGCAGTCGAATTGGCTCCCACAATTAATCATTCGTCAACAAGTTCTTTTGGGTTTGTCTTAATTTTATTGGTAACACAAATCGTTGTCCATACAGAGTCAGTTACGTTTGTGTAAGTGTGTGTGATCTGTCGGATGTGCAATGACTTAGAACTGTTTAATTGTTTCGCCTGAATTTATTAGTGCAGCCCTTTTCACAGTTCAAAGGTTGGGCAGCTCGAAAAATTTATTACGATTTTTATTCAATTTGTAGGGCAAATGATGTGAACTTGAAGCTTGAATCAAGCACAAATACCCTTTATGCTAAGATAATAGCCAAATGTGGTTCACATTGTTAATCATTGCTGCCTGGAGCTTTTCTGTGTGGTCCAAAAATGAAGAAAAGCCAATGAAGCGAGGGTGCAACCGAAGCGCAAATGCACACATTAACAAAAAAAATGCTACAATTTATTGTCAATAATAAAAGTTAGGGCGCTAGGGAACGCCTGATGCTTTGTGTGAGAAAATAGTTGATTAGGGAAAATCTCTAAGGGAATTCTAGTTAGTATTCTAATTTTTAGAATAGCATTAAAAAAAGATGCACATTCTAGTCGACTAGGCGATTTTTACAAACCTCTGACAGCCTGCCGTATCTTCTATGTTTTCTCTTCATTCGATAGGAATTTCAGACCTGGTACTTTAGCACCTTGTCGAGATAATATAAATGAGATATCTCGCTATGTTCATTTCTTCCATAAAAAAAAATATTCCCTGTGAAATGCTAATTACAAAAACTGCGCCTTGACTATATCTCGAGAAACCCAAAGTATATTTATTGCAAGCTTCCTCAAATCACAGATATCGGAACAGAACGTAGACTAATCTGGAAATCAGACATCATTAGTCTGAACGTCGAGCTGAAAAAGCATCCTTATAGAATCTTTCGACACTAATTTTGGAACGTTGGCTTATTTTTCTTCAAAGCTCTTGTTGATATGTGATATAACGTGGATATAACGTTATAGAAGGTTGATACTCGATTGCCAATGGCCAAATTTTGAAAACAGACTTGAAGAACCACACTCAGCCAATCTTTCGTCAGCCAAGTTTATTTGAATAGTTGGGCCACATACCATTTAAAGTTGACCCATTTGTTTCTAAAAAAAAAGAACAAAAGAAAACCATGTTTTTTGTTCATTTCAAAAATAATTTATTTTGGTCCAAGGGGATTTGTTTCAGCTAATATTTAAAAATTAGATCGCGTAAATGGGCACCTTTAGCTTTGACAGCTAAATGCACTCTTTTTTCGACATTTTCCATGACTTTGGCCAATGTTTCGGATGATATGGCGGCTGTTTCACGTCGAATGTTGGCTTTCAGTTGAGCTAAGGTCTTTGGCTTATTAGCGTATACCTTGGATTTCAAATAACCCCACAAATAAAAGTCTGGTGGCGTCAAATCTGGTGATCTCGGTGGCCAGTCAACATCACCATTTTTCGATATCAATCGCCCGGGGAAAAATGGTCGCAATAAATTGATTGTTGGTCGAGCTGTATGGCATGTAGCCCCGTCCTGTTGAAACCAGAAGTTATCCATCTTCAAATCTTTATGAATTATGCGTCGGAGAGTGGTGCGAGAGATGTCTAATTCCTGAGAGCGGCGATAACTCGATGTCGATGGAGTCTCCTCAATACTGGCTCGTACAGCTTCGATATTTTCATCAGAACGTCTTGTGCGTTGTCTGGATGCATGACTGGCATTACTGAGATTACCGGTGTTCACAAATTTTGCGTATAAAGACTTAATTGTGTTCTTAACTGGAGCACTTTTCACTTTATTTTTTTTGCGAAACGCACGTTGAGTTAACACAATTGAAAAGTTATTTTGAATATAAAGCTGAACAATTTCAGCGCGTTCTTTTGGAGTGTACTGTTCCATGGTATAAATTGTCTTCGAATGACGCTTCTAACGCGGTATGACATTAGCCGATTTGTCAGCGCTGTTAAAAGTTACAGCGTTGCCAGATGGGTCAACTTTAAATATTTAATTATGTGACCCTCTCTAGACGCTGTTGTATGCCAACTCAGGTCTGCAAGATGACTTCAAACGTGAAATTGAACCGCAAATCATAACCTCGGTTACCTGGATGAACTACTTATTTTGGAGGCCATTTTACAATAAAGGACATATTGTTACCTGACAAGTTTAGTAAGGCTTTACTGCAATATGTTCTTATGCCGTTTATGGATTTTTTTTTATCTGTAGTATGATTTCTAAAACTATTAATTCCTTTCAGCTTCTATTAAACTTTGTATGCCATTTCTTAACATTATCGTCTGATTTAGTTTTTTCACCTAAAATTATAACTTAACATAAAACAGTTCAAGCATACAATTTTTTAAGCCGAAAATCCGATTGTCACTCTTGTTCATACCCTTGTTTTACAAGCTTGTAGTGTAGTCAATCCATCAAGTACTTATGACACATTCGCTGTCAGCATAATCAGCGCTTTGGTGTCAAAACCATACCAAAGCACACGCTTTTCGAAATCATCATGCTTCATTGCATATTGTATTTCGTATATACCCGACATTTGGGTACAATTATACAAGTAAGAGTTTGTCTGTCTTTACTGTTTCTTAAGACACATATACGTAGGTTACCTTTTATACTTTGGGATTCGAGACAATAAATAAATTTTAATCATCGGAAATCGCTTCATTGGTTTTTCAAAATATTCTCCATTAAGATCTATGCACTTTTGCATGCATTTGAACCAATTGCCGAAACACTTTCGACAGTCTGGTTGAGCTATCTCCACAGCATGCATATTGAACACCTCAACCGCCCCTTCAGGTGTCGATAAACGTTAACTTCTCAGTTTATTTTTTTTTCGTGCGAGAATAAAAAAGTCATTCGGTGCCAAGTCAGAACTATACGAAGAATCACTTATCAAATCAATGCTTTGAGTGATCAAAAATGCAGTTGTTTCAGTTGATGTGCGAATATTGATCTGTTTTCAGTTTTCCTGATTTCTTGAAAGACAACTGACAAAAAGTGGTTGTTTACCACTCAGAATTTACTGTTCTGCGTTGTTCTAGTGGTATGGTTGCGATATGTCCAGTTTTCCCAAAAACCAGGCAACCGGAAGTGCTTCGTGCGCGAACAACTTTCGTTGGATTCGACACATCTTGAAACACCCATACAGTCGACTGCTGTTTACTTTCGAGCTCTTACGCGTAAGTCTAAGCTTTATCACCTGACATAGTGACGTCGAAGCCTTGTTTCGAAGCTATCATATTTTTTAAACATTTCTCTCGATCAATCGACACGAGCTATTTTTGAGCGATCGACAAATTGCTGGGATTCAACGTGAGTTAGTTTACCGTCAAATATCTATGCAATATTGAATGTTTGCTGGCTCTACTAATGACAATAGTCCCGATTTCTAATAGGTCTTATGACGATCTGGCAATATTAGTTTGTGCTCAGCATCAACAGTTTTCTGAATGTCAACTTATTTTGGCCGACCTACCCGAAATTCGACTTGGAGTGATCTACGACCTCGACTGCATTTACAACACCATCGAGAAATATTGGTCTTTCTTGGAACTTCCAAATCTTGAAATATAATTGGCAACCTACGTATAGGAAGACTGGCTGGAATAGAAGTTTATAAACCTCATATGACAGATGCTGAATTTAGTGGTAGCAGATCTGTGGTTTCATTGTAAGTGGTATTAAGATTAATTCTTCTTATGGTTGGATAAACTGATTTAAAAATAGAGAGTCAATGGTTTGAAGTCTTTTCAGATACAGTTTGGTTTATTATTCCTAAATACACAAGTTAGTTTTCTTCTGTGTTAAAACTCCCTTTTTTTTATAAAATATGGGCCAAGATCAGAATTCACTCTCAAATTTACAAAACACTATTGCCTGCTTGATCCACCGCATGCACCATATATTACAATTTCATATATACTTACATACATATATATTATATGTATTTATGCTTTCGTTTTTTATTCGTATGCAATAAATAATAAGAAAATATTGAATTGCCATACAAGTGAACTGAAGCGTAAAGCGACTGGCCGCTTCTGGAATTGAAATCGAAAGGAGGTGAGACAAAAAATTGTTATTACAACGTTGTAAAAAATCAATTTTTTCATAGCCAAGCGCTCAATGCGGTAGCCGTTGTTATCGGCACTTGAAATCGCAGCATTTTAGTGCGAAGTACGCACTCGAAAAACACGACTTTAGCGATCGTATCGCAATATAATCAAGCACACAAACACATAACTCTACCCGAATACACCAAGCAAGCAAGCAACGTTCACAGACCGACCGACGCATGCAACAGCAGTGTTGTTGTAACGCGTTTCGCTGTGGTTGCACCTCGTTTGAAATCGTCGTGAAAATCTGGTAGCTCAACTGTCATCGTTTGATGTACGGACCCTTTATCATTTTATCACATCTCAGCTCCGTTTGAGCTCGCACTTGCGTCAACGTGTGCACACAATCAAATATATACATACAGATATGGTGTTGTTGTTGTTCATATGTGGGGACAGGGTGTTTGGAGCAGCTGGAGTATCGTATGTGCAATTAAGTGCCGCTTAAAGTCAGGCGAATGCCATTGCGGAACATCGATCGCACCTTGTGTATCTAAGCCATTAAGTGTGCACAGCGATGGCCAAGATCACCGAGATCACCGTCGCAGCAGCAACTTGCGCTACAGCGCCACGCTTATTCACATACTAAAATACACGTAATAGCAGTAAGAGTTGCTGTGGATGATGACTACTAGACTTTACATACATATATACGAGCACAATAACTGCGAGACCTGACCGAACCAATGCGGAATCGTGCGTACCAAAGATCTCCGCTCAACTTTCGTGTTTAGGGTTTGTTATTTTTGCTTTCGGCTTAATTGTAGCGATCGCACTCTTTGGACTGACTGCCGGTTGTTAGGTGCTGGTGTTATCTTAAAAACTGTGTTGTCGTCTTAATTATTGCGTTAATGAGTTTTTCTGTTTGCCCGACTCCCCTCCGCGCCGTTGCAGTTGGACGAAGTGTTGCGCCGCGGTTACACAGACGGCTATCACTGCTATCTGCGCGGATCGCGCGTTCGATCGATCAGTGGCGCGCACACACCTACCAACCCAGCATCCACCTGTCTAAGTAAACGCATATTTGCCTTACAACATTCAGCCAACCAGCCATCCATCCATCCATCCAATTGTTGGCCGAGAAAGCAACAGATCACGTTCCAGTGATCGCAGCATATCGATCAGCGGCCGGCCGTCTGTGCGTCAAACGTTGTTTGTTTTTGCAGCTCACGTGCTGCACGGCTTGTCCGAAATGTACTCATCAGATTATCGCTTTTGATAAGTGTAAAATAGCGCGAACGCTTTCGAATGCTACGCAATGATCAAACGGATGCGATAAACATCTCACTTACTATTCCAGCGGAAAAGTATACAAAAATTATTTGCTTATCAGCGGCAAGATTTATTGTAATGATATACGCTTAATCGAATTTCTTGTTCTGTAATAAATGGCAAATGTTACGCGAAATATAAACGAATGTGTAAGTACTTAATTACGAAATGACAGAATATGAAAAAATACCGATACAAATGTGCGTCTGGCGCAGGTTTGAGGCCTTTGCGGTGAGTCAAAACGAAGTTATTTTTCCATATTTTTCTGTGGTCCAACAAGTTGATGGATATGAATTAAAAGGCAGGAAACCGCTCTCTTAAGGGATATGTGCTCAAATATACTGACCTCTTTAGCCAAAAGTCCCGAAGGATGAAGTTTTTGCACCGAGGTAAAGAAATTTCCTGATATAATGGGTTTTTAAATAAGAACGCTACAAAAGTAGACCGATAGGGACAGCAAAGGACGCCATGTTTTTCCCTGCGCTTTTGATATTTCTCTTCAGTAAGGTTTACAATTTCAGCATGGAAAGTTATGCGATCCAACAACGAGTCGAAATTATTAAAATTAACTACCGAAATTCGGAGTCAGTGGCCTCAACTTCAAGAGCGCTATGCCCAATTTATGGTCATCACAATCGTCCTGTCAGATCATCAATGGAGAGTTTAGTGAAACTATTTGAATTCCCAGGTACAGTAAAAAGTGTTCCCGTGCCAGTGAGACAAATAAGTGCGCTTGGTGTCGAGAATATTGCTGCCGCCAACGCATCAATTGAGCAAGACCCCAATCAGTCTCCCACACGTCGTTCTCAAGCTTTGGGCACCTCTCTGACGTCGTTGTGACGAATTTTGCGAAAAGATCTTGGTTTGCATTCTTATAATTGACATAAGAACTGCAGCCGCTTTACCATCAGAATCGTGATATATTCGTGACTAGGGCTTGAAAAAATCATCTTCAGCGAATAGGCTCATTTTTGGCTGAATGGCTTAGTCAATAAGCAAAATATGCATTATGGGTCAGGCAGCAATCCACAAGTACTCCATGAGTCACCATTGTAGTCCGAAAAAAACTATGGTTTGGTGCGGTCTATGAGTCGGCGGCGTCATTTCCATGATGATCAAGACCGGCATGTGAATTTGAATCGCTACCGTTCAATGATAACCAAATATTTTGGCCAGAATTGGACTTGAACACGATGTGGCTCCAACAGTGTGTTGCCGTTCTGTTGGAGCTACACTGCGAATGTGACAATCGATTTATTAAAAACCAAGTTTGGTGGACGTGCTATCTTACGAAATGGTCCCGATATTTTTCTATAGCTTATAAAATTATTTGCTTAACTCCTATCATTGTCCTGACAGTGTAACTTATTGTCAGCAAAAATGTTCATTTTTCCCATCATTTCGATTTCTATGAAAGAGAAGTCATGTCTGTGGCATTGTTCTTTTGTTTCTTTTGAGAACTTCTGGTTCCCTTATTTTATTCTGAATATGTCGGAGTGACTCTACGAAAGCTCTCTTCACAAATTCTCTTTGAAAATTTATGCAAAAAAGCTGCTTGTGAGATGCAAATTCAAAACTATTTAGCTATCAAACTGTCCTGGTATTATTCCACACCTTATCTCAATGCTGATAATTCAAAAGGAAGAGGGAGGAATACTCCGAATTAGAAAGATATTTAGTTTCAAATCAATGTTCGAATTAATCCGAAAACCAAAAAATCTCTCAGTGACGTAATGAGATCTATACACTTGAGATTATCTAGCAATCTGAAGGAAATATCTTTTGTTATTTGAGTTTACAAAATAGTGAGAGTTATATTGGAGGTTTTCGAATTATTATTTTAACATTTTATTCAACAATTTCAATTTCATATACACCATACTATTTCATGAACGCATACGCTGAGCGCCCGTCCAAAGCCACTTTTGTGGCAAATGAAAATGAAACCCGTTCCATAATTCTCTTTCACTGATATAATTCACTTATGAATTGCCGAGCTAAGCATACGGTTGACACTTGGGCAGTTCATTTGTTTGTGCGGCTCTACCTCCCGGCGTTATTTAATTATGGCGCTGATAACATTTTGCGTAGATGGTAGCAATTTTTCATCAAAACCAAATAAACAAAACGGAAAACAAACCAGAGCGGATAATGAACAAATACACTTGCAGAGTTGCGGCAGTACATTGCACGTCTGATGGCATTGCAGCCAGCACAACAACAGCAGCAGCGGCAGCCACGGCACCGAACTAGTCGCAATAAATTATACCAAATGATAAATTACTTGCAACAGAAAAAGTGTTTTAAATGCGTGCAACATAAATGTAAGTATGTAGATGGGCTGCTACTTACTACACATTACTTACATGCCGCATAACGCTTGCCATTTGCCATGCGCCGACGATCGGCGATCGCCACCGACCGCGCACTGGTTCAGCCACAACAGCAGCAACAGCTCTCATTCTTGCACTCATGCAACAGCCGCATTGATGAAGTGCTAAGACGCGCCACAGCCAACGCTCTGAGTGCGGCTTAATTTATGATCGACAAACATGAAAATGCATTCTTTGCAAGGACCTTCCTTCCGCTCGATTGATTTCCAAGTGTTAATTGAAAGAAGTCAAGTAAAAAGTATAAATATATGTAACTGCTTACAGCAATCCAACTGGCAATCGCAGTAAGTTTTATTCGTACTGAGCTGCAGCGTGGTAAAATGATACCGCTTTTTGTTGCATATAGTATAATGTTGCATGCAACTAAATTTTTTTTACTGCTTTCCGGTGCTGCGTTTGCTTTGCAAAGTGTTTGTAATGCGCTCTATTAACAAGCTGTGACCACCCTCATTTAATTAAAACCGCTAAAGAGTGGCTTTCGCAGTTACTCGCGTCATTTAATCCTCCGTCGGTATCCGGCGGCAGCGCTGCGACATTTGTTGGTGCTCATTTCGCTCGCAATTTATTTCAATTAACAACAATTAATGAATTTCATTAAAATTATCGCAATCCGTGCTCTTAATTAGGTTGTACCGCAAGTTGACCAGTGCAGATTTTATGTGGATAGTGTGTAAACTCCACATTGAAGCCAATTTCCTAGACGCTGGACTAGAGTGTTACATTGTACTATATGTGTATGTATTTTAGAGCGGATCGATTCACAGGAAGCCCAAAAAAGTGCAAAAAATTTGCATATGCGGAAAATCTTCTACGGATCATACTGAACAACTTTGCATCAGAGACTATAGGTCTAAAATCGGTTTCGAGCTAGCGATTTTTATGGCGAAGTTTTTTGGGGTTCATAAAAATTTGTTAACCAGTTTTGTGATACAGGTGCTTTTTGATATTTTACTGATCGGAATCGGCAAAATCATAGTTTTCCGAACACATGGCTGCCATACAACCGATTATTCAGATTTTTTGCACTTCGTTTTAAAAATGGCTGCCTTGAAACTGGCCTTGCACTCATAGTGTCACAAGCAAAGTTGTTCAGAATAATCCGTAGAACATTCCCCACAAACGCGATTTAATACTTAGTATAAAAAACGAGCCGCTCTAATGTGCATATATATATTGGGTAGTCGAAAAAGTTTTTTCGTATTTTGTCGTTGCAGTCGTATATCTCTATCTTAACCACCAAAAGCTAAAGCTGTTCAAAAATCAGTGAAAATAAATAATAATAAATCTTTGTATAAAAAATGGAAGAATTCCAAGCAAGCCACCAATGAAATTTTTGAAGTTTACGGAAACGATGCTGTATCAGTTCGTGTAGCAAAACAATAGTTCGCTCGCTTCCATTTTGGAAATTTCGATATAAGAGTTGCACCTCGCTCTGATCGAGCTATCGTTGAAAAATTGATGAAATTATGGAAACGATTGACAAGAACCGTTACTTAAGTAACCATAACATCGCTAAGGAACTTAACATTCATCAGCAAACGGGTTTGAACCATTTAAAAAAGGCAGGCTACAAAAGGAAGCTCAATGTTTGGATACCATACATGAATTGTCTGTGAAAAACTTAATGGACCGAATTAACATCTGCGAAGCTGAAACGAAATGAAATCGAACCATTTCTGAAGCGAGTGGTAACAGGAGCCGAAAAGCGATTAAAATACGACAATAATGTGCAAAAAAGATCATGGTCCAAGTTATGATTGTCGCCTCGAAAGGTTATGCTGCGTGCTTGGTGGAATTGGAAAGGAATCATCCACATGAGCTTGCTAGCCTGGTCCAAGATTGATTCTACATTTTACTGCCCACAACTGATGAGAGTGAAGCAAACAATAGAAAAAACGACCAGAACTGATCAACAGAAAGGGCTTTGTGCTCCATAAGGACAACGCTGGACCACACACGTCTTTGGTGACTCGGCAAAAACTGTGAAAGCTTGGCTGGGAAGTTTTTATGCATCGGTCATATAACCCTGACCTTGCACCATCGGATTTCCATCTTTTTCGGTCAATGCAGAGCTCCCTTAATAGAGTAAAGTTGGCTTCAAGAGAAGCCTGTGAATATTTATTTGCTGATGTTTTTCGCCGCAGGTCGTAGTTGACCTTTGTCTGTAGACATCTTTGCTTGCAGTTCAATCCATGAATGAGAGAAACTATTGAATTTGTGTAATTTATAATTATTTTAATAATAAATGATGAACTATCTCATTACGGCGATGACTTTTGACCGCTTCAGAGCGAACCCCTTGTAGAAACACCCGATTATAATGCAGCGAGACAGCTGCTTGGCGAACAGTTATGATTTTATGACACTCTACTGTGTAAGAGACAATTCGAAATACCATTTTACAATTTTTGATTAGATCACTAACAGTTTTATGGCAAAATCGTGATTGCTGAGTTTAGAAAATTTGCCATAATTATTGTTATTAATAATGTGGCAGGTATGAGTGAGCGCGAGTGTATGATATGTGCAGCGCCCGGCTATTAAAATCACACTACTCAGCTGATATTCAACTGAAATTAAGGTCAAATCAGACTTAATGGCAAATCGTGTCGATTGTGAACTCACATTAAAATTATATATCAATGTATACCATAATATGCACAGATACATACTTGTAGTTACTTACATATGTTCTAACCGAACAGCTTACATCAATTTCGAAAATAGTTAAGTAATGCTGTCACATGCCACACTTGCCACAGCGCTGGTTAGTTCGAGCGCCCTGTGGACGGCATATGATCGACGCTGAAATTTTGTGGTGAGTCGCGGCGACTTGATCGAAATTGATTTTCAAATTGAACGTCGTTTTGCTTTAGATATCGTCTCTGCCACAGCGAGTTTGCAAGTACGTTTGCATGTCAGGGGTTGCCGCAAAACGTTTGTCATGCCGACGATTTATGCCACACTTCGCCTAGCCATATTGCACCGGCGCACGGCTGATTAAAAACAATTGGGCCCGTGCCACATACATATACACTTAACACATATTGTTGCATGCCACAATGCAAATCCTCACGATTTGCAACACTGCTGCCCTGATTTTGCCACCATTGTAGCTCAGCGCGCATTAATTCGGTGGTCGATCACAATATTCTGCGCCAGCGCACGGCACTCTGACGGCGGCAACAACTGGCGTGGCAGCTATAAAAGCAAGTCACTAGCGTACTATAAACACCGTTTAGTACATGCTCGGAGGTTGTCGCCATACTTGACATGGTAATAGCACATCAGCGGGGGAGTTGTGGCGCAGAGGCTGCAAGCAGGCATGCGTGTGCTTTGTGTGTATGTGTGTGTGTGTGGTTGGTGTTGGTCGGAAACATTCTCTTTAAATGTTGCTATAAATTTTCCCGTGATTTACGATGGGAAAGCGTCGCGTTGGCATTAAACAGAAAATTACTATGATTTTCCGATGCGCTGAAGGTGTTCAACTGGTTACCCATTTGCGCTTGTTGCATGTTTGTGGCCATCACGCCTCTTAGATGTAAAACAATTGGCCGCCATCACTTCAAGCACCCATTTATTGTTCATTTGTTAGCTTTGCCCGCAGCCATAAAATAATTGAGGCTTTTGACTTATGTGATTCCAGCTGTCACAGCTGAATGGCCCAAAGGATTTGCGCATGTAGTTGGCCTACTGATGACTGTAGTACACGGTTAACCATGTACATATGACTACAAATTGTTATTGAAGCACATCCAGTGTGTTTATTGATGTAGATGAAGGGCATTTATTAGCTTTGAAACAAAAAAAAAAAGAAAGAAAGAATATTATTTTTAGTTCAATTTACTTGTAAATTTAATACACAGGGTGATCCGTATAATATTCTTGCTTTAAAATTAGAGTTAATAACACATTTTTTTATTATTTTGGGACAGCGATTTTCTAACTTAGCGACTATTGAAGCTGATTTAGTGACTCTTAAGCGCAAATTGAGTAATTATGACATATTTTTGCGTTGACTTTCAGCCTATTTAACACAACGGGTAAATTATGCAGTTCCCAGAACTACTATCAGGAAAGTTGCACTTGTTCCCCAGCTGTGGCACATAAGATCAATAGTTTCGTTAAATACGTACCATTTATCCAATTCAAAGATAGTTAAATGATTATTTGCAATTTCTTTCCACTAAGAAATATCACATTATGTCTCTGTAGTTCTCACATACTAGGAACTCGCACTTCTGCTCTATAATGTAGTATATCAGATCTACAAGAAAGATCTAAAATCTTTCTAACTTTCTCAAGCTGAAGAGCAGCGAACACGAATGGGATAATCGTCCGACAGCAATTTATGATTCTTTCCTACAGAAAAGAAGGTAAAATAGAAATTATTCCAGTCTATGCTCCAATTTTCAATCGAAGCTTATGACACAATATACTCATATTCTTCATCTTGAATTAGATAGATATAGTAGAATTATATGCACCATTTTTTCGATAACTTTTTGCCATTTTAAAGGTCATTTCATAATGCTACATTTATAGGAGACACACCATCCGCATAAGCGGTGAATTTTTCTCCAGCCAAATCATTATTCCATCGTCATCATCAAAAGGGGATCTCTCATCCGAAGTTGTTTGTGCGCTTTTATTGATAGTGTTTTTATGGAAGTCGTGAGCTGCTTAAGCCATATGTAAAAGAATCGTTTCTGGTCACTTCCAAGTGAATGGCAATAAGAGAACTTTCCTTATTTGCGTCAACTTCTACACATGACTTCATGCTCCAACAAGTCACAACAACAGACAACAAGTCTGAGCGTCATCAGCCAATCCTACTAAGCTTATAGCAAAAACTTCCTGACTGCCAGTCCTGGCAGTGGTTACCGGCTCACCGCGATTCAATCTGCCATGTGTAAATGTCTTCGAAAGGTTTTTTGTGCAATGTTTAGCTCACAAGCAGTTAAAAAAGTGTGTTTATATGACGGCCGTACTGTACGATTGCCATCACTAATATTTTATCGATATTTTCAACCATTGGACTTCCAGATCGTAGTGAATGTTTGATCAAAACTACTGAAACAGAATCCACGTAACCAAAATTGCTCATGATTCGATATTACAGTACGAACATTATAACCCCAATTGACATTTTCAGCCGTCGGATTTGGTGTATTCGGTGTCCACCTTTGAAGCGTGCTCAAACAATACCTAGTCAAGCAACCATAAAACTGTCAGGAAGGTTTCTTTAGTATGAAGTATTATATTTCTGACATCATATAGCATAATGGCATATACAAGCAGAACACATATTGCTGAAACCACCCATCGGAAATATAACGAATTTATTTTTACTGAACAATATAAGCACTAACAACTAATAGTCGAAAAAGTCTTTTCAATCCAACTTCAAGATATTTGTTTTTATATTTATGCTAATATTATATAATAAATAAATAAACAAATATGTACCATTTTGGTCGAACAATGTTTTCCATTTTTCGGATGTAATTTTTTTCAACTTCCCTGAATTTACACAATGGAATTGGTGGCACTGGACATTTTGACAAAATACGAAAGGACTTTTTCGACTCATTAAATAACTGAGGTTTTGTCCAATACCTCTATATACCATTTGTATAATTATATTTATTTTTTGTTTTAAATGCCTTCAATTTATTTTATATCGATCAAAACACACAAATTGACATAAAACAAATTAATTGTCTATTATTCTACTACTACTCCACTTCTATTTTAGACGATTTTGTATTTTAGTGGCATGGAGACTCAAATATTTTGTAATAAATCTCTTATTGGGGGCCATAAAATGCGGCCGCAAGTGTTGTTTACTGGTACAAATAGCCAAATGCTTACACGTCCATGGTAATAAGAAGAGAAAACAAGTTAATTTACCATTTTAGTGGCAAACAATAAATGTTTTGTCTGGAAAATAGAAAGCAAACATTTGACACGGATTCGGTGTTCCTTCAAAACGAAAAAAAACACAATTAAAAGAAAAATAACTTTTAAATGATGTTTTGGGGGAAATAAAAAGTTTATGTTCGAATTCATATATCAAAGAGATGTCGCTTAGGCCAAGTAACAAATGATGAGCGTCGTAAAAACAACGAGAAGCGGTCAGTGGCGTACGCCGTGCGGCTAATCAAGTCATCAAATGTGGTATTCTCCAAACAACAACTCCCTCAAGTGGTTGTGGGGTCATGGGGGCAATAAATAAATGTTGTCTTGGCTTGCCTGGTCAGAATGCGATTTCTTGCTGCCTATAGGCACCAATACACATGTATACATGTATACTCGTAAATACTCAAGTATATTTGTTGGCTGAGTCGCTGCATAAAATTTACGACTTTTTAACTGTTCGGTAAATTGAAATACCGAAATCTTTTGTCTGATGTCTCATTTACAATTTAATAACTTTATTAAGCGATACTTTTTTGACAATTTGTAGACACGCAAAGGCCTTTAACGCTTTAATTGTGCCTTTGAATGGGTCTAAATAGTTACAATTAAAGTGATACAAGCTTTCTACACGACATTAAAAATAAAACTGATTAAAACGGTAAGTCGTGATCTACTTTGCTTTAATTAAACATTCTTTCATTAGAAATATTTTTAATATATTATTCAAAAGTCGTGATTAACTGTTTTAAATTTGATGCTGAAGTCTGAGATTTAATAACTTGATGATTCAGCTGTGAGTGCAGCACTGATGCCACGGCAAATGAGCTAGCAGTTATCTAAATATCAGCAAAACTAAATGATATGTTATGTCTATGTTATACAGTCTAAGGGTCAGGCCTCTCAATCGACTTTATATTCCCCACTAGTCAAGTTTTGTGAAACACACTTTAAAGTAAAAAGACAATATCACAGAAGTCAAATAATTTTCGGGGCTGTGTTTTAAAAGTGATTTGGGGAAAGTGACCGTCGCATAAATTCAAGCCGAAGGGCTCAACTTTCGAACAATTTTTGCAGCAGTGTGTGATGGTTGCAGTATGTCAGCAATAGCAACCGAATATTATATTTTAAGGCCGAAGTTGTCTCATAATCCCACAAAAAAGTGTTCAACAGTGTTACTATACGATCTTGGAGGCCACTCCACAATTCTTTGAGACGAGATAGTGAACACAGCAAAAGTTTCCTTTAATAAATTTATAGTTTCATCGGCTAAAAGGCAAGTGGTGCCGTGTTGTCGAAACCATTGAACGTCCACATCAACATTCTCCAATTCAGGTACAAAAAATTCATTCATCATGACTTTAAAGCAGAAACATTATAGCCGGGTTCATTTTTAAAGGAATATAGATCAATGATGGCTATAGCTCATAGCTCATAGCTCGTATATTGCCTAGTTAGACTCATTCGGGCTTTCTTCGATACTCTGTTCCATAGCAGCAATAGCATCTTCTGTTCGGTGTTTCTGAGGATGCACATTTTCTACTAGAGGAAATGCGGTGCGGAACCGATTCATGGTTTCTCAAACTACCGACTCTCTTCAGCATATATTTTGACCGAATACACAGAGTAAAGGCTTTGTCAGCAAAGTAATAGAACTGAGCCTATTTAAAAAAAAATTAATGAACCAATCGTTACAATTCTTTTAAAACAAAAACAAAATAGGCTCCTTCTGCGTCGATGCAGCGCTGCCAGCGCGATTTCCATGCATTGAAGGCGTCACGGAAGGCATTTCCCGGAATAGCCTTGAGAGCCGAGGTGCAGGCTGCTTGGATCCCCTTTCATCGGCCTTTTCAGGCAAGGAAAAAAGTTTCGGCAGTCGTTATGCAACTTCCAATCGGCTGCGATGTCTTGTCGGATCCGATTGACCCTTCGTTTGCGTCTTGAGGACTTCCACGTAAAACTTGGCGTTGATGGAGCATCATTTTCACTTTGGATTTGCTCATTCATCAGCGACCTCTTCCCGGCTCTCCAAAAGAGCCTGGTGCCACCGAAACACAGCCTGCTAGATCATATCAAACGTGTCTGTCGCAGATTTACCAAGGTTCACACAGAACTTAATCGCGTACCTTTGCTCTAACAAGTGCTGCATTTTCGGCTTTCACTACTCACAGAAACATGTCGCCCGAAAATGTTTGTCCTGACTATCCAGGTGCGAGGAGACAGTTGACCAGCTGCTCGTTCGTTAGCTAGGAATGCCTTCTACCGAATCCAGTATGTAGAGTTTTTTCTAATTATTGTAGACTTAATATTAAAGTACTTAAATTTAAATTTCCCTCACGACGGAATCATTAGCAACACCTGATTAATTTGTTGTTAGGTTACATCGGCATACATATGTATTAAATAGAAAGAAGATAAAGATAGAGGGACTTTCTAACCGAATTTACTATAGGTTGGCTCATGTAAGAAGTCTTCAATAATAGAGCTTTTGTATATAATTATTTAGTTTCGCTGCTATCGAGATGCGAATAAAAGCGATTATTTATATGTAAACTCTAAAATTAGTGAGTTTTTGCATTTATCAATTCAAGCAGTGCATCATTTCAATGTTATGCCGACTCACTATGGTAAACAACGAGTGTTTCGTACAAAAATAAAAAAAACAAATCGTCAGGCTTATGCGCTTGAAGGCTGTGTGCATGGCGCCTCTGCCAAAGTGAACTTTTGACGGCTAATCGTTAAAAGTTGCAAATGAAATATGCATTTATTAGTTTTATTTACTGCCAGCGACAAGCCATTGCTAGCGCACATTTCGGAAGCATCCACATCCGAAGCTCGCGTACTGCTTCCAGCAGCAACGTTCCTCTATTTCGCGGCGCTGCGGCAGCGCTAATAAAAAGTCTTAACTGACATTTTTCGTTTACGAAAATGTCACAAACTCACAGCAGGACTCATGCCAATACAAGTGATTTAAATTCAATAAATCATTCATATTTGCTTTGAAAGCTTTGGCGAGCAAGCAGGCTACAAGCAGGCTGCCAGGCAGGCAGTCAGGTTGGCAATTGAACAGCGCCCAACAACTGGTCACAGCTTCAGCAGCGCCAAGCCAATTGCTGCTGCTCGCTATGAGGAAGAGCTGTCTCCAGCCTGCTCGGCCGACACAAACAGACGGGCGCATGCGCCGCGTTCGCGTTGTCCCAGCAAATCGTTCCGTAACAGTTTTAACTCACTTCATTTGCTTAAATCACCTGAAATGCCGCCGCCTCAGCTGCCAACGTTGCATTTCTTTCTGCTCGCTTTGCCTTTCCATTTCGCAGCATTTTTCAATTTAATTATTTTCTTTGCTCAACTGCAGTGGTTATTCCGCCATTTGTTGTTGTTTCTGTTTCTTTTTCGGTTTTTTGCGTTCATATCGCAAATATATTTATTGTTTTCGTTATTGCGCGCATGCGACTTGTGGCTGCTGCTGCTGTCGTTGTTGCTGTTGCATCTTTAATGTTTTTTATTGTTTTGTGTTGCATTTTGTTTTTGTTCTTGTTGTTGCTCGTGCGATAAGTATGTCAGTAGAAATGTATTGCATGCAAAGTGAATGGCCATGTTTTCTGTAAATGCCATTTTATGGTAACATCCTTGGTTTGTTTGTGTATGGGTAAATGTGAGGCATCTTTGCGGCGTCTGCCGTCTATTTGCCGCAATGAATGATTAGCTTATCTGGCTATGCCGACTGTCAGCTGGTAATTTGTTTCCTTTTTTCCACTTTAAATATATTTATGTGTTTCATTACAGAGACAATTTCTCGCCTTAAGAAGAGCAGGAGAAATAAAAGCAAAAGGCTTGGTGAAACTTAAATATGCAATCCCTGACCGAATATGAGGTCTTTTTCAAGTTTGCAAAATCTTTGTAGGCTTTATTGTTCTTACAACTTTTGCGTAACCGAATGATATTTGCTTGAACCTAACCTAAATTGTCCTAAGGATTATGTCTGCTTGGTTTCTGTGTTTATAGCATTATATGATCAGACTTAGATATTCAAGGCTTGAACTTAACTTCTTCGACAGTGCGCCAGTCGTTTCTTCTTTTTGTAATGTGACGCCAAATAGAGATTCCAAGCGAAGCCGGGTCCTTCTTCACCTAGTCTTTCCGGTGGAGGCCTTCCTCTTTCTCTAGTTCCCCCGGCGGGTACTGTGTCGAATACTTTCAGAGCTGGAGTGTTTCTGTCCATTCGGACGACACGACCTTCCCAGTGTAGCCGCTGTCTTTTAATTCGCTGAACTATGTCAATGTTGTGGTACAGTATATCTCATATCGCATCGTTCCATCGAATGCGATATTCGCCGTGGCCAATGAATCTTCATCAGAACCATTATCTCGAAAACTCGTAACGTCGACTCACCCGATGTTGTCACCGTCAATGCCTTTTGGAGTGCTTTGGTTTTTGTACGTCGAGATAGGACTTTACCTCTCCGTTGCCTACTCAGTCGAAAGTAGTTCTGAGCTGAATTTCGAATCTAATATTGTTGTTGCTCTTAATACTGGTTCCAAAATAAACGAAATTATCTACGACTTCGTAGTTATGACCGCTAATAGTGACGCAAGTGCGACGGCTCTTTCTCTCGTCCCAGGCTGTTGTCCCAAACACAGCGCACAGCCCTGGGAACCACCCTTCCTCACTTAAGCGAACGAATGTTCTTTGGCTAACCAGAGGGTACTTGGTCTATGACCAGAAGCCGTGAGCTGCTTGAGCCATATGTTAAAGAATCAGTTCTGGCCACTCCCAAGTGAATGGCGATCAGAAAAGTTTCCTTGAACTTGAGTGTTGAAGATATTTTCTTGATCGAATGCTTAGTAAAATGCACACTTTATTGAGATGTCTAATGTAGTTCAAAATAGTCGCACCATGCCTAGATGACTTTTTTATGAATATACATGTACGTATGTTATGCTTGATTTAGACAGATAAATCTCTTTAGAAATTCTCTCACTACATAATCGAACACGATCAACGTAATATCTTGCTGATGGTAGGACTTACTACAATTAGAGCCAGCATGACTCACTTCTTAAGAGTATTTCGAGTACAAACCTATTATATTTTTAGCTCAATTGTATTGTAAACCAGGTCTGAACTATCTTGGGATTAGCATGCTTCTCGGCTTCTTTTGTTCGCCCCTGTCGGATATAATTCGAGAGTAAATAAGCTATAGATCCAGCTCAGTGGCATTGAGGCTCAGACTGAGTTTTCCAATGTTTCCTTCACCATTACTGACTCTGGTCTCTCGTTCTTGCTCAACGCTGTCGTATCTTATACTGGGCCAACAGAGACCTTGATATTTTCCTATATACTCTTGGTGAAACACTAATGTTATTGCAAGTTGTTATTCTAGACTAGCAACTGCTGTTCCTTAGCCCAATGCTTCAAGAAGGCGTTCCGAATTTTTGTATTATACATCTTCGAACAAGAATAATTTGAAATCGAAGACGTTCTTACTCTAACTGAAACTCTAAATTAGCATGTCAAGTGTCAAAAATTCTCATATAAATTAAAGAAAAAGAAAGGTTTGGTTCAAGTGGCATGCCAATAAGCCACGCATATACCAGTTTGGTCCTTTGCGATAAAGAGAAAATGTCATAATTTGTCACACGCTGTTACTGGTTGACGTTAGAAAACGCTACTCTGACTTTTGAAAATATTAACGTCGGCCATCACTCTCTCACCTGTCAGTTATAACTGTCAACCAAAACTAGTAGCACGCCTATCAATATTCACAATGGTTGGTAATTAAAATTATTAAATCAGCGAATGTATCGCCTCAAATAGAAAGCGCCGATTAAAGGAGTGAAGAAAAAACTTAATTTATAACATAATTAAGTCTCAAAATTGCACATCATTCCGATAGCAGCGTCTCACGTGTCGTATAGTCATATATAGGTATATACTTACATATTTTTTAATATACACATACATTTATTTATGTTTACCTACAACAAATCCAGCGCCTGAGTAAGTTCATAACAACACGGTACTTGCCTGCCACATGCCGATTATGACAATGCAACAAATGTGGTTGCTGGCACTTGATTAAGAGGATTCGCCACATCGTGACTGCTGCTACTTTAACGGCTTTTTATTAACGAACGTCAAAGGCCGGCCAGCAAAATTACAGCAATAGCAATCAGCTGGCAACACCTTTGCGAAATGCACGCACTGATAAGGCGCCACAGCGCACTGCAGCGCACTCACCGTGGTTCGACCAAAAGCGGCACCTCCATGTGGCCAAGCGCCCAAATGACTAAGAGTGCGTCGCAAGTGGTGTGTCTTCGCTTCGGCGTGCCGTGGCAAGCGTTTGGCCTGCTGTGGCGCGGTAATAAGTGCGATTATTTATATTTATTAACTTAACATGTTTACATTTTGTAAAATGAGAGTTTTAATGTGAACTTTATCAGCATTGCATTCTTTTATTTTTCACTTTTTCTTCTTCCTTAGAGATTTGAGTTCTTTCTCATTTTACTTGCTTTGATAAAAGCGGCCTGACGCTGTTGGCGTCTGCGTAGTGAGCCTTAATGCTGTTGCACACTGTTTGTTTGCAATTACATTTAAAAAGAAAAAAAGTCTAAAACAAATTGAATATATGCAAATACAGTCAAACTCTTGTATATACGTGTGTATGGTATATTCGAATGCGATTCGACATATTTTTATCGCATCAGCGGCTGCTGCTTCTTCCACATCTCTCTCAATTTTTGCTCTTTTTCCTTCATTTCGATTTGAAATTTGTTGTTGCTGCTTTTGTCTTATCGCAGCTTTGCGCTAAAATTGTATCTCGCCGGCGGTAAAAGGGACCTGTTTAATGGTGCATGTTGTCGCAGTTGTCCTCCTTAAAAGATTACATGAACCTGTATGTTAAAATGAAATCATATTCTACGCCACAGCAATCTTCGCTTTTTTTCACTTTGCTGCAGCTTGATATGTGGGGACGGCGCATGTGTTGCGCTGCTGTCAACCGTGCCTGTTCGACACGCCTTGAGCTGTGGCGTTGCACACCTACAGAACGTTGCGCAAAAAATATCATATGACATATCGTGTGTGAAGTGTCAATTTAAATTTATTGATAACACTCTGAAATGAAACAACCTGTTGAGAGCAATGCCAAATATTGACAAGAGTGCGGCATAAATAATCAAAGTAAGTTTTCTGATTACTGAATAATATAGATGGATGTATATCGTATAAAATCGTGCCTAACAGTAAATGATGCCAAGACATATAGATCCAAAAAGTGTACAACAATATGCTTTCTTGCTTTAATAATAACTTTTGTTATTAATTTTGAGTAACTTTTGTTTAAACTACACGATAAATTCGGCTGTCCAACAAGCGGCGGTGGGTCTAAGATGAAATAATTCTTTACAGAGATTTCTACTACATTAAAAAGTGTGCCACTTGGTGTGGAACGATGAACATAAAATCCAAAATATAATTTTGATGGACCCTTTTTAGAATATCGAAAATAATTGAAGATAGAATGACTTGAAATTCCTATCCTAAAGCTGTAATTTCTTTAAAACAAACCTGAATGAAAGATATGTTAAACAGACCAGCTCTTAGAGAAGGCCTGTATGCTTTTTCCACGCATATCGACTCTGTGGACGAGTGACCAACTCTTAACAGCGGACTGCGAGCCAAAATTGAACGTAATCAAAAAAAAAAAAAAAAAAACATAACACAAATAACAACAAGACTACAAACGCTTTGCCACGACCTGTGGATCTGATAACAGGGTTCTAGGACTACAGTACCCCTAATAAAGCCCGACTTGCACATCCTTCTCGCCTTTTACCTGGGAACGATTAAGACTGCTCTCGGATGTGTCGGTCATTGTGCGTCAGTGGAGACATTAGTTAATACAGCGGGTAGTAACCAAAATATACAAAGCACAAACCTTTCACATCCAAATTAGCCATGAGAGTCAACCTAGGTATACTGGCTGTTAAAGGAGAAAATCAGCTTTAAAAAGAAAGAAATTTTTAAGGTAGATGCAAAAAAACCGTTATCAGTCGGAAGTCTTTAACTAGGTAAGACTGCCAAAGATCAGGGTGGTAGCACCACAGTTGACGAAGTGGAAAACGTCAAAATAAATAGTGGAAGTGGAGTTTGAAAGTTTACTGAAAAGGAAACAATTAGAACCTCCGCTCGAAAAAACGGGCAAAGAGAAGAAATAGCTCACAGGATAAAGCGACAGGAACTGTCACAAAAAATCTCAAACAAAGAGCAACGGAGCATACAGTCGGCTATCATAGACGGTAACTCCTCCACACCGAACAGCATAGGAGAGATGGGTGAAGATTGACATCAGATTGTCAAGTCAAGAACTACCAAATAATTATGACTAATCAAAATAAAGTTCCCGTATTTACCAAATGAGATTGATCCATTAAATATAAACCTGGTTTGACTATAATCTTTCAAAGTATCTTCTGATTTCCCAAACTTGAATATGGCGTGAAAGAATTAAAGTTAACAGCTTTAGCTGAAGTGACACGTCAACTGTTCCACTGCGACGAAGCGATGGAAATTTCGTGAGAACATAAATCTGGCAACTACGCTGCTAGGATATAGATTACCAAGGAGAGCAAATGCTATATAAAAACCTATTTTAAATAATAAAATATCTGTTTTTGAGAAACAAAAAGTGTCTAAATGCACTACTATCAAGTTTTTGTAATATGCATGTAGGATCAGGAAGAGTTTTTCCCAACCGCGTTAGTTCAACGAAACAACAATGATTTAAATGAGAATTTGGGCTATGTAATTAAATTGAAAGAAGAAGTAGAAAATAGAAAACTTGTCGCCTTGGTGGTCAGCAATAGACTAAATTATTTAATGTAAGTAAAAGGTAATTCGGTACAATGATTAGGCTTATGCTAATATTTTCGATGGATGTCCATATGCTTGCACATGCGGAAGAGTCACACAAAAGGAGTGACAAAAACTCTCGCTGTTATGTTGTTGCGAACATATGTAGACATGCATACGTGTGTATATACAAATGAGTTATGTGAGAGCATTATGCACGTACAATTTTTAATACCTTATTTTGTTAGTACAATTGAGTCTGTGCTCTTATACGAGTATATGAGTAACTAAACATAAAATAACTTAATAACTAATAGGGTGTAACGTTAGTTGACCCGGCCCCGTTGAAAGGACTTTCAAACAGGTAAAACTGCAATTTTGTGGATTGGGCGACGAATTATACCCTTTGAAGTTCGCACATCAACCACTCGGACTCGTGCATCCTTTCCTGGGATAGCATCAATGACACGACCAATTAGCCATCGTTGCGGTGGTACATTGTCCTCATGGATAAGAACCATTGTGTTCTTACCAACATTTCCATGGTCAGTGTTCCACTTTGATCTCGCTTGCAGATCGCTTATATAGTCGTGTGACCAACGTTTCCAAAATATTTGTTTGACGGCAGTTATTTGATTCCATCTGTTGACTTGATTGACGTCGTCAGCTACTGCTCGCTCCGGAAGACTCTTTAACGCGCTACCAGTTAAGAAGTGACCTGGAGTCAAAGCTTCGTAGTCGCTGGGGTCAGACGAAAGTGGTGATAGAGGCCGAGAATTTAGAACTGCTTCTATTTCTACCAAGGCTGTAGTGAGTTCCTCGTATGTTAACTTGGTATTCATAACGCTACGATTCAAATGCCCTTTGGCTGATTTAACTGCGGCCTCCCAAATGCCACCAAAATGAGGTGCCCTAGGAGGGATAAAATGAAAATTGATAAATTGATTAGCGCAATAATTTGTGATGACATCTTTGGTTTCCTTCTTGAAAAGAAAGGCTTTCAGTTCTGAAAGTTTGCTGCAAGCTCCGACGAAATTGGTTGCATTATCAGAATAAATATCTGATGGAAGACCTCTTCTTCCAATCATTCGTTTGAGTGATGCCAAAAATGCATCTGTAGACAAGTCAGAAACGACTTCGATGTGGACAGCTTTTGTCGCAAAGCAAACAAATATGGCAACATAAGCTTTATAGGGTACCTTGACCCTGATCCGAAGATAGATGTTGACAGGTCCACAGAAATCGACGCCGCAACGAGAGAATGGGCGTGTTGGTGTTAACCGCTCAACAGGAAGATTACCCATCATCTGTTGAAGCAATTTCGGTTTGTAACGCACACAATGAATACATGATCGCACAATACGTCTAGTGAGATCACGAGCATTAACGATCCAGAATTGTAAACGAATTAAAGCCACCAGCGCTTTAGGTCCGGCATGGTAGTTTGTAATATGTAGATATCGAACATATCGCGTAACAAATCCACATTTACTTGGTAGTAAAATAGGATGTTTCTGGCTTTCCGGAAGATTGGCCAGTTCAAGTCTACCTCCAACCTTTAGTAGTTCAAATCCTTGAGTTGTTTCCAAGAACGGATTCAAATTTCGTAGTATGCCATTTGTCATTTTATTTCGCTGCAACAATCGAATGTCTGCAGCGTAATGCTGTTGTTGAACGTTCCAAACAATGCATAGCAAAGCGCGATATAGTTCATCAGGAGTAAGTGGTCCATCCACCACTTTCGTGTTATCTTTTTTAAGTCTAGTGTAAAAACGTAGCATCCATGAGACAATCCGCACTTCACGAGTATGAGTACTGTACCTGTCAAGCGCTTCAAGAAGATAATTATTATTTATAATTATGTTAAATACTGATTTACGCATTTCTGCATCAACAACTTCCATGTCAATGTCGTTACTTTTTCCATTAGGCCATTTTCTTTCGTCTTCGTATAGAAACTCAGGTCCATTAAACCAAATCGAGGTTGTGAGTTCTAATGGTGTGCTTCCTCTGGAAACAATGTCTGCTGGATTGCTTTTCGTTGGCACATGTTTCCAATAAGCATCCACAGTCAAATCCTGAATCTCCGATACTCTATTCCCAACAAAGGTTGAAAGTGTACTCGAATGCATTTGAAGCCAATGAAGAACTATTTGCGAATCTGTCCAAAGAAACGTATCGAAATTGTAATTAGAAAATGTAGATTTAATTTTTGCAAAAAGTCGAGCAAGTAATTGTGCACCGCAGAGTTCCAATTTTGGGAGTGACTGTCGTTTAGTTGGTGCCACTCGTGATTTTGCCGTAAATAGACGAACGCTAACATTACCAAAATTGTCAACTATGCGTGTATATATTCCGCAGCCGTAAGCACGTATCGAAGAATCACAAAATCCATGTATTTGTAAAGACTTCGTGTTAGCAGATAAACAATACCTTGGAATTCTAACTGAAGGTAAATCCGAGAGATTGTTGACAAATGTTTGCCATGCCGATGCGATGTTTTGTGGGACCGATTCGTCCCATTCTATTTTCAGCAACCACAGCTCCTGAAGTAGAATTTTAGCGGTAACGATTACTGGTGCTAGTAGTCCTAGCGGATCAAAAAGCGATGAGGCGATGGATAGTATTGTCCTTTTAGTGATGGTTCCATTTATTGGCTGCTTTGGTAGAAATGAAAACATAAAATGATCTTTAATTTGATCCCATTTAAGGCCAAGAGCACTGGTGACAGAAGTATCAAGATTTAAAACCTTGTCAGTGTGTTCGACTCTGAAACATTGGTGGTTGGAATGCCATTTTGACAGCTCAAATCCACCTAATTTTAGCAATTCTGTTACCTCATGTTTTATCCTTGACAGCTCCGCAAGTGAGTCAGCACCACACAGTAGATCGTCGACGTAAAATGATGACTTGACGACATCTGATCCAACGGCAAATTTCGACACATACTGATCCGCGAGGTAGTGTAGACTACGCACAGCAAGATAGGGTGCGGCTCCCATTCCGTAGGTGACAGTTTTGAGCTGAAATGTCTGAATATTCTTACTAGGCGAACTTCTCCACAAAATGTACTGAAACCTCCGATGTTCCTCATTGATTAGTATCTGTCTATACATTTTAACGATGTCTGCAGTAAGTGGGAAGCGATGTAAACGAAAACGAAGCAAGGTTATTACAAGTTCGCTTTGAATTGTAGGTCCAACCATTTGAATGTCATTAATCGATTTTTGCGTAGTTGTTCGACAAGATGCATCAAATACAACTCTCAATTTCGTTGTAGTGCTATTTGGTTTCAAAACGCAGTGATGAGGGATATAGTAGTGAGGTTCCTCCAAGTTTGGATTGGGCAGTGCTTCCATGTGGCCTAGACTTTCATATTCATCCATGAAGGCTACGTATTCTTTCTTGAGCATAGGGGACTGTTGCAATCGGCGTTCTAGCCCATTAAATCGTCGCAAAGCTGTGTTATAAGATTCACCCAAGCAAGACGGGTCATCCTTGAACGGTATGTTCACTATGATTCTGCCGTTGGGACTTCGAGATACAGTGTCATTATATAACTTTTCGCAGCTGTGCTGTTCAGGTGTCCACACATTCGGCTTTGTTGCAATTTCTTCAATTTGCCACAATTTTTCCAATTTTGAATCTATAGACTCCTCACATGCAAACAAGCACTTGGCATTAAGCGCGTTAGTGTTTGCTCGATAGCGTCCCGAAACGACCCAGCCTAATAGCGTTTTCTGTAAAATCGGAAGATTATCACCAAGTTTAATTTGTCCTACAGAAAGTAAACTAAAGAAGCTCTCTGTCCCCAAAAGTAAATCAATTTTCCTCGATTTATTAAATTGATGATCAGCAAGTACAATGTTTGGAGGAATATGCCAAGTAGATGTATCTATCTCCGGTTCTGGATGATAGGCGATGTACGACGTAATGCAAAAATCGAGAGGTAACTCCAAGCTTGTTGCTTGCGACTTAATATTTGTAGAAGTTTTATACTTTATATTGGTAGAGGACTTACCAATACTTTCAATCTCTATGTTGTGTTTGCTACGTGGAAGCATCAGTTTTTGTGAAAATTCTTCAGTTATGAAATTAACTTGTGAGCAAGAATCCAGCAAAGCACGGCCAAGATGATAGTTTCCGGAAACGTCGCGAACTAGAACCTCTGCTGTGGCGAGGATGATGTTGTCAAATGATGATGAATTGTTCATGTGTGTATGAACAGCGGAGGTCGAAGTAGAATTTGACGAATCTGGTGTATTCCTACGATGTAACAAGGTATGGTGTTGACGATAACAAATCTTACACTTATGCGTTGATGCGCAGTTCGATAACTGATGTCCCCTTGATAAGCAGTTGAGACATAGAGACATCTTCTTTGCATGGTCGAAGCGTTGCGACACACTAAGTGCCTTAAAACGGTCGCAGTTGTGTATTTTATGATTGTTGCTGGAACACACCGAACAACATGAGCTGGAACAGGAAAACGAATAGCCTTTACGTAAAGGTTTTGCTTTATGCGCGTTGGTAGCGCTTTGGTGTACATTTCCAACGGTGTGAGCGTTATCAATTGAGTCGAGGTACTGGCAATGTCTCTCCAAAATGTGGGTGCAATTTTCCCAGCTCGGCAAAGTTTTAAAGTCCAGAGACTCCTTCCATTTGCGATTGGTTTCTTCATCTGCCTTCTGTAAAACTAAATAAATAAGCATAGCTTGTGAAATTTGGCTTTCAGTTCCCAATGACAATAACGAGCCGTAAATAGCAGATGCCTTATCAATTAAACTTCTCAACTGACCGCCATTAGGCTTAGAAATAGACGAAAGCTCAAACAAAGAGGAAATGTTTTCTAAAAATATGAGAGTTGGATTGTCATATCGAGTTTTGAGTCTCTCCAATGCCTTCAAATAATTTTCATTAGAAACTTGAAAGGCGTCAATAGTTTCTAATGCCGGTCCATTGAGACAGTTGCGTAGATGATTAAATTTCTCTATGTTAGATAAGCTATATTCTCGATCAATAATTTGCTGAAAGGAAGTTATGAAGTTTTGATATTCAGAGTACTTGCCGTTGAATGTAGGAAGTTTGAGTTTGGGCAGCTTCGATCCTGCCTGCATTACGCAAGTGGTGTCTGAGAGTGTGGTGTTGGAATCCTCGGTAACTTGAGACTGAATAATTATCTTTGTGGTTATATACAGCTCCTCAAGATCCATGCGACCGCAATCCTCATGATCTATCCTTTCGATTTCCGTCTGTGTAGACAACACATTTTTGAAATAAGATTCCAGAATACCAAGTCGGCATTTGTATTCGGCTGCTGAAAGTATTTTAGCACCTGGTCGTAGACTGGCCTCGACAATGTTTTTTATGCGAGAAATATTTTTCTTAATATTAGCCCGTTGTTGTTTGAGCTCTTCCAATGACATGTTTAAGATATTCAACAATTTACGAAAAAATTCCAAATATAAATTGTGCGTTTGTTAGAAAACGATATAAAGTTTGCGATATAACGACGAATGAGTATAATATAAATAGTTTTATACTTGCGATTAGATGCCTTGAATCCAGAATTCCGCTCAAATGGTTCGTTGGGTATAAACGAATATGTTGGAAACTGCAGTAAATGTCAGTAAGCGATAGCGATGGTGTGACCAAATAAGGGCGACGAAAGAATTGCAAATGCAGCGGCAGCGATGCAATGTGATGTGTGATCACATACAAGCGACGTATTAGCGTATCAGCGATATTGATAGCTAAGCAGCGAACAATAGCAGCGAACAGTAGCAGCGAGCAGTAGTAGCGACAGCGAATCAAGTATTTGCAGAGCAGTGCGAGAGTAGCAGAGACGACAGACGTTCGCAGTGGCAGCGAACAGCAACGATGGCAGAATTGGCAGAAGCGACGGCGTTCAATTCTGAGCAGTGCAGAGCAGCGGTGTATAACTGGTTTAGGTCTAACAGTAAGATATTACTGTATTTTGTATGGACTACAATAACCTGACCAAGCCTCTGCAACTGATTGCGAAGATAGGTCCAACTAAGGTGTACAACGATGCGATCCTCCAGCGAAGATGATGGAGTTGATTATTATGCGCGAGCCTTACGTTGACCACCAAGAGCACGAATCACGATACACTTATGTTAGATAGCCGGGTACAAAAGTCTTTACTAAATTAAATTACACCTTTTATTTAATTTAATCGCAACTTCAAAATCAATTTAAAACACTAGCCCCACGTTGGGCGCCAAAAAATGTAGGATCAGGAAGAGTTTTTCCCAACCGCGTTAGTTCAACGAAACAACAATGATTTAAATGAGAATTTGGGCTATGTAATTAAATTGAAAGAAGAAGTAGAAAATAGAAAACTTGTCGCCTTGGTGGTCAGCAATAGACTAAATTATTTAATGTAAGTAAAAGGTAATTCGGTACAATGATTAGGCTTATGCTAATATTTTCGATGGATGTCCATATGCTTGCACATGCGGAAGAGTCACACAAAAGGAGTGACAAAAACTCTCGCTGTTATGTTGTTGCGAACATATGTAGACATGCATACGTGTGTATATACAAATGAGTTATGTGAGAGCATTATGCACGTACAATTTTTAATACCTTATTTTGTTAGTACAATTGAGTCTGTGCTCTTATACGAGTATATGAGTAACTAAACATAAAATAACTTAATAACTAATAGGGTGTAACGTTAGTTGACCCAACAATGCAAACGTATCTTTGCAAACTCATTTAGTCCCTTTAAAGTTCTCTGAAGTCTAAAAATGCCTCCTTGCACAAAATACCGTAAAAATTGCTTTCCAACGCGATTTTCGAAATCAAAACTCTTGTTACTCTCAGAAGCAAAGCGTGTTATCGGAAATATTTTTCGTACTGGCAAAAGCTATTCCGTTATAGTACATATTTACTATAACTATAACGGTAATAAAGTCTCTACATTAGTTGGCTTTGGGCATACGCGAGCAGTCTCCTTGCCGCCATTCAACACCAATTAGGCTACAATAAAATTTTATAAGTTTGAAGGATCATAAAAATGTTAACGACACCTAAGTATGAGCATAAATATATACGCGTGAAGTTGGCTGCGGCGAGCAACTTGTAAATCGCACTCGTTATTTCGGAGGCTTTTGCAGATTTGTTGTTGCCCCGTGCGGTGTAATTTTAACAAATTTACAATTACCAACGAATAAATTCCAAGCAAACGAACGAGGCAAGCAATTGCTTTTCGGATTGCGAGTGAGCAAAGTGTAAAATTTATTTCGCACTGATTTGCAAACGAGCCACTAATCAGCAGATTTAAGCGGAATTAAATGCCAAATAAGCCATTGGCCAATAAAAGTGTCAGCCGGTAACTGGCAGTGCCTTACGGCACCGCGGCTCTACGGCACCGCAGCACTGTGGCACTAAGCGGCGCGGCGACCTGCCTCATCGGCAACTGGTTAATGGGCTATGGGCAAATTTATAGAAAAATTTATATGGTTGAGCTTGTTTGGTGTGCAAATTGTTATTTATCGGAGAATGGACGGTAAATTTGATGCGCAATGGTGGGCCGGATAATGCAAACGCCAAGCGGGGCGACGCAATGGAATGTAGGTATGACGGTCAGCGCTTTTCGCATTGCTAAATGCTAAATGGCCGAATCGAACATGTACAACATGCGCCTATGACATTCTAATATAATCGATTTCAGAATGTCTAAATTAATGACTTGCGCCGTTGTATGTCTGCCATCTGGCAACTGGGATCTCGCATCGGACATCTATCGTGTGGCCGACACGACATGGCTGGCGCTCGCTAGAGTTATCTACACACGCACACACACAAATAGATGGCATTGCATGAAAACCACACAATAGCGTTTTCGGCCGTGGCACAGGATGAGGAGTGGAAGGATTGTCATTTGGCGGACCGGATATTGACTATGTGAGGCCGATGCCGCCGCAGAGACAGGAAACATCTTGTAAACCAGGAAAGCTACATGTTGCGAACATGGAAAAGGGCAAAAGTGTCTGCTATATGAGGCATATTTACATACGCACACACGCTTGTACATACTGGGCTTTGTATGTAAAACTCGGACGGACGGCCAGGCAGGCAGACAGACATCTGGCCGACAAGGCGCTCAATGCGATAGCACTGACATCGTGTGTATGTGTTGTGTATCGGCTGGTTATTTAGTTGTTTTTGCTTATCGCCAAGTTGAAGCATAATAAAAATTGCCAACCAAACCAGATCAGGCAACAAAAACAACAACCATAACCATAAACGTAAAGGAAATTTCTGACAGCAGCAACAAAAACGTGCGGCCCTCACGTTGGGCCAAGTAGGTACCATATATATTGTATTAAAATCCTGCCAGCGTTTCGGCGCATGCGCACACCACTCCCAACCTGTGTCGCGGCTAACCTGGAATGGCGGCGACAATGAAATGTCTATTTTTGTAGCAAAACCGTACACAACATTCAGAACCTTCTTTGCTGCGCTTATGTCGTTACGTATGTGTGTGTGCCTTTATTGTTGCGCTTGCGTGTTGCAACATTGACAATTGTCAAGCCGCGTCCAAAGTAGAAATTTATGAATGCGCGTTTATGTGTTGCATTTTTTAACACCCAGTCGCTATCACAGCCGACATTGTTGTTGTGATTTGCTTTCATTGCATTTGTGCAGCGAAAAGCCGCAAGCGACCACCAAGTCGAAGTCTAAGCCTATAATACACTTAAATCGGTATTGCAGGGGTTTTGTGAATTTTAAAGCGCCATAATGTCACTACAACTATTTTTATATTCTCGCGAAATTCCGATCATTTGCCACATCAAAAGATACCTCAGTTATATAGAGGCATAGATGTCTAAGTAAATATTCCATGCGAAGTTATTAATTTAAGGATATCAGTTAGTCTCTATGCCGATTTCAAGGTCAGTTTCTTTATTAGTGTCTATGGATCTGACAAGTCTTTTTTGGCACTCCGAAAATGTTCTGCATTGCAAATAGGCGTGTCAATTTCCATACCCCATAGAGCTATGATTGTTAAACATTAACGCAGAATTTAAATTTGAATTAATCTTCACAGTTAACGGTGTTAAAATACTATTCCGACCATATTTTGTATGAAATTTTCGACGAGCGACCGCCAAGTTTTCATTATTATTGAAATATTGTTCACGATTGATCATGTTACTCTCTATTTTTACTTAGTTCAAACTGTCAGCTGTCAATCCTTTTTGGCGTGTCAACACTATGTAGGTAAATGGCGTCAAATTTAAATCTTGTGATAATTTTGGAACACCCTATATTTAATCTTGCGCTAACTTTGGAACACCCTGTATTTAAATCCAAGTCTTTATATTCAAAACATTTAGATAAACTGGTGTACGATAGATCAAAACCTGACTACACAGCATCTAACAAAAGGCGTAACATCGGTTTGACAGCTCGTAGCGGCCATGTTTGTTTGCGGATTTATGTCAAATTGTGTCAGCATTTTCAATAAGGTGTGCCATTTCATCCTGTCGCATTTAACTTTGGTACAATGCTTGCAAATTATCCAAGATTTTTAGATAAATTCATATTCTTAAAAAACTTTCATCGAAAAATCAACCAACTAACTAATTGTCGACATTAGGGTGAGTCAAGCTTCGTGTGGCTTTCTGCAAATCGAGTAATAATTACTGTTCGGACTATATCAACCAACGCTGATATTAGCCAGTGTGCCAGCCATTGTCATCCAGGGAGATGAACTCGAGCGATTATATCAGGTATTGGCGCCTAAAATAGTATCGGCACAGACAGAGGAGAGGGATAAGAGCATCCAAATGTGGCAGCAGCGGTGGTAATCCTCATTCAAAGTGCGCTGGACTCATGGACTTATTCCAAACATCCACTCGTTGATAGACAGACGACATGTGGACTTGGATTTCCATCTGACCCAAATACTTAGTGGATATGGGTGTTTTAGAAGCTACCTTTATAGATTCAACAATGACATTAGTCCGAACTATCCGACATGTACAGAGTATATAAAAGAACTCTGAACATGTATTATTTCATTGCCCTCGTTTCCAATTGCAAGGAAAAAGCTTGAAATCATACTTGGTGGTAGTTTTACTGCTGAGAATCTAAGAGCACTCATGTGTCAAGCGACCGAGAAATGCAAAGCTGTTAGCAAAGCATCTGCTTTCATAACGACAAACGTCCGTCAGTCCACACAATAGAGGAGACTTAGATATCCTGTTCGTTCCACGAAGTAATATTTAATCAGTGGTTCCGCGTGAGAGTCTTCATTTGGGAGTAGGTTCGGTTTGGTGGACTAAAGTTGCGCACTACGGCTTTCGATGATTTCCCCTACTATAATACAAAATCCTCGTGTGGCTTACCGTTTGGTTCGGATTGTGGTAGGGCGGTATTGTCAGTAATGCAAGCTTACGTCCGCAAATTGGTTTTGTGCAAAACACTGAAAATCCAGATCTCATAGCAACATCGTTACAACACTAAAAATAACTAAATCGTTGGTAATATTCATATTTAAAAGAATATCGATTCTTTAACTTGCAAAGAAGAGCCAGTAGTGATACAAAAACAGGGATTTGAAACTCTGATTATAGGAAAAATAAGTGTTGAGCTACTTACGCTTAAATAACAAACATTTCAAGGTCTATTGTCTTCCCTAAAAAAAGGATTGACACTCGACACGCTTTTAAGCGATTTTGTAGCTTATATACGCATAACCTTAAATTTCACCAACAATTACTCTATATTAAAATAAAAAAAAAAAAAATAAAATATTAAATATCACTATTAAAGCACTAAAAGACGCGTTCTATCACATACACACATTTATATTTGAGCTGCACACTCACGCATATAAATATATGTGCAGCGCTCAAAGACGCTCCTACACAACACAAAGGTGATGCTTAACATGACGTGATTAACTCACTACGCCCGCTTTTACATTGCCAGTCATGTTGCACAGCCATCATAATGTGGCAAGACACATGACCTTTTTTATACGTCCATTACCGTCAGACACTAATAACGCTCTTCCTTATGGAGCAGCTAAACGCATGCCACACTACACCAGCAACACTTGAGCGTTGTATGTGCGTGTGTGTATGTGTGGCATATGCCAAAGGAATGGAGGCCGCTATTTATATGCTTGCAAGACTAAGCGTGTTGCACTTAAAAGTTAGAACATGTCAGTATGGCATTGAGGAAAACATTAGAACGCAGCTAATATGCGCTTTTGCCTAATGCAAACACCAATAAATTAGATAAGAACCATAACACGGCGCATGCGACGGTAAGAGGCTTTGGAGGAGTAAACGGCGTAGCATGACTGTGTGCGAGTGTGTGTGTGTTGTATGGAAGTAGGCTTGAATTTGCTTAAGAACGTTTGTAACTAATTGTATGTACTTAAGCATTCATGTTCGCCTATATCTGCAGACATAAGCATGTTTGTTTTTGTTTGCGGCAATGTCTTGGCCTACATACGAGCATTTTAGCGGTAAAAGAGACGCTCAGCAAAGGTTTCGTGTTTTCATGCAGATATCTGCATACTACATAAGCGCTAATGCATGTATGTATGTACAATAAATCCGTCGGAGGAAGCAGCGCTGACTTTGATGCTTGATAGGGTGGGTGAAGGTACTTGACTTAGTTCAAGCTCCATAATTGACAGAAAAAATCTTCAATATACTATTGAAATCGGAGTGGGTCTAAAGCTATATATGCTTGTTAATCTGTCATCTTGTTCTTAAATTCGAGATATATAACAAGAAACGTAGAAATATTACCGAAAACTATCCAAACATCGTCTTAGAAATAGCGCTGAAGGCTCCCCACATCTGTGATTAATTGACTAAAATCTCTTTGATTGACGTTTTGGTCTTGAAGCTCGTCTAATTTCTGATAGTGATCGTCTGGAACCTCTTTGTCAACGAAAGTCAGAACAAAGTCATTGCTTATCCACCTCACTCACCAAATTCGCCTTTTTGTTGCCAACATCAAAATATCTTCCCCAAGGAGCGCATTTTGAATTGATTGGAGTTTCAGAAAATTATTTGCAAGAACGGAAAATCAACAGTAACTAGGTCTCCAAGCAAGAAATTTGTTGAAGGAACTGCAGACCAAGACGACCTCGAGGTATCACAAAGTCTAAAAATCTCAGAACACTGCAAATATGGTCTCAACAACAGGCGTAACTTCCTGGCGACAAACAACAATACTTTAAATTTAATTAAACAATTTTAAGCCGAATCGTGATCTAAAATATGTATGAAGATTAAATTGCATCAAAACGTTAAGTATGGAAAGTTCTCAAAATTTTCATCAGTCCAGTACCAGTAATCACATGTATAAATTTGACAATTCACAAATATGTAATAAATTCCTCTAGCCCACCTTAGTAGCGAAAACTTCAGTTTGTTCACGGCTGAGCGCAGCTTCCAGCACCGCTATGTCGACTAATTGCAGCACACGTAAACGTTATCGGAACACCTTCTGAACTCACTTGAACTCCTCTAATCAACTATTAGCCGTCTGATACACTTAACGGTATATATTTATGTATGTATGCTTTTCTTGTGCAAATCTTTCTTATTTGAGCAAGCGTGTTTATCAATGAACGATCTAATTTTAGGTTAGGTTCCGCACACTTCAAAGACCAAATCTGCAATCAACCGCCGGTAGACCAAATCTACCAATACACTCCCAGGCAAGAGGGAGAAAAACAAATCACGATAGTTGTAGTGAGCAAAACAAGAAAATGCGGAAAATTATTTTCTGTTTACATATGTATGAATGTATCATACATATCTGTGTTTGTATGTATGTATGTGGATATAACCGAAATGTAGAAATTTGCATTTATTTGGCGGTTTTGAAGGCAGTCAAGCAAATAACCACACAAATATACGCGAGTAGACATGCTAACCGAGGCCGGGAGTATATCATGGCGTTGGATCGAGCAGTGCGCGTGCCAATGCAACACGGACTCACTATAAGTAGTGCCAATATATTGCAACAGGAATAGGCTACAAAATATACCAAAAGTTCGCAGCTACAGCGGCACATTGAGGCTTTGAGCTGTCTAGCAGATTTGTAACAAAGATATCTTCTTGGCGCACGTCTAAGCAAACGACCCCAGAGCTAAATGCTCACCGAACTCACATATGAATGGTCCAACGAAATGCTAAGACAGTGGTGTCCAAAACAAATGTGAATGAAAATAAACGTGGCACGAGTGCTTAAAAAGGGTGCATAATTATGAGCGTTTATCACTTTATTTATACGGAGTGTTTTGTAAATATTAAAAATAAAATTTCAACATTCATTCGGTAGTCAATAATTCCAAAAATATGGTTAGAATAATTTTTTCTAGCAAAACCTAATTTTGCCAAATATTGGATTATTTTTTCGTCATAAGTTGGTAGTTCTACGGTACTAGCAAGTTCCAATTTTCCTTTACTTTTCATCGAACACATTAACATCGATTTTCAAATTTCAATAGATTGTTTCATTTCTAGGATAAGAGATAGATTTTAGTTGGTTTATTGCATATATCGGTGTTATCTATAATATATCGACTACACAATATTATGTTACAAATAGATGGACACTCTAATATTTATCACAAAGCAACCTAAAACAAAACCTTCTTTTTTTAAATGCTGAAGCTTTTTTTTGAAAAAGTTTTTTTTTCATAAATTTGAGCCGCGATTATATCGAAAGCTTTGAATTTCAAAGCTTTCACTTTGACTTTGTGGCTTTTGTGTTGAAAGCTTCGATATTTTTCCGGTGAGACGAGTAACAAACACTTCTGAAATTTTTATGCCCCTTCAGATATGGACCTAATATATTTTCGTATATTATATACATATGTAATACGACTTGGATCGAGATCGGTACATTTTGGCATTCGTATAGAGGGTTTCATAAAAAAAAATATTGTAATCTTAAGTCTGAAACGGTATTTCTTGTCGTCTGGTATTGAAAAACTCACTCATTTTGTGTTCTATTTGAATAACTTTTTTGACCTTTGTGCACCTTAAATAATCAATAATTACACTAGTTTACAGCCATTTTGCAACTGTGGTATTGCAGGCTGATTCTTGGCTGATTTTTGGCTGCTAAAACCGAAAATGATAGTAAAAAATCCCTAACTCGTAAGACTTTTTGTATTGTAGTCAAGCGGTATTGAAGTCAAACCACCACCAATTATTAAAATGACGAAAATAGCTTTACGAGATGGATAATTTTTGAACTCAATTTCGTAATCACGGCACCTCAGATACCCCACAGGCCTCTGAGTACACATTCGTCGCAAATTTATCCTTCAGATTTGTTGAGTAGTGTTATTGGTAACGTTTAAAATTAAATATACCTCGGTCGGTAAGAGCAAACATTACGTACATTCCATGTTATATGAAAGAGGAAAACGATGGGTCATTCGGTTTCACATACAAGTATGTTTTGTCACTTGTTATGCTCTCTTAGTTTTGAAAGACTCCAATTAAATGCTATTCCCCCTGACCTCCACGGCACTCTGCCGTTCATCACATAATTTTTCAACAACTTCTATTTGAACTGATCGTATCCTGAAACTTATAAATTAAATTCCTCTTCGAGACACCCTGTATAATAACAATTAATATATATCAATAATATTACAGTAGAATACAATGAGTGGATCATTCAATAGAGGTTCCGGGACCCAGTGGTGTTATCGTCGAAATAGTAGTATTATTTAAAAACCACATTATTTTCGCGCTGCCTGTTGCACGCAGGTGGTGTTACTTGCAACTAAATGGAACTGTGTTTATTTATAATTTTTTCTAAGAGATAAATCAGACCACCAATATACGGCGGTAAAATCTTTATTTGTTGATTGATAAAATCTCATAATTGCATAATTAGTTAGTAAACAATTTATTACTGATTTACAGATTTATTTATTGTTACTAATGCTCGGATCTTTTCTCTAAATTTTGCTGGATTTTTTTTTATTTTATTTTATTTTTTTTTATTATTTATTTATTATTTATTTCTTTATTATTTATAAAGAGCTCATATGAGTGTTCAAAGTTTAGAAGTTTGGCTATTAATTCAGGGTATCTCGTTATAAAAGTCGCCACCATTTGGCAAGAAATGACTAGTCAGACTTTAAAGTTGTCAAATTGCTTTTATTGCACTTTCGGGCATTTAGATTTTCAAGTAGATAAATGCGATGGTGTACCGTTATGCAGTTCATAACTGTATTATAATTGTTGCAAGATTTTTCAATTTAATATGTGGTAAGGAGTTTTAAGTGCCATGGATTGTTGCAAGTGGAATTTAAGCATTAATGCGTTGACAGTAACATATAAAAAGGGTGATCAATTTCAGGGGTTTTACAGAAAAAACACAGAAACTACAAATTTAATGGCGAATATTTATTATCATTCGAAAGAACATTCTTTGGCATAGATTTTTTGAAGATTATCTCTTTCAAATGTTGGCCGTGGCTATGTCTCAGATGGTTTATCCATTTAGTACAAATTTCGATGACTCGTTCGAGAATTTTGACTGGTAACTGACGAGTGACATTCGTGATGTTTTGTTCCAAGGCCTGATTCGAAGTGGAATTGTCCGCATAGACTTTAGACTTAACATGTCCCCACAGTAAAAGGTCTAACGATGTGATATTACAATATAATTTGGTGGCCAATCGAACGGCCTAAAAAGGAAGATTATCTCTTCACCTCAATAATTCCATTAAATGATGTGTGGTGTGGGAAGTGGCACCGCCTTGTTGAAACCAAATGTCGCCGACTTCACGAGCTTGAATTTCAGGTGTTAAATAGTCGGTTATCTTGGCGCAATAACGGTCTACATTGACGGATTCGTTCTCACCAGCATAATTTTTGAAGAAATATGAACCGATGCTTTCACCGGCCTACAAACTACGACAAACCATTGTCTTTTCTAGATGAAATGACAGCTCTTGAATCTCTTCAGAAATGGGCCTCATCGTTGAATAAAATTTTCAAGAGCCCATGGAGCGCAGCGATGTCGCTTGGGAAGGTCAAGCAGATGAAGTTCTTGTACAAGCTATATTTTGTACGCTTCCAATTTAAGATCTCGACGTAACATACGCCAGGACGTTCCATACGTCAGTTCGAATCGACTCTTCATTAACTTCGTGTACACTCTTAGCTACGGCTACTATATTTTCTTCACTGCATGCTGGGCTTGGTCAATTGGATCGAATATTGTCCAATAATGAATACTGGGTCTCCAGACTGGTGATGGTGTTGTGAATAGTACACTCAGTAGGCTGATTATGTTTACCGTAAGTTGGGAGAAAAACAATCTTTACACAATCTGAATTTTCGTAATAAAGTTGAACGATTTGTCAACGTTGTTCAGGCGAAAGTCTTTCCATGATGAAATGTCAGACAATACTGGACAAAAAAAAAACAAATGACAGTTGGCACGTCTCACGCCTGATTCGTCAAAAAAAGCTTACTGAAAAAGTGCCTCTACTTGGATCACCCAAGTCTACACAATTGAGCTAGTTACAGAGGCTATATAGAGTTGGTAGTAATTTTTATAAAACCATTCAAGAAAACGAACCTTGAGCGGTGTTTTCAGTTTATTCCAAAAAGAAACGCAGTGAAATTCCGTTATTTTATATGATTAAATGTGCTGGAATTGATTGGGATCGTTGAATAAAATTTTCCAGAGCCCATGGAGCGCTGCGATGTCGCTTGGGATGTGATTTGTGATGTGTTTACTAGACATAAGTACCGTTAGTTGCCAAAAGCTACGATATTCCATGCAATAGATTGCACGCATCACTTGCTGCTATTTGACATTGATATGTAAACATAAATATACAAAAAAAGCATATAACGGAAACAAGTGAGGTGAACAAATTTGTTGCAAGAATTCTTCCAGAATTCCCAGCGTTGCACTTCAAAGCAGCTCAACTATGAAATTGTGGCAATTCACTCGATCATTCCTGCAAAGCCTCGCGCATACAAGACCTTATGCCGTTACACATGCAAAGCTGCACACACTTGCCTCTATTCCATTCACCATTTGACGTTGCAACAACTGCCAGTTGCCAGCGCCCGAACTAACGGCTTCTGCAACAATAAATTTATCAATAAAATGTCGAACTTATTTTATTAATGCACACATTGCACGATAAATTTCGTGCATCATCACCATCTTTGCCACAACGCAACAACAACAACAACAATACCAATAGCTGAAAAGGCAACAACAACTGCAAAATTGAATACATGCCACTCTACAATTTTACACAAACAAATTACAGAGTTTTGACTTTTATTAAAATGCAACAAACAGCAACGGCACCGCCAAGCGTCCACTTAGCTCCGTCAAAGTGCGCTGCCAACTGCCAGCTGCCAAAGCCGCCCAGCGAATGGAGTGAACGTCGGATCTGCAAGCGGAAAGATTGTCGGCAACTATGAATAGGATAGGGAGGCAGCGAAGCGTTGTGGCATTGGTGGACGCTGTGTTGTAGTTGTGTTGGTTGCGCGGCCGTACAACAACATCAATCCGGCCATCAAAATATTTGACCACTCAAAGCCAACTGACATGCGCCTGTCGCAACAGAATGGTAATTTGTGTGCTATCGCGGAACACCCAAATCATTAATCAAACATGTTAAGTCGGGAATGGAGCACAGAGTTGCATGGAGTCGGTGCACCGATCGCTCCAACCGCGTATCGAAGCGGCGGCGCATGTGCAAATGCGCGCCTGGCCAAGCGCTGGGCAACGATGCTCGAATATGTATGTGTGTTGCATGTAGAACTGGCGCAAATAGTTTGTGCAACAAAAACATTTTTGGCTGTAGAAGCATTTTTTTCTATTTTACCAATATGTAAGCGTGCGTCCGAGGGTATGCGGGTGACTGCGGCAGCTTTTGTGGTGGTTACAAAGCAACTTGCAACAATTTCGCTGCATGCTATACATTACTTTGTAGCCACAACATATACATACACAATGTTGCAAGTCGCCGGCGTTGCGGGCGTGTGTACGGCAAGTTGAATTGACGAATTTACTGGGCATATGGATGCCGGCTTTTGGCCTAATATGACCCTTATTAGCGCGCATGCATGCTTGGTCCACATGCAACTGACTCTTAGCGGTGTGCTGGTAGATTGTTGCTGCCGTCACGCCGCCGCATTGTCGGTGTTTATGCAACATGTGCATGAGTGGCGCTTTTCTTAAGCTGCACAGCAGAATTGCAGGTTGCTTGCAGTCAAAGTTGCAATATATGGTTATGGCTGCGAATGTGACGTGGCATAATAAAATTATTAACATTATTAATTTGCATACCTTGCAATCGATATTAAATGGGCTAAGTGTTCATAAACAATTTTTAATGGCTCAATTGTACTTTAAGTATATAAAATATATTATAGATTGGAAAAATTATGACCATAAGCCACACAAATGTGGTTGCCATCATTAAGGAAGCAATGGATCTCCTCCTGCAGAGCGCAAAGTTTAATGAGCACTTCACCCACTGCAAGTTTGGTCTTTGTCTAGTAATGACAATTTTAACTGGTCAATGTTTATTCGACGCCTTATAACCAGGCGAAGTTTCTTGGAGGAAAGCGCTCCTTTTCAACTGTCTCAGGATTGCGTACTCAAAGCTACAATCAGCTTGGACCTCACATCATCAGTCATCCAAGTTAACTAGTGGAAAAGGAAATAAAACTTAAGCAAATTTGTGATGAGTTCAAGACATTTTGTCAATATACTATATGTATAAGATTCAACTGCAGAAGTTCGCTAAGGATCATGTTCATCTTTGGGGTTCGGCCTTGGAACGTAACATCACCAATTGCCAGAAAACTTAGAGATCCAATTTATAACAAAACTAGTTTTAACTGAACGCTTGTTAAATCCTTTTCCCTTTCTGATTCTTCAATGCACTTTGGTTCCTCTTTGATTTTTGTGCCAAAACTGCTCACTTTCGATCAAGAACAGCATCGCGTTAACATTTCGCAAGAGATGTTGGACTCAGTCCGCGACGACCCAGATCTGCCCCAGAAGGTCATAGCTGTTGGGTTTATGGTTATTATGGGAAAACCAAACCTCAATCATGCCAATGGAAACTGCCGCAGCCACCGTATTCTCCAGACCTGGCCACCTGCGACCTTTATTTGTTCCCAAAACTGAAGAGACCCATGAAAGTATAAAGGATAAAAACTGCGTCGAAGGAGGCGCTAAACAAGATCAGAAAAAATTACTTTTTAAGTGCTTTGAGGATTAAAAAAACGCTGGCAGAAGCGCAATATATCTGGAAGTGATTAGTTTGAAGGGAACAATATAGATATTCAAAAATGTTTCAGAGTCATTAATCGTTCTGTTTCATGAATCCCTTAGCCATATCTCATATATCACTGCCAAGATAACAAGCAAACGTGGCAGGATTCAAGAAAACGGAAGAAAATGAAATGGTTGAAAGATCTATACATGTATTCTCAAAGAATGAAGTTTGATGCGAGCAACTTGGTTTCCATTGATGACGATACGCTGATTATAGCGACTTTCTATCTTTCCTCTACCACTTTTGTAGAACAAAAAAAAGCCTCTACCTCGATAAATATTTTTCAGTAACCATTCAATTGAGATTTGGAGGACAGGAAAAAGTGGCTTGGAGCGACCCAAGCATACTTTCGAAACGTAAGCAATTCAAAGCTCGATTTCTGCAACTCGACTCGATTGATTTATGTTGCGGTTCATTGTCTCGATTGTGAGATTATCCAGCAATCTGTCATAGATTTGCAGTCGTATTTTCGTCACTAAAAGTATATTTTGGAACGCTAAAGGTTCAGCACGGAATTCGACAAACCACTTACGTTTCGCTCAGAGCTCGAATAACACTAACCAGCTAATCAATAATATAGAGAAACCATCAGATGTACATCTTAGTATTCATTAATATACTGCTACTTGATACTTATAAATATAAAGCAATCGCTTTTACTCTAGAGTCGTCATTAAAAGTGATATATTATGTAAATTTTTGCGACTCGCAATCGCCACTCAATCAAAGACGTCTATTAAAAGTAAATAGATACAAGTTTATGCACACAGGCAACTTATACAAGAAAAAAGTCAAATATACATACAAACATATATGTATATTTAATTACAACTGAGGGCGAATGTCTAACACGAAAGAAAGATCGTTTAGCTTGTCTATTTGCATGGCGAACCACCGTCGACGCCGATGAGTTTGCAATATTTTTTGCTATAAATGCTAAATAAAGACAACGTTCATTGTGGAGACAAACACGAGTTCGGTTGGTGTAAGCAGCAGCTTTCGAAAACCAATGAGTATTCAAATGGACATCTGTAACAAGTCTTAAATCATATTAAAATTAAAACCAGCTGAGTGCGACAACCAAAACATACGCCGCTGATGTACATTTGACACGCAACGATCGCACTAGAGGGAGAATGACGGCTGGCAGGGGGAGCGGCATAGCGCAGAACAAGTGCAGCTTAAGCGAGACCTATGTGGATTAGAAGCAATAGAGTTATTTATAGTTAGGTTTTTCTCAAAGCTAATGAATTGAGACGCCGTCGCAGCAACTGTGGCACTCTAACGGACTGTTGTGGCATGTTGTGGCAAGTGTGATTTTGTGTATGACGTCGCGCATTAACGCCACCTTGCCAAAGATGCCAGAAGCGCCAACCAGATTATGTTCCCAGATCTTGTTGATGGCAAGGCGAATGTAGGGAAATGGCTTAACATGTCAATAAGCAAAGCAATCACATACATGTATGTATATGCAACTACAAAAAAAAAACAAAGGTAATCCACCTTACAGACATAAATATTTGTAGCGTGTTGAGAATTTCATAAATATTCAGCATTTAACGTGACAATTATAACGATTTACTAGGCGCCAGCAAGTATTAAATTTAGGCCGTTACTCAATTTAGCTGCCACTTGTCACGACAATTCCCGTTGTAGTGAGCATAAATAATATTTAAAATAAAATAAAAATGTGACAGGCATCCTTTCACTTGTGGCTTCTCTAGTGTTTGCACCAACGTCGCAGAGGTATGCTTATGTGGCAAGTTGGCGAGGCGGGTGGCATGACACTTGACGATCAGCAGAACAAATGTCGCCGATATGCTTAGTTGGGCATTGAGTGATATTGCTGTTGGGGTGCCCAAGCACATGCTCTCATATACTTAATGCGTATGTACATACATATGTATGTCTCCACCCCTTTTAATATCTCTTAAAATCGACTGGGTGGCTTGTGAGCCTGCTCGTTGACATTTACAACTTAATTAAATGTGACTGCGATGTTAATGTGTGACACACGCCACATACAATCAGGCATTCCTAACATGCCAGTCATCAGCATGAACTCCACGCCGTGGCATGACCACACATAGAATCACCAGCAAAGTGAAATGCAGTTTGTCAGCTGTGAAATATCGCTACTGGCGCCCCAATCATCTATTTGCGAGGATGTGCACTTAATTTATGTGGACAAGTGAAACTAAATTTTAAATTGATATTTAATTACTAGCAATTTATTAAAGTTTCATCGTCGAGATCCTAAGCTTACTTAGCAAAAACGTTCAAGAAGTGCGCGGCGTGATGGGGAAAGGAACTGAAATGAATTTTAATATTAGCGGTGAAGTATGTACTCGTATAATGTATACTTACTGGAATATTCACGCCAACTCTATGATACAAATGTTCCTCTATACCTTGACTGCTTTCTGGTGTGTGTCTATAATAAGTATATATATTTGGTTCGTGGCTTGACTAAGTATAGCGTTTAAAAGAAAACTCTATACAGACTATTTATATTTTAGACAATTTATTTCTAATATAAGCACGAACTTATCTATAATAGGTAGAAAAGTCTAAGATTATCTGTTGACGAGCTATAACTTCTATATACGTACTCGCAATAGATAGCTATTTGAGCTCGAATTTATGTCCCTTCATTGTTTGGAAGTCACGCTTTCAACTCAAATATTGCTGTTGACACTTTTAATACTGTGAAAATCATTTAAGGTGCAAAGTTTTTCTTCGATCTTTCAAGAAAAATGCGGCGGTTGCCCCATTTCTATAGATCGAGAAGTTTCAAAAAATACAGCATAATTGCCTTGTAATAATTATACCCTGAAAGGGTTATATTAAGTTTGCCACGATGTTTGCAAAACTCAAAAAGATGTGTCGGAGACCCTATAAGGTATATATGTACATATATAAATGATCAGCGTGACGTGAATCGATTCAGCCATGCCCGGCTGTTTATATAGTAAGCGAACTAGTCTCTCAGTTTTTTTTCTCACTAAGAGGCTGAACGTTTGTCGGAACCGACGATGTCTGACAACTATAAAATATAGTGCTTATATAGAATGAGTTCATTTGATAAGGTTTCTTCCAAATATTTGATAGCGATTATATTACAAGCCAACGCTACGAAAATGCAATCGCTAAGGGTATTATAGCTTATATCGATGAAGCCGAAATTAAAGTTTTTTTATTATTTCGACAGATTGCCGCTCTTTACCGATAGCGCATGAGTCTATCAAAGCTTATGGAAAAATATGGCGAAGATATATATTCCCTAGTCTGGTCCGTTGAAAGCTACACCGGACAGCTAAAATGTCTTTAGCACGGGTCATTTTTTTCATACTCGGATCACATTCAGAGTGAGCGGATTTTTCGTTTTAAGAATGTATCTTAGAAACTTGGAAAAGTTTTTTTCTTGTTTTCAATCAATTTTTAGATGTAAGACGTTATCAAAATATAAACTAAAGGAGGCAAAAATGTTGAGATCTACATACATAAATGACAAATCATTTTAATTAGTCACCAAAATAGATAAAACACCGTTTATATTATATTATTATTATTATTATTATTATTATTATTATTATTATTATTATTATTATTATTATTATTAGTTACTGCTGAAAATACAAATATGAAGAGCAAAAGTGGTAAAGTTTGTTCAGGCGACACGTCACGTGAAAGTGAATTCAAAGTGAAATGAAAATTTAATCGTTTGCGCCGCACGGCTTAACCCTGCTTAGATAACGTACGTCTGCGAGACGTACACTTGTTTTATTTTTCGTTCTCTCTCTCACAACCGTTAAAAGGGAATATTCTCGCTTTCAGTTTTCTCAGTCGTTAACTGCAGAACAAATATCCAAAATAAAAGTATAATAATAAAATAAAAGATCTACGTAAAAAATATCTGCAAAAGTGTTTCCATTGACATCCTTAAAGGACGAAAACTTGAATACGTCTCTCAGACGTACGTTATCTTTTCAGTACTTAAAAATAACGTTATCTAAGCAGGGTTAAAAGAGTTTCCCAACACTTAATATGCCCGACTACTCCTCCTTTAATAAAATACATACATATGTATGTATGTACAGTCAAGTACTCATCATCATAATCATATACATATGTACATAAAGAGGTGGAGCTTAAGCCACCAGCAACCCATTGTCCAAAAACATTAAATAATTTTGTTGCAACATCTTCGAAAACGCTCTGCGGAACATATTCGAAAACCACTATATAGGTATACCGATGCATGCATGTTGCGCTCGAAAGTAAAGGGGAAATTTTATATTGAAAATATGCACACACCTACAAAGAAGAAAGAGAGTGTACAACTGGTTTTGGTTTTTTCTTATTTTTGTATACCCGTTCCCAGTTGAGTTGTCGAGTATCGGTGCAATAAGTGTGTATGTGCGTATGTCTGTTCACTGTTCATAACCCCAGTGGTGAGTTTTCACTTTGCAACGAGCAAACTGTTTTGATATTTCGAAATTCGAATTAAGAGCTCAAGCTGCTGAGCGCGATCTTCTGATAAGGATTAAACTCTCTGTAAGAGAATACTAAAGAGGGTATGCTTGAATTAAGGAAATGTAATGGAAAAACTTGTTTACAAAATAAAAGTAATATTTTTATTAGCCGCTCTACTTAAAGTGGGTATTCTTTAAATACCAATGAGATACTGTTATAAGTTAGCATATTATTTGAGCCAGTTAGCGCCTAAATATATAAATACCTTATTTCTTACAATAAATCTAAGAAGTAATATTAAGAAGAACTGCTAACTAATTCAAATTGTGATATAGAAAAACTTTTTTAGGGCACAAAATACTGATTTAGGTGAAGTCTACCCAAAAGAACACTCTTACATATAACACACATACAACAAATAGAGCGATATATTGACATACTTCTATGGGTTCAAGAAACCTCAGACATTGAGTAGATTATCAAGCACATACCAAAAAATAATATATTCGTGTTCAGATCAGATATTATTCATGGCAGAAAAAGGAGACAAAACTAATAGAAAATCTTGAATATTTAAAAGTGGTAAAGTGTTTGAGAAGTCCCATATACTTTTCGCACAATCTTTACTTGTTTCATTACAAAACCATTCTCTTCATTGTGACAACTTGTTGTTTAACCGTATTAGAAGTATACTTAAAGAAAGGACCGATGTTTCCTAAAACCCGTTGTCACGACAATCTGGTCTAAGTTACCGGAACGGACTTAGATTTTTATCCAGATAAGGGCTATCAACTCAGCACCGTTCCTCGAAATTATTTTGGGAATGTTTTTTGGCGCTACAATAACAAAAAACATTAACTTTTTTTTTTAAACTTCGAACCGAAAACTTCTCATAAAATCCATCAGCACTTGAAAGGACTTAAACAAAAAGGGATTACTCAAAAACCGAAGGTTATCAAGTTCCATACCAGTGCTATGGGGTTAAGTTCGGTTGACATTTAACCAGAAGTGTTGCCAATTGTATACATACATATATTCATCTCTATCTATTATCTATTAGATAGAGAATAAATTTGGTCGGCTTCCCAACTATTTTTTTATAATTATAAAATTTTCCTCGGCCAGATTTTGAGCCAGCGTATCTTCTAATGTTCATCACGAATGAAACCTATTTTTATAGACTATCGAGAAGGTGCTTTGGAAAATTATTTGTATGTCTAAAAATTCGTTTTGCTCACAAATTTGACCCGAGAACTGCGGATCTAGGTTGTCTACTATTTATACATACATATGTATGTATATACAATATCAATATTACTGGTGTACATTTCGCATTGAACTGGCTGGTAAGCGGGAATTAATGCATAGTTGCTACAATTACCAGCTGAACTGCCGCTTTTCCAAGCCGCCGACACTAATCATAATTCTAAAATATTTTCGCGCCATGAACATGCCAAAGGAATGCGGAAAATCGGCGCTTATAAGAAGACCATGAATTTCACACGTGTGTGTGTGTATCTATGTATGTATGTGTGTGAGTGTTACACACAGTAAAATGAGCTAGTCATGCCGCATTGCATCCTGCAGGCATTTCGTACGCAATCGTCGCTTGCAATCAGTGGCGGAGAGCAAGATCTGCTCGTGTTGCAGATGCGCCAGAAGAGATGTCTGCGAATAAAAAATTAAAAATTGTCCATTTGAAAAGTTTTAAACGCGTTCCGCTTTTATTATTTATTTACTTATTGTTCTTGTTGTTGTAATTTAAAAATGCATTTCCTTAACAAGCTACTGCCACAGCCCGTGACGTTGCATGTATGTAAATTCGTTGACAGCACGCGCCACACAAACACTTGCGACAAAGGCAGCCAGCAACAACATAGTTGCACAGCTGCAAAGCGACTAACAGCAAGAACAACAACAGCGAGCAATTGCCGTGAATTGTTTGTAATTTGTGGCTGTCGCCAGTGGCTAAATTATCCCTAAAGTGATAATCAGGAAATTACAGTTTTCCACCATGCAATTGCATGCATCAATACATATACATACATACAAGCAGCCAGACATACAGGCATATGTGTGTCTATTGAAGATTCACTTGATCTGATCTGTGGCAGCACGTGCGCTGGCGCATCTACTTATGCATCTGCCGCATGCTTATCATTGCGTTCATTTAGACGCCAGTCGAACCAGTTGCAGTTAGCTTAGTTGCAGCAGCAATTGCTCTGTGCCACCATATCTGTGCAGCAGCTATGTACAAATAATAGAAGTCGGCTACTTTCTCTGCCCATTACCAGTTGCTGCCGCCTTCGCTGGCCTTATCTAATGTCGTTGCAACTTCAACCACTGTCGCGCCTCTAATGATTTGATTAACTTAACCAGTATTTATTACACTTTTTCGCCCCTCTTTTCCACACCATCAGCCATTCATTTTAGTTTTACATCCATTATACGATATTGATTTCGGGCCCCCGGAGGCCCACTCTCAGCGTTGAACTCTATGATATTAAATTACTTAATATCAGAGTGTTATCTATATTTTGTTCGAAAAACAAATGGCCATCTATTGAAAGCTGCCTTGGCCGGCCTTTTGGATGTGTTTTTATCAGCGGTAAGTTGTGTTTGGAACATCTTACGGTTTTAAGAATGACAGCGTTCGTCATTATTCTCAATGAAATAATTTTTTTCGATATTTATAAAATCCTCTCCATTTTACATAACACAGTTATTACAAATATGCTGTTTTTTATTTGTTTAATGATCTAAGGGTGGCGAAACGAACAATCAACTCACATAAATCGCATAAATCGCATAAACTAGTACACAAGTATTTAAAATAGAGCTGGAATATTAAACCAATGATTAAAAATCATAATCCCTTTCTTCAAACTCAATGCACACATGTTTTTAATGAAGCGCAGAGTTCAATTCGAATGAGAAGAGTCGAATTCGAGAGAAGCTATCGTGTTCTTAAAGCTATAAGTTTTATTTGAAACGTTTTAGATGGGTGCTAATTTCAGACATGATCCGTTAGTTGATAATTACATTAATAATATTCTCCCTGTGTGTATTAAAATGCTACGACGCGCTGCCTTTTCTCTTGACAGATCTACCACATCGAATATTGATGGGTCCCATAATACCTTTGTTTTGTTTTTGGAGCTCTTGAATTTTAAAAATGTTGTTTATCGAAGATTCCCTGATTACCGAACAAACAAGAAAACACTTGAGTAAATATAGTCGGGCTTGTATTAAAGATGCTGATTACATGGATCTTTAACTAAGAAATTAGGTCAAATGTTTTGTTTTCAAAATGATCTCTGATATACTCGTAAATTTGTTTGGAGTCACAGCTCGGGTGATCAATACCGCAAGCATTCATTTTAGAAAAATTCATACATAATCTATTAACCACACTTTCACATTCACTTGAGCCTTGCTTTATAAAATGTTCGGCCTTAATTTTTAATTAAATTACATTCCCATCACACCTGCCCACAAATCTCAGCCTTAAATGTAGTCGTGTGTTTGCGTGTAGCCACGCCATGGTGTCATAATTCATTTTCTTAGATATAATCCATGTTGCCTGCCCCATAGTAGGCTGCAACATACAAATATTTTCAGACTCTTTCAGCACCTTTCTTCACGCGCGATGTGTGGACATAAAATGTGATCGAAAATGAAAGAGCAAAAACGAAGGCGACCATAATACATTGGCGCAAGGTTAAGGAGGTGTGTTCGACGCTTGTAAACTGGATGAGCTTAACTTAATGGTGCATCTATGGCCAACAGCATGCAAACGGCAGATCTTGCTTTATTCGTGTTAAATTTAATGTTACAACTTTTAGCTGGTAAATTGCCGCTTCGGATAATTGATCAATTAAATTAATTCCCAAGAAAAGTAAATATGTGCACTAGATAATCGCGGAATTCTTGAAGTGGTACAATTAGAAATGTGGAGCTAATTATTATAAGCTAGTTTGATTATCTATAGTGAATACGTTAATTGTGAATTAAAAATACAAATTGGTTTGATAAGAAAGTAATGAAGCGCATATCATAAAATATTGTAGTACATTACTGATTTCTATCACCCTTGTCCCGATGAATGTTATTTTCCCTACTTAAGCAGATTTGGGAGAAGCGCAATGTATTTCGGGTTTAAAAAATTATACTGATATCGTTTGATAGTCGAAAAAGTATTTTCGGATTTTGCCAATAGATGTCGTTGCAGCCGTATATCTCCGGTGCCACCAATCACATTGTGTCATACCATAGAGTGTTGGAATAAAATTTGGGGAAGTTGAAAAAAAGTTACAGTTGTTCAAAAATGAGTGAAATAATGAAGAAATTTGCTATATTTTAAAATTTTGTATAAAAAATTGAAGAAGAATGTCACATTGTCTATTAATAAAATTTGTGAAGTTTACGCAGAGTTCACGTAGCCCAATAATAGTTCGCTCACTTCCGTTCTGTGAAAGATGCACTTTGCTCTGGTCGACCTAACGTTGAAAAAGTTGCTGAAATTATAGAAAAGATTGACCAGGACCATCACATAAGAAGGCATGATATCGCTAAGGTACTTAACATTCATAATCAAACGGTCTTGAATCATTTAAGAAAGGCAGGCTACAAAAATAAGCTCGATGTTTGGATACCACATGAATTGTCTGTGAAAAATTTAATGGACCGAATTAACATCTGCGATTCTTTCCTGAAACAAAATGAAATTGAATCGTTTCTGAAGCAAATGGTAACAGGAGCCGAAAAGTGAATCAAATACGACAATAATGTGCGAAAAAGATCATGGTTCAAGCCAAGATTGTCGCCTCAAAAGGTTAAATCTTTGGTGAAATTGAAATGGAATCATCCACCATGAGATGCTCCAGCCTGGTCGGACGATTTATTCTACATTTTACTGTCAATAGCTGATGAGATTGAAGCAAACAATCAAAAAAAAAACGGCCAGAACTGATCAACAGAAAAGGCTTTGTCTTCCATCAGGACAACGTTACACCACACACATCATTGATGACTCGGCAAAAAACCTGGGAGATCTTGGCTGGGAAGTTTTGATGCATCCGTCATATAACCTTGAGCTGTCACCATCGGATAACCACTTGTTTCGAACTCCCTCAATGGAGTAAAGAGAAGCCTGTGAAAACAACTTCTTTTTCGCCGAGAAACCAGAAAAGTTTTACACTGATAGAATAATGTCTTTAGCGGAAAAAAGGTGCTATCTGATGTTGGTTTTTATTTTCATATATTTAGCAACATGTTGTGGGAGAATAATAAAAGTTTTTCAGTTTTTATTAGAAAAGAAAAATACCTTAAACCATATCTCCCCTGAAGCCCACCTACATACCATAACACCTTTTCATATAGTACATAAATACTTGACAATGATATAATCAAAAGCTAAAATTCATATTTATGGACACACATACATGTACATATGTATGTACGCGAACAAAAACACCAAATACATCATTTCGTTATAAAATAATTCAACTACCGGAATTTAGTGTTAAAATGATAAATCAATATCATTTAATAAAATCTCATGAGATCATTGACAACCCCGAGCGCGCACTAATAGAAAGACATGAAAAATTATACAAAACAAAGGCTCGCATAAAAACGTGATTTACTGTCATTTTATTTCATAAAATGTAAACAAAAGCTAATAAAAACGCGGCAGATGAACGCACAGCAGCGACAGAGAACATGCTCGTAGACAAAGGTGTGTCACAACACCACACAGCAACGACACACTAAACTAGATAAATTTCAATTAACAATCAAACAACACAATAGCGAATGCTGACCACACGCATGCGCGGTGTACAGTGCGCGTCGAAGGGTTAATAACAAGCCCGAGTGCGGCCAACACACTGCGGCAACGATTAGATGTTGGTGGTCCGCGAGCCATTTAATCTGAGATAACAATGGAAAGGCGATGGAATACCGCTATAAAGACATGAAATTAAATAATCAATATGCAACATAACGAAAGTGTGATATTTATGAAGCATCGAGGTGTCATTGGCTGCGCGAAGCCGCGCGCCAGCTTGTTATCTTCATCACTATGGTATACCAATGGTTGTATGCGACGACTGTAGCACGTTGTGTGTGGCGCATGTGCCCACTTTTTCGACATTAAAACTGTCACATAAACTCGGCTGCTGATTAGCACAAGAATGCCGCTTTGTCGCTCATGTGTTTGTGTGCGTGTATGTCTCGCGGCGTGTTTGGTGTTTGAGAAAAATCGAGAAATGATTTTTCCAAAGCTCTTTACATAAGTGTGTGTGTGGCTAAGTGCACTCCAGGTGTTGCGGTGCAGTGGCAGCTTCTTACATAAATCAATATAAATTACCAGCGGATTGATAAAGAATCGATATAGCTATGTATATACATATGAGTGCTTGCTAGCTATTCGTATTAAGAAATTGATATGCGGTATTAGGAGATTATACGCACACATTTACATAACTATATAAATCTATGAAGGCTTGTTGAATGTTGGGTGGTCCACCTGTGTGGCAAGCGTTGAATGGAGAAATGGATGGTGCGCGAATTGTTGATGTGTCAAGTATTGTGCTGGGATTATCTGCTGTTAAATATGCGCGGTTACCGTGTAACGGTATATATGTATATACATACATATATGTTTTTTATAGTAGGAGGAAGCAACGAAAGCCGGAGTCCGCTAAACCTAACCTACTCCCATCTCTCCCACGGGACCACGGGACAAATTATTACTTCATGTGAGAGAAGAAGACTTTTGAGTCTCCTCTATCGTACCGACTGACTGACGCCTAAGCTGTTCCAAATGTCTCAATATTGTCATAATTAGATTTGCCGCACCGCTGACAGTATTCCATTTTACAGAGGACTCGCACATACATAAGTGCAGTCAAATTTTCCACAGTGATACTACCCCCGAGAGTGGTTTTAAGCTTTTCCCTTCTATCTGAAAACCGAGGGCAATAAAGGAATACGTGTTCAGAGTATTCTATACACTCTGTACACGTCGAACAGTATGGACTAAAGTCATGACGTTGATATTAGCTTCTGAAGCAACCATGCCCACTGAGTATTTGAGTAAGATGGAAAACCAGGTCCCCATGTTGTCTACGTATCCACGAGTGTATGTCCGAAATCAGTCGATGGGTCCACTGTCTTTTGAATGAAGTTTGCCACCGTTGCTGCCACATTGCGATGCTTTTAATTCTGTCGTCTCATGTACATCGAGTTCCATAGCAGCGGGCCTAAAACCGAGTCTTGCGGTACTCCACTGGTGATAGTGTAGCCCTGAGTGCCCTCGTCCGTCTCGAATAGCAATCTCGAATTTTGAAAGTAGCTCATTATAATATTTATTAGATAATGAGGAGCGTATATATCGCGTAGAGCTTTTATTATATTTGCCCCACTTTGCGGAGTTGAATGCATTTTCACATCCAGGGTTATTAGCGCGCACCTTTCTATCTTTTCCCACTTACTGCACATTTCACAGTATCAACTACTTCTATTAGTGCGTCAATAGTAGAGCTCTTTTTTATAAAGCCGTATTGTCCCTCTGATAATCCGCCGGTTTTTGGGATTGCGGTTTCTTACAATGCTTTCGTACACTTTCCCAATCGTGGTCGAGCATGCAAAGAGGTCGATATGATGAAGGTACTTCTGCTGGCTTTGAAGTAAACCAGACGCTCTGTCTTCCACGGATCCGGAAACACCTCTTCTAATATACACGCATTGTACATGTGAACGACAAAGATCGACATACGTACGTTGGATCTCAGTATGTATAGCCGATTGCATCGTACAGGCAGTGAAAATAGTTGTAATGGGCTTGAAGCTTCCGCTCAAAGGGTGTATTTAGGGCTTTAAGCTTATTAAGAAAACATATATTGCTAAGTACATATGCATTTATCATAAATAAGAAAATATATCTAACCTTTATTACAAACTACAATATTTAGCCGTTTTAGAATGTTACACACTTTTTTGGTTGTGTTAACAGCACAAAATAAATCAATCAGGCCAACATGATCACTGACAGCTCCAACAGTTCCATTGAGTGCGCAGCCGTCATTGGCTTTATGCTTTCGCCATTTATTTACCTTGTTTTATGCCTCAGATATGACGATGGCTGGGTGCCATATCAATGTCCGATATCGCACAGACCACATTGTTTGCGGCTAATATAGTTTTTTTACTCAAAATTGAGTTATGCGCAACGAAATGTAGAAACAAAGGAATATGTGTATAGATAGATGTGTGTATACATGATTTAATACCTTAGATGATCGTTGTGGGCTTATGACCGGAAATGAGCACTTACAGCGAATGCTATATAAGTAACACTTACGAGTGCGTTCTTAAATTGCAGTTCAGTAAAAATTCGCCTAAAAAAATTTAACTGAAAGTTAATATTTATATAATCCTAGCCACAATCACATTAAATAGTTTTATCAAACAATGATAATTATTTAAATTATATTGGTCTAATTTTTAAGTACTCTTTTCGCAATTTTTACAGAGTTAGCCACTGAAGCTCACTCACAACCGCCCATTTCATAAGCATGCTATGCCGTCGAGGGTTAGTATTCAACGATTTGCATTTAAATCAGCAATAATTCTCTCCAACCAGCGGCATTTGCCACATGCAGTACGGTCCCATTGGAAGCAGCCGCTAGCCACATGCCGGTACCCAATTTGTTATGTAAAGATTATTGGCCGCTAAAGCACGAGTACACACACTGCAGTCCATCGAGTGCGGCAAGTGTTTAGAAAAGTTAAAGTGCGTGCAAATTCAGCTGAGGCCACAGCGTGCAGAACAGGCCACTCAAGCCTTTCATGCAGTTCATTTGTTTTGACCGGGTTAACATAACACCCGCTGTGCCGAAGATTTGTTTACTTGTCTTGTAACTATTTTTGTTTGCTCTTTACTTCCTTCCCGCTTTTCACTTGCATTATGTGGCAACAATAAATTATTTAGCCATACATGAACCTACATACAAGCATTAGAAATTCGTAAAGAGAAGAGAACTGGTTGATTGAGTGAAAACCCATATGGTTCTGCAAATTGAACATGCAACAACTGATGGCTAAATTTATTTTGGTTAAAACGATTTGTTGTATTAATTATTGACTTTAGCTTAGCAGCAAACATTTTGTTGTGGTTTTCTAACGAAAATCTGCAATCTTTCTGATTTTCAGTTTTTTTGCGCTCAAGCCCTATTGAATATTTTGAGATTATCCTGGATAAAAAAAAACTAAAGTGGAAAGAACATATATGAAGTCAGTGTTTCCCAACGAGATGTACAACTCATGTGTCAAGTAAAGTAAATAACGTAAATTACCTACACGACTTTGACAGATGACTGCATCACATAGTTTAAAACCCATGGGCAAGATCACAATAAAACGTTAACTTCGGTTGTATCTGATGTAATTTGAAAGTCACTGGATCACCTCATGTGAAGCTGGCTGTCAGCTGGCTCTATAAAAGAAAAGCAGGCACCGTGTCTTAGATGACTCTCTCGGCTCGGTTCGTATACATAAAGAGAGGGCCGGATCATCCTGATCTTTTATATATGTTTTTTATGAGGTCTCCGACTTGTCACATTGTACTACTGAAAACTTTCAAGTACTTACTGTATATATCAAGTTCCTTCAGCGCTTGATTTGACTAAATGTTAAAAAAAGTTGTTGTCTTGGCTAAATGTAAACAAAGGTTATGAACTTAGCCGTATGCAAACTGGAAGTTCATTGACCGAAAACATAAACAAATAAGCCATTGACCTTGGCCAAATGTAATACAAAGCGTCACTGACCTCACTATACATAAACAATAGAGTCAATGACTCCAAATGTAAACAAAGATTTTTGACTTAACTAGACAGACGAACAGACCGATGAACATGGCAAAATCGATTTAACTCGTCATGCTAATTTTCTTCTTCTTTACTAGCGTAGACACCGGTTATAGCCGAGTTAACAACAACGCTCCAGTCGTTCATCCTTTTCGCTATTTATCGTCAATTCGAGATGCGAAGTACAGCCAGATTCTTCTCCTCACCTGAATTAAACAATTAAACAAATACGAGGGCTGTCCGATAAATAACCGACCTAACCATGATGCACGCGACTTTTTCAAAATTTTTTTTTTATTTTTCTACATAGTCTCCTTGTAACTCCACACACTTCTCCCAGCGATGCTCCCATCTCTGCAACCCTTCCAAATAGTACTTGGCGTCTTTGTCTGCAAAATACGAGTTCATGAAAGAGATTGCCTCATCATTGACGAAAATCTCTGGCCGCCGAGCGCAGTTTTAAGTTGAGGAAACAAAAAAAAGTCGCTTGGTGCTAGATCCGGTGAATAAGGTGGATGGTCAAGCAGTTCGAACCGCAATTCGTGGATTTTCGCCATGGCGACTGTTGAGGTGTGAGATGGTGCGTTGTCTTGGTGGAACAAGACTTTCTTTTTTTGCAAATGTGGCCGATTTTTCGAAATTTCTTCCTTTAGCTTGTCCAATAATGATGCGTAGTATGCTCCTGTTATAGTTTTTCCTTTTTCAAGATAGTCGATAAAAATAATTCCATGGCTGTCCCAAAAAACACTCGCCATCACTTTCCCAGCCGAATACACAGCTTTAGGTTTTTTTGGGCCTGGTTCCCCCTTTTCAATTCACTGTTTAGATTGGATTTTTGTTTCGGGCGTATAATGATGAATCCAAGTTTCGTCTACAGTTATCAATCGGCGCCAAAACTCGGTCTTATTGCCTCTAAACTGAGCCAACAGAGCGCTGGAAATGTTCATGCGCGCACGTTTGTGGTCTAGCGTAAGCAAACGCGGCACCCAACGCGCGGACAGCTTTCTCATGCCCAAATCTTGGTTTAATATGTGACAAACAGTTTCTTTTGACATCTTCATAATCTCAGCTATTTCCCTAACTTTAATCCGGCGGTCGTCTAGTACCAATTGACGAACTTTAGCGATGTTATCGTTAGTGGTTACAGTTTTTGGACGCCTAGGACGTTCATCATCTTTTAAGCTCCTGCGACCACGTTTAAATTCAGCTGCCCAAAATTTTACGGTGGTAAACGATGGTGCAGAGTCACCATACACAGAGTCCAACTCATCTTTGATTTGTGAAGGCGTATTGCCTTTCAAAAATAAAAATTTAATTACAGCTCGATATTCCATTTTTTCCATTTTGGGGAAATCACCGAAATGGACTCACAAAAACGACTGTCAACAGATAATTGCGCAAGATAAATTTCTGAAATTTTGGCGAGTAGCTATTATAATATGCACAATTTGAAGTAGAAACTTTTTTTTCAGATGTGCCGCTAGCTTCACGTTGAGGTCGGTTATTTATCGGACAGCCCTCGTACTTAGTCGACGGTCTGAGTTCAAAACTTTGCGCACACGAGTCACATTGTCGGTGTTTGTCGAAGTCACAGGTCTCCCAGCACGGTCTTCAACAGCGACCTCTTCTCGGCTCTCCAAAAAAGCCTGTTGTCACCGAAACACACCACTTTTTGCTAAAGAGTTTAATCGCGTTCCTCTGCTCTAACGAACGCTACATTCTCGGCTTGCACCACTCACAGAAACATGTCGCGCGAAAATGTTCGTCCTGACTCCCAGACGCTCGGAGACAACTAACCAGCCACTCATTCGTCAGCTAGGAATGCTATCTATCGTATCAAGTCGGTGCACGCACGCTCCTAAGTACAGTCGCGGCGAAAGAAACTCAGTCCTATTACTTTCCGGACAAACCCTGTAGAATTTATTATCAATATTTTGCAATGCGTTTTTAGATTAATTAAAGTCTTTTTACTAAATTAATCCAATAAATGAAAACTATCTTATTGCAAGGCTTACGCGACCTCTGTTTGTGCGGCATACACTTGCCTGGTGATGTTGGCTATGCATCCGGAAATTCAGTAGCGTATATTCCAAGAGATGCGCTCTGTGCTTAGTTACTTGTTAACACATTTATTTAACAGCTGTTTCTTCATGGCAGCAGCTATTTTCTGTTAGTAGAAATTTCACTAGTAAAAACTAGCAGTTCTCTAAGCCAAGAAATTAAATTACTGATTAGCTTATATCTTCTTGAGTTTCTACAAAAATATGTGATTGGTTATTTTAAAGTTTGCACTATTTGCTTGTAAAAATTAAAAAGAAAAATCCATTTTAAAGCTGAATTCACAATTTTTATTGCGTCAACATATAATACTTATGCCGCCTAGTATGTATGTATATGTATATTTCGATAATATTTCTATATTTCTGCTTGGTGCTTGCTGGAAGAAAAACATAAATAATTATAAATGTATGTATTTCAAATGCTTAAAGTGTGTATATATGTATATGGCTACATTTTTTTAGCGCTAATTATCAATTATCCATTCACGGCTATGACATAATTTCACTCGTAAAACTGTTTAAAATGTGCGACTATAAATATTTTAATAAGGCCTAAATGGCCTTTCACTGGCAAAAAATTTTCGCAAATTATACTTTTTCCTGTGTAAATTCCAGGCGACAATATACATATGTAAATACTTAATTTTTGCAGGCAAAATTTGCATTTAATATATACAATATACCCACAATTTTTATATATTTATAAGCATATATGTACTACGTTATATTGGTAAAAAAAAAATAAAACTTATAAATAAACCCAATAATTTATACGGATTGTGCCTTTTTTTGTGATTAGCTGCTTTCACACCCGATTTTATCGCATAGCAATTAATGCCAAATGATATTCTTAGACAGCAAACTACACATAAAATGTATATAAAGGCTTTCCGCTGTGGAATCAGTTCCTTTCATTAAATATTCCGTGCTGAATCGTGGTGTCTTTAACGTCTCAGTGCGAAAATGAGTGCTTTAATTAGTATAGAAACGCTGATTATAACGGCAGTTCTTCTCTTACTCTACGCCAGTTGGCGCTTGCGCCAAAAGCAAAAATACTATAGCAACGTAACTTCAAACTTGCCTACCATTGGTGGTCTACCGTTTATTGGGCAATCCTATCATTTGTTTAATGTGGAGAGTAAGTTGTTGTCGTTGTTGCCAAAAAAGTGCTGCAAAACTAAAGAGTGATTGAATTGCCATACAATTACAGCATTGCTGGATAAACTGAATGCCGGCTTTGAGAGCATGAAGACATCGACGGGTTGCATGTGGATGGCAACAACGCCGTACGTGCTTACCGTCGATCCCGAGGTTATTAAGCATGTCACCACCTCGCCTGATTTCCTCAGTAAAGCCAGAGATTTGTATACACATTTTGATAACGGCGTACTCAATGGCATCATCATGAGTCCAGGTGATGGCGTATAAATTCTATAGGTATACATTTTCTTTTAGATTTTTTTTTTTTTTAATTTTTCGCACAAGCAGTAAATAAATGGAAAACCAATCGCAAGGCTATCAGTCCTTTCCTTGCACATACTAATATTTTGGGTTTGTTTCCTTCCTTCAATGAGAATGCAGTCAATGTGAAGAACAAGCTTGAAAGATTGGCTGGGCTAGGTGAACAGGATATTTATACAAGTATCAACGAATGTGTCCTACAGCTGAGTCTTCGTAAGTATATAGGATGAAAATTTCAAAGTAAATTTTTTACATGTTAATAAAAACAAATTTAAAGACCATAAAAGACCAAGCTTCGAAGTGTCTTTTTTGCTTTTATAAAACCTTTATAAACATATGTGCTGGGCTTAAATAACGTTACCTAAATAATTTTGAAACTCGAGTTTGTATGCTATTTTTGTATTTATAAAACCTATGTACTGACTTTTCATTTTTATTAAATTTCAGTAACTATTATGGGTATAAAGATAGAAGAGGGCAGTGTGAAGCACCAGGAACTCCTGACGGCATTTACTGAGTAAGTTACGTTGATCCGCCTACCACTTAAATAATAAAAAAACACTGCCCTGCAGCATTATTGGTCACATGTCCAAAAACATCGTACTCAATTCGTTTGGCCTAGGCTTTCTATCTAATACTCCACACTATAAAAGAACAGTTAAATACTTACAAGCCTTAGTCCGAACCGTAAGTCGAAAAATCCTACAAATGTAATAAATAAATATACATACTTGTATATAAATCTATCTTATAAATCATTGCAGCGGATAAAGGAAAATCTTGCAGGAAATATTGAGACGGAGGCCATAAACTATTTTGAAGAGAACAGACACTCGATGTTTCATTTAGCGCTAAAAGCACTGCGGAAGAAAATATTTAGCAAAAAGGATGTGGAAATTGAGTGTTTCACAATGATTGCTGCGGTAAAGCTATTACAATTTTGAATTTTAAATATTTTTATTCCTTTACATGTACATAAGTAAAATTCAACAATTTCCAATTATTTTTCACATAAATAGAAAAGCAATCGGATATTAGTACAGTCCAACTGCAGCATTTTTCGTTTATAGCTCTTTTTTCGCTTTTAGAACTAACTTAAACAATTCTCCAAATGTTTTCAATTTATACGTATATCTGATACTAAGCCTCGAAACGTACCCTTGTAATTCCAGTCTTACGAGACCTCCGTTGGTGCGGCATACACTTGCCTGGTAATGTTGGCAATGCATCCTGAAATACAGGAACGTGTATTCCAAGAGATTCATTCCGTGTTTCCGGATGCAATTACAACCGTTGAGTATGACGATTTGCAGAAAATTCCCTATTTAGATATGGTTATATCGGAATCATTGCGTTTAGTACCACCAATAACCATTTTGGGACGGGAAGTTGAAAAAGACACCAAACTCTGTCCAGGTGTAATATTGCCCAAACACACGCAAGTTTATATACCAATTTACATATTGCATAGGCGTAAAGAAATTTGGGGTACAGACGCACATCGTTTCAATCCAGATAACTTTTTGCCCGAGAACATTGAAGAGCGTCACCCATATTCTTATATGGCGTTCTCGAAGGGCCCACGCAACTGTATAGGTAAGAATTGAAATTATTACGTGGTTTTACGTTTATCGATTTTTACATCCCAATTTGTTTGACAGGCTTTCGTTATGCTGAAATCACATTACGTATCATGTTGATCCATTTGGTACGGAATCTGAAATTTTCCACAACTACTAAATTTGAGGATATCATTTTAATACCGAAAGTTACAATGACTTATAAAAATAACCCACAAATAAGCATAGAGGTCAGAGCAGACTAAATTGGAAAAATTTATGATATCATTCGACATAATTGCACTATATATATATATATATATATGATTACTTGATTATGTAGCTATTCGCTTAATACAAATATTATATGCAGGTGTACAGTGAGCAAATATATGGTATATTCAAGATATGAGCCTAGGTATATTTATTTAAATCGCCTTTTGAAAATCTCCAAATAGAACTCTTCCTTAGACTCATATTTCTACCTGGCGACTGACTTTATCAGGTTGGAAACAGAAATAAGTCGTCAAATAAAAAAAGTCTCGACATTATAGGGGACAGCCGAAAATATAGTAATTCCGTTCGTCGAGGATTCGCAATGCCCCGGCTATCTCGCGTACGAACAATCGGAGGTTTGGTGATACGAGATCGAGGATCAGCGAAGCAGAAGTGTCACTGTGAACAACATTAATTGAATGAGCAAATTCCTTTCCAAAAACAAGAATGCCATTTTTTATGTTTTCTATTTTTTTTAACCTGATAGTGCTCCGAATCTGTACGATAGTACATTTCTTGTGCCTTTAAGTGTGAGTGTAAGTTTGGGTCGGGTTCATATAGTTACCCACAGACATTATGAAATATTCTGAAACAAGAAGAAGAACTTCCATTAAAGTATCAAGATAGAGAGACTTGTGTGATTACGATTATTTACTTCTTTTGCCAGTTCAAGAGTTCGAGTTATGGAGAACTTTGAGTTATGGAAGTTCAACTGTATGTGGTATAAATGATCAGTCTGACAAGCTGAGTCGATACAGTAACATATATAACGGGTGATTTTTTTGAGGTTAGGATTTTCATGCATTAGTATTTGACAGATCACGTGGGATTTCAGACATGGTGTCAAAGAGAAAGATGCTCAGTATGCTTTGACATTTCATCATGAATAGACTTACTAACGAGCAACGCTTGCAAATCATTGAATTTTATTACCAAAATCAGTGTTCGGTTCGAAATGTGTTTCGCGCTTTAATTTTGTTCAGCGATGAGGCTCATTTCTGGTTGAATGGCTACGTAAATAAGCAAAATTGCCGCATTTGGGGTGAAGAGCAACCAGAAGCCGTTCAAGAACTGCCCATGCATCCCGAAAAATGCACTGTTTGGTGTGGTTTGTACGCTGGTGGAATCATTGGACCGTATTTTTTCAAAGATGCTGTTGGACGCAACGTTACGGTGAATGGCGATCGCTATCGTTCGATGCTAACAAACTTTTTGTTGCCAAAAATGGAAGAACTGAACTTGGTTGACATGTGGTTTCAACAAGATGGCGCTACATGCCACACAGCTCGCGATTCTATGGCCATTTTGAGGGAAAACTTCGGACAACAATTCATCTCAAGAAATGGACCCGTAAGTTGGCCACCAAGATCATGCGATTTAACGCCTTTAGACTATTTTTTGTGGGGCTACGTCAAGTCTAAAGTCTACAGAAATAAGCCAGCAACTATTCCAGCTTTGGAAGACAACATTTCCGAAGAAATTCGGGCTATTCCGGCCGAAATGCTCGAAAAAGTTGCCCAAAATTGGACTTTCCGAATGGACCACCTAAGGCGCAGCCGCGGTCAACATTTAAATGAAATTATCTTCAAAAAGTAAATGTCATGAACCAATCTAACGTTTCAAATAAAGAACCGATGAGATTTTGCAAATTTTATTCGTTTTTTTTTAAAAAAAAGTTATCAAGCTCTTAAAAAATCACCCTTTATAAACTAACCAGCACCTTAGTTTTGGGTATAATGAACTGAAATTTCACACTCGTCGTTTTCTTGCCAAGAAGCTGCTGGCATGGGACTACGAAAACTCATAGCTTCAGTACAAGCTGAACTATCAAAATCAAGTCTTGTATGGAAACCTTTTTTATTTGACAAAATATTTCCCCGAAATTTGGTACGGACAATTGTTCAAGGCTATGGTATAATCTCCGAACAGATTGTTCAACCTACTCGTGAAGCTAAAATACCCTCGGAAGTTAACCTTCAACCTTGCTCAAGCATCTTACTCGTATTATTAGATAAGTGTATGAGTCAGCCATACACTCTGTAGTCCACATATTCGGTATTTGGTTTGGTAAAAAGTTATGGTCCGATTTCAATTATACTTCGGAGGTAATATTTAGTCAATAGTTAGGATAACATCTTTACTCTTTGATTTATATACTATAAAGCGAAAAGAATCTATAAAATTTCAAATTATAATTTTCAGCTATTCATTACGTCTATAAAACTATGTAAATGTTTGTGACGAATTTATTTAGTGAGTCAGCGCACTTTTAGCAGTGTTGAGCAAACCCGTTATAAAGGGAGTGGTCGCGGCTATAATCCGATTTCACCCACTCTAACACTGTCTTCTTGCGAACGGTACCCTGAAACAAATATAATAATTGATCTATATTTTAGTATGTGGCCCAGCTTTATCCTTTGTTTTGTTTAGCGGTATTTTGTTCCGTGGTAAGATTGTCTATGGAGTCCATAAAAAACATGGTTCATGGTGATTCTTCGCCTTCGATGATTTTTAGGGTTTTGAAGAGTTATGTCCAAGTTCATCGAAAGCGGCTACTATGGAGGATAAGGTCGCAAAGATACAAATCGTATATTGATCAACCGCTAATTGAAGTTAGGCTGTATAACAGAGACGGTAAGAATCCAAAGAGACCGCATGGGGTACATTCTACATAAGCCACCACGCAGGAGCGAGTTGTTGCCACTAGAGATATTTCGTTGGATTATTGTCGGCAACAAGCTCAGCCGTGAGATCACTTTGCAAACTCTAATAATTTTTGACAAACGAAATACTAATTTTCAAACATTAATCGATAAACATTTATTTACTTATTATACAACAGTATACATATTTCATTAGTATTAAGCGAATAGTTACAGTCCCAAGGAAATCATATACACAGAAAATGCATACTTGAATGATAACATCAATCAATACAATTCAGTTTGCTCTGACCTCTATGCTCAATGGCGGTTCGATCTTATAATGTAGTGAAATATGTGGTACATGAACGATATCTTCATATTTAAAAGTTGTGGAAAATTTGAAACTACGCACCGCATGTATCAATATGATACGTAACGAAATTTCCACATAACGAAAACCTGTAAAGCAAATTGGTTAATAAATAAAAACCTGCTAAACTAATTTCCACGTTTACCTATACAGTTCCGCGAGCCCTTCGAGAAAGGCATGTAAGAATATGGATGACGCTTTGCAATGTTCTCGGGTAAAAAGTTATCCGGATTGAAACGACTTGAGTCTGTACCCCAAATTTCCTTACGCCTATGCAATTCGTAAATTGATATAATAATTCGCGCACCTTTGGGTAGTATTACGCCTGGACAGAGTTCGCTGTCTTGAAAGGTTTTTCGTCCTATAAAGGGTACGGGCGGAGCTAAACGCAATGCTTCCAAAACAAACATATCCAAATAGGGCAATTTCTTCAGATCCTCATATTCAACGGTTATAACTCCGTTCGGAAACACAGAGCGTATCTCTTGGAAGACGCGCTCTTGTATTTCGGGATGCATAGCCAACATCAACAGGCAAGTGTATACCGCACCAACAGAGGTCTCGTAGGACTGAAAGAAGGAAAATTATATATTATTAAAATTTGTATTCTTTGCTTAGATATTGAGCATTAAGTTTTAAGTATATGTTTATATGTATAAAAAAAGCTATTGAAATCAATTGGAATCAACTCTAAAATGATTAAATGCTAGTATCCGATTCTCTTCCAATTCATGTTAAAGACATATTCCAAAAACTTTTGATAGCAACTTTTGAAATAAATAAAATAAAAGAATTACATAAAAATTAGAGCTTTACCGCAGCCAACATTGTGAAGCCTTCCACTACTACTTGTTTTTCACTAAATAATCCTTGACGCAGGGCTTTTACTGTTATATCAATCATCGGTTGTTTGTCTTCTACGATGTTGCTCGTGGCATTTGACTCAAGTTGTAGTGCTAAGTGTGTTTTAGTGAGCTGCAATTATTTTCTTGTATAAAATAATGTATAAATAAATAACTTTTATGTGTAATATTTTTCTTACTTACAGATTGTACTAAGTCCTTGAGGTATTTGCGAACTCTGTTGTAGTGTGGAGTTCGGGATAGAAAAGCTAGACCAAACCAACCGTACAAGAAGTCCTTTCCCATGTGATCGATAAAACTTTAAATACAGTGGAATGCGTATTTTAGTTCATATTTCTTGAATGCACTAGTTTTTTCCAGAGTTTTTGTGTCTTAAGTAAAAATGCCGTTTAGACTTTACTTACTTATTAAATGCTTGCATAATTTCTCTGTAAGTGTCACTACATTCTTCTACCTTCAAGTCCATAATAGTTACTAAAATGTTATAAAAATAAGTGGTTCCGGGTCAGTAAGTGTATGCATCAGAAGCATATTGTCTTTATATTGTTTAGTAGACACCAAAAACAGATTTGTAACCCATAGTCGAGTGTAAAATTCAAAGTCTATTAATATTGAATAAATGCTCTACATAAGCACAAGTAATGATTTTCTGTGAGTTTTTTCTTTGTTGTGTTTAAGAAACTTTAGGTTAAGGTCTGCCATGTGTAATTGATGCCGAAACTTTTTGATCTAGATCATTTTGTCTTCATAAATATCCGTTGAAACTAAAATGTTTCAAACATTTTTAAAATCATAATTTTTCTTCAAAATGTTTTAATGACTTCTTTATTGACCTCGTCTGAAATATTTGTGGACCAAGAATAGACAACAATATTTTATACCATTCTCTGTATTATATGTATTAGCGAAATTCTTAAACTTGGTTCCTTCTTAATAGATGCGACAAAATACAAACGCATTCGTGTAGAAGACAAGTATTATACTATTATTACCATTTTCCGTATATACTTACAAAGACTCAGTTGTAAACCACATTCTTTAATAATTGTAAAAATATGTTGTTCACCTTGCCCAGTCAATCTTTCCAGCTTATTCTTTAAACTAATTGCATTCCCATTGAAGGCAGGAAAGAAGGCAACAATATTATTATGTGCAAAGAAGGGGCTTATAATCTTACGATCGGCTTTCCATTGTTTTGCTGCTCGTGTGAGAAATAAAAAATAAAACTAAAAGGAAATTAATACCTACTGGGGTTGGGCACTATTACCTGGAGTAACGATGAGTCCATTAAATAGACCGTTCTGAAAGTGTGTATACTCATCTGTGGCTTTGTTAAGGAATTCAGGCGAGGACACGACGTGTTTGATAACCTCAGGATCGACGCTCAGCACATACGGCGTTGTCGCTACCCATATGCAACCGGTTAATGCATTTATCTTGTCGAAGCCCATACTCATGTTATGAAATATTTCTGAAATTGTGTACAAATTATAATAGTTCCGCTGTTCTGTCGTGGTAACAACATTATGTCACAAAACTTACTATTTACATCAAGCATTTCATAAGCTACTCCAATAAAAGGAATACCGTAAAGCGTGGGCAACTTGGAGGTGACACCGCGATAGTACTTCCGCTTTTGATACAAACGCCAACTGGCAGTGAGTAACAGTATGATTACCGTTATAATCAGCGTTTGTATTCCAATTAAGGTACTCATTTTCGCAATGATACCACGATTCAATAGAATAATATTTAATAACGCGAACTGAGGCAAAACCGGAAGGTGCACTAACTTTTATATGAATTCCGTAAGTACTTTTTTGAATTAGGAAAGCATTTAAGCACCTTAATTACTATGCACTAACGTCAGGTATTAATCTAAAAAAAAAAATCAACAGGAAAAAGCAAAGTGTAAATACAAAGCAATTTGTTTACTACTGAAGTATATATTTGCATATATCTGAAAAAATTCGTAGAAGCTTATCATTTTGAGACAATTATCAGGAGATTAATACTTAATTACTGTGTACCATCAACTCAGTCTCAACAACATTGTAATTTCAGATTTATGAGACTTTTTTGCAACTGGCTTAATAGTTATAGTTCAACGAGAAATCGGTTAACGTTGCAAGGGTAAAAACAAACTTTTAAATATACATATATTATGCCAATTTGAATGTGCATATCTATAAGGTTTATGTAATGCTAATCATATGCGATTTTATCAAAGTGACTTTTTTGCCAGATGGAAGTTCGGTTTAGGTTTTGGTGAATTATTCGTCGTATGACCGGATATCTAATTTGTATACTTCGAATTTTCTATACACTTAAGAAGAGTTGTAGATAGTGCTGGACGCATAGGAGGTGTTCAAGAGTCCCTCTCATGCCAACTTCTCTGCATTTATCCTCATTTCTTATGCCCAAACGCCTCGCTAGTGATGCCAGTAGGTTGAGACCTGTCAAGAGGCCAACAGCTGTCCGGCAGTCCTTTTGAGACCGCGTGAGTAAAACGCATGCGAGTTTTCCTAATGGGCTCTTGCATATGATCTTGGCGTTCCTGCATGTACTTAGGCATTCCATCTAGCCCCGCTCTGTCTGTCAGCCTTTTCGGAAATTTCATTGTATCGTTTTTCTTTTCACACTCAATATATGTACATACATACATATATGCAACCGCTTAGCCGCTACATCTACTGCCTCCATGCTCCTATGAACATTCTCTGACGTAACGCGATGTGAGACTACGCGTATTATGTTAATTTCCAAAAAGCTTTGCACTGCAATGTTGATTGGTGATAGGTTGAGTAAGCTTTCTAGTGCAGTCATTGGTTCGGTACTTAGCGCTCTCGTTATGAAGAGAACAGCGAGTCGATGTATCTGCTCCTTCGGGTTAGCTTTATATAATAATATTAAGTAATAAGAAGTGATATTCCCATTATTAAAACTCTCTTAATCATGTCGATTATATAATACATATGAAAGGATTTGCAACATGATTGTAATCCATTCACGGCAACATTTTTATACTCTTGCAACATGTTGCTCCAGATTATAATAGCTTTCTTTAACTAATGGTTGTAAGTATCACATAAAAAGTATACAAATCGGAAACCATTCTTATTGCAGGGTTTGTCCGGAAAGTAATAGGACTGATTTTCTTTCGCCGCGACTGTACTCCGGAGAGTGCGCGCACCGACTGGATTCGATAGAGCGCGTTCTTAGCTAACGAACGAGTGGCTGGTCAGCTGTCTCCGCTCACCTGGAGAGTCAGGATAAACATTTTCGCGCGACATGTTTCTGTGAGTGGTGCAAGCCGAAAATTCAGTCCGTTAAAGCAGAGGTACGCGATTAAATTCCGTGGGAAACTCGCTAAATCTGCGACAGAGACGTTTGATATGATCAAGCAGGCTTACCCAGGTGTTGCTTTAGCAAGAACTGGTATGTTTCGATGGCATCAGGCCTTTTTGGAGGGCCGGGAAGAAGTCGCTGAGGAATGAGTAAATCCAAAGTGAAAATTACCGTTGTCTTTTTCACATCAAAGGCATCGTCCACCACGAATTTATTCCTCCTGGACAAATCGTCAACGCCAAGTTTTACGTGGAAGGTGATTAGATCGTTTCTAGGTTTCAAATGCTTATTGTGCCACTAAAACCTACGCTTATTATATCCTAATCCTAGCAGGTTGTATTAAGTTTTCCACGATGTTTGTAAACTTCGTAGATGCTATAAAGTATATATATATATAAACAAATGATGGGCGTGAGGACCTGAGTCGATTTAGCCATGTTCGCCTGTCTATATATACGCGATTTTAGGAGATATTTTTCAAAAATTTTGCACACGTTCTTTGCTCCTCAATAACCACGCTTTGTCGGAATCACTCATATCATACTACTATGGCATAGAGTTGCCATACACTTTGAAGGATTGTAACAAAGTATCTCTAAGAAATTTGGCATGTAATATTATCCAAGCCAATACCACCAACTCCAAAGAAATTGTTTAGATCGAACCACTAGAGATACATATCTTTATAAACTTTTATGCTAAAAAAATGCACCGATAAAAGGGTGTTATATCTTTGGTGCCCTTGTTTATGTTTCGGTGGACGCCGTTGGTTTTCTGAATAATAAATTAGTACTATAAAAATAAGATCGTAACCAAACACACGATTTGTAAGAGGTCATGTGTACACAGATTTAAAAACGTACATATTAGATAATTAATCGTATAGGTAAATATACTTGTATGTACCATATGTATGTTTGCTTTGAATTTAGTACGTATGCAAATTTGTATGCTATTATTAAAATAAATCTTATAAATAAACACAATGTCTAACTTCTTCCAATAGCGATTTTTTATACTCTCGCAACATGTTGCAGCAGGGTAGAAATGTTTCCTAACGATTTTTAATAATACTTTCGATTAATCGATAAAAAGAAAATAATAGAAAACTGTCAGGCAGAGTACTTACCCGTTACAGTTTATAGCTCATATTTGAAGATCATTACGCCTCTACGAAAACAATCAATTTTTAATAATAATTCGGATATTAACCAAAATATCATAAAGGAAGTAAGTGTCAATGAGACACCATAAATGATAATAATTCCATTACAGTTTCTTCGAACAATGACTGTTGAGTTCTTATGCACCTATTTTAATATAAAGTTTCGCCAACACCTGAGAGTACAAAATATTTGGATACACGCGAATTTAGTCTTCCTTACATATTAGTGAAAAATTGTTTTCATATCCGATTTTACCGCATATTAATTAAAATTAAATATTATTCTTATGTAAAAAAGTGCTCAAGGAATTCATATAAAAGTCAGTGGAGCTTTCCGCTTTTGAATTAGTCCGTGTGTTTTAATAAATTTTGCTGAATCGTGGTGTGTTTGATTTCTCAGTACGAAAATGAGTACCTTAAGTGGAATGGAAACGCTGATTCTAACGGCAATCATTTTGTTACTCACTGCTAGCTGGCGCTTGTATCAAAAACGGAAGTACTATTGTAGTGTCACCTCCAAGTTGCCTACCTTTTACGGTATTCCTTTCTTTGGTGTGGCCTATCAAGTGTTTGATGTGAATAGTATGTGTTGCAACAAGTTTTTTTTTTTATTTTTTGGACACAAAAGCGCTGTGCTATTAAAGAGCGATTCAATTTATATACAATTACAGAATTATTTCGTATTATTAGTGCCGGCAACGATGTTCTGAAGACTGCAACTGCTTGCGCATGGGTAGCCACAACGCCGTACGTGCTTACCGTCGATCCCGAGGTTGTCAAACGTGTCACCACCTCGCCTGAGTTTCTTCACAAAGCCACAGACTTGTATACACACTTTCATAACGGTGTATTAAATGGCATCATCGTGAGTCCAGGTGATGACGTATAACCTCTGCAGGTTCACTTTTTTTTAGTTTATTTTCTTTTTAACACGAACAGTTAAGAAATGGAAAACCAATCGTAAGGCTATAAGCCCGTTTCTTGCACATAGTAATATCATTGACATGTTTCCTGCCTTCAACGAGAATGCAAATAATGTGAAAAACAAGCTAGCAGGATTGGCTGGAGTGGGAGAACAGGATATTTTTACAATTATCAAAGAATGTGTTTTACAACTGAGTTTTTGTGAGTATATATAGTTAGGAATTTTAAAACCAATTTATTATACTTGAGAATATCACAAAACTAAAAACACATGCTCGTATCACTCATACTGTCTCTCTCTATCTCGCTTGCAAAGAACATCATACAGCCGCCTTTACAATTTCAGTGGAGGCTTTAAGTGTTTTTCATTGCCCATTATGTACATATAACTGGCCCTCTTATTGTTTAGATCAAGATCATTCGTACCACCCTTCTATATTAAATTTCAGTAACTGTTTTGGGTATAAAGATAGAAGAAGGCACTGAGAAGCACAAAGAAATATTGCGGGTATTTAATGCGTAAGTAATGATTTAACGGTCTCTATACTTAATACAGACAAAATCTATAAAAAAGTGATTAACTAATACAAGTAATACTTAAATGTAATTCAAATGTTCTAAAGCTTAGTTGATCACATGAAATTGGACCTCTGGTTCGGTTCATTGGGACTGGTTTTTCTATCTCGTACACCGCGTTATAAGAGAATTATTAAATACTTATGTGACCCAGTACGATCAGTAAGTAAGAAAAATATTGCACATAAATATTATATTCGTATACGTATATATTGTATAAATCTACGTTCATAAATACGTGCAGCTGATTAAGGAAAAGCTTTCACGAAAAGGCGAGTCAGAGGCCGTGAACAGTCTCGAGAACAACCAACAAACGGTAATTGATTTAGCGGTGAAGTCCATGCGTCAAGGAATATTTAGTGAAAAAGATGTGGAAATCGAGTCTTTCACAATGTTTGCTGCGGTAAGGCTTTATATTTTATAAATAATGATTTTATACAGAATTCGCCAAACACATGATCGAACTTCTGGCGATGATTTCATTTTCTTATGTTCATATTTAGAACAGCTTCTACATAATCTCTATTTAATAATTTGAAAAGCTTTTGATAAGTATGGCATGACGTAATTTATACTTTCACTCTGTCTTTCTGATAAGATAGACATTGGTATAAACTCGAAACTGCGGCTGTAAGTCCTTATTAACACTTTCAAGCGATTGACAATCAGCGCTATATTCATCTATCAAAAAACCCTGAAAATTGTCGGTGCATCACTACACCACTGCCGAAGCTTTTCTAATTGACATAAATTGGAAGATGCGGAATCAAATTAAAAAAAAAAAAATAATAATAATAATTTATATACTTTAATACACGTTCAAACTTTAAACAACTGCTAAATGTCCAATAAAAAATTTATTTTTTTCAGTCTTTTGAAACCTCTGCTTCTGCGGCATATACCTGCCTAGTGATGTTGGCCATGCATCCCGAAATACAAGAGCGTGTATTTCAAGAGGTTCGCTCCGTGTTTCCGGACGGAGTTACAGACGTAAAATATGATGATTTGCAGAAGCTTCGCTATTTGGATATGTTTGTTTCGGAAGCATTGCGTTTAGTGCCACCAATAACCTATACTGGACGACAAACTGTACGTGACACCGAACTCTGCCCAGGTGTAATATTGCCCAAAGGCACGCAAGTTTTTGTACCAATTTATGAATTGCATAGGTGTAAGGAAATTTGGGGTCCGGACTCGGGTAGTTTCAATCCCGATAATTTTTTGCCCGAGAACATTGCAAAGCGGCATCCATATTCATACATGCCTTTCTCGAAAGGTTCACGAAACTGTATTGGTAAGAATGATAGTGATTTTGTATTTTTTGCATGTATTGATATTTATTAATGAATTTATTTCACAGGCTTTCGTTACGCTGAAATCTCGTTACGTATAACATTGTTCTATGCGGTGCGGAATTTCAAATTTTCCACAACTTCTAAATACGAGGACATCGTTTTTGTTCCAAATATTACATTGAGTTATAAAATCCCACCGCTCTTAAGCATAGAGACCAGAGCAAACTAAGTTTGTAGACTTGATATTGTCATTCGATATTAATGTATATATATAATAAAGATTGTAACTATTCACTTAATACAGGTATAATATGCAGACGTACATAGAATAAGCAAATAAATGATTCATTGATTAATATTAGGAAATGTGTTTTTTGTATGTCAAAAATCAATTAAAGTTGCAAAGTGATCTCATAGTTGCGCATTCCGACGGATTGATCTAACGAGATCCCCAACGTTAAAGTAGCTCTCTCATGCCATTATTTCAAGCAACCCACGCGGGTTTCTTTATATTCCTAACACCTTTGCTATCTGTTCGACCTTAAATTGGCAGTTATGCAATGCATGATCTATCCCTTTCTCAATGCTTCATGGTTTTGTCTTCGTCACATTTGGGCGCGGCTCACCAAAACCACAGACGGTCCACGTTGAAATCATCGAGGAAGAAAGGTCACCGTGTATATCATTAAAACGTTCTCTCATTTACTGGGTTTACTGGTTTACTTTTAAAAACAACAATCTAATTTTCTCTCTTTCTAAAAACTGCAGACGTGCCCACTTTTGACAGTTTGCGTTTGGGGAATATAAAATTCTTGCACTCTCTAAGTGCTTATCAGATCGGCATCATGTAATGTTATGTTACCGCGTTGTTCTTTAAGTTTCTGCTGAACGAAGAATCCCAACCAATCAAGGTTCCTTCAGCTTGATATATTAACTATAATGCAGGTAGGATATTTTTAGATCTTTGAAATATATTTGATGCGAAAAGTAAATATTTAAATAAATTCCATCACACTGCTTTAGCCAGTCTTTCAAGTTCATTGTAATATAGTGACTGCAATTTGATTCACATAATAAATAGGAGACAATAGAAAAACTATACTCGTACGATAGAAAAGACGATAGAAAAAATGTAAGCAGTTCAGGTTTTGGTATCATTTCATTCATTATATCGGTTAATTTGACAAAACTTCTAGCAATAATTTGGTAACATTTTCTCCTATTTATTTTCTAAATTATTAAATCTATACCAGCTCAATTTGCTGCTTACCCCATCTCCTATCAAAAATATTATAATGACTTTCGTTATTCTAGAAGACGTTATATAGAATATATTCGTTAACGGCTTTCTAGTGCCCAATTGAGTGGTAAGGTTCAGTTTGGTTGTCATCGAAGTCTTTTAATGGTAGGCTCAGGAAACTTGCTATTTCAACGAGTTCGGACAATGTAGAAATCGATGTTAGTTAAGTGGATTTTGCAGGGCAGTGGTTATACTTATAGTTATGCGGTGACTCATTGCTATCTGGACAAGTTTAACCTGCTATAACATCCAGAACAAAGTTACGCTAGGATCACTCAAGCTTATCGTTGAAACTTGAGGTTTCATCTGCTATGTGTGGTGGCTTGACTCTAAGTACGCCATTCACCGGTAAGGAGTCGGTAATAATGTTAATGGTTCCACTGTGAATGGCGGTCAGTGTGTGCCTAAAGTTTGTTGCGTAATCAAGGAAAACCCTTTTGATGTTCCTAACACAGCCAAGCATATATTGCTGGAGAGCAGTGTATTATGTTCCTTGCAGTATTATGACACATCTGAAGCTTCTTCGTCTGCGTTTTACAACAGGCTGGCGGATCATATTCGTGCAGCGCAGTTTATGGCCGTCCTGCCGATTGGCTTGTATGTTTGCAATCACGTTTCTTTGCCCTTTCCCCACGAGCTATCGGCTTGCGACTTGAAGATCAAGGCTTTGGCAGTAATCGCGGTCATATGAGAAGTGAAGAAGTATATTTCTTAAAAGGAATCAATGCCGATGATTTTGATGATCATTGCTTTGCATTTTTTGCGATGATGTGATAATTTTTGCATCTATAACATCTACAAACGTATATGAACTAAAGTTTTTGTGTGATTATGTAACAATTTTTTTTTTTGCTTTTTAAAAAATTGTACTATATTGTACGTATCTTTTTTGTTTTGTATTAGGTAAAAAAAACACTACGGAACAAAGTATAAATAAGTTAATAAAACTGTTGAATGTTGAATTATTATTTATTTTTTAAATATACGAGTATAAGTTCATTAAATACATTTGTTCATGTGTTAAGTACTCAAGTAGTTTCAGAGGCATCGAAGTCGGCATCGGCCAAAGATTGGTTATCGGTCGGAGGCTATAATTATACAACGAAATCAAGTGGCCTTGCTTAACTAAAAATAAGTTAAATAAATCGGTCTAGATATAGGTCTTTGGGTAAGTTTTTCCTTTTATATGCATACATACATGTCCAATACAATGTTAATTAGGTCGATTTTGATATAATTAATTGACTTTAATCGGAATTGAACTGTAGTTTATACAATATTAAACGTTTACTTTAATTTAAATAATATTTTATTTCTAAAAATTGAACCGAACCGAAATTGTATATTTGGTATAAGGATGCTAGTAAGAGTATTGGTCCGCTTTTATCTACACAAAAGACACAATGTTAATACGAGTATAGAGAGACGCTATGTGAATTTCACTAAGATAACTCTCATATTGGCGGATATATGCGTTAAACTGAATATCGAAAATCTTTATATTACATTAAAGGAGGCTATGGAGAGTACTGGCCGAATCCTACCCATTTTTAACAAAAGTTATATTGTTCCAAAAAATATTCCTTCCAAATTTCTATAACAAATCTCAAGGATTGATTGTTTTATCGAAAAAAATTCAGCCATCAGTCCATTTATCGCGCCACCTTGATCATTTTTATATACATATGTATAATCGTACATACAGAATTCTATATTTACTATGTATCTCGATAATCGTTAGGCGCACAAAACTATTCTACCAAGTAGCGACATGTGGCGAGAGTATAATAATGAAATCAAACATAAAACTATACAGTTTTTCTAATTTAATAATTAAATAAATCTTAAAAACAAAAAGTGCATCCAATTTCCGCGGATTGTGTGTTTCTCTGTGAATAATTGTTGTCACATCCGAATTTACCGCATAATAATTCCAGTGAAACTTTATTCTTAGAAAACAAAGTAGATACAGACTACGTATAAAAGCTGGCGTCCGCTTTTGAGTTCGAGTTATTTCATTTATTCTGCTGAGTCGTGGTGTGTTGGACTGCTCGGTGCGAAAATGAGTGCCATAATTGGAGTAGAAACCCTGATTATAATGGTAATCATACTGTTACTCTCTGCCAGTTGGCGTTTGTATCAAAGGCGGAAGTACTATCGCAGTGTTACCTCCAAGTTCCCTGTTATATGCGGTATCCCTTTTATTGGAGCAGCCTATCATGTATTTGATGTGAACAGTAAGTGATTTGACAAGTTGCTGTTGCCAAAAATATGCAGCGGAGTTAAACGCGATTTAATTTGTACACAATTACAGAATTATTTAAAAATATTAGTAACGGCTTCGATATCATGAAGACATTAACTGGTTGCATGTGGGTAGCCGCAACGCCGTACGTGCTTACCATCGACACCGAGATTATCAAACATGTCACCACCTCGCCTGAGTTCCTCAACAAAGCACCCGATTTATACACACAGTTCCATAATGATATATTAAATGGCCTCATCGTTAGTCCAGGTGATAGCACATAACATTTGCAGGTATAAATCTACTTTAATTTTATTTTATATTACTCTCCCGAGCAGCAAAGAAATGGAAAATCAGTCGCAAGGCCTTAAACCCTTTCCTAGCCCATAATAATGTCGTTGCCTTGTTTCCTGCCTTCAATCAGAATGCAAATAACGTGAAGAATAAGCTGGCAAGATTGGCTGGACAAGGTGAACAGGACATTTTTACAATTATAAAAGACTGCGGGTTACAATTGAGCCTTTGTAAGTATATGTAGTGAAGAATTTTAAAGCAAATTTATTATATTTTAGCGAACCAAAGAAATTTAAATATTTGCTCGCACCATCCACTCTCACTTACTCTCAGCAGCAGACAGCAGGTCTAACGAAAGAATTGCCAATAAAGAAGGCCACTATGATACGAGGTTTGACAATTAAGTAATGAGACTGATTTTATTGCCGCGCTTGTCGTAAACCTGTGACCTTGAAATTCCCTTTCTCTTTTTCCGGCATCCCTCCCCTCGCTCTAGCTTGTTTAGTTTAAAGACATTTATGCGAACTAGTCTCTTAACAACCAGAGAGTTGTGAGATATCGATCTGAAATGTTGCAAACGTCAGTTTCTCTCCGAGAAGCTGCTCATTTGTCGTATTCGTCGATATCATACCACTGTGGCATATACATACCTATAACAAAAGCTGTAGGATCAGAATTATGAAGAACTTTTTTATTTGAGGAGATATCTTGGCTAGAGTTATTGTTTAAGCCAATGGTACATTATCTGAAAAATGTATTTCGACTACTATAGCACATATGTAGCTCTCATACTAAATGAACAATCAGAATTCCCTCCTGGCGTGGAGGGTTTTTTATTTTTAAAAAACATTCTAATGCTCTTTCTTACTCCTATTAAATTTTAGTTACTATTATGGGCTTAAAGTTAGAAGAAGGCAGTGAGAAGCACAGAGAAACTATGTGGGCATTTAATGCGTAAGTAATGCTTTAACGATCTTTGTACTTAAAACCTACAAAATTTATAACAAAAAGTGAGTAATTAATACAAGTAATACTTAAATGTAATTTTTATTGCATTCGAATGTTGTAAAGCTTAGCTGATCACATGGCAATGGACCTGATACTCGGTTGGTTGGGTCTGGGCTTTCTATCCCGTACGCCACATTATAAAAGAGTTGTAAAATCCGTACGTAAAATAGTACGACCTGTAAGTAAGAGAATATGCTGCGCACATAAACTTTATACAGTTAGATATATAATTCTATGTTTACAAATTCTTGCAGCTAGTTGAAGAAAACCTTGCCAAACCAGTTGACTCAGATGACATAAACGATTTCGAAAAAGACAACAAAACGTTGATTGATTTAGCGCTAAAAGCTTTCCGTCAGAGATTATTTAATGAAAAAGATATGGAAGTCGAGTGCTTCACAATGATTGCAGCGGTAACATAACAATCTTTTTATTTTAATTATATTTATGCCATATGTCGGGTTCGGTTTCATTTTTATCTCTTCATGGTTTGAAAATCTCACACATAACCCCTACGTATTTGATTAGAAAGGTTTTCATAAGTATGTAGTATACTCGAGTAACTTACGATTCCAGTCAGGTTATGCAGCTGGCACTACCAGATATATAAAATGTTACGATAATTACGGAAAAGATTCGGGGAATCGATGAATTAGATTTGGGATCTCCTCCTGGCTCGAAGAACTTTTGGTATCTAGTATGAACGTTCTTCAATTTTGCCATGCTGTTTACTGATACTGTTGACTGATACTCTTTTATGACGGACACGTTGTCGTGTTTAGAATTAGAGTATTCTGATTAAACGTTATTATAATCCAATAATGTACATATGTACTTTCGGGCTCTTTTATATTTAGAGCAATAGTCAACGAGACAAAAAGTCCGAACTCATGAAAGCTATAGATTTATCATTGCACCAGCGCCGATGATTTTCGAAAACACATCTTTATTATAACTGAAATCAAAATGGATATTTTCAAAACATCTAATATCAACTAATTTCTTTCTTCCAGTCTTACGAGACCTCTGTTGGTGCGGCGTACACTTGCCTGGTGTTGTTGGCAATGCATCCTGAAATACAAGAACGCCTTTTCCAAGAGATTCGCTCTGTATATCCGGACGGAATCACATCCGTAGAATATGACGATCTAAAGAAACTGCCATATTTGGATATGTGCGTATCGGAAGCTTTACGTTTAGTTCCACCAGCAGCCTTTATTGGAAGGCAAGCTGTGTACGACACCGAACTTTGTCCAGGAGTAATATTGCCCAAAGGCACGCAAGTCCTTTTAGCAATTTACGTATTGCATAGGCGTAAAGAAATTTGGGGTCCCGACGCACATCGTTTCAATCCAGATAACTTTTTGCCCGAGAACGTTGCAAAGCGTCATCCATATTCTTATATGCCTTTCTCCAAGGGCCCACGCAACTGTATAGGTAAGATTGAAAATTATTGGAAATTTTATGTTTAGTAATTAATTCTGTTGACAGCCGCTCGTTATGCCCAAATAACGTTACGTATCATATTGATCCACACGATACGGAGTTTGAAATTCTCCACGACTTTCAAATATGAAGATATCATTCTTGTGCCAAAAGTTACTTTGGGGTTTAAAACCGATCCTCCACTGCACATAGAGGTCAGGACCAATTAAATTAAAAAATGTGATATAATTAATATTAAAATTCGTATATGCATATGTATGTATAGCACTATGTGTAATTTCATATCGACTGTAACTATTCACTTAATTCTAGCATAATAAAAAGACAAAGCAAAGAAATGTTATTTGATTATATTAGGAAATACGTACATATCTGTCAAAAATCATATAAAGTTTGGAAAGTGCTGCGGAAGGAGCAACGGTTCTTAGCCTAATTCTCATCCGCGAATGCGGTCGTGTTTCCCCAATTCGGCAATCTCGTAGGATATCCAATATCTTCAATTTTCTTTGGTTTATAGATCATAGACTCACCTGAAGTAAAAGAAACATGGATCTACTTATAAGTATGTACGTTATACCTGATGCATTACAAAACAAATTATATTAGGTATCGACTTTAGTATTAACCCGATTTTATCTATTGCCAATAACACATACTATTAACACGACACATACTAAAAAAAGTGTTCACTGGGTTTCATAAAGTGTTTCACATACGATCACCAATCAAATGGCATAAAGTCAGCCAGATTTTCGAAAAACCTGATAATAGTTATATGGAGGCTAGTTCAAGTTTTCGCTAAATTTTATCTATTTTGGCCACTTGGGCACACTAAAGACAACGATATTAAAATAAATTTGTTTCACTTTAAAAAGCAACAGCATTTCAAACGCCTGCTCGTACCACCCATTCTCTCTCATTTAAGTACTACTGTGATCAAATTCGAAGGTGAATTTGGCCATTTCATCTTTTCAAAGTAATCTCCTCCCGCTGCAGTACACTTATGCCAACGAATTTGTCATCATAGCACTTGGAAAAATCTTCCGTCGTTATGGCTATCGAAGCCTTCTTCGATTTTTATAAATTTTATAACCTCAATTGAGTCAAAACGGTATCCTCGAAGTGATCATGTGAATTTGCGGAATAGCCAGAAGTTACACGAAGGTAAAACAGGCGAATGCGGTGGTTGCGGCACGATATTAGTTGAAAATGTGGTGAAATTTGGCGAAATTTGTTCAATAAATTTAGACATAATAAAAATCAAAGAATTCTCTTTTAGAGCCTCGCAAAACGACGCATATCTCAAATACTAATGAAAATTTTGGCGAGGTTTTGCATAGACGTCACTAACAGTACTATCAACTTACAGGAAAAAAATCCAATTTGAAAAACACGAGAAGTATAAATTAAAAAGACACCTTTCAATTTGATCACAGTAGTATAATATATAATTTTATAAAAGCGCCTTAACAAGTACGAGTACAGCCGAGTCGTCAAGTGGCATTCAATTATAAACCACTAATCTGGTTATTCAGAAACTTTTCAGGCGAAGACAGCTAATATACTTTGAGCAAAATATTTTTGTTGCTTACCAATAAAACACGATTAGTAATCGCTTTACCGTAGGAGGCGATCTAACTCCCTTTGGATGAGTATTAATGGTATTGGTGAGTATTAATTGCATTTAGTTCGGCTTAAGCTGCGAATTTAACTTTTCTAATAAGCAAATAAGTGATGCTATTTTTCCATGCCTTTCTTTTGTCAATACACAAGTTTATTAAAAGTATTTGCTTACGAGTACATTAATATTCTAGTAGTTTTTTCAGGCATCGGCAGCGGAATGGCTACGTCCCACCATCAACGTGTGGAATATTTTAATGAAATTAAGTGGGCTTGTTTTATTGAAAATAACGTGATTTAGTGTAGCACATGATTGAAATCGATAGAGGTCTTTTGGTCTGTGCGTGAAAATTTCCTGATATAAAAGTACACAATATAAGTCTAATTTTACCCTTTGGTTGAGTTTAAAACTAAATTAAGTTATTAAGGAATTAAGGAAGATTTTAATATAAATATTTGATCGTATTCGGAATTAAGCTCTAGTATATCCACAACTACACTTTCACTTTATTTTTCTAAGACCTTACATATTGACCAATATAGGGTTTGTACGGAATGAAAATATCGATGTTGCGAAAGCATAATAATAAAATCAAACTTATGAATATACGTTTTAATTATAGATTCATAATATATGCAAATATGCATTTTAATAATGAAATAAATCTTATAAAGAAGTACAACGTCTAATATCCCAGGATTGTGTTCTTTTTGTGAATAATTGTTGTTATCAATTAGACAACCAGCTATATATGGAATTCATATAAAAGCTAGTGTCCGCTTTTGTCTCAGTTCGTACGATTTAATAAGTTCTGTCGAATAGTGGTATCTTCAATTTCTTAAAGCAAAATGATCGTCTCAATTGGAGTAAAAATCTGGCTTCTAACAGCAGTCATTCTGTTACTCTCTGTCAGTTGGCGCTTGTATCAAAAGCGGAAGCACTATCGCAATGTCACCTCCAAGTTGCCAATCATCTGCCGCATTACGTTTATTAGAGTAGTTTATTGCATATTGGATGTGAATAGTAAGTGTTTATGTTGCCAAAAATAGGCAGCGGCGTTAAGAACGATTTAATTTGTATACAATTACAGGATTATTTGAGGCTGTTAGTACCGGCTTCGATGTCATGAAGACATCAACTGGTTGCATTTGGGCAGCCGCAACACCGTACGTCGTTACCGTCGATCCTGAGGTTATCAAACATGTCACAACCTCGCCTGAGTTCCTTAACAAAGCACCCGATTTATATAGACATTTCCATAATGATATATTAAATGGACTCGTCGTTAGTCCAGGTGATAGCACATAACCTTTGCAGGTATAAGTTTACTTAAATTTTATTGTTTATTTCTTTCACGAGCAGCAAGGAAATGGAAACCCGATCGCAAGGCCATAAGCCCATTCCTAGCAAATAATAATGTCATTGCATTTTTTCCTGCCTTCAACGAGAATGCAAATAATTTGAAGAATAAACTAGCAAGATTGGCTGGAAAAGGAGAACAGCATATATTTACAATTATCAAAGAATGCGGCTTGCAATTGAGTCTTTGTAAGTATGTATATACTGCTAAGATTTTTAAAGCAAACTTATTGGAGAGATCACTCTTTGTCGGAACTTTTATAACGGCAGGCTAAACGAAAAAAAAATTTAATAAAGTAACTGTGTCACTTTTTTTTGATGAAGGCGAAATAATAGGTAGTCGAAAAAGTCTTTTCGTATTTTATCAATAGGTATTGTTGTAGTCGTATATCTCCAGTGCTACTAATCACATTATGTCATACCATATAGTGTTGGAAAAGGTGATATTTTAAGCTTCATTTAACCAAAAAAAAAATTGCATTCGGGGAAGTTGAAAAAATGTTAAAGTTGTTCAAAAAAGAGTGAAAATAATGAAGAAAATTTATATATATTATGAAATTTTTGTATAAAAGAGCGAAGAATGCCACGCAAGTCACCAATGCAATTTGTGAAGTTTGCGGAGACGATGCTGTATACGAATCATTGTTAATGTGAACAGAACAATCTCCAAAGAAATGTTTCAGTTGGGACGCCTACATTACATGGCTACCATACAAACCATTTTAGGTTAAGTTTTTTTCTCATTTTTATTAAATTTCAGTAACTATTATGGGAATAAAGATAGATGAAGGCAGTAAGAAGTACCAGGAAATTACGCGGGCATTTAATGCGTAAGTAATGTTTTATCGGCACCTATACTTAACACATACAAAATCTATGACTAAAAGTAATTAATTAATACAATTAATATTTAAACGTAATTTGTATTCCATTTAACTGTTCTAAAGCTTTGGTGATCACATGGCAATGGACCTTTTGCTCGGCTGGTTGGGTCTGGGCTTTCTATCCCGTACCCCGCGTTATAAAAGAGCTATAAAATGTTCACGCGACCTAGTACGATCTGTAAGTAAGAAAAATATTTTACATCTAAGTTTTATATATAAAATTCAATATTTACAAATCCTCCAGGTGATTAAAGAAAACCTTGCCAAACCAGTTGACTCGGAAGGCCAAAACAATTTCGAAAAGAACAACAAAACGTTGATTGAGTTAGCGCTGAAAGCTCTACGACAGGGAGTATTCAATGAAAAAGATGTGGAAGTCGAGTGTTTCACCATGTTTGCTGCGGTAACATTTCAACTTTTTTATTTTAAATATATTTATTTTATTTGAAAGCAAATTATTATCATGTCTCTACTTGTGGAAAAAATGGTACTACTTACACAATATGTTTCCTCCGACTTTTGGTGTATGGTATGAATGATTTTCTATAGTTCATATAAGATAGTATTTTATGAAGAAAACATTGTCATTGCTGCAATCCAAAAATTGGTATCGAAGATATACATATACTTAGATTTCCGATGTGGTCAACGAATACCCAACAGACTGAACTTTTGGAAATTGTTGTCCATGCATCACTGCACCAATGTCGATAATTTCCCAAAAAATAACTTTATTATATCTGAAAAAGAATTGCATATTACTACAACATCTAATAAAAACAAATCCTATTTTCTCCAGTCTTACGAGACTTCCGTTGGTGCAGCGTACACTTGCCTGGTGTTGTTAGCAATGCATCCTGAAATACAAGAACGTCTTTTCCAAGAGCTTCAATCCGTATTTCCGGACGGAATCACATCCGTAGAATATGACGATCTGAAGAAACTGCCATATTTGGATATGTGTGCATCGGAAGCACTGCGTTTAATTCCACCCGTAGCCTATATCGGACGGCAAACTGTACATGACACCGAGCTCATTCAAGGTGTAATACTACCCAGAGGCACACAGGTCCTTTTAGCAATTTACGAAGTGCATAGGCGTAAAGAAATTTGGGGTCCTGACGCAAATCGTTTCAATCCAGATAACTTTTTGCCCGAGAACGTTGCAAAGCGTCATCCATATTCATATATGACTTTCTCGAAAGGCCCACGTAACTGTTTAGGTAAGACTACAAATTATTTCGTAATTTTTGTATTTATTCACTAATTTGTTTGACAGGCTTTCGTTATGCTGAAATCACGTTACGTATGATATTGATCCATACCGTACGGAGGTTGAAATTTTCCATGACCTTTAAATATGAAGATATCGTTCTTGTGCCAAAAGTTACTTTGGGGTTTAAAACCGATCCGCCACTAAACATAGAGGTCAGGTCCAACTAAATTGCAAAATATTATACATTCCTTATTTTTAGGTTTACAGTGATCAAGTAAATGGCATTCGATAATTTTAGGAAATACGTATTTTGTGTGTCATAAATCAAATAAAGTTGGTAAGGTAGTGCGAAAGGAGTTCTTAGACTAATTCCACTGTTGTATAGTAGAATAGTGCTTTCTCATCCGTAAATATGGCTGTGTTTTCCACAATGCGAGAATCCATTGGGAGTGCCCTTTGACCAAATTGTCTATGGAAATCGCAGCTTTTCATCGCGCGAAGTGGTCTAACAGTTTCGCTGACTGTAACCGTCTACTAAAATGTAAAGTTTTTTCACAATAATAATTATTTGCAATTTCTATGTTTTTTACCGTTCGCTGTTTTGCTACTTTGTTGTTATTTAATTGTATGAAGGAAAAAGTAGAACTCTCAATAATATTTATATTAATTTGATACATTGGACGCCAGGTAGACTTTGCCAAAGCTTTAAAATTTATAGCAAATCTGACAAATACTAGGAAATAAAAAGCATACTTAGTCAAATATAAATACTTCACAGTATGGAAATTAACTTCCACGATCTCTTGAAATTCCTCCTAATAGTCTGGTCCGCAGGCAGCGCTCATTGTCTCAGGTGTCCACTTGGTTTGAGACAATTTTGATATTCTTAAGCACAGCAAAGTTTACTCTTTTAGCTTTCATTGAACTTTTAAAGCTTACATTGCTGCACAGACATTAACCGTCGCTTCATTCGATATTAACCAAACCCTTCTGAATGAACTCCATTTTTCAAATATTTTGTGGCATTCCGCAAGTAACAAATAGCACAGGGTAATAAATGCTTTCAATGAAAATATAACCGCAGGTACCCAAGATTTATTTTTTTGTGTCTGAGAGCTCAGAAAGTACTGCAGAGTATTATTTGTGGACAATTTCATACCGATATCTTCAATTGTTCTTGCTTTATAAATTGTAAAAGTACAGAATCTGGTTTGATTTAAAACTGTGTTATAGGCAAGGAAATATTCCATTTTTTCACCCTATGGAATGACGCTACAGAGATGATTGATTTCTGGTTCAAGTTTAGTTGTTGCAGCATTAGCCACTTTTTAGATCTGTACAATGTGGCCAGTAAGATATGTCATCTGTGAGCTACGGATTTCAAACCCATCAGTCTATCATCTTTCTTATTGATTGAGACGGAATTCTCTAGTCACTACTCTGGATCATGATTATCGATGATCTTCTGTAAAAGACGGTGCAAGTCGATTGCCGGATGATTGCCTTCGCGGACGATGTAGCTCTTATGGTTGAGTTAAAATTCTGAATACCGTGTGCGAGCTAACTCAGGGATACCTTAGTATCACAAGCAACTGGAATACTGAAAACGGTATCATCATAAATTCTGGTTTTATTTACTAAAGAGCACAAAATATCGAAGGCGAATCTACCTACATTAAATTAATCTCGTCCTTAGCCTACTGGAAACCCAACATTGAAGAAAAAACAAGGAAGGCACCGGTTGGCCCTAAGTAGAAATGTACTGCCGCGCAAGCTGTCCTCAGACTCAGAGAATCTGGGTACCTAGATGACTGCGAATCTTCGCACTCTTTGATTTCATTTAAAAATACTTGGATTACTAGGTCGTCGAACCAACCCTTTGCTGTCGCTTCTTTGTTCACATGTTCTTCGGTGGAGGCTTGGTAGGCAACGACTCGCTGGAGAAGAGGGATGGTGACTTTTTTTACGGATAGATCCAAAGCTTGCGGGAAGGTTTGGTGGAAAAGTACAATGTTGCAAATTTTATATCAGCTCCAGTTTAATGCTTCCTGACGGAGGTGGTTGTTATAAGCATATTAGTAGATATATTGCTCAGGAGCGCAGCTTCCATCAGAGTGAGGCCATCCACTACGATCAAGATTCTTGCAACAAAATTTAGTCTTACCGTATTCCAAATGCATTAGGTGATTGGAAAAAGATCAGGTAGGATCATCACAACACTCCCACCTCGAATGCCACGGTCAAGTCAAAAATACCTCGGATGTCACACTTTAAAGCATTCCATTGAAATAGCCAAAATAAAAATAAAACTCCTAAACAAATTTATGAAAGGTTCAGGGCATTTCGCGCATAGCTCATGTTCAACTACAGGAGTACTTCCTTTGGCATTACCAAAGGCTAAATAAAAGTCTCTAATCTAAGTGCGATCCTCCCGCAGTGCTGAAGAATCAGCCTTCCAAGCTAATCGAACTTAACATAGCGGCATTAATTCGCAATGTTCCAAGAGCAATCATAAAGCTTATTATAATAATTTCAACACTACAAAATTGAAGAAGTTTTAGTAAATACTGAACTCTCAGAAATTGAGTGTTGCTTACAATTGAGCAATTTTTCCCGCCAAAATGTACAAGTATTCTAAAATAACTAAAATTTCACAGTTTTATTGACAAACTATGGCATATCTCAGTGTTAGAGAGAGCGATAGTCAAAAACTCAACGACTCTAAAGCTATCATGTCCTAGATCTGCCCTTCAGAAAATAAATAATACTTAACATTTGTTATAACCGGATTACAAATAAAATGCTGTTAGAAAAAAAGCAAAAAAAAAAATATATGTATAAATATATTTATATATTTATAATCGAATTAGATATTGATAATTGGACAGTAAAATTACGAATACAATTTGTTGAAGAAAATATGAATGCGAAAGCAGAAAGGCGTTACACATAAGGGGTCTAGTGGTGTGGATTTTTGTTGGAAACCCATAGAAGAAGGGAGAATATATCACAAATAACTTTGCGGAAAGTTTTCATTTTCCAGTCACACGTAATTTCGACTAGCAAATCGTAAGAAAATAAATATAAGGTTTTCTATTTTTTTCATCGTCATAACGATTTCGACCCTAGTGGTCATTTGAGAAACAAAACGATAATAGATTTTAAATTACAGTTTGTATGGATTCATATTTTAGTGGTAAATTTCAAGTGTATAGACTAACAAAAGCTTAAGTCATCGTGAAGACCGCATCGAAAGAAATAGTTTTGACCGGTGTGCTTTTACGACACTAAAATAAAATATTTTTGAATATCAAGGCTATGAAAGTATGAACAAATTTAAATATTTTCATAACTTTAGACCAGAATATCCGCTTTAAATTACTGTTTCTTAAATGCATGTATAGTAAGCCCTTAAGCAGATAAATTCAATGTCTTTATCTTCAGCTTATAATAATTTGACAAAGTTAAATCTCTTTTGGGGGCTTTAGACCCCTTAAGCTTAAGTGAGCGTTAAACTACATACTTATAGTATATTTTACTACTTCCGAGAATTAACTTTATTAACTTTTAATTTCCTTTAACACAGAGGCACGTCCCCTTGATAATAATTTTAGCATAGCTGTAAAAATGCACACATACATACCTACATATTTTGTTATAAAAAAGTCATAAGTGTATAAATCGAAACGTAAATAATTGTTTTTATATCCGATTTTACCGCATTTGCTGTTAACTTGAACTGATAGACAACAAAGTACAAATTGAATTCATATAAAAGTTAGTGCAGTTTTCCGCTTTTGACACAGTCCGTGCCATTTCATTGTATTCTGCTGAATCGTTGTGTGCTTAGCTGCGCTGTGTGAAAATGAGTGCCTTAATTGGTATAGAAACGCTGATTATAACGGTAATCGTTCTGATACTCTCTGCCGGTTGGAGTTTGTATGAAAAGCGAAAGTACTATAGCAGTGTAACCTCCAAGTTGCCCACGCTTTACGGCATTCCTTTTATCGGGCATGCTTATCAATTTATTAATCTAAATAGTAAGTTTTCTTATTATAAAGTTGCTGAGACACTACGCAATGCCTTAATATCTACACAATTACAGAATTGTACCGTAATATCAGTCTTAACATCGATACCTTTAAACAATTAACTGGTTGCTTGTGGGTAGCCAACACAGCGTTCATCGTTACCGTCGATCCTGAGGTTATCAAGCATGTCACCACCTCGCCTATATTCCTCAACAAAGCCACAGATTTGTATAAACACTTCCATAACGGCGTAATAAATGGTCTCGTCGTAAGTCCAGGTAATAGCACCCGAACCCTGTAGGTGTTAATTTGCTTTTAATTTTATTTTTTATTTCTTGTACGAGCAGCAAAGAAATGGAAAATCAATCGCAAGGCTATAACCCCATTCCTCGCACATAATAATATCATGGCATTCTTTACATATTTCAATGAAAATGCAATTAATATGAAGAACAGACTGACAAAGCTGGCCGGACAAGGGGAGCAGGATATTTTTACAATTATCAAGGAATGTGGCTTGCAATTGAGTCTGTGTAAGTATTTACGGCTAACTATTTTAAAATATCAAATTTTTCTAATGAATGCACTAACAGAACTTTTTTCACCCATTTTTATAAAATTGCAGTAACTATTATGGGCATCAAGATGGAAGAAGATGATGAGACGTACAGGGGAATTGTGGATGCATTTAATGTGTGAGTAAAGTCTAAAAACCTTTGTACTTAACTTACATAAAATTCTATAAACTAACGGGTTAATTAAGTGAAAATAACAATAATTTAAATATACATTTGACTATGCTAAAGCTTGCTTGATCTCATGGCAAAGAACTCCATATACAGTTCGGTGGGTCTAGGTTTTCTATCCAATACTCCACAATATAACAGGTACCGTGAATTACTACGAGACTTTGTGCGATCTGTGAGTAAAAAATTATTACAGACCCAAGTTTTATATACTATATATATATATATATATGTGTGCGTGTTTATTAATTCTTGCAGCTGATTAAACAAAACCTTTCACGAAAAAATGATTCTGAGGCCAAAAACAATTTCGAAGAGGACAAACAAACGATGATTGATTTAGCGCTGAAGTCCTTGCGTCAGGGAGTATTCAGCGAAAAGGATGTGGAAATCGAGTGTTTCACAATGATTGCTGCGGTAAGATTATTGCTTTTTTATTTAAAAAATTTTTTTTTTTTCGAAATTTGGAAGCACAAAATATCGTCTTCAATCATTTAGAGAAAACGACGCAAGTGTAAAGTTTTGGTCTTCTCATTAAATATTTTTTTTTTTTGTTCAAACTTTTGAGCCGTACACTATCTTTACATTTATGTTCTCATCTTTTTCATCATGAAAATATTAACGAAAGCGCGTTCGACTCTAGATCGCTTAAAAAAATTTTACTATAAATCCAAAACTGATCGCATACTATGGCTATAACTCACCACTGAGTTTTCCACACAATTTGGCAAACGATGCTAGTTAAAAAGCCTGAAAGCTTTATGTGGATTCTGAGTCTAATTCTATTGAAGGCGCATCACTGTGCCACTGCCAAGCGCAGTCAAAATATATTTTTAACATAAATTGAAAAAGCATCCGATGTGAGTATAACATAATAATCTGTAATAGTTTCAGGTCTGAACCGATTTTTTTGCTAAGATTTGTTTCATATACTTAAGACTAAATCTCCAACAGATCACTGGAATAACAAATATTGTATAATAAAACTTTCTTTTCTCCAGTCTTACGAAACCTCGGTTAGTGCGGCGTACACTTGCCTTATGACGTTGGCTATGCATCCCGAAATACAAGAACGTGTTTTCCAAGAGATTTGCTCCGTATTTCCCAACGGTATCATAACCGTAGAGTATGACGACCTAAAGAATCTTCCATATTTTGATATGTGTATAGCAGATGCATTACGTTTGGCTCCGCCAATACCCTACATTGGACGCGAAGCTATACATGACACCGAACTCTGTCCAGGCCTAAAAGTACCGAAAAATATGCAAGTGGTTATACCAATTTATGAATTGCATAGGCGTAAGGAAATTTGGGGTCCCGACGCACACCATTTCAATCCGGATAACTTTTTGCCCGAGAACATTGCAAAGCGGCACCCAAGTTCTTACATGGTTTTCTCGAAAGGCCCACGCAACTGCATAGGTAAGGGTATATATTATGTCATAATTTTGTTAGGTAATTTTTCAAATATTTCGTTTGACAGGCTTTCGTTATGCTGAAATCTCGTTACGTATCATATTGCTACATGCGCTGCGCAATTTAAAATTTTCGACAACTTTTAGATTTGAAGACATCGTTCATCAGCCAAAAGTAACATTGAGTTATAAAGTCGAACCGCCAATAAGCATAGAGATTAGAGCAAACTAGTTTGAAGATATTGGTATTATCGTCCCACATTATTGAAAATATAGTTTTATTTATGATTCCCTCAGAACTGAAACTATTAATTTAATAGTTATATATTATACAGGATTAGATAGTTTTAAGAAATGTGTCGATTGTTTCTGAGAAATAAATTAAATTTTCAAAACGTACCACCCTAATACTGATGTATTCTTTACACTTTTGGAAACACTACCCCTTTCTTAGCTTGGTACACTCACTATAATTTTTACAATCTTTAAAATATATTTGATTTGGTAAGGAAAACTTGCCACTATTCGAGGATCTATAGACGAAATTCCTAACCCCAATAGTAAGATCATTCCATGTTCATATATGAAACAGCGAAAAAAGTGCCAAGGAGATCGAGTTAAACCACCTAATACTTGTACAAGTCAAAAAGTAAAATCAGTTTTACCCGGCATCTATGCAAGCCTTTCATCAAGCGGGAAACTCCACATCGCAGCATAATTTGAAGGTCGTTGCACGAACTTCACATTCTTCATATAAATTTTCACCTCAGGCAACATCAACTAACGGTAAAACAAATCGTCAACAATTTCCTACAAGGTCGCTTTAAATAAGTTGTAGCCTCTTCGCATATAATACCAATTTTTAGATCACTCAATTTTTGTCTTTTTTTTTGTACTTTCGAATGTCGGGCATAATTGTCAGAGTAGAATCTGCTTGTATTGTGCTCACAGCAGCACCACATTTATTGCAGTGCCATCGAGAGTAGTCTCAACTGAATCATTGACTTTTCACAGAGCATGCCCTTATGCGTGCGTGTGAGGCAAACGCCTGTAGTGGAGACTTATAGTAGAACGATGTTATTAAATTAACGAGCAGTAACGCACGGGCAGGAGGGTTCTCTGTAATTATTATACAAGTATATGTATACAGAAAAAGCAAGCCTAAAAGAAAAAGTCCGAATAGAATCAATTAAACATCGGAGATACTATATGATTTGGATGTTGTTAAAAATTAGAGAAGCACTTTAGTTTACATTAAAAGTCGATATCAGCCGAGCCAAAACTCCCACCTATACCTGTATGCATTTTAAATCACCTCTCTAATATGATTTCTAGTACTTCGCTTATATAAAAACTCATGAAAAATCCAATTTTTTCGCTAAAGACCCCAAACGCAACGCCACTGACAATTCATACTATACAAAGTTGCCGTATTTCGCTACAGCTACCCAAATTATCTGCGGCTCTCTCATATGACGAGCTATAAAGACTCATATACCATAAGAATATAATGTACATATGTATGTATGTATGTATTTATGTGTATTAATCTTGATTTGCAGAATCAATGTTTGCGACAATAGATTAATTTCTGTGATTAGAGAGAGCAACAAATTAAAGATTTAGAGAGGGTTGATGTAATGCCGAGAACGAAATTTATTAACAGAAATAACAGTTTATGTATTGGGTTGTCAAAAAAGTGTTGCGGTATTTTCGCTAGTTGGCGCTTAAAGCGCGTAGTTCTAGTTTTATTCGTCGCATCGGGTCATGCTATACCTTTTTGGAAAGCTCATTTCACGCGCTAACACGTGTTTGATTGATTGTCGTTTCTTTTAAGTCGTTCGTGAGTTATAGTGTCGCAAACATGGAGCAAAATAAAGAGAAAATACGGCATATTTTACAGTACTACTACGATAAAGGCAAAAATGCATCTCAAGCCGCCAATAAAATTTGTGCAGTTTATGGACCCGATACAGTTTCCATTTCCACCGCACAACGATGGTTTCAACATTTTCGTTCTGGTGTAGAGGTGGTCGAAGATGCGCCCCGCTCCGGAAGGCCTGTCGTCGAAAATTGCGATAAAATCGCTGAATTGGTCGAAAGAGACCGGCATAGTAGCAGCCGTAGCATCGGTCAAGAGCTGGGCATGAGTCATCAAAAATTCACTTTAATTTCAATAAAAAAAAAATTCAATAAAAATACCGCAAGACTTTTTTGGCAACCCAATATAATATATATAAGTATGTATGTAGAAAATTACTTAGTTCGTTAGCAAGATTATAAAGTATTATAAAACATATAAAATAAAAATAAAGATTGAATTAAATAATTGCGTTCGTATAAGTGGTAATATATTCCATATAATTTACCAGTCGATACAAATTACAAAAATTTTTTGCTGTTCTTTTTTAATAAAATTTACATTTAAATTACACACTTCCTCATATTGAGATTTCTTCACACGTATAACCGTTAAAAAATTGGTTAAACTTTGTTCAACCTTAGCGCATAATGAAATGAAGTACGGAACTATTGATAATGAAAGTCACACCAACACACCCTTGATCGCTGCCCGATCGATTTTTGCCCCTAATGGCACAAAAAATTCGCCGCGTGCTTCAATTAAGATTTGCTTGCTGCCTTTTCATTAATTGTCCATGTTTTTGTTCGCAATAACGTTTACACTCGCTACTGATTTTGTGCCGCACATTTGTGATATACATGCATATATAAGTACGCATGTATGTACATAAATATATATGTACTCTTACATGAATGTACATATGTATGTATCCAGTTGCTGATCAATTGAAATTTTCATTGCGCTAGTTGAGTGTTTGAGTGGATGCCGACGCAGTGTTTGCGTCCCCTCACCACGTCGCTTCTGGTACTTTAAACGTAACATACATTCTATACATAAGTAGTAAATATGTGGATTGGCGTGCGTGCTGATCAACAATAAACAATTTTATAAATAAACATCGTTAAATGTTGCACGACGCACCGATTGCACTCAAATCCATTCAATTTCACTGCTCCACTGAATTCGGCATTCGCATATTTGAGTTGAAAAATTACAGAAAAAATCTCATTTCGTTGAAATCGCGATCGCTAGCTCAATTGGGCGCTATGTAGATCGGTTCTTGACGCGTAGCGGGAGTGTTGTTGCGTTGCAACGAGCGCAAATTTTGAAAGTTCTGACTTTCTGTCAATAAGGTGCTAACGCCCGAGCGCTGGTATAACAGTTATTAAGTGATATTTTCATCAACGTTTAAGATTTCAATACGTGTGTGTTTGCGTATTCGTGAAGTGCCCAAAACTTGAAAAAGTGGAGAAAAGTATAAAAAAAAGTTGTGCTAAGCATTGAAAAAGAGATTATCGCACTGCATGGGTGTCTAAGTTAGTGGATATAAGATGTTTGTATGTATGTACATATGTACATATGTAAATTTGTGAGGATTAATATAATGAAAAGAATTGATCACTAAAGATCCGGAAATCTTGACAAAAAAGGCAAGTGGTAATTTATTTTGTAATGTGTGATTTAATGATCCGCAGGAACAAAGTATAGTTCGATTTAAATAAGGAAACTATGAGTTAGTAACCAATTATATTAATAATATATTAAAAAATAATTTATGTTGAGAAACGGATTTGATTTTGGTCACTCATTTAGTTATATTTTATAGACTAATCAAGATGACTTTGTCAATCTCTCAAAAATCATTTTGTATACCGCATTATCTTGCAACATATTGAAATGATCGAAATCGGAATAACGCATTCATTATCGTTGACCTTTACCTTAACTCCTAAAAAAGCTATCAAATTACCTAAGGATAATAATATAATGGTTAGTCGAAAAAGTCTTTTCGTATTTTTAATGAAACTACAAGTTATTTGTTTAATATTTATACTAATATATAAATAAACAAATATTTGCCATTTTAGTCGACAATTTTTCAATTAGAGACCATATTACATCAGTGTAAAACTTTCTTTGGTGTAAATCGAAATTTCGAAATTCCTAAACGGAAGCGAGCGAACCATTGTTTTGCTACATGAACTGATACAGTCTCCGTGAACTTCATAAATTTCTTTTCAGGCTTGCGTGGCAATTTTCCCTTTTTATAAAAAAATTTCAAATAATTGTTCATTATTTTATTCATTTTTGAACAATTGTAACTTTTTTTCAACTTCCCCGATGTTTTTTTTTTTGATTAAATGAAGCTTAAGGTCTCACCTTTCTAACACTATATCGTATGACACATTGTGATTGGAAGAACTGGAGATATACGATTGCTACGACATGAATTGACAAAATACGAAAAGACTTTTTCGACTACCTTATTCGAACTAAATTGTTACAATTTTATTCCATTTTGTCTAAGAAAATATTTTTTAACGCTTATTATTCTCAAATAGGTTCAAGCAAAAAGTCCTTTGTGCCTTACTAAGCGTCACTCCTCTTATGAACAATTGAAAAGCGAAAGTATTTGCTGCTTAAGTCAAATGCTTGTACATACATACATACATACAAATGTACGTATTTGCGAATGCAGGCTCAGTTATAAATATACTAATATATACCATGTATATAATATACATATGTATATGTATGTATGTACCTAGTAATAGACAAGCATACGCACAAACGCATCTTCTGTCTGGACGCACAACAATAGCAACACGATTCAAACTGAACTGCCAGCGTCTGCGCAACATATGTACCACATTACGGTTGAATTCGTGCGTCTGGGATACTCCTTCAAATCTAACCTTTTTTCACAAATGTCAAAAGCAGCAATGCCAAATGTGTTTTTCCTCTAAATAGAGGCTGTTAAAATAAAATACAAAAGAAAACAATATTAAATTTATTCTAAAAATATTTACATTTTTATATTTATTATTTTTAATATACTTTGTCTTCACTCAGACTTCCTCTCTTTCTTTTACTGCTGTAAGCCCAGTCGTTAAAGTCATCTATCCGGCTTTAGTACTCTATGCTTTCAATTTTCAAATTATTTTGTATAGTTTCAGAATAAAAAGCTGTTTGAAAGACATTTAGGCATTAATATTCATCATAAAGTTATTGATTCCAAAAAACAAAACAACAATTATTGTATCGTCAAAACTTCTCTAGCAAAAACATTGTCGGCCACAAAGGCTAGTGATAAGAGAGTTCAAAGAATATGAGAATTGAGAATAAGAATATGTAAAGATGGATAAAAAGAGGAGCTGTTTTGTCCTTTCCACGGCATATTTGGTGCTCCATAATATCATTATTAAATGATAACATACCCTGAACAGGGAACGCCACGAAAAACGCAATACCCTGAAGAAAACGTCAAAGGTTCTATAAAGTTAACACATGTAAATGAGAGCTGAGATAACCTCATCTTTCTGTATGTCTGTTTGTAGATTTGTATATTTCCTAACTAGCCCCTCAGTTTTTCAGTTATCGATAAGAAATTTTGCGGGTCTTCTTTGCTCCCCAAGAAGCTGTCTGTTTGTCGGAACTACCGTTATGTACCTCTATAGCATACCGCTACTAAACTAACCTGTCAAAATCAACATGTGACCCTTGTATGGAAAGCGTGTTACTTCAGAAATGATCTTCACCAAATTTGGCTTACGTTATTGTCTAAAGCAAGGCTGTAAGCTTCAAAGAAATTATTCAGATTGTATTACTATAGCATGTACTTACATAGCTGTCATTCAAACTGACTGAGTGGAATCAAGACAAATATCTTTTTATGCGTTTCTATAAGCAACGCACCTCTGACGGTTATTAACGTTTTTTCTTGTTTTAAACTTCATTTAGTGGAACGATAATAGATCAGTAGATCCAACTTTCATTCGCTAATAGGAAGAATGACGTATTTGTTGCTTGATCCAAGGCCTTTTAGTTTCATCAGGTACTTAATTTTCTCAGCAAATAGATTTACTAAGGCTTGTGCTTTTCTTGCTAGTACATATTTAGTTGTGGATTTTAGACCTAGAACTTTGAATACTTACACGAAATTACATTTTCTTGGGACTCGAGTTTATAACTGCCATCCAAACTTCAAGTGTGTCTATTTTTGAGACCTATTCCTATTTACAGAATATCTTGGATTGACGAAATGCGCATGGTAATACCATATCTCCTGAGCAACGGACTATCAATTACTTGCACGATGATTGACATCAAAGCAAAGTTCATAGACCTGTTTTAAAGCATAAGCCTTGAGTAAATGAACTATTACTGAACCGAATTTATGGAAATTGCTTTTCAGCGCATTACTTGCCGTAAAATACGATCATATTTAGCTTGTAAACACATAAATACATATGTAATGTTGTATACATATGTATGTATTTTCATATATTCAGCATAGCATGGGCAAATGCGGTACTGAATTAGTGCGCGTACTCCAATGTGGTAGACGACATAAAACAATATTTGCCCTTGTATGTCATTTGTTGTCAGTGCAGCAATCGGTATTGGGTCGCTAATGGGTTGGGGTGTACTTAAAGAGGCACCAAAAGTCAGCATGTGCATATATACACACCGCCATACCTAAAATACGATATTTACATACATACATATATACGTTTCTTCCAACTATGGCAAATGTGTTGTTATTTTAGTAAATGGTCTTGTTGTTTTAATCTTATTAACTGCTGTTGTTGCTGCCCACATATGTATGTATGCATGTATGTATGTACATATGTTGGCGCTGGTGCTACTGTTTTCGCATCGTTCCGAGCGACGCAAACTCTGGCTAACGCCGCTGAGTGCAGTCAATGGTCCGCGAATGCGAAATATTCTACCTACAAACAAAAATAGAGAGTCAAATTGTCAAACAGCAGACAGCAAGATAGAGTGGCATACCGGCAGATCGGCAGTTCGACACACTGACAGCTCAATAGAACATGCCTGCAACATATGGCTTTGTGGCTTTGAAAATAAAAAAAAAAACGCCAGAGAAAAAATACAATTAACAGTGATGCGGGTAGTAGGGCTGTAAACTGTTGAACTGAAATAAAACAGAAATTTGTGCAGAGCATTGAACACCCTGCAGGAAAAGAGCGAACCATTTTTTTATATCACTTTTTGATTTATTAATTCTCTGCGCAAAATCTTGCAGTTTTCAAGATCTGCACTTTTCTTTGAACAACTGGCAATCTTTAGTTTAATTTACTGCTCTCCAGCATTTGGCGAATCGAACACAGCTACGCCAACCGTCGAATTTTTAATGCAATATCATTGAAAGAGTCAGATAGCTTCCTCAGCTCACTCTTTGAGAGTGTCGAAGTAGTTCAAAGTGACCGAAAGATACATAGCTTAGCAAGAATAAGATAAGATCTTTTTTATTTTAGATAAAACCTTAACTTAGAATTTCAACGAAAAGAAAAAAATGAAAAAAAAAATGAAAATTGGATTTTGTAAAAGAAAAAATCCTTCGCTCAAGTTTTAAAGAGTTCCTTTTCAAAGACCTATGAAAATTTTATCAAGATCTGTTCTCGATAAACCTTGCCAACCGACTTCAAAAACACAGATTCGGAATATAAAATCGATTTTTTGAAACCCGTAAAGGTCAAATGTCATACAAATATCCTTCCCTCCCTCAAACTTCCTTAACCCAAACTTACTTATTCTTAATAACTCGAACTCTTGAATTAGCAATAGAAGTAAAATTTATGGAAGGAAATTTACGTGAACGTATGACTTCTCTTGCCAATTCAAAAGTTCGAGCTATGAAGAACTTCGAGTTAAGGAAGTTTGAGTTATGGAAGAAAAATAGTGTGGAATTTTTCTGCAACCATAATTCAACAAAATTATGCTAGTTACTGAACTATAAATTTGATAGAACAACAGGCAATTTCCTACAAGCCATTCATACATATTTATAGATATGTATACACTTAAGTAGATCCACATGTGCTATATGGATGAAATGGGGGATAGTATATTTCTTTTAATTTTCTGAAATTTCACTACATAAATGTATTCAAATTGAGTGTAATTGATGAGTGCGATCTGCAGTTGAGTGAGTGATTACACTCGTGCACATATTTATATAGATCTGCAACTGTGTGGAAGAGCAATGTGCTGAATTACATATGTACATACATGGATGCATACATATATACATACATATAGTAACCATATGTGCATACATATGTGATGGCTTACGTCCGGTCTGATTTGCAGGCGCAGGCGTATAACGGGAGTGAGCACTAAATACCACCGATCTCAGCAATTGAGTATTTACCGTAGAGTCGTTTGAGGGCGTTCCGCCACCGCAGGAAGAAAGCGATTGCCTTAGTAGACGCAGCATGGATGTGCACATCGAGAGCGTGTGCATTGAACGATGCTAACGGACAGTTTGGATAAAACGCTACAACAATTAGGAACACACGGGTGTGCAGGCGAATACTCGGACATAGGCGCAAGTGACTGATTAAGCTGAAAAGCTGTGTACTCGCGCAAACAAATTAGTGGGCCATAGCGGCGAGCGTGTTATGAGAGCATTTTATGTTTCTTTTTTTTTTAATTTTTTTTGTGGTTTGATCAAACGCTTGCGAGTATCTGAACGAGGAAAATATGGATAATTTCAAAAGCGTATATTCGTGTGGACTAGTGCGAGCAGAACTAGCGTGAACGGTTGAATATTTCGAGGTACGAATATAAAATGTTACGAGCTGTAAATAAGTTTATTGTTTTTAAGTGAAAAAGTGTTTATATGTAGTATACATACACAAATTTATATGTGCAAATATCAAGCAAAAAAAATCCTATAAAAAAAAATTAAATATTAATATTTTAGATATTTAATAAATAATTTATTATATACATATATGTATGGTTGTGGATAAAATAAAAATTAGTTTGTGAATAAATTTGTGGAATGTGGAATTTTCATAGTAAAATTGTTGAAGATATGCTGTACATAGCTTTTATATAATAAGTACATATGTATGTATGTATGTATGTATATATGTATGCATATGGGAAATATACGCATGTGTATATATACAGTTAAACTAATTAAATTTAAAATTACGTATTCTGGATACACAAAATATACATATATACGATAATAAAAACTTAAATCTGTGAATACCAGAAGCGCCTCTGTTTATAAAGAATTTATTTAAATCCAGCGAGAAAGCATGAAGCCGAAGACAGGAAGAGCACAGCGCACATGCCGCCATTAAAGAAAATCACCGGATATATGTGAGACATTTTAATTAATACTAAAAATGATTAAAAGAGCAAAAACAGACGAAAAAAAGTAATTGAAATGAGAAAAAACACATACATGCACAAACAGGAGAAGACATAGTGCGTTATATATTTTGTAAAATGTACATACATATGTATATAAATACCAAAAATTTACGTGTGTTTCGTACTTTCTTCTCATATACATATATATATTTATACATACATATGTACATACATATGTTGTATATTTAAGACAAACGCTCGTGCCAAATAAGTGAAAAGTTCAAAAAATCACAATCCACTCGGCGAAATCATGAATGAGTTAAATAACTAAAAGAAAAAGAAAGTCTTTCAAGTATCTGCTTAAGCAACAAAGTGCACGGAAAAGCTTTTGAAAAGGCGAAGAAAGTGTAGTGCGAGAAAACATAAAGCCTTAAAAGCGAAATTGCAACGCAAACGCAAAGCAAATGCCAAGAACAAAGACGTACATTGTTTCTGAAAAATTATATACAGTGAATCAAAAAAGTTTTGGCACGGGCGTTGTCTTTGCTGAAGAGCGTATGCAAAATTTAAATGAAAAATACTCTAACCAACTTTTAATACTAGCTTACATACATACATACATGCATATCATAATAAGCAAAGAAATATTCCGTTATTTGATAAGAAACGAGAAATGCATGTTAATACTCGTGAGTAAGTTATGTTTTTGTGAATTTTTGTTTTTTCTAAAAACCGGCTTATCGCTCTTGAGAAAGGTTCTGCATAAATTGTGGGTAAGTTACGTTTTTGGAAACATAAATTTGTTTTGCTCTATTCGGCTAATTATTAAAATTAATAATTATTTTAAAGTCGTACGAAATATTATAAGACAATACATCAACACGGGAAATTTATAACGTGAGAACAGATCTGGATGCCCAAAAAAATTCACACCACGTCAGAAACGAGCTGTTATAGCTGTAGTGACGCAAAATCCGAAGATTTCAGCAGTAAAGCTGCGTAAAGAAATACAAAAAAAAAAACTTTGACTCCCAAACTGTACGTAACACTTTACACAAAGCTGCTTATCATGGGCAAGTTCCACGACGTAAGCCATTCATTTACGAAAAAAAAACATGTGAGAGTTCGCCAAATTTAATGTTAATCAATCAATCTTTCTGGAAAACGGTAATATTTAGTGACGAATCCAAAATTAAATATGTTTGGTGCCGATGGTGCACAAAAAATTTGGCGAAAATGAAGCAAAGAGCTCCAGGAAAATAATATAATTCAAGACTATGAAATATGGCGGTGGTAACGTAGTGATTTGGGGGGTGCATTGCAGCTGGTGTGGGAAATCTCGTTATTGATGATAAAATGGATAAGCACTCATAATTGAAAATCTTAAAGGAAAATTTATTTCCAAGCTTGAAAAAGTTGGGTTTAAGTGGGCAGTCAATCTTGTTTCAACAACCCAATGACCAGAAGCATGCGTCATATCTTGTGCAAGAATGACTTATCTACTTTTGCAAGCAATTAAAAGTACCTCCAACCTAACTCTAAAGAGCATATTTGGCAGCTACTGGAAAAAATACGGACTCACCATATGTATAACATCGAAGGATTCACTTAAAGAGGTTATACGTACAGAATCGGCAAATATAACTACTGAGCAGACATTGGCAGTTATTCAGGCCAAAAGAGGCTTAACAAAATATTTGAATTAAAAAAATCGGATTAAAATAAATTTTTAATTTTTTTTCATGTAGAATCTTTAATATTTTTATTATAATTTCACTATCTTTAAAAATATGTAAAACATGAAATATCATTTAGTTAAATATATAATGAAAGTGTTGAAATTGAAACATGTGAATATTAATACTTTCGCAAATTCAAAGGGGACCTGTAATTTTTGGATAAACATTTAAGTTTACGGTATGCCTAAGCTCATTTGATTCACTGTATGTACATATAACTATACTTGTATATGTACATTTATGTTTAAAAGTATATACATATATATGTATATGCATATACAATATTCATGCGATTTTTTTTCATTTTGCGCGCGAATATTCATTCATGCAAAGTTTCTACACACAGCTTTCTATACCCAGCATATACATAGTACTTGTATGTACTCGTATATGCCAGGTGTGGTATATATGCATGTAATGCAGGTGAGGAAAGTAGAACGAAAAAAAAATTTTGGTGAATTGTAGATTTTTAGCACAATAATTAAACTGTTATAATTTTTGAAACCTTAAAATTAATAGTAATCACCTAAGTAGGTATATAGAGTGGCTCCTAGTGCTTTAGGAAGCCCATTATGAAACCACGGAGACTAAAATCCTTCACTCTATTGTCTCCTCTCTGAACCACCCCGTGCTTCTGATGAAGTTCAGCGGTGCGTAAAGTTTTATCTGTGCAAACTACGAAATACCGTCAAGAGCCTTACATTTACAAATTAGATGGAGATATAGTCTCCTTTTCTTCTAAACACCTCCTGATAGCTTCTACAGTAGCCACTCCTAGTCTGCTGGCATGCCTGCCAATTTAATAGTGACCTGTTTGCCTCATACTATAGTTCTTAAGCCATTCCTTTTGAATTTTAATAGTCGATGTGTACTTTTTGAATTAGTAGATTGCCTCCAACTTAAACTCCGCTATATTTATAACATATTTATCGATTAAATATGTACAAGTAAGCAAATTCAAATAAACTCCCACTATTCCAGGGTCTAATTGTAGGGTGTGCCTGTTCCGACTAGCTCATCTGCTTCACAGTTACCAGAAATATCACTATGTCCTGGAATCCATTGCAGGTTTACCGTAAAATAGGATGTCAGATCCATTAAAAGATCTAAAAAGCATTTCTTCACTTTTTTTTGACGATATCTTAAGGGATTTTAGTGATTTTGAAGCTGCTTTGCATCTGCAAATATACTGCTTGTTGTGAGTACACTGCTTGTGGGAACAAGGAGGGTTTCTTTCATTGCTTGGAGGACACTGCTGTGGTTTGGTATACGGAAGGCGATTTTGGCGTCTAATTTCGTCTGGAAGGGAGGGAGGGTCACATTAAAGATCGAATTTGAGTTTAATTCTACCGTATTGCGAAAATTGGTGGCATTGCGTAAAAACCCGAGTTTACTAGGTATCTTAGAAACTCCCTTATTACTATATATTTATATTATTTATAGGCAGGATACCCTTAGTAAAAAGCTGACTTCGCTGCCTTTTGTTTAAGAAAAAGTTTGTTGGCCATATGTACATATGGTACTACATCTTGGTAACATTTCTAGACTTTAAAAATGACAATATATTCTCCCCGCTGACTGCAGAATAATTTCCTGCAAGGTATTTCTTGTTGATTTCGTTTGTATGAAGTGTTTATGAAAGATCGAAAATATGAATAAATCTCGCGTTTTGTTGTGATTTTTTTTATGAATATTCCACGCAAATTTGTTTGTATAAGATAAATTAATATACATATACATATGTATTATATATTCGAACATAAATATGTTTTAGATATATTCGAAGCAAATTTAGTTATATTAGTTTTATAAATTTCCGTTTTATAAATTGAATAAATTGATCTAAATTGTGTAAACAAAAATTGTAAAATGAATTTATTTATGAAGGCTTGCATAAAATTTAAATAGAAAGCATGTCTAAATTTACGCCAAACTGGTATAAGATTCTTATATTTTAATACAAATTTGTTTGCTTGATTTTGAGAAATCATAAATTTTTATTAAATTCTCCAAATGCAATTTAACGTTGTAAAATTAAACTCATTTAATAATTATCATTATTTACAATTCAATAAATTTCTGATAATGCCTAATTTACATATAAAAACGTGAAATAAGCACGTAGTACCAATAATGCTATGCCTTTGATTTCCGTTGGTTTAATTTCAATTCGAAACCGTGTCAAAAAAATAGAATTTTTTGTATTTATATATATGTATATTAAATGTATATATCCAAAGGTATGAAGGTTGAAAATGCAATTAGGAAAACTTGCATTAACGCCATAATAATACTTGTATATTTTTAATACATATATATGTATATGCATATATAGATATATAGCTATACTTATGTATGTAGGTATTTTTGAACATGCGCTCGATGAAGTCATTACAATTAATATAGTGCAATAATATCACAAACATACACACTTGTAATTTTCATGGAATTTTATTTGAGCCAATATACTTTTTTCTGAAGATTTGAATAATCTCACGTAAGCTTATTTATTCAGGTTTCTTGTGTATTTTTGCACTTCCTTACTTTACAAAATGCGCTTTTCCGCCGGAAATGTACCAAGTTTGCCATATCTTATAACAAGAATTCTAATTTATTATGAAAACTACATCATACTGGAAGTTTGAAATGTCATGTTTTAAAAATAATTTTTTATTGTTGGCGGAATATGATTATTTTATGCAACGTTGGCCTTCAGCCTTAGCGCTTAAAAACATTTTCTTGAACTCAAAAAAGTTATTACAGGTGAGGTACATATATTATACGGTGGATGTAGAAGTACGTCAATGTCTAATTCATCCAATTGTTTATACTTTCTATGAACTTAAGACACGTTTTGTTGAAAAAATAAAAACAACATTTTCATTCATTCTTCACAAGAGCCAATGACAATGTTGATATGGAGACACTGCTTGGATGACAGTCGATTAAAATTTCTCTATCTATCGCAACTCAAAATATAGGCGCCTTAGGTTCAGTTCATTGCATGCAGTCCACTGGCGACTGGTCTCTAAGGTGAAATTATGTCTGGATAAATCCATCACCGAACTTCTCCTATATTTCATAATGTACGTCGTGATATTATACGACAAATGTAGCGTACTCCTACTTTCGAGCTGCCTCCGAACGAGTCAAGTACTTTTTTGAGCATTTTTATTCCAAAATTGGGGTGTGGTCTAAAACTGGATAAACAATATGTTTGCTCAAATTTTAAAAATTTAAAAAAAAAAAAACCTCCAAAATGTCTTTGTATGGCATAAATTGTTTAACCGCTGCGTACATGCACTGTACTCTCACATAGGTATTCAAGTACATTTGTTTACTCCCACATACCTCAATTGTACCCTCCACTCTTTCGTTTTGTTATTTATACATATGTATGTTCTATAGCATTTCGCTGTTCATTCAATTTGGTTGCCACATTTATGGTTTTGCTTTGTGTAAATTCAGCACAATCCAACTACAAGTGTATGCACATATTGCTTGTTTAGACAAAATTCGCACAAAACACTCTCTGGTTGGTGTGTGTGGACCCGCACACATATATTGCCACACACATATAGATATATATATAGCAGTAGTAATTGCGTTAAATTGCAATAAAACAAATCAACTGAATCCCTCTTCTTTTGTGCATTTATTTTGATTTCAGATTGCGTTGATGCTGCCTGCTTTTAAACTGATAAAACGTAATTTTCGAACAACTTTTAGTGTGTCTATTGTTTTGCATTTGATTTTAGTTAGAAATTTAGCAAGCTTAATTGAATCATTGGCTATGGAGCGAAAATTTTGCTTTCTCATTGTTGAATACAAATTTTATTGCTATGGAATGTTTCTTAAAATTTGAAAATATTCGGCTTTAGTGATGAAAATTGAAGGTTTTATTGGCTAAATTTGAAAAAAATATAAATTAAATTTTTTTTTTCAGCCATTGGTTCAAAAAAGTCTTAAAATAAAGCCATAACTTTAATACCTAAATTTATGCTTCGAAAGTGAAGATTTCTAATTGTTATCTCTAAAACATTTTGAGCCAATAAAATGTTTAATGCTGGTCATCCCACATCATTTGATTCTTTGCGTTATATCTCGTACCTTCCACAAAGTTTCAAACAGATTTCATAGAAATTGGTTTTGGATCATTTTAAGTTTCCTTAAATTTGTTTAGTAACATAAATTAGATGACATATATTTATTAATGAAAATTTACCGGATAAGTATTGCCATGTTCAAAATAGGGATTACTGGGACCTTTCCAAACTTACTACCTAACCCTAGATTGATCTACATGGTTGTGATCGCCACAGCCTAATCCCAAATTGATCTATATGGTTGTGATCGCCACAGTTTTCTTGCTGTTGTCAACTGTACTTTTCAGTGATGCCACTTGATGATCATAAACCGGAAGTAAAGCCATAGAAAAGTCAGTTTCGTTGTAAATACGGTGGGCGGTTGGCTTTATGTTGCAGATTTTCACAGTTATGAAAAGATTGATGATGAATGTCACTCAGTTAGTAGCCGATACTTAACACATTGTCCACCATAGATAATAAAGGAGATGAAAGACGTTGTTTAGGACAGTGATATCTTTTTCGCGAATTAGTATTTATCTCTATACGAAATTAGTTTTTGCTGGTTTGAAATATTTCTTCTATACTCGATAAACAACAAAACCCATTGAAGTGCATTTGTTTAGAGAAAAACACTCGTCCACAAATTCTATCGTTTTTTGGAGGCGGTTGCATTAAGTTTTAGAAACGTCTATTTGATGGGTAAATTTATACTACAAGTAAAAGTCGAAACTATTAATTTGTATATATGTATATAATATGTATGTATATCTTCTAAAGATTTTTCTGAAAGAAAAACTAAAAAAAAAATTTAAAATCTTTAGTCTTCTATGTTCTAAATGCCGTTCGTTTAACACGAAGAAAAGTTTCCCTTCACAGATATAGTAACTAATTTCCTAAAATCCAAAAATATATATTTTAATTGCGCCATTTTATAACATTATGCATTTCCTCTTCCATCCATCATTACAGAAACCTTTGAGAAGCATCAACAAATCTGTCATCAAAGAATTTGACAGCTACATTACCGCAGATAAGGCAGAAGATCCCGAGTAAATAAATCCTTCAACAGCGATTGAAGCGCGACGCAACCGCAAACCGAAAAGTAATCAAAAGTACCAACAACAGTGCCACATATACATTTAGAGATTTCCGCTCGAAAGGTGATTGTCGCAACAGATCACGCCGGGGATCAACGCAGCCGCGCAAAGTGATCAAACATCAAACGTCGATCGTCGAATGATAAACGGGAAAAACACATGTTGCACTCGATCGCCAGAAGTGCGTGCAAATGCATAGAAAATAACAAGAAGAAGACGAACAACAACAACTGTGACAACTGGTAAAATAACTAGGAACAACAACAACACTGCGATAAGCACTAAAGCAACAGCAATAAATTAAAAGCAGAAATAGAGAGTCTCAAATTAAAAGAAACTAAAGTGGATTTCCGGTGAATCCAGAAGCCGAAACCAGCACAACAACAACGCACAGCGCTTGCAGCATCCGCATGACAAAACCATATACACCGCACATGTGTCAACGTGCACCCCTTGCGAGGTATTTACAAAAATAAACAGGCGGGTGCAACTAAAAATGGATGCAACACGCGACATAGCTACGAACGCACCAACTGCCACAACAGCCACAGCAAACACAAGCACATTGCATGCAAATTGTATAGCAACAGGCAGGCAAAGCCACTCGAGACGCTGCTGGAGCAAAAATATGGCTGCCACAGTCATAGACGCTGCCGAAACGACAGCGAGTCATAAACCACAGCATAGTCGCATAAATTACAAAAATAGATATCCACGCCAGAGTGGAGTTGCCACGGCAACGTGTAGACGCAATGCCACAATCAGTAGCCACCTAGACACTGTCGGACGTACACCGACACCGACAATGGGCGCAGTTTCGGAAGTACTCAAAATTATCTGCCTCAGCATTTTGCTGTTTTGTGTACTCAATACACCGCACACGGTGTCGGCCAGAAAGCCCACTTCGCAAGAGCTCAACGATTACGACGATGCGATATTCGAGGTACAAAAGCGTAGCGAGCAAGAGTTCGGCACTGAGACGGCAGTGGAAAATGGCGATATCGACAATATCGAGAGCGATGATGTAAACGGCACGCTTAGGAATAATACCAACGCCACGAACACGGATGGCAGCGAAACGAAATCACCTACTGATTTCGAGCCACGTTTCAAGAATTCAAAATATCTGCCGAATATACTCTCCAAACCTTCCGGCAGTTATATACAACTATCGTGCCCGGCAACTGGCCGACCGGAGCCGACCATAACATGGACGCTCAATGATACAAAGATCTCACGACATATGGGACGGGTGCGCAAGGTGAAATGGGGTATACATATGGCAGATGTGGTGCCCGAAGACTCAGGCATATACAAGTGTCGCGTATGCAACTATCTCGGTTGCATTGAGCACGCAACGAAATTGATCATTAGTGATCGTGTCAATCACAAACCGATTATATTAAAAGCGCCTATGAATTTGACATTGGCGTTAAATGCAAGCGGCAACATGGAATGTGTCTACTTGTCCGATTTGCATAGCAAAAAAACCTGGACATTCACGCCTTGCAACAAAACAGCCTGCTCGGCGAATACTACATTTCTGAAGAATGTGGAAGACGTAGATATTTTGAATTTCACCAATGTGACGCCAGAAAACGAAGGCTGGTACACCTGCGTCGAAATGAACGGACTCGGTCAGTCGCATAGCAGCGCCTACCTGCGCATTCAAGACCCCAGTGTACGCGCCATAGCGAAATCTATGCACGGCTATGAGATATGGGGTATTGTGGCCGTCATGGTGCTGCTCGCATTGGTTTGCATCATCTTCTTCGTGTATGTGCTGCGTAAAGTTAAGCACGAGAAGCTGCTCAAACAACGTATCGAAACGGTGCATCAGTGGACGAAGAAGGTGATTATATATAAGCCGCCGAGTGGCGACTCCAGCGGCTCCATGGACACTATGATAATGCCGGTGGTGAAAATTGAGAAGCAACGCACAACTGTGCTGCAGAGTTCCAACTCGGAACCGGCACCATTTAATGAATACGAATTTCCATTGGATTCCAATTGGGAAATACCACGCTCACAACTGATACTGGGCGCAACACTTGGTGAGGGCGCTTTCGGACGTGTCGTCATGGCCGAGGTTAATAATTCCATTGTTGCCGTGAAGATGGTGAAGGAAGGCCATACCGATGATGATATTGCCAGTTTAGTGCGCGAAATGGAGGTCATGAAGATCATTGGCAAACACATCAACATAATTAACCTGCTTGGTTGTTGCAGTCAATCGGGACCGCTCTATGTGATTGTAGAGTTCGCGCCGCATGGCAATCTCAAGGACTTTCTCAACAAAAATCGACCGCTTGCTGCTGGCACACTCAAAGATTATGGCGATCAGCAACATCAGCTACCATTACCGAAGCACCACCTCACCGAGAAGCATCTCATTTCTTTTGCTTTTCAAATTGCGCGCGGCATGGAGTATTTGGCATCACGTCGCTGCATACATCGCGATCTGGCCGCACGCAATGTGCTCGTAAGCGATGATTACGTCATGAAGATAGCGGATTTCGGCTTGGCACGCGACATACAGGACACGGACTACTATCGTAAGAACACCAACGGTCGCTTGCCCATCAAATGGATGGCGCCTGAATCGTTGCGGGACAAATTCTACGATTCACAGAGTGACGTCTGGTCATATGGCATATTACTGTGGGAAATAATGACCTTCGGCGCACAGCCATACCCCACCATCATGTCAGCGGAGGAACTCTACAGCTATCTGATGTCCGGTCAACGTATGGACAAGCCACCAAAATGCTCGCTGAATATTTACATGCTCATGCGACAGTGTTGGCACTTCGATGCCAGCGCACGTCCAACCTTTGCAGAGATTGTCGAGAACCTCGATAAGCTGCTGTTGGCCAATGAAGATTATCTGGATGTGGCGGTGGCGAATCTGGAAACACCGCCCTCGTCAAGTGACGACGAATCGGACGTTGAGTCCCTACGCTATCACTATAAATAAGTTAATAAACCGTTAGTCTCGCATGTATATGTGTATAATTTATAGGTTGTATATACATAATTAAATTTAAATGTTAGCTTCGGGAGTAAAATACATTGCTCACCACAATACTCATAAAAGTTAGCTTAAGTCTACGAAAGTATTTCAATACTCGTGCTGTTGCGAGCTCAAATTAGTATATTTAATTAGTTCTAAGTATTGTAATATGGACTTTAGCATTAAATTTATTAATTAATATAGATTGTAATGAAAACATAATATTTATATAACACTTCTAAACGCTTTCAAGGCAAAGTTGTAGAACCAAAGGCAAAATACCAAAAATTAGTTAAGTCATAGGCTACGACCCGTTGTGCAATACTCGTGTAACTCGGCAAATCGGCAGCTCAGCATAGTTGTATTAATATTTATTTTATGTTTGTAGATGTTGTTACGTTAGGGTGGTCATATTTTGTGTGAATTTGACCAAAAACTGCAAAAATAAATAATAAATATGAGTTTTCAATTCGCTTAAAACCTTTCGACTTACCGACTAAAAAATAATTTAATTTATGTAAAATAATGCGTGCTTGTTAAATATGGTAACGTCGACTTATTCGTTCACAAGAAGAAAATATATTAAGAACCACCCTACATTGTATGGTATTTTTTAGATTTAGAATAGTTTGTAACCATAGAGTATCTCGCACCTAGATAGAACGAAACAAACACTGAAGGAGTAATACAAATGAAATATCTTGACAAAATCGGTTTAGACACGATGACAAGTAAATCCTGGAGCCATGGACATTGGACATTGGAGAATAAAAAATAGGCATAAATCAAATGTGGAGGGATTATCACGATTTTATTCACATACCACTTTGTATTGAATTCCATTTCAATATTTTGCGTTTGCTCTGAAAGTAAATCTTATTACAAGAGGACAGTACCAGATCGACTGAATAAAAGTGCAATTAAATCGAAGACGATTTTGTTTCAAATACAATAACATTTTGTATGCCTCTTCAAGTAACCACACACACATATCAAGTATAGGCCAAAAGCATTACTAATATTTCCATTAGCTGTCTTCGAAATCTTTGCATATAGCGAATCGAATAAACCACTGGCATAAACTATATAGACTGGCATAAATCCAATAGACTGGCTTACAAAAAAGTAGAAAGGAATAGAACCACTTTAGGGAAATTTCAGCATACTCTCTGAACCTGGTGGTTTGTCTCACATACAATTTATTGACAAGAGAGCAGAGTCATGGCGTGCAGCGAGTGTCGCATTGGAAGCGATTATTATATATTTGTACTGAACTATAGTATTTTAGTGCCTTCTATGTTATACTATAATTATATGTATACATGCAAACATATATGTATACATATGTATATTTTTACTACAAATTACTATACTTTTTTAACAAATAAGCAATTCAAATGTTTAACCAAGTACTCAAGCAGGAGTGCAGAGTATAAATTGATGTATGTAGTAAAAAGTCGAGCAATAAAAATAAATATATGCTTTCAATGTTGGTTGTTTATGTATCTAACTAAGTGGCATTCCATGATATATCCGAAACTATGTATGAAAAAGAATTTATGCTTTATTGAAAGACTAGTGCAGAAGCCTTCGAAAGTGATAAAAAAGGATGAAATTCATAGAAAAAAACGGAAACGGTTTATCTCAATTTCCGGCTATGAGCCATGAGTCCTATAGAAAAATATTATAGGGTAATGAAAAAATGTATATTTTTGTATACAGACTTTTTTCACATAACCTCAAAATTGATGGGAAAAATTCAAATAACTCAGTTTTTGGGTTTTTTTTACCCTGTACAAATTTTTTTCTTTCAGGAATTATGATCCTAAAGTTCCAAACACACTGTTTTTGTATTTAAAATATTTATTTTTTCCTTCTTATCGAAAAATCCAAGTTCAAACAAAAATTCTCAAGTTAAATATCAGAATTTTTTTAAGTGGAATATGTTCAATTGTTTGGAAGAGAAGGGCTCATGAGAGAAACTGATCCTTATTGACTTACAAGATCTAGTTTGTACAAACTTTGGTCCACTTTTAAGCGTAATGGTAGCCACCACATATTTTGACAGCCGATTTCACTCTTCTCAGTTTGCAATCTCTATTTCTAGCTTAATGATCCCTTTTTCGAGGAGAGATTAGAAGTGAACTCGGAGGTATTCACCACAACACGTAATATCAGATTTTCTAGTACAGAGATTTTATAATTGATAGCCATAAAAATTACCCTCAATATCAATATTTGATGCCGCTTATGCTTAATATGGTTTCACTCTCTTAACAGCAATGGAAAATAGCAAACTCTCGCTCGATAAAATATGTATATCTATGTATGGATAAATAAATTAATAAATGAATATTTGTCTAGCAAATGTGCTCATATATACGAGTTTGTTACAATTCTTAATGATCCAACATTTCCGGTGCACTTAAGCGCTCCATTCCCGTCGCGCTTTTGCGTGTGTTTGCCTGCTGTGCGCTGCACGTTTCTACTTCAACTGTTTACCTCTCTAATTAAGTCATTTACATTTTCTTAAATAATTAATTAAATGGACACGCGTGCCGTCGGACCACTCTTGTGCAAGCACAAACGGCATACCTTTTTTTGTAGAAATTATCAAACGATATCTTCGTTTCGATTTTTTATTGCTACGGTGCGGCTGCCAGTTTTCCGCACGTGGATATTTGCGTGGGTTAGACATAAGATCTTCGTTTTATTTGTCGGCGCCAATGATGGACGAGATAAAATCATAACTTGCGTGTGGGCTTGTAAACCTTTAGAAATTTATTAATTAATGTTTTTAAGAACTTGAGTTTGATTTTGGTTGATTTACAGTTTAATATTTCATTTCTTGATCATCTTTTAGGCGAGTGCGGAAGGGTTAATATCCGTTCGAATTCTACGACTGATATTTAATATCCTTTTTTAAGTTGAATGCGGATTAATAAACATAGATATTTTGAGTTAGTACCTTACTCCTTCGTTGACGATGCTTTCATCGAAGTTTTCTGACATGTTCCGAAGATATGTGACACCTTGAGGTGATGTCGCATGATTTAGAGTAGAAAAAACATGAACTTCATAGCTATAAGACCCGTACAAATACAAAAGTTTCCTTAAAGGATTTTTGATCGATCAGTTTGTATGGCAGCTACATATATGATATGGTGATCCGATCTGAATATTTTTTTCGGAGATTTCACCGATGCTTAGAGCAATAACCCCAGCCTAATTTTGTGAAGATATCTCTTCAAATAAAAAGTTTTCCATACAAGCACTCGATTTCGATCGGTGCATTATGCTTGCACTGCTATCTAAGCAATTTTTTCGGAGATTATATTATTGCATTAGGGAATAATCAAATGCCAAATTTCATGCAGATATCTCGTAAAATGAAAAAGTTTTCCATACAAACATTATATATTGACCGTTCCGAAAAATTAGTAGCTTCATAATGAGAAAAGGGATGGCGCAAAATTTCAGTTCAATGTTTCAAAAACTGAGGGACTATGTCGTATATATACAGACGGCCATGACTAAATCGACTCAGCTCGTTGCGCTGATCATAAGTATATATATACTATATACTTTATAGGGTCGCTAGCGTATCCTTTTGAGTGTTACAAACGTGGTCAACTAAATATACCCTGTTCAGGGTATAAAAACGATGGCCACTGAGGATGTTATGTGTTTAAAATCAATTATGGTTACTTTTGAATATATTTAATTACCATTCAAGAGAACAAATTAGATCTTTTCAACAGATAAAAAAATAACTAATAAAAATCCCTATATAGAGATATATCAGCTCACTTATCAAATGAAGAAAAGTCAATAACCAAGTAACTTACAAGCTCAATCACTAATACAAAAGAAATGAGAGAAATAACTTTCAGGAAACCTGTTGAAAAAGGCATTATTGCATGAGAGGGCGGTCATTTAATCACTTTGACAGGCAATTTGCATATCTGTTGAATTGTGGCGGCAACGCGGAACGGAGTTGTTGGCAGCGCTAACTCATCTAAGCCACCAGCCTGCACTTAACTAGTAAACAACAAAGCCATGCCTATAAATTCAATTGGCGCATATTGTGCAACAAAGCCACAGCGCAACAACTTCCACAACTCTATGGTACAACAACACGGTACTGCTCAGCGCACTACAACAGCACAAATTAATAGCGCATTTTAGCGAAATTAATTGATCTTCAAGTGAACGAGCAATTGCGTCGTTCGGCAATGGCGCCAAGGGAGTATGCTGGAAGAAGGGTGTAAGCGATTTTTGAATGAAATCGATACATGCGGCAAGCCGTGCGCAAGCTTGCAAAATTACACGTTTTGTTGTTGTTATGCTAAGCGCGACTCAACTGAAACCTGTTCGATACTGTTCGGTCCAAAAGCGCGCCTAAGTTAAGATGCAAATTTCTTCAATCGACCGCTTCGATGGCTGTATTTTAACACAAATATATACATACATATGTATATAGAAATATTTGTATATACCTCATATCATTACACGCAAGTGGGCTCCCTCTAGGATTTGACATTTTGACGCCATGAAAATTCATGTTCGAAAACTTGAAAAAAGTCTAAACAATAATATAATCTATTAAAACTTTAGATACACTGTCTAAGATCTAAGTATCATAGTTTCATATTGATTATTTCGACTTCAAGCTGGATATAGCTTAGAGTCAGAAGTCCCTTTACCTACTTCAAGCGTTACATACCCGAAAAATCGATCTTGGAACACTTAAGCGCTCACCATTATACTCGAAATTGCAGAAAAGCTTATTACTGAAAGATTCAGAAACTTAGCCAATGTCGGTTAATAAAAGCAACTCAGCACTTATTTCGTGAATCTCCTGCTTTTGCGAGATTGAGGATAAAACATCATTAGAACTAAAGAACGATCGAGATTCCTATGTTACTTCATATAATCTTCAAATTTATTGGGGATCGTTTATTATCATTCAAAAAAAACTTCTTTGGGATTTATTTTTTGAAGATAATCTCTTTCAAATGTTGGTCACAACTACGTCTCAGATGTTCCATCAATTGAGTCCAATTTTTGATGACTTGTTCGAGGATTCCGCCTGGTAAGCGGCGAACGGCACGCGCGAAATTTCGCTCCAAGGCCTGAATGGAAGCGGAATTGTCCGCATAGATTTTATACTTTAAATAACCCTATAGAAAAAGGTCTAACGGTTTGATAACACATGATCTTGGTGGCTAATCGGTTGGCTAAAAACGTGAAATTATCTGCACCACACAAAATCGTTGTTTTTTCTGGATAAAATGGCAGGCCTTGAGTCTCTTAAGGTTTCTCTTCGTCCCAAATCTGGCGAATTTGCTTGTTTACATACTCAATAAGCCAGAACTGGACCTCATTGCTGAACAAAATTTGGCTCGAAAACGTCAGAACTTTTCAAGAGCCCATAGAGCGAAGCAACATCTCTTGGGAAGGTCGAGCGGCTTCAGCTCTTACACAAGCAATATGTTGTACGCTTTTAATTTAAGATCTCGACGCCAAATGCGCCAAGTCGTTCCATACGTCAGTCTTCATGTTCAATATGAAAATTTTTCCTACAGGGTACTTGGCGTACATATAGCTTTTACTACTGTAGATTTTTATGGTTCAACTTTAACGCTATTTCACATAACTTGTTTCAAAGTGGTCAAATAAATTCGTTTCATGCGCTTTAACTCGCTATTAAATGCGGCGTGTGTAATTTATAATGTCTGAATTTGTTTAAGAATTTTAGATAAAATAATAAATTAAAAGCGAATAGTTTCAGATATTCTGTCCAAAAAATTACCGAAATAATATTATCTGAAAATACCGTTATGAGTTCCAAAACTACAGCGAATGCAGTCGATCCGGTCTAAGACGAAATGCGTGAATTTTATAAGCAAAGAAAACGTAGAAATTGTCTATTTAGGAGAGATTGAAAATAATGGAAACTAATTTTATTATATTTATATTAAAATTTTTCAAGTTTGATTGATGTCTATTGAACCGCAGATACTTTTGACTTACGCCAAACAGTTTCCATTTTTGTGCTAACAAAAAAAGCAACAACTGTAATAAAATTTAAACAAATAAATCAATTTGTACATAAACACAATTACCAGATAATCAACAATTAATCACGAAACGTGCAAGTAGCGCTCGTCAATTTGATTGCCTTTGGCGCTATTTACGCCTCCGCACCGGAAATGATAAATAAATTATACGCATAAACGTGCTGAATTTCATTCAGACTATAGCTTTATCCATACATAGTATATGTCAAAATGAATTTTTATTGTTGGTTAATTCAGTAAATGTGCTCTTCCGCAGCATTACTTTTGCAAGTAAACAAAACACAGTGAGCGACCACAAACTACTCGATCCACTGGCACCTGTATCTACGCTTGCGGCAAGTGATGAATCAATTGAGCTCCGTTGATGCTACGCAGATTCACCAAAATGACGTTATGATCAGTTTTTGTTCAGAACGGTGAATGAAACTGGTTCCACTAACGCCACTGACTCACTACAACTTTTTTTGCTCAGCTTCAAGCAGATTTATAGAAAATTTATGTAAAAAATACACACTGAAATTAATAATCGAATTGAATGTATATTTAGAAAGTAAAATATATTTTCTATAATGTTAGGAATTCTTGTGAAAAGTAATGACAATTCACGGAAGTGATTGTGATCGATTAAATCACTGTTAGTGACAAATTTAAAGCGTGAATGATTAATATAAGGCGCTTCCGAATTGCAGTTTCCTATACGAAATTTATCTGAGAGCCGCAATAGAAATATTGTTATACTTGTATGAAGACAGCAGTAAGCTGTAGAGCTGTTTCTTACAACATCTTAACGAAAGCTCCAAACTTTTGATTTCAAAGATTCCGAAAATAAGCCACTTTAAATAGATCCAACAACTACATTTCATATATGCCAGTTGCTTGTTCTTTTCGCCTTCTCTAAATTTGGACGTGTAAGGAATGCTTTCATAAGTAAAACTTCTTTTGGGAATTCCTCCACACTAAATGTGTAATAATTGGTTACTTTTAAGAGATGATATCTCATGGCTCGTGGTTCCAAATGGTTCCAAATTAAACTCACTTGGCTAAGTTTCCCCAAAAAAAAAACCTGATAAACACTTAGTAAGCACAAAGCTTACAAGTTTTAATACAAAACGTCTTCGCTTTAGATCAATTTTTTCTAGTATATTGACCTTTCGAAGGCCGGAAAGTTTTGATAGTTCAGAAAAATGTCGTTCAATTTTCTATTGAATGCATAATTTCATTATATCTTTGGAACAATACTGCTCAGCCGGCCGAAGGCCCTGTCGCTAGTGCTGTTATATTTTATAGGTAGTATAATTATTCTATTATATTATAATTGTATTTCCTTTAATAAATAAATAAATAAAAGTAAATACTGCTCAGATATATTAATATCCTGAACAGGGTAAGGTAAACTTGAACTTCCTGCCAAAGTACCACCAAGAAGGAAAAGTCGGAAGCCCTATAAAATACACATATATATTGTATATACATATAATCAGAATGATAAGCTGAGCAAAGTCCTATCGGTCCATCGGTATATATACGAACTAGTCCCTTAGTTTTTCAGATATCGATATGAAATTTTGAAAAGAACAACAAATGAGGAACCGCCTACAGGACCACTATAGTATAGAAGTTGCTACCTTACATACTGAATAATCAGAATCAAGTTCTTGGATGGAAAACTTTTTTACATAAAATTCGGCACGAAGTATCGGCCCAGACAGCCTTCCAAAATCTGAAGAATTTTTTTGGGTCGGACCACTATAACATAATGTTGCCATACAAACTGAAATCGAAATCAAGTTCAGATAAAGATTATTTAGCATTTCTGTAGGGTATTATAGCAACGGTGCTACCGACGTTAAGGTTTTTTTTCTTGGCGATAATTCTATATATTCTGCACACATTTTTCCTTAATCTTCACAAAATAAGACTCATTATTACGTCATGTGAAGCACTTAATTTGTAATGGCGCCTAACAAGCCATCTAAGCGTCTTCGACTTCGACTTCGAAGAAGTAATTGTTTACTGTTATTTCGACAGGTGCAAATAATAAAATATTCCCACACAAACGCAAGAGGTGTTTGGTAAAAATACTAGCATTCGAAACATACACATGTACAATTATATACCGTTAGCAAGTTGAGTTCATACATACGCTTAAAGTATGTATCATATATATGTATACACAAGTACATTAGCATATAAAATGTTTGCTGTCGAAGCGCTTTAGCAACCACAACTTCATGGATCATCACCACTTTTAACACCTTAAAGGCGAACTTTGTGTACAGTTCACAACACAGCCGCTCTCTTCATTCATTAATTAAATTACGCAAAACGTTTTACGAGCAAAACATCGAAAAGACACGAAAAACCGAGTTAAAAGCATAAACAAATCGCCCACATACTCGCACCTAACTTACATATACTTATATGTGAGATGATTGTATAGGTGTACAGGCATTTATGTTTGTATGTGTGTATGTTGTAGGCCAGCAAATTCAGCTAACGGCCAGCCTTAAAAATTCATTCATAAATTCAGCGTTGAAATGCTCGAACCTCAAAAGAGTGCGGTGCTAAAGGCTGGTACAGCGAACGCGTCGCTTCACAAGCCAGACTCGCAGCTTACGTAGTATGTCACAACATTTATCTGCGTGTAACTATGACGATTTTGAGGTGACTTAATGATTTTTTAAACGCATATGAAACGGGTATATATGGGTTGTAAATTTGTGTGTGTGAAACTCCGACTAAGTAGGGAATTCTTAAGTTTGTATGGAACCGAAGAAAGCCTCTGCGGCTATGTTCAAACATTTATGTATTTTGAGCACTTGAAATCAATAAAAGTAAGTGTTCAGAATTACTCTCCTTCTGAGTTATTTCACACTCATTTAATCACAGATGGATTACAGTGCTGGGGCCTTATAAAAGAAGAGCAGCTCAGCAAAAAATATCTCAAGCAAAAATGCCTTTCATATGCTGGATATTCAGCCGATTCAAGACTCATCGCCAGTAATAATACGTTTCATGACAACTTGTTGAACGGAAAGTAGTGTTTCACAGGCGTCAAACCGACGCTGTTTTTCGAAAAAATGCCGTGATTTTAGAACCTTCACTTTTTTTAAGTTCAAATAATCTTTCAATATGGTTTTCACTGATACTTCCGAGCTTCCAACGATGCCAGTATGATCTCTGACTGTTAGTCGTCAGTTCTCAAGCACCACTTGCTTCATTTTATTGACGTGTTGAGCATCAGTTGATGTTGTTGGCCTTCCTGGACATGGTTCGTCGCCAACGCGTTCACGACCTTCTTTGAATAATTTGTATCTATAAAAACAAACTTGCTCACGACAAATAATTGTCATCGAAGCTTTTTTTCAACATTCTGAATGTTTTGTCACATGAAATTTGAATCCACACACAAAACTTAATGGAAGTTCTTTCTTAAACAATTTCGTGTAATTTATCGTAAAAATCGTCGCAACTTTATGTAAGATAATACTAACCACTAAGAATTACTTTTGATGTGACATTTGGCACAGATCTCACTGACAGTCATGCAAACCTAGAAAAAGAAAATATTTCGACGAATGGGTTTTCGCGCGAAATTTTAATTAAAAAGTCTCACCATTTTTTGCCCACGGATTCTAAAATTGTGCAAGTCGCTGCGAGACAATTACCAGAATCACATCACTCTTTAAAGTATCTACAGTAAATCACTATATATCATAAGTTTTCAGCTTTCGGACAAAAAACACTCCAAAAAGGTTTAAAATACCTAAGTATGTATAATAGTACGTTGGGTTAAACAAAATACAACTTTCGAGCTGCACATTTATGAATGAATCGAGTGGCTGTCGTGCTATGCAAATCTTGTCTCATTTTTAACAATTTACTTGGTTTCTAACATTAAGTTTTTTGTTGTAATTCATATTTTTGCTTCAGTCCCCGTAACTTATTCATATATATGCGTATATGATAACCATTAAAGTCGTTTGCAATGAGAATTTAATGCTAAGCAATTTGCTTCATGCACCGGATGTAAAGGTGTAACATTATTTTTACAGTTACTAATGGTGAAACTTAATTGCTTGCTAATCAGTGCGCATATTTTTAAGTTTTCGTAAAGTTTAATTTTGCTGTAAACTGTGCTCCCTGAAGCTGTATACTACTTCCATGAACAATGTTCAAAGGACAGGATAAATGCAGTTAAATTTATTTTATACGGAAGCAATTCACTAGTAGCGTATATATAAATATTAAATTGCCATTCAATTAGTATACAAATTTTAACAATATTATTGGTGATAATGAATATTTTGCAGCACAACTTAGTTCGTGCAAAAAATATAAGCGTTTGGGTAGCCAGTAAAAAAAAATTTTCTGCTCCTGTTCGAATCGAGACTGATTGCTAATTTTATTTTAAATATCTTGCTAAATTGACAGCTTTTCTAAAAGGTATGTATATGCTAAATTAAGTTTGAATGTATGAAATACCCAATTAAAAAGTTTTTAACACAATTTTCCGCAAGATTAGCGGTAAGTTTGTATTAGTATTTGCAGACTTTTCAAATACCAACTTAAATAACACAGTTTTCATATTTCTTTATTTTTAGTAATCCATACAACTCGCTAATTGAGTAAATTAAAAATTTGTTGAATTTAATTGTCTAACGCTAATTCGAAAGTAAATTTAGCTATAGACATGCCACATCAGAACGCTTCATCACTGAGCCATTTATTGCTGTCAACAAGCAATAAATGATTTCATTTAAAATTTTTATTTACACAAAAAGAGAGTTTCCTCGTTTACATATTGTATATATAATATTATAGCATATTTGAACCATAAATTTACCACTTAAGTAGCATTTACGGCACGCGGCCGCTTCATTAGCATGTTATTGCGTCAATTTCAACACTTTTGACATTTCTTTAATGCCTTCAATCAAAAATTTAACATGGATATTTTGACAATAGAAGACTCCTAGAGACTATAAATTTTACTAAAAGTGCACTTCACACTTAAAGGTAAGGCATTTGTAATTAAAAAGATTTACATTCCTTTTCTACTTATAATAGTTTTTTCAAAACACCATTGAACTGCAATAAATATTATATGATCATGGTGTCAAAAGGCAGACACACTTTTTCACTAATTTGGTGACATTTTGACGGTCATTTAATTGGAGAAACAGCCGAAACACTGTTTTTTTTCTAACGGGTTTTTCAAAAGGGATGCTACAGAAGTAGTAGAAAAGTAGTATTAAATAGGGGCTTCAAACAACGCCACATTTTTTCCCGCTCATTTGACATTTCTCTTCAGTACGCTTTGCCATTTCATCGTAGAAAGATATACGATTCAACAACGAGTCGAAATTATTACAATTTACTACCGAAACCCGGAGTCAGTGGTCTAAACTTTAAGAGCGCTACGTCCAATTTATGGTCTTTATAATCGTACTGTCAAATCAACACAACAAAGTGTACCGTGCCAGTGAGGCAAATAAGTGTTCAAAATATTGCTATCGATAGTGCATCAATTCAAAAAGACCCAAATCAGTCTCTCACACGTTGTTCTCAAGCGTTAGGCATCTCTGTGGTGTAGTTGTGGCGAATTTTGTTAAAAGATCTTGGCCTACATGCGTAAAAGACCAAATTTACGCAAGCACTGAAGATTTTTGGCCACCATAATCCTCTTATGTTCGTGAATTGGGCTGAGCAACAACTTGAAAAAGATCCCGATTTTCATCGAAAAAACATCTTCAGCGATTAGGCTCATTTCTGGCTTTAGTTATTGGGCCGCACTACTTCCGTGATGATTAAGACCGGCACGTTACTGTGAATGGGATTCGCTACCGCTCACTGAAACCGAATATCTTTGGCCCGAATTAGATTATATGGACTTGGACAATATATTTGCTATAGGATGTAGTCATTAAGATTCTTTTACGTCGTTTTCGTCTGAGAAAATTCTTACGAAGTGATAAAAAAACACCACCTTTTTTGTAGAGTGGATTTTGAATAACTCAAGACTTCTGGGAAGCATATATGATAGTATTCGAAATCTACACTACTCTCTGTACCCAGTTGTCAATAAGTCTTCATAAAATGCTTCAAATTGACTTGCTCTAAGAAAAGTCCAATTCATCAGGCAAAAGCTGATCCCTCTGCGAGCTATAATTTATATCCGTTGAGTAATTTGGTATACTTTTAATCCTAATTTGTTTGGAATTTCTATAAAACCTGCATTTTGTTTGTACGTTCAACACATGGCGACCTGTCACCTCAGCAAAATTGATCGAAAATTTGTCAAACAGGACCAGTTGCGCCAAAGCCGCGGCGCATACAGCCAGCTAAATGAAAATTCGTGTAAAATGACGACAAACAAGTTCGGGTTCTTATGCACGTACGCGCGCGTCTAATACGTAAGGTGGCATGTGTGTATGTGCTTCAAAACTCATGTAATACCTTTTCACGTTGGTTGGAGTGGTCAGTAGCGCGGTTGCAAATTCTTGGCGGCAACGACGACAGACCTTTGTAATGTGCCACATACGCACATACCTGCCTATAGTATGCACGCGTCCATGCAACATGAGCCAACACCATTTATCATAGATAAATCCGCGTAATACAAATGACAGCGTCGCGGCTGCCACTGCTACCTTGTCGGTGGGGGCTACACATGTTGGCAGCGACTCCTGGTGGTCGGCGCGCGTAAACTGATGCGAATGCATGTGGCACGCCGGTGACACAAACAAACGCTACTGTCCGTTAAGATATAGTGTTGGGGGGCGCACACGTGTGCCAGATGCAAATTGGCGTGTATCGAACACAAATATGTAGCGCTTTCGCAAGAAGAGTCCAAGTCGAAGAGAGCCACGTTTTTGTCGCATATCGCATGTGCCTCACTCCGACATGGCTTGCAAAATGAAAGTAGAAGAGAATGACTCTTGTTTTGGCTACACTTCCAATTACACTTAGTATTTGCGCATTTACGCTCTCACTCTTTCGCTCTCCGAATTTATTGCTTTAGTTTTCCTTTAGAACGCATGATTAATGCCGCACTGATGATGCTGACAACCGCAAGATGCTACAACATATTGCCGCAGACGACGACAATTTGGCATCTGCGTAAGCAAAGCTACCGGTGTCGTCGCCGCCGCAGCCTTGCCACAAGCGCGCGTGTCAGAAGCGAGGCACTTAACTTCTTTATCGTGCACCACAGTTACCCTTTGCAGCCGCTTGCCACCGCAGCCACCACAAATGGCACAAGTGGCATGCCAGCCATACCAATGTCGGCTGCAACTGCGGCTGTGGCAGTGTCCTCCACTACCGTTGTGGCAACTTGCCTACTTTCATGTTGCACCAATTTTTCTTTATGGAAAAAGTAGCTTTTATGGTCATTGTCTACAGTTTGGATTTTTACGGTTTGTTAGTTGCTTAGTATCCTCTTCGCAGTCGCAACAGCCTCAGCTGGCATTTCCTTGGCCATTGCACAGTTAATTGCACCGTTCGGCTATAGTGGGTGGCTGACTGCAAACCGGTTCGGCATTTGCATACACTCCGACGTCGTTTCAGGCACACTTGTGCGCATGCGCGAAATAGTTCATGCACTTAGTTAGTGGTGCGCATGTGTAGGTAGGTATGTACATACATATGTGCGGTTAGGCAGTGGTCCAGTGGTCCAACGGTTCAATTGCTTATTATTCCTATTCACATTCCCATTGCAATTTATATTTAACGTGTATCAATAGATATGCCGACCATTTACCTTTGGGCTATGCATGTGAATAGCCTATACACACATATACAGCCATGCAGTTGCATATAGAAACATATTGGCGCATTGACTTCCTATTTGTTACGTCTTTATTACGCATTTGGCGCGGCTGCGCAGTTTTATTGCTTGAACAAAGCAAAGTCTGCTTTGGGCTGAGTTAATACAATATCGCATGGGCACTTCGGTTACCCACCATGGCAGGCAATCAAACCTCATTACGGCCATTGCCATTGCAATCGACAGTTCAATAAGATTTGTTTCTGATTGCGTACATAACTTTTTATCCACACTCAAAATCGTGTTATTTGCATTGTTATTTCACACACACCAATCCACGAGCATTTACATATTTGTCCCAGGAGAATACTTGTATTTGGAGTAAAGGTTCAAAGGTGCGAAAACATGAAAGATATGACGTTACTTTTATTAATAACGAAGGCGTAGAAGTAGGCATGTGTATTAGTATTAATCTGCTCGTAGTTATAAAAATTTCGTAAAAATATAATATCTGCTGAAAGTCGTCCATAATTGTTCAATTCGTATGAAATAAATGGATCTTTATGCAATTCGAAAACAGGGTAACGAAAGTATTTACTTAGTTCTTCCATAGTCGGGTGGAGTGTGTCCACGCTTTCAGTTGAGACATGCACCCAAATAACAGTCGTTAACTGTGCAAGGTAAAGTGAATATGAGCCGATACTTGCTTCCAAAACAAAAATTATTAGTCTTATTCATGGACTTTTTTATTGTCTTTAAACTAAATTACATTAAATATTTGCGGAAAGAAATTTAACTGAATCTATTAGAAATCGGACAATCGTACTCATAGACTTGTTAGTTCAAAAAGTACGACTGATTGCAATGTCATCCCTGACAGCGTTTAGGATAATAAAAACTTCGGGGTACTTTCGCCTACAGAGGTTATATTAAGGAGGCTTTCGCTTGGCCGGCTCATTGAATTGTCAGTTTCCCGACATATCATTACACCTAAGTGATAAATGTTTATTTTATTTCCAATCAGTTATCAGAGTCGATGTTTCATCTATTTAATAGAGTAAATTTGATCAATCATTTCGTTCACCAATGATTCTTTCACAACCAGTATGAAGACATGCCGCTAAAAAATCCATTATTTTTAGACGTGTGGTTTCCAATGAGACAATACTTTTTTCGGAGTTAGTTTTTTTGACAACTATTACTTGATTTATACGCAGTTTGTTTTGCCATTTCATAACTAACAGACTTTCTCCGATATGGTTCGTTTCGTGAGACGCTTCGCGCGCTGCGTCCAATATTCCATCGACATAATCTCCCAGCAGAGTCGGTAATTTGAGCAACCATAGGCCGATTATGCACCACGTTTACTCTAGAGGAAAACAAGCATCCTCAAACACGCCGTACAGCACTCACTGAAGAAGCCATCGCTGTTGTGGACCTGAATGAGTTTATCCGTTATTGCGCGCAACAATTGAAGTTGGGTTCAACCGCTTTAAGGAAGATTTTATGGAAGGATCTTGGTTTGCTGGCATACAAAATTCAACTCGTGCAATAATTGAAGTCGAACAAGCATAAAGAGCGAGGCACAATCAGAGAACGGGTCCAAAACGCAATAGCCAACGATCTTGATTTCCACAAGAAAATTTTGTTCAGCGATAAAGTTCATTTTTGGTTGAATGGGTACATTAGTAAATAAAATTGTCGCATTTGGAGTGATAATAATCCAATCGTGGGCCTGTGTCATAGCAGTTAAGATCCTGTCATTGTCTACGCAGATAAGCCCGAGAAGATTGAAAGAGAATATTCGGCGCGTTGTTTCTGACCTGCGACCACGATTGCTGCACAAGTTTTGCCCGAAATGTGTGTATATGTCACGCCCTATTGAAATTTTCACCTAATTGCCGCTGCTTCCTTCCTTTTTACACAGAGCGTTCGTATGAGCCTCAATACCCGCGGCGTTAGTTCTGCGATGAAAATACTCCAGCTCTGAAAGTATTCGACGCAGTACCCGCACGTAGCGAAAAGAAGAAACGACTGGCGCGCGGTTGTTAACTCGGCTATAATCGCGTAAGCGGTGTCTACGCCAATTAAGAAAGTTGGTATGAGATTAGAAAATTGAGATTATTGGTCCACAATCGGTTTTTACCATGTATCGTACTTATGAATAAATATCTTTCTTTTGTCCGCACCATATTTGTTCCAAACAGGTGAAATACCCATACATTTGTATGTGTTAATACCTGAGAACTTCTAAAAATTTCAGCAGCTGTGATTTTGATTCATGGAACGATTGTGTGTACAGTTACAATAATTCTTACTGCTCAGATCTCATATAAGCCACGTGACATGCTTTTAAAGATATGGGTTAGTAACTGCTATATGTACATTGGTGCGAAGTTCAGCAAATGGCAAGTTCTGTTTGTAGTAACAGTAACGTTACTGTATTGCAGCCATTGATTTGTCAATTCATAGCGAATGTATATTAGGTCGGCTCGCTTTTTATAAGACATTTTGAATATATACTAATTTCATATTACGTAGGATTGGCTTGGGGGAAAATTAGCATTTTTTTCAAATATGAAATATTGCGATTATTTTAAAGGAGTTGGGTTATTTGATGATAGCTGGATTCATTTAATCATATCGTGAGTTTGTCTGTGAGGTGAGCTAAGTTGAACTATCCAAGTGGAACCAAGCCGATCACCAGGAGGACACTCACGGTTCCATGCCAGCAATATGGCTGTGCGTCTTCCAAACTCCGGATATATTTATTTATTTAAATGCGGATCCTTCTCGGTTATATTGACTAGATTTTAGCGGAAACTGAGCGCTGTTTAGTGTTGTACGCACTCCGGCTAACCTGTCTCGACTCCAATGTTTGTTTCTGGCTGACACACATACATACATTTCAACTGTCTGCAGCACCTTTTATTTGCAGCTCTACATAACATATATGTATATCGATGTACATGAATTTTGGTATTCGATTACCTGTCACCGACAACGTCACTGCCACAAGACCCCTGGTTCTTAGTGCTTCGCGCGCTTTATTAAATATTTCTTTAACAATAAAATATTGCCAACCAAATAAAAGCGTTCACGCGGCCGTGCCACAGACGTGAAAAATGCAGTGTCTTATGGGCTGACAGCCGGCGTAACAATTTCACAAACACATACAAACTTATGCGCTTATATGCGATAGAGCTGCTGTTGCCGCTGCGGTTCGGTGTGCGAGTGTGTGTTTGCGGTTGTTGCAGTGGCATGTCGCGTGATTTCCTGTCGTACGTTAAAAACGCCGCGCATCCTTTTGGAAATTGTTAATAAGATTCTTTTGTGTTTTCTTTTCTTCCGCCGAACGTGCTACAGTAGCTGCCACAGAACGCAAGCGCAACTGGAATGAGACCTCTATTATTGTAGCGGTCGCGGTCGTTGTGCACACTGCTGCATGTTGCCATGGATGTTGTGTTGCATGCACAAATTGAATTGGTTGTTGCAAACGCTCCTGTTGCTGTTAGCCTCATTGACCAAAATGAGTTCACAAATCCGACAGATGCGCGCATAATCCTACCCAATTTGGTGTGGCAACAGCGACAACAGCAACACCGCGTGAAGAGCGGCAGCAACACCGTCAATGCAAATTTAATTTACGAGCTTCTATAATATCGCCTGAATGCTGGCTAGTTGCTTGCTGAGCGTATTGCATTTTGCACCGTGCCACAAACGAATTAGTGAGTACATAAAAATTACACCAAATTCCGCATAGCCATTTATGTTGCATTTCAACGCGTTGCCACGGCAGCTATGGCGAGCTGTCAGGACCGCCACCTGTTCGTGCACACCAATGTTTCATCTACCATTCTTTGCATTCGCGCTTGTCGGCGCACTTGTTGTTGCTGCATTTGGTACTTATTGCTACACGGCCGCGCATCCTTAATGGGTATCACGACCTTAACCAGGTAGTAGAGCGCAGTACACATACATATATGTACTATGTGCTGCGGTGCGCGTGCGCAGCGGGACCGGCGTACGCGTTTAATTTATGGTGTGCTACCTTTTGTCGCCTTGCGCCTGTCCGCTCGTCACTCTCCGGCACGGTTGGTGTTGGCACAAAAAGCATATTCCTGACTCTGTTACAAAAAGCATAAAAAAGCTGAGCTGCGTTTCCTTACTCTGGGAATCGCACCTCAGTGTAAACTAAATGGCGCGCAAGCTGTACTATTGTTGTTGTTTGCGCGATGATGAATGTTTTTGCATCATTTAACATTTTGTTGCAACAAAGTTGCACAATTGCCGCCACTTATAGTCGCCATTGTACTTCAAATGAAGCGTGCTGCTTACTACAGGTGCGATTACGACTTCGGAAGACGATTCGACATCAGGGTTTTAGAAGCGAAAACTCCACGCCCAATTTGCCACATACACACATGTTTCCGAGCGTTTCAAAATTAGCGTTTTTATATTGCAGTGGTCGCTTAATTGTGAAATATATGCAGCTCAGCTGACTCGATTTTAATTATTGAGGTTAAGGGTGCTCATTTTCAGAGTTTGTCTTCAACTGAATAAAGTAGAGCTTTGCTAATGTTATCCTCTGGATTCTCAAAGTTTTTGAAGAAGCTTCTCTTAAAACACACCATCCGTCCAAAGTCGACCCAAGACTTGATAAAACTGGTATTCACAAGATAAATAAGAAGAAAAGCTCGACAAAATGAGTAGGTGTTAACTACTGGGTAGTATCATATATATAAAAAGGTGCACAATATTTAAGTGAATCAAGTAATACCTTAAAAATATACACTTTAGAAAATGTTTCGACCCATTTTTCATCACAATGAACATCCCTTACCAAAAGCCTGATCTATGAAGCTTTTAACTTGTACTTTTTGGAATCAGCAATAGCAATGTTACGAACCTTACCACGGCCGTCCTGCGAAGGACTAAGAAATTTTCTCCGAATCGAGGCAACTTCTAAAAATACCTGAGGAAATATGCAATTTCGTACGTTTTTCGAATAATCAATTATGATTGCTTTTCGAAACAATACTCGAAAGCGCGTCGAGAAATAATTCTTTCTACAGTAATAAGCTTTAGGCTGAGATGAATTCCAACAATTCCAATTTCAGGCTATCCAAGACAACTGTAGCGTCTTTCAAGTAAAGCTGGTTTTCAGCTTCCTTCAAAGTGGTGTGCATTAACTCCGATAACAGAGCGACTATAATAGCTTTGAGTTCGCTAACTATGTGCTCAAAACTAGTCAATGAGCGACCTTATTAGCAATATAAGTACGTATGTAGCTTCAAACCTTTTATTATATGTATATACATATTTGGGTGCCCGATCACGGCGAAATCGCCGGAATGCCGATGGACTTTCTAGATCGTGCACTTCTGTCTCAATTTCATCAGATTTTAGGCACGTCGGTGTTTTATTGCGTTCTATTTTTGGAATATGGATCTCTCGTCTCGTGTGACTGCAAAATACATCTGGCCTAGAGTGAACCGTAGACGATCCTCTAAACCACTTCACCTTAGCAAAGTTTTGTCAAAGTTCTAGGTGTTCTCACTGAATATTGTCCAATAGGTTTACATGCGGTGTGGCTAAATATATTGTGGGACATTCTAAACTGTATGGAGGAGGGCAAGGTGGAATCATTTTGTCTTTCTTACTCTATATTAACCGCCTTAAGAAGTGTTTGGTAAGCTCAAGTAACTTCGTCCATCCATTTTGAGGAGTTTGGGTAACACAATGCAACGTTCACAGTTGTACTAATGATATCCAGAATCAGATTAGAATCAACCCTACGAACTAACCACACTTAAGCTGGAATATGAATGATAAAACAGTTACCTTTGAAGTGAAATCAGATTTTAAGAACCTGTACAGTTAAGTTCAAAAAAAAATAACAGGGTTACCAAATAAAATGTTGTCCAGCTATGGCAATCCTGGCCAACTAACAAAGTTTAGTTTCAACGCTTTACACCAATCAAAACAAAAATTTGTATGCCCTCGTATATTTGTGTGTGTGTATATTTGTATTTTCGAGCTTGTTTGCAGCCGTTGATGATGTATGTTTATGATGGCGTGCGCGATGGCGATGATTATGAAAAATTGTTACAATTTATGAAAATGTTTCTGTGAAAGATTGCTTTTAAAAGTGTTGCCACAGCGGCAGTAGCACGGCTGATTATGGCAATTTGAAGTGTAGTTAATGCAACAAAAACACGTTAAAGTATTTATGTATGGCTATTAAACTATGTTTGTGTATGTGTGTGTGTGTGCATACATGTGATTTTAATCTCGACTTAATAGGGTGCAACGCTGCTGTTGCAAGAAGTGTTGTTATCTGTGAAGTTAATGGAAATTTTTGCACCTCATCAAATGGGGCAGGCAACGGTACTTGGCACTTAAGCGGAGTTGGTTATTTTGATTGTAATAGTTAGATAAGCTATCTTTAAGTATATATGTATATATACAAATACATACATATTTATTAACATAGAGAGCAGATGGTGGCAACCGAATTTATGAGTTAAAGAATTGTGATGCTAAATATTTTCAGCTGAAAAGGCAATATAATTTGTTTATGTTCGGTCACATAAAATTGTTTATCATAATTTTTTAGTTCATAATTGACAAAGAGGGTGCTTTCTGCAGGCGGTGTACGAATCTTTGAGTTTTGCACACTTCGTTTACTTGAAAATGCTCGAATTTCGGAGCGTAACTATCTCCGCTTTTAAGTTAGAAATCTCAAGATCACACGTTCTACCTGAGCCATCCACTGCCTGCATAAAGGTAGTCTACAGCTTTCTATTCTGACCTTTCTCAGCCCAACTCCAATCTCGCTTTGGGGTAATGATCCCCCACACCACTGACTTTCGAAGGAATGGCATCATGTCTAGCTTGCTCCTCGAAACATATCCCCAAAAATTGGGAGAAGATTGGCGAAAATATAAAAAATAAAAATTCAAGCAAAAAAACAAAAAAATCATTTTCTTAGCAAAACCCTAAATTCCCAAAGTCTTGGAGTAAATTGATTCAATTCATGAGTTCACGGGCGAGTAACAAAATCAGCTAATAAACAAATATCTAGCCTAATATGTAATGCAGCATTCATTGTTGTTTTTTTTCTCATTTTTGTTAGCAATTCAAGTTCGCAATCATGAATTTGCCCACAACTGACCAACTGACCAATCGACCAACAAAACGGCCGTTTAACTGCCGCTCGTACAACAACACCAAGCACCTAGCAATATTACAGCTTGGAAGCACCACGACCAAACTTTATGTCGGCGGTCAGCGCCAAGATTATCGTTGGTAAGTCACGATTTTGCAATTTCAAATGTTGAATGCGAAGACTCCTGCAAAGCTAGCACCAGAAGGCCACTAGTGTAGCTCGATGCGCCTTGACGGTAAACAATACATTTTGCCATGATAATCTGACATTCATTCACATATTTCAATACACTTTCTTTGCAAATCGCGCCTAACTATAGCACTGGCTTACTGTTTACTGGTTGAAGGTGTTGAGATAAAGATCAATTTTCAGGCGTCTATAAAACTAATTGCGCTTATGATCTGTAGCTACTGTTGCTATTGTGGGCTTTCAGTGGAGTGTATATGCATGTGTGTGTATAAAATATATTACCGAAGCCGTAATTGAGTTATGTAAGCGCATAGTTGCGCACGTTTTTAGGAGAAGAATGTGTTCCTGCGGTATTTTATACAAATGCATGGCCATAAGAAATCTATGCTGATAGCATTCATGCTTATAAAAGCGCACAATCGAAGTATATATTTATATCATCACTGGAAGCAACAGATATTTCCTTTTACATGAGTGGTGAGGACACATTTTTTTTTTTAATTTTGACACACAAGCTGTTTGATCCGCAAATATCTGAGACTGTGAGTGGTTGCGTCTTTATTTCTAGTAAGTCCACTAGTTTAGCTTAAACTATATTTAACAACGTTGTATTCGTACTTGAAAACCCAAGCTTGTATTACTATTTAACACAACATCATTGCTTCTAGTTTCTACGTAGCGAAACCTTTAGAAATTATAGATATCTGAAATAGAGTTAAATATAGGTATCAATTGAAAAGTCCCCAGCCTGCCATGGCAAAATACATTTTTTTGACAAAATTCGTCTCCTTTTTATTAAACACAAGAATGATACACCGAGTATTTTTGTAGTAAGATCCTTTGCTTCAAAATAGGACTCAGTTTCGTCGTTCAACTTTTCTTTCGACGAAATTTTCTTGTCAGCGCGCATTTTCTTGAGATCTATAGTCGTTCGGAACCAGGTCTCGAGAATGCGGTGGATACGGCAGCAATACGACGCCAAATTCATAGATTTTTGCCAACGTTTTCACTCATTTGTGATACGGTGCGTTGTCTTGGTGGAACAGCATTTTTTTTTCGTCCTTCAAATGGTCCAGTAACGCTATATAATAGTCGCTGTTGATGGTCCTTGCTTTCTCAAGGAGGTCAATACAAATTTTTTCATGCGCATCACAAAATATATACGACGTGGCCAGTCGAATGTGTTTAACTGTATATGTACGAATGTTAAATGAAAAGTTTTGATTCAATAAACAAATGAAAATATTGCAGCAATTTAACGAATAACGCGATTATGCAGTCAAGCAATTCAAGACTTTCAAATCCCTTAAGAACTCTACAACACCAAAGTGCAGTATCTACGAATTCTCCTGTCAGTGCACAAAAGTCAAGCAGATAACGTGAAAATTATCAAGGTGACATTGATGAGCATTCACCGCTGGCAACGCAATGGGCACAACAGCCACAATTCAATTTGTCACAGATTGTCAGTGGGCCAGAACCGGACGCAAGCCGCTGGGGAGCGCTTGTGTCAATTTGTTGAAAGGGCAAACCGCAACAAAAGCTGCACCAGCAATAACATGCCAAGTGATTTACGCGCACGCGCATGCGCATTCGACAGGCGTCAGCTTTGGGCCAGCCACCGAACAGAACGGTGACAGAAGCTGGCGCGTGCAGCATACAGTATTACATAAGTACATATGTAATAGTGTGTATGGGCATGCCAGCAAGTGGGTCGCTGGGCAGGAAAGCCACACTGCTGTTGCATTGCCATTCGCATGAGCTGCCACCGGCTGCTGGAGTCGCACAGCGGTAGCGGTAGAGATCGGAACCGAATTGTTATGCTTGTTGCACGTGCTGCCACATTCGGCTACGACTGGCTTGAGGAAGTGTATCCAATGCGGGCATTCAAAATTGATTAAGCGGCGACAGTGGCGGCCGTTGGACATGTGCCAGCGACAGGGCCACTGCAGGACCACAACTGTGGTCAGGCTGTAGTGTCAGCACCTTGTTTTTCTCTAAATTATTCCTTTCGAGCACTCTGCCACCACACTACTGCGTGCATGTATATGTAATTGATTGTCAACACATATGCAAATTTACACTATGCCCAACAAATTTGCTACACAGTGGAATGTAGCGAAACGAAACTGCATGAAAAGAAAATAAAAAACAAAAACGCGACACCAACTATGCCAGGCACTTTAATTGCGCCGGTTTAGGAGACACCTATCGAATATGTACATCGCTAGCGACGTAGTCAATCGACACAAATCGGTCGTCAAATTACATCATGTTGCATGCAACCAGTTGCAACGTATACGCCTGTGGCAGTTGTGGCAACTGTGATTTTGTAAGCGATTGTCATCAGCTGATTGCCAGTGTGGCCAAAAATGGCAAGAATAATGACATAATTTGTAGAAACAAATCACGGTTGGCACCAAAATGGGTAATACCGAGTGCAGAGTTACTTGACAAAATGGATAACGATCCAACAATCTTCCATCGGCAATGTGCAGCCAACTCGCCAGTTTGCCAGTTTGGCACAACGCAACAAGTTGAGCACTCCGTTGAGGACAGAAGGAGCGCACAATTCATTATGTCGCAATTTGCAAATCAAATTGCCCAGTTGTGGCAAGTGGAGTCTGCGCGCTTCCATCCAAGCAAACACATGACATTTTCAGTCGAACAACAACACCGAGCCTCCGAGTCCTCAAGCCTATTGAAGGAAGTAATTTCCTAGGCACTTTCAAATAATTGCCTTTCTGTCTGTTGCAAGTGTGTGCCTATGTGTGTGTGCGTGCATACTTTTGTTAATTTGCCAACCAATTAGAATCTATTTTGTGTGCTTCAAATCACAATCTTACCATCTATTGCTAACTGCTGCTTTAAAATGCAAAGTGCCATGTAATTCGCCGTGCCATTGATGACGGTGTTTTTAGCATTCGCAATTGTTTATAGAGCAAAATGGTGTGCGAAAAGTCGGAAATATTACACCTAAGAGATTTTATAGTCGTAGAGGTGGAATTCATTGCTCCCTTCATTAGAAAAGTGGAAATACTTTTCGAAAATATACATCCTTGGCGCCTGACTTAAAAGTTCTAAGAAGGAACTTAGAAGTTGGTTTCGGTCTCTTCGAATGAATCGCTCAACATTAAAGTTTATTTATGAATCTCTTTTCATGAATTCTTCTCTACTCCAGTCTCGGAATTTTAATAAAAAAAAACCACTCCCTTCCATTCTAGAAATTTCGATGTAAAAGTTGTTCTAGCTGTGGTCGACCTATTGTTGAAAAAGTCGATGGAATTATGAAAAATACTGACCAGGACCGTCACATAAGCAACCATGACATCGCTAAGGAACTTAGCATTCAACATCAAACGGCTTTGAACCATTTAAAAACGACAGGCTACAAAAAAAACCTCGATGTTTGGGTACCACATGAATTGCCTGTGAAAAATTTAATGGATGGAATAAACATCTGCGATTCTTTGCTGAAACGAAATGAAATCGAACCATTTCTGAAGTGAATGCCTAAAGGAGACGAAAAGTGGATCAAATACGACAATAATGTGCGTACATGTTCCAAGCGAGGTGAAGCTCAACAAATGGTCGAAAAGCCAGGATTGTCGCCTCGAAAGGTTATGCTGAGTGTTTGGGGGGATTGGAAAGGAATCATTCACTTTCACTTCATTCTACATTTTACGGTCAACAACTGATGCCATTGAAGCAAGCAACCGAAAAAAAACAGCCAGAACTGATTCACAGAAAGGGCTTCACAACGTTAGACCACACACACAACTTAATTGAATCGGCAAAAATTGGGAGAGCTTGGCTGGCTGGGAAGTTTTGATGCATCCACCATATAGCACTGACCTTACAACAATGGATTACCATTTGTTTTGGTCCATGCTGAACTACCATAATGGAGTAAAGTTGACTTGAAGAGAAGCCTGTGAAAAATACTTGTCGCAGTTTTTCGCCGAGGAACCAGAAAAGTTCTACACTGGTGGAATAAGGCCCGTTAAGACCTCTGTATTGGATAATAAAATCGAATTTCACCAAAAAATGTGTTTTCTATTTTTTCGATAATAACTTTTCCGCCTTACTGCCTTATTAAGATTATTTGGTATCCCTCAAAACACTTTCCAAAAATAGCCTGAACTTGTCTTTAAATATTTTTCTTTTCATTTTTCATTCATATTAACAAAATCTATATATACATATGTGTGTATGTATGCGTTTTCATTATTTCAAAGCGCTGAACGCCGCCTGCCGAAGTGCTATGACCAATTGACCAACTTTTGAATGACTTCACACCAACACCAACAATGTGGTGGCAGCTAAGCGTGCAATTAATCTACAAGTTGCACTGCCTTAAATGGCAATCACACTGACAGACGGACAAATGAATGCGCTAATAACAAGTAGATGAATGTGTGAAATTCATAAAGATATGCCAATTTGTTGGAGCACAGTTCGCGCGAACATTTCAATGCATTGTAGACATATACATACATACAAGTTAGGGTATAGAAGCTCATCTAAAGCACGTAGTAAGCGGCGCATGCGCATTTAGCAAGCAAAGCTTACACGAAGCAGTTTTATAGCCAGACATATATGTATGTGTATGTATGTATGTACTATATATATAGCGAACATAACATTCTAGCACTAGTATATAATACAAATTCAATTTTATTATGGATATATTATTTATAATACTATACAACAGCCTTGCTCACAAGCATATTTCATTCATAAAATCATAGCAACTCTAATTTCAAGCGATTTATGTCTCTACACACATACATATTATACTTGTATATACATGCATATATAGTAAACATTTATACAGGAGTGCATTCAGTCGCACGCGGTTACTTTTCAACACAGCCACAATACCGACCGCAACAAGACGTCAGATAATTTATCTCCACTTCACAAATAACATGAACTTTTGGCCAGGGACACGACTTCTGATGCCTAAATGGCAGTGTTACTATGCGTTCACACTAATGACTTCATTTCTGCGCCAAGTTTCAGCCTAAAACGCTTGCCTGTTGCACTGCGAAGCTAAGTGCCAGCGTGGCATGATGATGCAAGCCTTTACTACTTATGCAACGTGTTGCAGGTTACTTCTGTATGCTTGACCATCAGTGTGAAAAGCTCTTTATGAATTTATTTATGTATGTGAATTTGCTTATGCTGGAGTGTTAAAAGCCTATTTAGCTTGCTTTGCCATTTGACATGACCTCCGACGTGAACGCAATTACGTGTTAGTTAATATGGTCTGTGTGACCATGGAATGTAGAGCCACATACTGGTGAGAGATATTTAGTTGGTCGGTAAAACTATTTGACTGTATAAGTCCAAATCTTTAAATGGCATGGTAGATATGGTTGGACTTATAAAATATATGCTTATGGTTTTTAAACGGTTAATTTGAATGAAATCTAGGAAAGTAATATAATTTGTTCTTGCAGCAATACCAACACAAGTTACATGGATGCACATTCAGCTTCCAGAAAATGTTGTCGTTTCTGTCTATAAAAGTAGACCGATAGGGACAGCAATCGACGCCATACTCTTCCCGCTCTTTTGACATTTCTCTTCAGTAAGCTTTCAGCATGGAACGATCCAACAAAAAGTCGAAATTATTAAAATTTGCTATCGGAATTCGGAGTTAGTGGCTTCAACTTTAAGAGCGCTACGTCCAATGTATGGTCGTCATAATCGACCTGTCAGACCAACAACTCAGCGTCTAGGCGAAAAATCCACGAGCGCAATACAAAATGTTCCCGTGCCAGTGAGACAAAGAAGTGCCCGCTGTGTCGACAATATTGCTGCGCATCATTCGAGGAAGACCCAAACCAGAAATGCGTTGGGCATTTCTGTGACGTCGTTGTGGCGAATTTTGCGAAGCTATATTGGCTAACATCCTTACAAAACCAAATTGAGTCAAGAACTGAAGCCGCTTGACCACCAGAAGCTTCACATGTTCGTGAATTGGGCTGAGCAATAACTTGAAAATGAACCGGATTTTCAAGGAAAAATAATCTTCAGCTTTAAGACTCATTTCTGGCTGACTGGCTCGACAATAAGCAAAATATTCGTTATTGGTCAGGCAGCAATCCACACGTACTCCATGAGTCACCATTGCATGCCGAAAAAATTACGGTTTGGTGTGGTTTATGGGCTGGCGTTATGCCAACAAGTCAGCGACGATTGATGAACTTTGTAAGAAAGCAGTATCGGCCGATTTATGCTTCAAAACCATCGAAAATTGGGCTTAGCGTCTGGACTTTTGCATGCTTTGGCCATGCAAAAGAAATCGAGTTCCATACATAATGCCATCAATTGTAAAGGGTGATTTTTTAAGAGCTTGATAACTTTTTTTAAAAAAAAAACGCATAAAATTTGCAAAATCTCATCGGTTCTTTATTTGAAACGTTAGATTGGTTCATGACATTTACTTTTTGAAGATAATTTCATTTAAATGTTGACCGCGGCTGCGTCTTAGGTGGTCCATTCGGAAAGTCCAATTTTGGGCAACTTTTTCGAGCATTTCGGCCGGAATAGCCCGAATTTCTTCGGAAATGTTGTCTTCCAAAGCTGGAATAGTTGCTGGCTTATTTCTGTAGACTTTAGACTTGACGTAGCCCCACAAAAAATAGTCTAAAGGCGTTAAATCGCATGATCTTGGTGGCCAACTTACGGGTCCATTTCTTGAGATGAATTGTTGCCCGAAGTTTTCCCTCAAAATGGCCATAGAATCGCGAGCTGTGTGGCATGTAGCGCCATCTTGTTGAAACCACATGTCAACCAAGTTCAGTTCTTCCATTTTTGGCAACAAAAAGTTTGTTAGCATCGAACGATAGCGATCGCCATTCACCGTAACGTTGCGTCCAACAGCATCTTTGAAAAAATACGGTCCAATGATTCCACCAGCGTACAAACCACACCAAACAGTGCATTTTTCGGGATGCATGGGCAGTTCTTGAACGGCTTCTGGTTGCTCTTCACCCCAAATGCGGCAATTTTGCTTATTTACGTAGCCATTCAACCAGAAATGAGCCTCATCGCTGAACAAAAACACGCGCGAAACACATTTCGAACCGAACACTGATTTTGGTAATAAAATTCAATGATTTGCAAGCGTTGCTCGTTAGTAAGTCTATTCATGATGAAATGTCAAAGCATACTGAGCATCTTTCTCTTTGACACCATGTCTGAAATCCCACGTGATCTGTCAAATACTAATGCATGAAAATCCTAACCTCAAAAAAATCACCCGTTATTTTCACAAGAATAATTCCATCGATATCCCAAGCCGTTTTTGTAGCGATCTCATTAAAAACCCATTATTTGAATAAAATAGTAATATCCGCCATAAAGTAACTTACTTCGGTACTGGGAAATGTGTGTGTGAGTTTACTGTTTCTTCACTTTTAAGGATGACTGAAGAGAGCTGTCACTAGCAAATCTTAAACATAAACTAAAATAAAACTATTACAAATACTAGATGAAGAAGTTTTTAATAAATCAAAAGTAACGCTATCTTATTGATAAAAACAACGGCATCACTGCCACAAATACAAACTTCAACGCCTTCGGCAGTTTCCGAATGCAAATCTTTAAATAGAGCCAATTGAATAGATAATAATTTATAACCAATCTTCAGCTGGAAAGCATAAAATACTGCCGAATACACAATAAATATATATCTATTGCTATATAGCTGTATATGTATATATATGAGTCCACATATGTATTTACATAAACCTTTGACTCTTCTTTGCATGTCCGCCAGTGCTTGCTGTTTATTTGTCTGTTATTTTCCTGTCATATTCAAATTGTTAATATGATTGGTGTTTACAGATTAGAAAACAAATATTTCACAAATATTACCACTAATAATTTTATTGCATGCAACATAAGAAACAAACGCGCATTTGCACCAACGCAACATGACGTGCCGCTATGCGCCCGACAACCCAACAACCCAACAAACCGCCAATGCCTGCGCGGCCATCCAGCTGTAGGCTAAACACAGCAGTAGTGCAACAACTGTTCCAACAAGCGATAACCTTTTGACTTTGGCGCACATCACTTGTGCTAAAGACGCTAAAGCTTCGAGCGAATTTATGTTGCACCAACTGACAAATTGAATGAATAAAAGAGCTGCAAGTGGTCGGACGGACAGGCGGACGGACGGACGTACGAACAAACAGACGGAAGAATAGCCAAACTAGCAAGCGACTAACGTCCGATCTAACAAGTAAACAAACTCTGGGGCGGCTGGAACTGCAGCAGCGAGCTCGGCGGCGTACATCGGCTTCATATGCGTGTGCTCATGCACATGATCGGCCCCTTTTTGCTAATAAGCAACGTTGCAACGCCTTACTTGTGGCAGCGCCGAACAGCAATGTGCAAGAAAAGAGATAAATTGGAAATCTTATGAATTTTCCGATGCATGAGGAAAATATTTTAATTTTTCCTACAACAGGTTATTGTTTTGCATTCCAACTGTGCGCGCCAGTAGAGTTGCCAATTTCTTGTCGTGCTTAGCACCCGCGGTTATATTTATAAATGGTTGGCGCCTTAGAAAATGGTTAGACCTTACCTGCAATGAGCTCCGTCTTTTAAATTTGACCAAAAGTAGATAAGAGGATGTAATAATGCACTTCTTAAGCTCGCTGATATCGTCTAGCAGAATGTTTTGGCTAATGTTTATATGGATTCTACTCTTTTCGGATGGTGTCATTAGCAAATGAGAGGGAATTCAGTAATTCTCTTACACTGCCGATTTCGTTCGTTTGTTTAAGACTCGTTTACTACCTAGGCGATTCAGATACATATTTTTTACCATCTCAGGGTATTTCTCATATTATAATAGTTATGAGCTCTAAAATATATTTTTTTCGATGAGCTTTTCCCCATCAATAACTGTGGAGATGATAAAGGTATTTATTTCTAAGGTTTGCTTACAAAATATTGGTCCTAGCATACATGGTTATAGCCGAGTTTACAACAGCGCGCCAGTTGTTCTTCCTTTCCCTGTTTGACGCCAATTGGAGATTCCAAGTATAGCCAGGAACTTCTCCACCTAGCCTTTCCAATAGAATGAAGGTCTTTCTCTACCTCCCCCGGCAGGTACTGCGTCGAATACTTTCAGAGCTGGAGGGTTTTCGGCAATTCCGTCTCTTAATTCGCTGAACTATGTCAATGTCGTTATACAATACATCTCATACAGCTCATTGTTCCGTCTGCGATTCTCGCCGTTGCCAATGCCCAAAGAAGCATAAATTTTCCGCAGAACTTTTCTTTCGAAAATTCGTTTCTACGACTTCTCAGATGTTGTCATCGCCCATGCCTCTGCACCGTATAGCAGGACGAGAGTAATGAGTGACTTATAGAGTTTGGTCTTTGTTCGTTAAGAGAGGACTTTACTTCTTCACTGCCTACTCAGTCCGAAAGCACCAAGAGTTATTTAGCATTGGGGTCGAGGCTGCCATTATGTATTGTTGGTGTTAATACTGGTTCCACCAAATATTCAGTTATTATTTCACCATATTTTATCCGAAAAACCGGTAAGTGACGATGGAGGATACTACTCTCATTGGCAGCTGATATGTTTTAAAGTATATGAATGCTATGTAAGCTCAAAAAAGTTTACTCGGGCATTTACTACAGGATACTGGATCTGATACTGATAAGAGAGCGTGGAACTAGCTGAGTTCAAGTTTGATGTCCGAGTCCGAGCACTTTTAGCTGCCTAGTATAACTAGTATCTAGACTATTAAAAATAAACTGTGCCGTTAACTTAGCCATAATACCTTATGCCGTATCTCATGCTGGACGATAAATGGAAAACTGTGTAAAAGTGCCGCACTCAAACCCGAATCATTCCGCAATTGTTAATAACGCCGTTGGCAACCACTTTTTAGGAGTAGTATATGTCCATACTGCTAGGTGTACATATGGACGTAAGCTCATGTGCATAGTCATATGTGAGTTATGTATATTCAATGCCGGCAATTTCTCTTTTTCACTTTGGCGCAGCGAATTACATTTTTATGAATTCATTTTGGCTACGAATCTACGGCCTCCTACAGCTCGGCACAATAGAAGCGGGTGTTGGCAAAAATATCGCAAAAAGGCACATAAAAAATATTGCTAATAAGTTATAAACCTGGTTGTAGGTGCATCTCGGTGTTCATATGTGAAGGAATATATATTGGTGGAATAAGCGGACAGCGCTCTAACTGCTTCGGCGTATGAAGATGCCGCAGGCGCCCTTCTTCCATGCGTTACAAGCAACTCCGCCTCGCCACAACAATTGACCATATGGTGCCGCGGTCGGCAAGTGAACCGCAATAAGCTGTGAATCTTCTCACGCGCGTTGCAAAATCAAATATACGGATGGCTATATACACTCGTACCTATAGGTGAGGATAATCACCTTTGGTTTTGTATAATATTTGCCTTTATGAAATAAATGTTATGCTCGTATAATACAAAATCGGATATGGCTTGAATCTCTTGACATCACTCCGAAAGTTGCAAGACCGCCAGTTCCATTATACTTATCCCATACTCTTGTTAAATTACCTCTAATATGGCAAGCATCACCACGTCTGACCTTAAGAAGTCTATATCGTGAGCTGAGGAACTCGGCAGCGTGCATAAAGTCCAGAGAAATGCTATATGACCGCTGCGTATACAAATTATCAACAACCACACACAACTTTCTTTCACCGAGGAGCAGATTCAACATCCGCAATGATTCAAAGCTTAAATCTGCAGACACTATCCGATCACTAACTGGTTCATCATCAAAATAGCTTATGAAAACAAAACAGATGGCGTTAATCAAATATTTTAAAGTTATCGACGTGTTTTTGTATTATTTCTTTGCAACATATTTCTTATGTTTTGCATTATTGATATGTGTGGTAATTTTATCATAGCTGGCGGTCTTGGCACGTATGCGCCGAAATTTCCTTTAGCTCATTAACACTTAAGTCAAACGAAAAACAGTCGAGGTAAGATTGGCTCTGCGAGTTGACCAAATGGCCGAGAACACACGCATCGGTTCTCACGATTATATCCTCCGATACCGATACTGTAAGCTCTGACGAAAGAACAAAGCAAAACACAAAGGATGGCGTAAATAATTTCGAGTGCAGTTCGTTCGGGGCAGTACCGCAACGGCATAAATGTTCTACGTTCTGTTAAACCGACACAACAACACAACGTAACGCAACACAATCAAGGCATTGCAATCTGTTGTGGCTTTGTCTTTATGTGGATAAAGACGGGCTGAGCTGAATACGCGGATAGGCATAAGGCACGCAAGTTGAAAGATCAACATCCGCACAGATAATCTACTGGAGCGCAGCAAAGCGGCTCAGCGCGTTGGGAGTATCAACAGCATCGAAAAGAGGATAATCGATAAGAGCACATTAAAGCCACAGTGTTCGAATCTATCACGATTGCGCAGGAGACGCACGAAAAGACCTTGCCGCAAGTAAGCGCCAAACGACGAAAACTCCATACACACTTATGTATGTATTTGTGTCTGGCAATGGAAGGAGACGCAGGCTGACTCAGAGCCTGGCGCGCTCTGTGACCAGATGTGTCGTGTTGCCGCGTGGATTGCTTTGCGTTCGCGTTGCTTTTACGCAGCGCGCGTGATGCCAATGCGAGTGGCCGAAATAAAAGGGTACCACTCTTTTAATTATGGGTTATTATGAGGGGCAGGATATGCGCTTGAATTGCTCATCGTCATCATCATCATCATTGTGTACAGCAAACGCGTATGGAGGAAAGTGCATTGTGGGTTTGTTGATTTTTGTGCGCCCATAAATACTTAATTTTAACATTACCGTGTTGTTTGTTTTTGTTATTTTTTTATTTTTTGTATTTTGTATTTTTTATGAATTCGCTTGTGACCCAGAGACGTGCGGTTGCAAGACCAGTAATTGTTGGGGCACGCACCCTGCAAATATGGTTGCATGTCTGTCTGGATGTACTTTTCGTTGTTTGTTTTAGGCGGAGCTAAACGGGTGTTGTGCCGGTACGACATACAACCTTACAGAATATTGTCAGTGCGGCGTTGACCTGGCGTCACACGTCATGTTGGGCCATTATGCGCATTTGTAATCGAGTGTGATCCATCATCGATCATTTAGGCTACGTGACGACCTGCCTGTCGTCACAGGTTTCGCCGTAGTTGCGTCTCAACGTACATTGATGAAGTTATTTTTCACGCAATTATGGCAATTATGTCATCAATATTTTGGTAAGGACCGAATTGTGTGGGACAGATGTGTAGAAGCCACAGTCGTAGATATGTATAAGTTTCGTATGCATTCTAGGGGTTAATACCCTAACGGTTCATAACAAAAGTTTTTTGAAAATTCCAAACAAAAAGGTCTAAGGCCAAAACACCTAAGGTCCTGACTTCACACGCCGACCTCTTCCAAATATATTTTGTTATCCAAATAAAGATAAGTACTAACCTGACGCTCCTGACCTCCTCCGAAGGTATGTGTGTCGCGTAAAAGCAGAAAAGAGAGTGAGATAGAAGAAACAAGAGAGATTGTGAGGTAAAGAGAAATCAGTAATTGTTGAATCCTTCGATATCCCACATCATAAGCATTTGACGATAATCACTCTACAACAATAAAAACATAACACATACAGCTTTCACTATACATTTCAGTACTAATCTATTTACGATTATATTTTTTTTTTTTGTGAATTTTAGAACAAAAAGTTGTAAATAATATAATGTGTTCTGTTTACGAGTAAAAAATTTTAATTCTCATTGTCGTCTTGCGTAACTGAACTGCGTGCTGATGATTCCACCTCATAATAGTCAGCCACGAGCTGGCAAACGTTTTGCGACGCTTCCGACAGACTGCCCTCCTCCATGCCCTCTCCCACAAAATGATACACGAAGGCACGTCGATTGTACAACTTATCATACTTACTAACCAGCCGACACCAAGCACTGCGAATGATGGTATTGTTGGAAATCGCACAGACGGCACGAGATGTAGGGGCCAGATCGCCGCCCGGTACAAACACCGGCGGCATGGCATTAACGCCAATTTTGAACCCAGTCGGCGTCCAATCCACGAAACGTGCAGTACGAGATGATTTAATATGTTGGATGGAGGAGTTGATGTCGTTCGGTGAAACATCGCCACGGTAAAGGAGCACACAAGCCATATACTTGCCGAGCGTCGGATTACAACGCACCATTTGACTGCCCGGATGGAAGCAAGACTGGGTCAGTTGCTCAACATTGCTGTTCACGTAGGGAAACTTGCTGACGGGCACCAGCGGCGCGTACGTGAGCAATGGATAGTGTATGCGCGGGTAAGGCACAAGATTTGTTTGAAATTCCTCAAAGGATACATTGTTTGTGCCATAAAAGCGCTGCGACGCTGTGAATGCGGAGACAACCTGCAAACGCAGTGATTGAAAGAGATGATAAAGCTGCGTAATGATGTGGAGGTTCACCTGTCCTATAATACGGTTCAAATTGGTATATGTGGGCGCTGAAACACCAAGCTTCGTATCGCAGATTTCATACAACGCTTCGTTATCTACAATAAAGGACACATCCACATAGTCCATGGAATAGTGTGTGGCCAGCAAGGCATTATACGGTTCAACAATAATAGGCGAAAGTCTGCAAGATGATAGGAGTCCGTTAATTTAGTTTGTGATCATCAAATTTGGCTTTGTTTTCTCACGAGGGTGATGGAAATACTAGAAACTCAGCCTTCGTAGTCTTCCGCCCATAGGCATCGGCCAACTTTTCCAGCAACAACGTGCCGAAACCGGAACCGGTGCCCCCACCAATGGCGCGAAATATTAGAAAACCACGTAAATTCCGACACTGCTCCGCCACTCGTCGTATAGCGTCCATCGTGCGTTCGATGAGATCGTGACCCAGTAAATTGTAGCCGCGTGCAAAATTGCTGCCTGCATCCTCCTTGCCGCTTATGAGTGTATCCGGATGAAAGAGGTATCTGTAGGCGCCCGTGCGTATTTCATCTAGAGCGTGTTGAAAAAGGATTATAATGCACATTATAGAGGTATGCGACGGGCTCTGCAAGTCTTCTGCATACGCACCGATAACTGTTGGCTCCGTGTCGACGATCACAATACGCGGCACCACTTTTAGCGCCATGCCTGAGATGCCAAAAAATGTGAGAAACGAATCGTCGTTCGGCATTTGGCACAGCGCACCGTTTGCCATGATTCCATGTTCGAGACAATATAACTCCCAACAGGCATTTGCTATTTGTACTCCAGCTTGTCCAATATGAATTTGTATAATTTCGCCCTAGCAGTGACATATCCGACGGAAGCATGTGGAAATGTTAGAGCTTATTTTATAAAAATGAGAAAGGATATATGTATACAAACTTACGCGGCTTGACATTTATTGTTGTAGCCTTCATAAACTGTGAATTTTGTGTGGATTACCGAAACTAAAATGTGCGAAACATTCGTAGATTTTTAGTTAATAATAATTGTGCTAAATATTTTTAAAATTTTGAATTTTGCAATATTTGTATATATTTTTTTTTTTTTTGAAAATATTAATTTTGAGGCGAGAATTTTTTTAATTTTGTATTTGTTAAAATTTCAAAAGTATTCTCTCCATTATTCTGATAGACTTCACGGTGTAGTGTTTGTAAAGAACTGAAACTTTTACAGTCTTTTACCGAAAAAAAGTGTTTGTGGAAATATTAATAAAGAATTGCCTGAAATTTAATCCCAATCGTCGTATGAGCTTTGCTGTGATCTCAGAGCATTGTTTAGGTTTAAATTATTAGAAAAAATGCATTAAGTAATGCATATTGAAATTACGTCTTTTTATGGGTTTGGTATCGTAACGTTCTCTCTATAGCAACAAATCTTGTGGATCTAGAAACCACTTTACAAGGTCTAATTTCCTAATTCAATTGACGACTCCGTTATTATGATGATTTTGCTATTAAAAATAAAACTTTTTATCGAAACTTTTTATCGAGAGCCCTGCTAAATTCTGGTAAGATCATATATTTCGATTCGCGAGCATGCCTAAATATTTCATACAGAGTTTTTTAACGATAGCCTTGCAAAATCGGAGCAGTCAAAAATTTTAGAGTAGCGATGATCATAACCTGTTTTCTTCCAAACTAATTCGACAGTGGTCATCCGTCCGGATTTTTAACTCTTGGTCTTTGGACAATGACAGAATCGTATCTGCAAATCCTGGAAATGCGAACTTTACTGAGGGAAAGACCCAGTTTAAAAGTGCATTGCGAGAAGACTACAAGAGTAAATTTAATGAAGAGTGATTACATTAAGACATGAGGGACTTTTCTTGAAAATCCAACGGCTTAGCAGTTTCCAGGGATTGCACTATGGCAAGGCATCCTTACAATTGATGGACAGTTTCCGACAACAGATGATCTCTCTGAATTCGACTCATATTTAAAAAACAAAACTCTTGCCTCTGTTGTTGTTGTTGCGGCAGAGTTCTGCTTCTTGCCTCTCTACTCCAAAGGTGCCGTATCGTTTATACCTGCAAGGAAAGGATAAACAGAGAAAAGAGAGCTTACTTGTCGACAAAGTCTCTTGATAATTGGCAGCGAAAGAGAAAGGGTGGAGATGGGGGACAATATATCCGAGTTCTCAGGGGACCCGGTGTACAGCTCTCTCTCTCTCTACGGCGCTGATAATCGCGAATGGAGTCAAAGTATTCAAGGATTCGGAGTGAGCAGGCGAATGAGAAGTAAATTTCTCTCTGGGTAAACAAAGAGCAAACCCTATAAGCCACTCATTATCCGCACTGCTATATAGGACAGAGACATGGACGATGACAACATCTGAATGAAAACACTCCAGCTTTGAAATTATTCGACGTGGTACTCGCCGGGGGAAACAGAGGAAGAGGAACACCCCGACTCCGTTGGTAAGACCATGCGGAGAAGGACCTAACTGCACTTGGTGTCTCGAATTGGCACCAAATTGCTAAATAAAAAAACGATTGACGCGCTGTTGTTAACTCGGCTATAATCGCGTAAGCGGTGTCTACGTCATTAAAGAAGAAGGAACCTATCGAAAAATATTGCTTGCCTCAAAGTATCTCGTTTTATTAATAACATCAGAATACTATATACATACATACAAACATCGGCATTTTTATTATTTTTACAGTTGTAAGCGACTCTTTCATATATATCAATATTATTGTCCGCAGACTTCTTAGGTTAAGGTAGGTACGAACAATAGAATTCATGTTTCAAAATGGACACACATATTTTAACGTAATAATTGAATATATTTTATAGGCAATAGACTTTAATATTTGTTAAGGTGCAAGCAAAATGTGTATTAGCTCATTTTTTATAATTTGATAAGCTTAATTATATTTATTGTAACTATTTTTGCTTAACATTATTACTTAGCATAAATGATTTATTTAATATTAGAAAAAATATGTGTAAAATGTACATAGCATATATAAAATAAATACAAATAGTCTTTTTAAGTAGTCTAGATGAAATAATAAGTTAAATTTTTTAAATATTATGTTATCTCAGTATTTTAGTGACAAAATGCAGAGTAGACAGTTTAATACTTGGAAATGTTCATTGACTAGTACATAATATAGTGTGAAAAATTATGTGTTCGTTTCAATATAAGTGTGAGGGGTCATATATACATGTCAATGAATTATAGTTGATAAACAATATAATGTATCATACAATATGACTGCTATCAAAATAGCACACGATTGTTCTACGAAACGGGCACGCCTGTAAATAAATAGATTTAACTTGTATTTTTAAGATTTTTCTAAATGTTATGCATTTGTATGAACTATACCATTGAAAAATGTAAGTTTAGAGCAGAGATTGTTCAAGCATAATTTTTTCGAAACCTGGCGGCGCACCATAATGAAAGTTGTCCAAAATAATGTCTACAATGGCACCATTGCCCACTGAAAATATAAAAAATATATAGACTTTATTGCATATATGTGATTACTGATTGCAAAGCATACCGAATATAACTGGGTACACGGCGCCCTTTACGTTACGAAATGGCACTTCCAAATTTTTACCATTAAAATAGAAATTTAATTCTATATGATCGAATGCTACACCCACAATATCACCTTCATCGGGAAAATTGTGTAGCGGTTGTGCGATAAGATTACCCTCACAGTTACTACTAACATTCAGAGCATCGCCAAGCAAATTATCTTCAGGTACATCTTCAATGCCAATGAGACCAGCCGCCGCTGCAGAGTCCTTAACATTACTATTGCCATTGCTAATTGGTTCTTGTGTTGTCACGACTACTGGACGGAAAGTTTCATCATTGTGGCGTGTTGCGTTATCGGAGCAAAGACACCACGATTCCTTGTCACAGCCACCTAACTTTTTCGTCAAATCTGCTTGACGTGTTGCCAAACCGACCGACCAACTGCCACCTTGTTGTATTTTAATTTCGAAATATGATTTGGATTGTACAAGTGGTGCAGTGGCCAATGCGCCGCCAGAGCCAGTAATTCGCAGCTGTCTTGATAGTAGTATAACATCAGGCCCTGTAGTTTGTACAAATAATGTATGTAGGCAACATTTAAGTTTTATTTACGATTAATAACACTAATTTATACACAAATATTTATATATATATGTTTGCATATGTCAGTTATTGTAAAATGTTTACCCGCAAACGAAGAATCGAGAAATATGTCTGGCTCACGCATTCTACTCGCTGCTGAGGAAGCGGTTTTCCGCATATTTTCGTTGAAACATGTGCGCAAACAACAAAACATTTTAACTTTTTAGCAATATACTTAGTTTAATAGGCTTTCCCCACAAAATTTAGAAGCTGCACTTTTTTTCTTCGCTGCAATAAATAAATCAACTAGATGTCGTAAACGTCAAAATCAGCTGCTTCGTGTTGCTTAATGATGAAATGTTGTAGGAACATGTTGCTAAATACAATGTTGCAAGTGGCAACAAATATGATACTAGCCGAATATATTTGAAGTAGTTCTATGAACTCAAAGCAAGTAAAAATATTTTTAAGATAAATGTGGCCCCAAGATATTAAAATACAATTACAAAAAGAATTTGACTAATTCTTCTCAGCAACATGCGCTGCTATTACAAATTAGTTTGAATAAATAGCAAAGTCAAAAACCAATAACAGAGGTGGCTAAAATATGGTATTAAGGTTGCAAACTGTACTAAGCTGTGAGTGCAAATGCATATAGAAATAGATATTTTTTTATTATATTATTTAATTTTTTTGAAGGGTTTTGAACATTTGAAAATGGTTTAAAGAGAAATTTTAGTCTTTTCTTATTTTAAGTTGAAACGTGTTGAAACTTGAAGGGTCAGTCGAAAACGTTTAAAAATTTTAGCCTAATTCTATTTGCTTCACGTAGTTGTGTTCAATGGCAAGAAGAAAAAATATCTATTCAATAAAAAGTGAACATTTTTCAAAAGTTTCAAAGCAATCACAATAACAGCACAGAAGATAGAACTTTTGGAAGAGCGGCCCGTCAGTCCAAATGGGTCGCCTAATTCAATCTTTGAACGTGTTTTTCTCAAAATATCGTTTTAAAAATCGTTGGTCACGTTTTCTCAGTAAATAGTGAAATGTTCTTACTGAAATTTTTTACAGTTTCTCTAAATTGATAGAAGTTTTTTTTCGATCATTAGTTTTTTCAAGGCAGTTTGTGGACAAAATCAGGCCTGTAATCATACTGTTTGGTTTGCAACTTTGCCAAAAATCGATTTTTTTCACATTCTTCCATTAATCACGACTTTTACTCATTTACTATGCAATAAGTTTACATTTTTTGGTTTTAGTTGAATAATCCTTCGTCTGTTATGCTGACAATCTCTTGGAGCCTTTACAGGCGGTGCCTCCGAAAATCAACTGCCGGCTGAACTTCCAAAAATTGTTTATGAAAAATTTTCATGATTGCACAATATTTTAATCAAGAGAAATTGCCACATGCCCCTTTGATGAAAATAAAACAACGATTATTTTTTATTTTTTACAATTACACAAAACAATTTAAAATTTTATTTTCATATTTTTTTATTTGTTTACTCTTTTTTCACTTACTTTTCATGCATCTATATATTTATGTACGTAATTCGTTCTATGTTATATGTTTCCAACTCTTATCCAATTGCTTGGATCAACGGCGTATGGTAATTGGTTTTAAGGAAAGAGAAAAAAAATAAAAAATTAAAAGTAATAATAAAAGAAATAAAAATAGATTTTTTTTTATAAATTCTAATTTCTAATATGTAAATTTATAAATTAAATGGAAGTTAAAGCAATTATAAATTATAGTAAAACTCATAAAAAATATGCAAATTGTTGTAAATCGAAAAATATCGCATAAAAAAACCATTTCATTTCCAAATTGTTATTTTTAAAATAACTTTTTCTTCAATGTTTTAACATAATTTTTATAGCCTAAATTTTGAAATTCCATTTAATAGCGTGTATAATATTTTTCTGTATGCTCTGTTGCTAGCTTCACGCACTTTACCGTTGTATATTTCTAATAGCATACGCGCTCTTTACAGTCCGCCCTCACTCTGTACGTTCAATTAAGTAAACAATTATTTTTTCTTATGGTTGTAATATTTTTTTTTTTTTTTTTTGTATTTTTTCTCATTTTTGAATGCAACAATACGTTTAAACTCACAATATTACAATATTTCCGCTAAATATTTGTTTACTTTTATATTATTTAAAATATCATTATTTTGCAAATTTGCATTACTTGCATCTGTTATTATTATATTAATCTTTATAATATTTTTTTTTTTTTGCTTTCACTTTGTATTTTCCATTAGTTTTGCTTCAATATTTCAATATTTTGTTTGTATTGTATGTATGTATAAAGAACAAGGCTCGTATTTTATGTATTTTACTTCAATAATTTGTGTGTTTGTTTTATGTTTCTATGATTTCAATGCAAATATATATTTAAGTACATAAGTATTTTCAATATGAATGTATATAGTTACTTTGTTCGAAAATTGAGTAGCGAGCGCAATAAATAATTTAAGCACATACGTATGTATGTCTGTATGTATAAGACTCTTACAAAATATTTGAAAAAAAAAACTTTTTTTTTGGATTTTGCTGCAATTTTGAGCATATTTTGCATTATTTGCTGATTGGAATCGAGTTGAAAATCGAGAAAATGTTGCTTTCACCTTAATTTTTCTTGCAGGCGGGCAATCACGCAAAAGCTCTTATGAAAGAAAATGTATTTATGAAAGCTTTAGAATTGATTGTAAACTTGTTGCTTAATGAACGAACTTATTATTATTAGATATCTTGTTGTATAGCTTTATTTCTAAATATAATAAATTATTTTAATAATGTTAATAATTATGCGTAAATTTGTAAAATTTTTTCAAATGTTGCTATGGTAATGTACTGATTTTTTTTTTGCTTTCTTTTGTTGCTTCAAATACATACGCATCAGCACATATATGTATGTATATATCAATACATAATATACATAGTTTTTTGTTTCATATAAACAAAAACAAATCACAAAAACAAAAAATGCTTGTATAATAAACAATTGTAATTAATATATAAAGTAATTGATACTGTACATGCTGCAGCTGTATGTATGTATATACCATATGTAAATGTCAGTAATGTTGAGTAGACATTTGCAACATTGCGCAATATATATTTAATTAAATATCAATATCGTATATGTAGAATGTATAGATGCTAATATTATTAAAACTTTTTGCCATTTCCATTTACTTGTGTAAGTATTTATATATGTATGTATGTATACAAGTGTATGTATATTATAGTAATTATACTCTCATATTTTGTTATCGGGCACGAATTTGATATGTTTTCAAGTATTTCCATGTATTCACTTATGTTTTGCGGCCTAGTCAATGCTGCATTTTCATAATTTTTTTTTTATTAAATTATTTTGACGAAGTTTCTCGCACGCAGTACTGCCTAAAAGCTAAAGATTCAGTTTTTTCTTCATATATATAATTAATAAGTATTATTTACTTTAATTTTGTATATTGTAATATAATTAGTTATATTTAATAATTTGCTTTGCACAATAAACTTTCTTATGCACTCCTTTTACTATAAGTTTTTGTCAAATTTGTCTACTTAAATTTAACACTAAAATACATTTACACCTTTCAATGTGTGATATTTTTATTGTTTAGTATTATTTTTTTATTATAAATATTTTTTTATTATTCATAATTGATTTTTATTACTTAAATATTTGTTTTTCATTAGTTGTTATATATAATATTTTTTATATAAATTATTTTATTATTCATAATTGATTTTTATTATTTAAAATAGTATTTTTTCATTAGTTGTTATATGTAATATAATTTTTTAAAATTTTTTGTTAAAAAATGTTTTTTAAATTATTTACTTTTTACTTTTTTTTAACAATAAAATTAAATTAATTGATTTATATATATTATTTTTCAATTGTTTATTATTTTATTTTATGTTTTTAATTTATTATACGAAAAATTTGTTAATAAAATTTTTTACTAATATTTAAAATTATTATTATTATTATTACTTTTATTTTTATTAAACGTATTATTATTATTATCAATAAAATTGAATTAGTTGTTTTTGTTTTAATTGTTTTTTTTTCAATTTTATCATTTATTATTTGAAAAAATTCTTAATTTCATTTTTTTACTATTTAAAATTTATTATTATAATTTTTTTATTATTAATTATTAATATTTCCCATAACAAAATGTTTTTGTAGCAAATACCCCACACCTTGAGCGTTTTCAGTTCGCTATATTGTTATTTTATTTATTTATATTCATTTGACTTGATTTAATTTTGGGTTTCAAAAATTATTTAAATTTTTTTTTGCGAAATTTTTATTTTTTTTATGAATAAAACGTTTACTTCGTTAATTAATGTTTTTTTGCTGTTAAATTGTATTAATTGTTTTGCTTACATATTTTTTGCCTTGTATGTATGTATATTTTCCAAATGGCTTATGCAAAAATTTCACTAATTCAAAATTCGTTTCATTAAGGTTTCTCATTTAATATAGTAATTTAATATATACTAAACACGAGTATATTTTCCCCATTATAAATATGTATGTATGATGTTATCAAGAGAAAAATAAAATAAAATTTATTAAATTGAGGAAAAAATGTGAAAGCTAATAAAAAATTTATAAAAAAAACTAAGAAATCAAAATAATAATATTAAATGTGATATTTAGCCGAAAAGAAAATTATAAAAAAATCGAAATCAACATATGTAACTTTTGTCATGAGTAAGTAATCAAATCAAAGTAGAAAGAAAACATAAGCTAGTTAAATTAAAATACTGTGCTTGTTGCCATAAAACACTCAATGGCGGAAAAGATTTACTCAGCTGAGTTAAAATTAAAACAAAAAATATTATAAATTAAAAAAGTTTCGAATATTTTTTACTATTAAAAGTATTTTTATAAAGAACTAAACTTCATTTTTTATATTTACTTATTTTATTTTCCTTGAAATATGTATGTACATTAACGCTGAGCTATAAACTCGAGTTTAGTGTCCAATTCGAGTTTTCAAAGCAACGAAAACACAAGACACCTCATTTTTCGCTATGAAATACTTAAACGTGACAGTTTTCCTCAAAGTCGGGTCCATTTAACCCAGGTTTTTACTAGGCAAAGAACTGCCATCATCATAGAAAATGAATATGACAGCTTAAATTGCTATAAAATCAGCTTAAGGTCAACAAAGAACTGTCAGCTGTCATTTCAGCAAACAGACAGCTTAAATTGCCTAAAAATCATCTTAAAATCGACAAAGAACTGTCAGCTGTCATTTCAGTAACAGAAAATTCAAATGACAGCTTAAATTGCTATCAATTCACCATCTAAAAATTCCTCAGGCAATAATTTAGCTCTGCTTTCTCTGAAAACGTGAAATAGTCCACGTAAGTCCTTAAATTTTTTTTAATAATATATTTTTAATCCTTGTCAGTTGCACCGAATTTATGAAAATAATTGTTACAAATTAAAATAAAACAACCAAATAATTTTATTTTGAACGAACAAAAAATATTTATTAATACAGAGAGAATTAATTACGTTTAGTTATTTAAGGAGCTTCATAAGCAAAGGCATACCACACACACACACAAACACACACAGACTTGTTCTCTGTGTACGTGTGCGTATGTGGCATTAACATAAATAATTATATAATTATAAGTTTACGGCATGATAAGGCAATCAATGAGCGCTCGAAATTGGAAACGAAAATAATTTAGTTAAACATTTATGCAAAGTTTTTTCTATGCTCTTTTGTCGCAGTATGTGTATGTTTGTATTTATGTTTTGCAAGCAGTTTCCAATTACACGCATAACATTTTATTTAATTTTTCATATTTTAGTTTTTACTTGTTTGAAATTCCCTTAAATTTACGTTTATTATATATTTTATACAATATATGTATGTATATATGTATATACTGTAAATTATTTATTTAATGTATTCCCTAATAATTTATTATGTTTATTACGCATGAATGCATAAAAATACCTGCTATTTTGTTTTCCATCATCTGCAGCACAACGCTCTCATTACTTTTATTTTTTGTTGTTTTTTTTTTTACTTTTTATTTTTTAATATAATTTTAATTACGAAATTGCTTCACTTTACATACTCATGCACTGCCGTCAATGGTTTCTTTACAATAATTGTTTTAAGTATAACTAAATTTTTATTTATCGTATCATATTTTGTTTTTGTTTTTATTTTTGTTTTTTTTTTTTTTTTTGGTAACTGCTTCTTTTCACTATAAATGTATAATGTATGTGTATGCTTGCTGATTGAGTTAATTTCTATGCCTTTGCGCTAGATTTCTGCATATATGCCTACATATGTACTCGCACTTCCGGTTCCGGTAAATATTATTTCATACCCATTTCATGTATAAATAAATGAAAACAATAAATATTTTAAAAGTTTCCTCAGCGTCTATTATATAAGTATGTATAAGTATATTTAATTATTTTTCTTGCTTTTTGTTTTTTTTTTATATTTTTTCTTTACTCTTTTCGCTAGATTCTGCTACTTTATTTATGTATTTCTTATATGTATGCGCATTCACTGCAATGTAAAAGTTGTTAATTTTTGCTGATATGTATTTGTTGTTTTAATTTAATAGTTAATTGATTTCATTTCACAAAACTTGCAGCTGGCATCCACCGCTGCATGCCTGCCATTCCTGTCTAAATGTTCTTGTTCTTGTTGTTGTTGTTTTTTTTGAAATTTTTTCTTTAGTTAATTTTCGCACAATTTACACGTTTTTATATATGTATTGTATGCATGCACTGCAGCTGTATTTTATTAGTTAATTACCGCTTATATCTACAGTTTAAAACTTAATCTGAAACTTGCTAAGCGTCTTCACGGCGGCATTGTTCTGACCTTTTTGACCCTTACAAAATGTAAAATTGCTGGTTCAAAGATATGTTTATTGGTTTTGTATTTGTAATCGTCGCTTTATCGACTTTTTGTTTGGTAATTTGTTTTTGTTTCCTTGGTTTCGCTTCTTACTTTTCAAATATGCCTGTTCTGAACCTGCGCTCGGCTGTCTTTTTTTCGCTTCTACTGTTTTGGTTTGTCTTTTCTTTGTATCTTCATGCTTGGTTAATCATAGTCGAATGTTGGTAATATATATTTTTATATGTATTTATATGTATATATATAAGTATATAACGTTAAAGTAATTTCAATTAAAATTTATATTAGCTTCTTTACTTTACTTTGCTTTTCATAATAAAAATATTAAAAGTATTTATAAAATTTATTAAAACTAAATAAAAAAATAAAACAGGCGCTTTGAAAAATTTGGTGATTTATGTATTTTTGAAGAGTATAAGAGCTCAGCTTATAGATGTGTTAATATAAAATAATTATTTCAATAAATATTTTTCATGAAAAATATAATATTAGATAATATTAACCCTCCATTACTAACCTTAGGGTCGAATCGACCCAGACACGCAAACTTTTTAAATTAACAAAAAATAAAGAATATTTTTTAACGCAAGATATATGTGTAATCTAAATTTGTACATATTTAAACGTTTATAAACAATAAGAATAAGAAACATGTAAAATATTATGCATAAAAAATTGTTTTAAAAAATAGCCTGGGTCGATTAGATTACATAATTGAAAAATTTTTGCATTAGTCATTCCAATTTTTCTTTTTTGCATTTTACTTTTATATTTCAGGTTTCAAATGCACTTTATTTGAAGTCAATATCTTTAAAACTTTTCATTTTATGCGGAATCTGGCTGGATAACTTTTTTTTCACTTTATTAGCTATGTTGTAATGAATACAGACTTAATTTCAATTTAAGTATATAAATTAATTTTTTAACACATCATTTTATAAATTTAACAATAAAATACTACAATATACTAAAAGACGTATACGTTTTAGCAATTTATAAGTTTAAACGATTTTAATAGATAATACAAATGAGGGTCGATAAGACCCATGGTTAGTAACCATGCGACATGATTTGAGGTTAGTAATGCAGGGTTAAATTAAAAAAATTATTTTACTCTGTAGCAGCATGTTGCAAGAATACTAAAATAGTAAAATCAAGCAAATTAAAAAGCAAAAATGATATGATTTACGAAAGAAAAAAGAACAATACCAAAAAAATAATAAAAAAATATTTTAAACTAAATAAAGTATTAAGTAGTAAATAACATAGAACAATTGAATAGTATTATAATTAAATTTAAAAAAAAAATCAAGAAAATTAAGAAACAAAATTCAAAATGTTTGAGTTAAAAAAATTTATAATAATAAAGTAAAATAAAATAAAGTTTTAAATTATACGGAATAAATAAAACAGTAAAAAATTTAATTCAGTTAAAAGAATATTAATATAAAATAGAAGAAAATAAAAAAAATGATTAAATATTAATTGAAATTAAAATCAATTAAGTAAATTAAATAAAATTAAAATTAATTAAATTAAATTAATTTAAATAAATTTGATAAAATTAAATTAAATAAATTTAATAAAATAAAGTAAAGTAAATCAAGATGTCTATATTTTAATTGCAATAAAATAAAATAAAAAATTAAAAGAATTTAACTAAATTTAAACAAAATTAAGTAAAATATAATAAAATTAAATTTAAATAAAGTAGTAAAACGAATTAAATTAAATAAAAATTACAATTCAATTACAATATAAGTAATTTAAAAAAATTTATTAAAATTTTTTTTTTTTAAGTTTAATTAATTGTAATTAAATTACAATTTAATTTTTGAAATTAATTACACTACAATTTAAAAAAAATATTAATTAGAATTCAATTAAAATTTATTTTTTAAATTAATTAAAATTTAAATTAATTAAATTACAATTTAATTTTTTACTTAACTTTTTTTTATTTTATTTTAAATTGCAATTTATTTTATTTAAATGTTAATTAATTTAAAAAATTAAATGGAAATTTTATTGTAATTAAATTATAATTTTTGTTTAATTTTTTTATTATTTTTTTAAACTACTTTGATTTAAAGAATTTATTTGCAATTTTTTTAATTTAATTTATTTTATATTATTGTTTTTGTAATTAAAAAAAATTAAAACAATACTTCCACTGAATTTAAAGAAAAAAAAAACTCTTACCAAAATATTATTTAATTCATACAATAAATACATAAGAAAGTAAAAAAAATTAATTAAATTGCAATAAAATATGAGTTTATGCACAACAATGCAATAAAATGCTAAAAGTAAATATAATGAAAAAATCAAACAATTAATGGTGAATTAAAATATTTTATTAAATATTAAATAAAATAAAAAATATAATAGTTAGAAGAAGACAGATTAAACAAAAATATCGAACTTTTAAGCTGATTTCTAAAATACTCATATAAATATGTATATAGAACTGTTCATCGACTTAAATATATAATTGCAACAGTATTATGTACACAAGTGGCTAAAGCAACCACATACTGGTTTTCAAACAGCTGCTCGTTCAAATAGAATTTTGCCAAGTTAATTCAATCAGCTTTCAATTATTACACACCAAAAACAACAAGAACGCTGAGTTTTAATTATTTCAATGTTATATTTATGAATTTTATGTAAGCATATGAACTTTAATTTAGATGTTCTTAATAATTTATAATAATTTCAGTTCAAAACCAATTTAATGAAAAACGTATTTTACTCAGCCATTACAACTCCATTGTCATAAGCAAAAAGTAACTAAACTGGCGTGTTCTTTTGCCACTTGTTTACATAAAAATGTTGCTACAAATACGCGTGTTCTTTTCTGCATTGCTTGCCACCGAAACGAGCACTGTGCCGCATGCCACTATTATATTTAACGGTGAAAATATTTATGCCAACTTGTAACTGCTTAACAGTCACGCTGCCATTAACAGTTATTATTTATATACTGTTATCTTACAATTAGCGCTAAATTACTAATTTGATATTTACTAAACACTTACCGATTTTTAATATTTTTATGCGTAAAATGTTTGCCTCAATTTGTCATTGATTTTAGTTAAAATGACACACTTACATATGCAACATTTAAAAGTGTACATTTATGAATAACAATTGAATTATGACATTTTAGTATGTTTTTCACGCTATCATATAGATTTCTGCATACACGTTATTTTTAAAATTTCGAAAATAATAACGGCTTACTTTCGAAAAATTTCACGCTTAATTAGTTTTTAAATATGCTTACAAATACTCGTACTTGTAAGTATGTTTTGTTTTGTTTTCTTCTTCTTCATAATAATAATTACTTTTAGAGTTTGGAAAAAAGGCGCAATGTATGATATGCATTTAGTAGTCAGTTGACTTCTTCGGCGACGCGAGCGGTCGTGGAAAAAGAGTTTGTCTCATAACTAATTAGTTAGTAGTATCTCTTATTATAACTATTACTCTTAATTATTAAGAATGAATAACCGTTATCAATTCACCGCTACATAGGTGTGTATGCAGCACAAGTGGCCGTTTGGTTGCTTCATACCAAAACCGGGCAAATCACCAAAATTTCTAGCCGTACAACAAAAACAAAAAACTAAGTTAAACTATAATTAAGCTTTTGAAATACATATTAACAAAATATTATTGGACGGAATATGCATATGCCGACTAATATGTATACAAACTATTTACTTGCATGTATGTATATATGTATGTATGAGTAGCTTGATTTATATGCGTATATTTGAAATGCAACTAGTATTTTGTTGTAATATGTTTTTTGCATGATTTCTTTGAAGTTTTGTTGCCAGTTCAAACTGAATTAAATACCGCTAACGGTAAAGCTAAAACCATAATTTCGCTTAGTGCGAGTTCTCTACACTTTTTTGTTTAAATGTATAGCGTTTACGGTAATTTATGCTGATATTTTTTTGTATAAGTTTGTATGCTCATATTTAGGTAGGTATGTTTGCAAGATAACACTATATATATATAAATATATATGTATGTTAGTATATAAGTTTTTATATAATTTTAACCATTTGAATTTGCTTTGGTATGTCTAGTACTAAACTAAGAAAACAGTAAATTATATAATAGATCAATTAATTAATACAAAAAATTGCAATAAATGTTATATAATGTATATATATATATATTAAATTTTTGTTTAACGCATTTTGTTTGTTTTAGTAAGGACAACTTTGGTAATGAAAAACACATAAAAATTCTACTTCAAAAATACTTTTTTTTTGTTGTTTTTTCGTTTGTAACCTAAGAATGTTTTGAAAATTAGTATGCACAAATATACACATTACACTTGTTTATGTATGTTTGTCATATATTATGCATGCGTATATATGTATGCTTATATATACGGTATATTTGTATATCAACATCTTCTAAAACAACATTACAAATAATCAGCATTATCATCAGCAGCATTATTTGCATTCGATTAGCATTATATTTATGTATATGATGGGCGTAGTTATATATGCATTGCATCAACGCTTGATTTGATATAGATTTGCGCTGCCAAATAAGGTCGTGTTCACAGTGGCGTAGTTTTGGGAGAGTTGCGGCGAGTAAGTTAGGTTTGCGGTTGAAGAAAAATTATTTTAATAAAATTTTTAAATTTTGAATTTTGTTGTATACAAAATACAATTATTTTTGTAAAAATTTGTTTGAGCTTGCGTTTGCAAAAATTATGTAAATATTTTTTTTATTAATTTCTTTAAAGTTTTGAAATAAGTTTTAATATTTTTTTTAATTTGTAAAATAATGTTTGAAAACAATTTTTAATGACCTTTAAACATTTTTTTTTTAACTTTTTTTATTAATCTTTTAGTATTTTTAAACCGTTATTTTAATAATTATTAATATTTTAAAAATATTTAAGATTTTTAAAACAAAATTTAAATAAATTATTTAAAATAATAATTATTGAAATATTGTAATTAATAAATATAGAAATATGTTTTTTTTTAAGTATTGAACAGTTTTGAATATTAAAAATTACTAAAGTATTGTTATTAATATTTTAAAAATATTTAACATTTAAAAAAATTTTAAAAATTATTTAACATTAAAAAAAAAATATTTCAATTACCAAGCTATTGTTATTAATATTTAATAATATTTTAAAAATATTTAATATAAACCAATATAAATTATTTCTAAAACAATATTTCAGTTATTATAATTTTTTTAGAAATGTTTAAATAATATTTTTTCTTTTTTTTAATTTTAAATAATAATTATTTTTTCTAAAATAATGTTTTTAATTTTAAATAATTAAAAAAAAAAATATAAATTTTATAATAATTTTAAATAACATAAAAAAAAAAATATTTTTTGTCTAAATTTTAAATATCTTTTAAAATAATGTTTTAAAAATCCTAAAAAGTTATTAACAAAAAGTTTGAAAAAAAGTTAAAAATTATTAAAAAATATTTTTAAAAATAATTTAGAAATTAAAAACAATTATTAAAAATTATTTAAAAACTATTAGGAAATTTAAAAAATTCAAACACTTTTAAAAAATTTCAAAATATTTCTTTATAATTTTTTAGGAAATTTAAAAAAATCAAACACTTTTAAAAAATTTCAAAATATTTCTTTATAATTTTTAAATGTTATTAAATAATTTTCTAACGAACCTTTCTATTTCCCTATTCTTCGACCAATACTTGCCACAACTCGTCTTGCTGCGTGTCAATTGATCTTTCTTTTTTGCTCCATTTCTTTCTCTTTCTCTATCTCATTCTCTTTCACACGCTTGCTAGTTTTCATCTATGGCTCTCTCTGCTTATTTGGTTTACGCTTCATTTAATTATTTATTATTATTTTTTTTACTTACATCAGTATAAACTTTTACACTACGCAAGATGATATGTCATGATATATATAATATATATTTTTTTTATTAAAATTTACGCCATTTGTAATTCCCGTTATTTTTTTTAACTGTCTGCGGCGTATTTTATGCATGCTTTTGCATTTATGTTTGCTTTAACTGCTGTCATAAATTTGTTGCATTTTGGTTTCAGTTTTCAGTCACGATTACTTTATACAATGTACATAGGTTTGTATGTATGTGTAAGTCGCCTTCGCTATCATTGCTAGCTGTCAGCTGCGATTTTCACCTGTCAGTTAGTGTGGTGGCTGTATCTAGTTGCTGTTGTTGTTCTTGTTGTTTTTTATAAATTGGGCGGAAGTTAGTTTTTAATAAGTATATGTGTATGTAAGTAGTTGTTTTATAGTCCTAGAAGAAAATCGCTATGTTTGCTTTGTTCTGTAGTCTGCAACCAGGTTACATAAAAGTTTTGGTTATGTATAACAGCTAAAATGGGTAGAAAAGCGTTTGTTTTGTAAAGTATAAGTAGTATGCAAGTTTTGTTTTCCGTTTAGTTAGTATGTTAGCTCATTGTTCGATATCCACATATATTGTGGTTTTTGTTGTTCTTATTTGGGTAATTTCGTAACTGTTTTGTCATTCAGCTGCCAGTATCACGCTCACTAACTGCTTAACTGCGACAACTTTCTGCGCAGTCTACTCTCAAGCCTTAATGGCGTTCAGACAGCGCCTTAATTTAGTCAATTAGCAAACTGTCAGCAGTCATACCTAATTTCGGCCGCTTTAAGTGTTGTTCGTAAGCACTTAATATTCGGCTCGTACGCTACTCTGTTGCTTGATTTAAACATACTTTGTTATATATATTTTTGTTTAGAAAATCAATAATTTTGTGTTTTTTTTTTTAGTTTTACTTAAACAATTCGGAAACCTTATGATTTGTTGGTAGTTTCATTTGTTTTTAATTTTTTCATTGTTTTATGACGCTTTTTTTATTTATTTATGTCTCACATAGCCTACTTTTGGTTATTGTTTTTCTTATTATTTTTTTGCGTATTGTTTATTTGAAACTCTAACTCTACTTTGCTTTTTATCAAAATTTCTACATGCTTTACTGCCATTATGCGCACTACTCAGCAGTTTCTGTATTTTTTTCAATAATTATTCCATCATATTTTTATGGCAATAATAAAGATTATAATTTTATAGCTCAATGCATTTAAAAATTTATGATATTTGGGACTCTCCAATTTGTTTTGTTTTTGCAATTTGTTATTTTTTACTTTTGTAATAATTATTAATAATTATGTTTTTTTTATATAATTCTAGAAAGAGAGCTATGTAAAGGGCACATTCGGTTAAGCTATAAATAGTTCTTTATTATTTATGTACTTTTAATTTAATTTTCTTTTATGACAATAAGTTTTTAATACATATTTCTATATATTTACGATTAAAGTCAATTTTTGTAATTATTTATAATTATTATAATTATTTTTGGTTATTGTTGGTAATAAAATGCATTTAAATTTAAAAATATTTCAAAAAATTGCATATATTCTTTTTAAGAAGAGACTAAATAAGCAATTGATGTCTAATATTATCAATTCCTTTCGAGAAAATTAATTTTAGTTTCGAAAATGAAAAATTAATATTTTAAAAATTTGAATATTATTAGTGCAAGTATTGCAAAAAAATATTATTTTTGTAGCAAACTTGGCAAAAATAAAAAAAAAATTTGAAGTAAATTACAAAAAACAAAAATATAAAAAATTATACCAAAAAAAAATTCAAAAAAAAAAAAAAATATTATATTATACAAAAAATTAAAGAAAAATTTAAAAAAATTAAAAGGTATTCTTAATAATTTAAAAAACGCATATATAGTAAATAATTAAAAAAAAATTATTGAAAAAACAATTAAAAATTTTTAATTAAAAAAAAATATATAATATTTGAAAAAAAATTATTGAAGAGTTCAAAAAAAAATTAAAAATATTTCAAAATGCATTTAAAAAAATCCAAATAACTTTTAATTAAAATTTAACACTTTAACAACTAAAAAAAATTATATATTAAAATAAAAATAAAAAGTTTACAAAAATTACAAAAAAAAACTCAAAATGCATTTAAAAATTGCAAATAACTTTTAATTAGTGTTTTCACATATTTTTTTGAAATTGCTTTAATTTTCTTTAACTGTCATATGTTTCCAAACTGTACTACACTATGCTCACACACATAGCAGTATAGTACATATGTATGTGTTTGTATGAATTTTATTATTTACTAACATTTTTCATTTATGTATAATTTACTTATATTTGGTATGTTTTTCTTAGATATTTTCTAAATATGCTGTTTTCCTCCACGCGCGTGGCATGACAAGTCTGTTGCCTGCTGCGCTACGTACGCTTGTTACACTTACACTCTCTGTGTTTAGCCCCTGTTGCATGCTGTATAAACTCAAATTGTCGCTGATTTTGACGCAATTGTTTGTATTTGTTGCTATTGTTATTGTTGTTGCTGTTGGTTTTGTGCCATACTCCCACACGCAAGCTTGGTGATCGCATTTTATGCTTGTTGTTATTGTTGTTGTTGCATTTAGCGGCATTTACACTAGTAACTGTAATTGCCATCGACGAAGTTGTCGTACTATGCCGCGATGTGTGTTGTTGCCGGCAAAACGTAGGAGTAGATGCCAGCTGCCGCTGCCGCTCCTGGTGTGGCACCCGAAATGAGTGTTGTTGGTATGTGATGTGTGGCGGCTAATGTGGCGGCGGCAGCTGCTGCGTAATGTTGTTGCTGCTGCTGTTGCTGGTGTTGGTGGTTAAGATGCGTTGAAAGTGTCGCTGCGTTTGTTTGTTGCTGTTGTTGTTGCTGCTGTTGGTAGTGCGCTGTATAATGCTGATGTTGTTGCGTTTGTTGCTGCTGCTGCTGATGCAGTTGTTGTTGTTGTTGTTGATGCTGATGTGCTGCCGCTGCTGTTGTAACGGGTCAAGTCGGTGTTGTCATTAAAAATTGATGATGTTGCAAGTCGCGTTCGGCCTTTTTATTCAATAAATCATGCCTTGATTCCATACCCGCTCCTCTGTAATATGAAATGGTGGCAATTTAAAACCAAATGCTAGTGGAATATTTTCTATTATTTATAAGCAATTTTGTAGTAAGACTGTGTGTGTTAGTAGAGCTTTTGAAGCGCTAAGCTGGAACTATGTACAGTTATATGTTGGGTTGAATTTAAATTAATAATGTATTATAAGTACGTATATATATATCTGTATATATATTTGTCTAAATAAGTGGATATAAGAACTAAAAAAATAACAACAATAAAGCTTTTTTCGCAATATGTGCTTTTATGGTGAGCTTTTTGCTAAGATGTATATGCTTTGCGCCATATTTTATACCACATGCGAGCTTTACATATAAATATTGTTATATAAGAGATATAATTTTAGTGAAAATTTCCAAGCTTATTAAAAATAAGGTTTTGTTGCTTTTGGAAATATCTATACTATATATGTACTTATGTATCATGAATTCTAAATACGTCATATTAAGTAAGAATTTTTTATAAAAAAAAAGTTACTGAGATGACCGAGGTAGGGTGCACGAACATATTCAGAGCTGCTTCATAACAGCCGATGGATTTTATGAGAATCTTTAGAAGAGCAAAAAATCTTTCTAAGGTTTGCTTCTATCCACAAAGTACCGATTACACTCAGAGGGAAGCTTTTTATATTTCTCGCAAGCTTGGATAGATTAACTATTATACTAAAACATACTATATATTATGTTATAAAAATTGGTTTATTATATTAAGTTCTCATTAATGGGCTTTACGTTAAATATAATTTTTCTCATTTTTAAAACGTTTTTTTTTTAAGCTTCTTAAGGTTATTGAATAAGCTCTCGATAAAAGCTTTACGCAAGCCAGTTAGAAAGCTCTATATTTTCGAAAGTTAGTGAGCGAGTTTTATTTTTAGATTTTCTGTTATGAAATATCTTAATATAAATGTTGTAATATTTCCAAAATCTACTTATTTATCAGCAATTTTTTAAGCTTGTGCCAATAACGACGTTGACCTATTTGGTTCATTTATACTATTTTTGAATATTTTTTTCCCAATATTTTAGAGTATATATTTTTACTCTCTACCGTCTATGAAGTGAGCGTTAAAATATATTTTCACGAAATGGGTAGCACTTTGTATTAAAGGGTGATTTTTTAAGAGCTTGATAACTTTTTTTTAAAAAAAAACGCATAAAATTTGCAAAATCTCATCGGTTCTTTATTTGAAACGTTAGATTGGTTCATGACATTTACTTTTTGAAGATAATTTCATTTAAATGTTGACCGCGGCTGCGTCTTAGGTGGTCCATTCGGAAAGTCCAATTTTGGGCAACTTTTTCGAGCATTTCGGCCGGAATAGCCCGAATTTCTTCGGAAATGTTGTCTTCCAAAGCTGGAATAGTTGCTGGCTTATTTCTGTAGACTTTAGACTTGACGTAGCCCCACAAAAAATAGTCTAAAGGCGTTAAATCGCATGATCTTGGTGGCCAACTTACGGGTCCATTTCTTGAGATGAATTGTTGTCCGAAGTTTTCCCTCAAAATGGCCATAGAATCGCGAGCTGTGTGGCATGTAGCGCCATCTTGTTGAAACCACATGTCAACCAAGTTCAGTTCTTCCATTTTTGGCAACAAAAAGTTTGTTAGCATCGAACGATAGCGATCGCCATTCACCGTAACGTTGCGTCCAACAGCATCTTTGAAAAAATACGGTCCAATGATTCCACCAGCGTACAAACCACACCAAACAGTGCATTTTTCGGGATGCATGGGCAGTTCTTGAACGGCTTCTGGTTGCTCTTCACCCCAAATGCGGCAATTTTGCTTATTTACGTAGCCATTCAACCAGAAATGAGCCTCATCGCTGAACAAAATTTGTCGATAAAAAACATTTCGAACCGAACACTGATTTTGGTAATAAAATTCAATGATTTGCAAGCGTTGCTCGTTAGTAAGTCTATTCATGATGAAATGTCAAAGCATACTGAGCATCTTTTTCTTTGACACCATGTCTGAAATCCCACGTGATCTGTCAAATACTAATGCATGAAAATCCTAACCTCAAAAAAATCACCCGTTGTTAGTGTATTTTTAGCGAAAAGCTAATAGCAAGCGCTATTTCCAACATTATATGGTTGGTGTAAAGTTCACAAAGTGAGCCATCAGTGTAATATGTGAAAAAAAGTAGACGAGCAGAGCAACAACGCAGGTGGTATGTGCTAATGAGTGCTTGGTACCCAGTAGGAAAATATTAAAAACAAGTAAGAGCCACGTTTGGGTATAACCGAACATTTCACATTCTTACAACTTTCAGGGATTAAAGCCAGGAGAGTACCTTTATGTACATAAGGCTTGTTAGTTATATGGGGTCTAGGGCGTGTTTTCGCCCGATTTTATACATTCTAAGCGCAATTATGCATCGTTATAAGAAAAACATGATCTCTCAATTTTATTAAGATAACTCATATATTGGCCGAGATATGCGGTATAAAGGCACCCCCAAAATCGAACATCTTCATATTAAATATATGGAGACTCAAGGAAGTATCAACCCGATTCAACCCATTTTTGTCATACAGACTTACTGCTATCAGGAAAGGATTTACTCTGAATTTTTATTATATATCTCACAAATTGACTGAAATTTTCGGTAAAAAGTCAACTATAGGCACTGAGGTCCAAATAATCTGTACCTAGGGGCTTAAACAGTTTTATTTATATTAGAACAATTTTTGGTCAAAAGCTGGCATATTTTAAAGGAATTATTCGTGCAAAGTTTTATCCCGTTATATTAATATCTTCTTGATTTTTGTACTGGAAAGTGAACGAATCAAGTGGAATTGAAATGGTGTTATATGAGAAGTAGGCGTGGCTGCAGTTCGATTTCGCCCATTTTCACACTGCAATAGTAGAATGTGAGAATAATTTCACGCAGCAAATTTTGTTGAAATCGGTTGAGCGCGTTCCGAGATATGTGATTTCGTAAATTTTTGGCAACGGTTTTGTAGTAACGAATTTTCGTTGAGAAAACTTAGTTTTCATAATTAGTCATCATTTTCTCACAACCATGAAACTTTATTTGGGTTTTCGTTACCTTAACCGTCAAACCGAAATTCAACAAAATTTCCTACAGGGTATGCGCATATAACTTTATGCAGCTTTTTGCATGTACGCCACTTAAACTATTAAACTTGTTTATCGTAATTCGCGCTATCGCTGAGCAAGCACTTGTCTCATCCCGCGCTTGGCCAAAGTTTCACCTTTCGCGCAAATTGATTCCGACACCCAAGGGACGAGGTCGCTGCCGCCATGCCAATATGGTAGCGCAATATGTACACACGTCTATTTGTACGAGTAATGCTGGAAATTTTACTGTCTAGCGGTTTTCTACACTTTGCACTTTTTACGTTTTTTCACAAGCGGAAAGCTTGCATACACACTAACTGTATACATTTTCGCACACGCCTCAGCGTTAAATCTATGGTATGTGTGGCATGTGTATGTGTGTTGGTGAACTGTTGGTTTGTGGTGAAACCACAATCATAACAATTGAGCGCCGCTGTGGCCGAACCCAGAAGGGTTAACTGCCGCCATGAATATATGTCTGCACATACATATGTGTGGTGTATATGTGTGTGGGTGTGTGGCAATATAAATATGGCGCAGGCGACGAGGCGCTGCTAAGTCAGCTAAGAATCTATTGGTGTAAATGCAAACAAATGCGCGTGCGGCAAAGTGTGGGGCGCACAAACTTGCTGCATTTTTTATAAAGTTTTTGTGCAAATTGAAAAACAAATTTATATGGTACCTACTTTGGTATTTTAAAAACGTATCAAACATAAAATAGCGGTAAAGTGGTAAAATGCTTGTAAATGCGTGTGCACACTAACGGTTAACGCTGTTGGCCATTAGCGGCGTTTTTTTAGTGCACACATATACTAGTTGCTCGGTGTTATTTGTATTAAGTGCATACTTTCAGGCGTTGCAGCGTCGCTCTTTTTATTTTATCTGTATGTATTTATTTAACGCTATAAAGGAATTGCTCGCATTTACGTTTCGACTTAGTGCCGGTGGTTAAGGGCGCTGCGACGTGCGTTTGGCTCGCTCTACCTCCGCGTAGCGAATTTAAATCAGCAGCCAATGCAGAGGCAGATTAGTGAGGTGGTAGGTGTGCGGCGCATTAGCATTCCAATTACTTGCATTACCTAGGACTTTAGGTGTATTTGCAAAGTCAAGCGTTGGTAGAGATATTGTTGAATAAAGGGATACTTTTGTTTTAGAAATTTGATATTTGAAAAGGAAGAGGAGTGCGTACTGGGAACATTTCAAAAAGCAAAAATGATAAAAATTCCAAAATAATTTTTTGTTTTGCTTTTTCAATTACGATTTCACATTAGATCTTTTATGTAAGGTAATCTTTGATACAAAAAGTGCCTGCTTCAATTAACTCAATAATATCATATTCTGACTCTTTTTCAGAGCTCTTTTTTTCGCAAGTGTATTACGATTCTGGTTGCAATCGAATAACGAAGTCCAGAAAGCACAAAGATATCGTCGATATTCGCAAAGAATGTTTCGTCGAAATAAAATACAAAGTACGAAGTCAGGCTTTTTCGGATTAGACAAAGGTTTCCAAAGTAACCTTCCATAAGGAATATTGCGACAGAACATATTCAATAATTTTACAGTCATTGAACAAACAGCATCATGCTTCTTCATTGTGTTGAAAATGTCAAATTTAGTACCGAAAATTGATGATTTTTTATTACCATACGAAGAAAAGTGCTGCAGAGTCGCATCGAATGCTTGTCGAGGCATATGGTGATCATGTTCTCTCAGTAAAAACACACAAAATATGGTTTCAACGATTCAGATGATTTCGATGTGAGAAATGAAGAACGGCGAAGACCACCATTACCGAACTACAAGCAATATTGGATGAAGATGATACTTTGAGTTAAAAGCAAAGAACAGTGATATTAAATGTTGCAAAACAAAGAATTTCAGATCATTTTAAATCTTTAAAAAAGATGCAAAAGTGTGAAAAATGGTTGCCATAGGAATTGAATGAAAGACAAATGGAAAACCGAAATTGCATTTATGAAATTTTGCTTCGAAGGCACATAGAAAATTTAAAAATTTTAAAATTTATTTTAAAAATCTTAAACGAACAAAATCATGGGTTAATCCGCGAGAACCATTTACATCGACTGCAAAACACATCGATTTAGTAAGTTTCAAGTTTGGTAGGATCAGAAGTGTGGGATATTTTAAGAGCTTCTAAAACCTGGTTAAGATGTTAATACTAATCGCTGCAAATATCAGTTTAAAGCATGTGTTGATCGAAAAACTACCAAACTGAGCCAGAAGCACACAAAGCAAAATCGATTCCGGATACAACCGTACTTGGATGGGAGTTGCTACCACACAAGCCGTATTCACCAGCAGTGCTTCGTCACTCACAGCGCATGTTTTTCTTAATGCCCCTTGCAACATAACAATCTTCAAATTTCAAATTAAATACATTATATGTTCAATTGACAGCGTTTTTGAAAAATAATGGTCCGTTCACAGAATTTCTTTCAGAAAATTTAATCTGTTGAAGAATTCGCTCGAATTGATATGAAATCTTCTGTTCTCGACAAACCGTGCTTATTGAGGGAGCCAGTAAAAGAGGGATAATGTTTAAGGACTGAGTAGAGTGGGACTTGATGCTTTGCAAAGTTTGAAAAACGAAGAAATAATGGATAAAGCAGACAAAATCGTTTATGCAGTATTATGCCATTCATATACTATATTCCTCGCGCTGCTTGACAGTATAATAAAAACGAAGCGAGAAAGGCTAGGGTATGTCAGAATGAACGTTTCCTTGCTTTCCTCATAAAAACGGCGACTGCTGATTGACAAAGCGTAAAAAGTTCAGCGCTGGGTCACATTTGGCTCTACTTTACTTAGCTACGTCTCCACGCTCTCCGCGTTCTGAACGAATTCATACAAAAGCATTGACATTTTCTGTCAAAGCCAACGTCTGAAGCAAAGCAAAAGATGTAAAGGAATAAGCCATAAACGTTGGTTTGAATTCTTAAGAACGTTTTCTGAATCTCTGGTGAGTAGTATTCTATAAGTTAAGTTCTGGTTACAAAAATGTGCTATATCGAAGAAGAAGTTTTGGTTGAGTTAACCTTTTTTTAAGCCAGAACTTAACTGACGGATGGAGAACGGCTCTTAGCGAATTTGCCTTTGCTAGTAGTAACTGATCAACATACGGTAATAATACGGTTTTCTCGGGTTTAATCTAATTGTAATCTCTCAGCGTATTTTTGTTTTGCAAAGATGTGAACTCTTAAACTTCAGCCGCTTAGAAAAGCTTACAAGCCCAAACAATTGGCTAGCTAAGTGCTGTAAAGTTCTTAAATAGTATATGGTGTATCTGGAAGCAATTCAGCTAACTGTTAACGCGTTAGTGAGTTCAAGTACAAGTAATCTAAGGGTTAAGCTATTAATACTTCCTTATTATATAACAGAATTTTATATTAAATACCAAAAGTTATAAAAACGAAAATTGTTGCATGTAAAATTGTGGATCAAGCATTTTTTCAATTTTTACGCAAAAATAATTTGTCATATATTAAGGTATGAATATACATTCGTATAATATTTATAACAATAATATAAGTTGAAAATACTTTGCATAATACGAAATGCTAATAAAGTGAGTAAATCTTGAATAAATATAGCTAAATAATTAAAAATTATGACAATAGGCAGGCAATTAAAGAAAAACTAAAGCGAAACACTAGAAACTAAAGATAATTATGTAGTGAAAGTCATCGAAGTGACCCTCGACAACCAATACGTACGTCTCTAAAGAGATGATTTTGGTGCTGAGTTGGATGAAGTTGGTGCTGTAGTGAGTTTACAACAACAGTAGGCGGTGGTAGTGCGGTAGAACGATTGTGCACAATATTACTGTTATTACTGTTAATGTTATTGTTATTGTTATTATTGATATTATTGATATTAATGCCGTTATTATTATTTAGATTAGTAGTGCTGGTGGTGTTGTTCAAATTATTCGTGCTGTTGGTGCTAGTAAAAATGGTGGCCAACGATGGACCCACTGCTGACATGGCCTGCAAACCGCCGCCAGCTGCTGGATAGGCAACAGCCGTTGCAGTGCCACCATTTGCGGTGATAAAATGTTGTGCCGGCAAGATGGCCTGCTGTTGCATAACGCCGGCCGTTTGCAATATTGCTTGCTGTTGTTGTTGTTGCTGTTGCACTTGTTGTTGTATTGCCTGATGTTGCTGCTGCTGCTGTTGTTGCTGCTGTGCATAGCCATTGAGGATGATCAGCTGCGGCTGTGGCGGCTGATTGCTGATAACCGTCATAGCGGTACCGGCGGGGCTGAGCGCCGTCAAATTGTTGGCCGAAAGCAATTGTGTGGCGTTCATGACATTGGCCGCCTTCTGCATAGCCAATGCTTCATTGTTGTTGATATTGTTGTGGTTGTTGTTGTTGTGCTTGGCACTGCCACCGCCGGTGGCATTGTCATTGATCATTTTGGTTTTAGCAAATTCTATGCGTATCGAACCGCGGTCGGAGGATAGTAAATATTTACCCTGCAATTGCTGCATTGCTGTTGCAGCGCTAACGGTATCTTTGAACTCAATAAATGCAACGGGATGATTGGCATTGCTGCTGCTGTTACTGTTGTTGTTGCCAGCTCCGTGATAATTAGCTATGGCTGTTGCATTAGAATTGGTAGAAGTGGTGCTTGTGTTGGTGGCATTGGTGATGGTGGAAGTAGTAGTAGTAGTAGTAGAAGTAGAAGTGAGATTGTGCGAACCTTTTGTGTGCATTCGGAGGCGACAAAAGCCAGGCATACTGTGTGTGTGCAATTGTTCAATAATTAAGTAACAAATTATACATATTTGTAAATACAATAAATATATATATTTATATGTATGCTTGGTACAGTATATGCATGTATGTAAGTAAATAGTAGTATTGTAATAGTTTAATTTATTTTACAGATATATAGAATGTATTTTATACTTTATATTTTATTTATTTTTAAATGAATGAAGAGAGTTCTGTGTATGAAAGGTATTAAGTCTCAAAAGATATGGTCTGTCTGCATCTGTGCATCATAATTATAATGAGAGTATGTGTATAGCTTTTGGTTTTTATAAATTTCCATGAAAGTAAGCTGAAGTGAATAACAAAATAAGAAAAAAAAATATTAACTTTGATTGCAACGAAGCTAGGGACCCTTTTAGACCCTTCGCAAATAAGGAAGTTTTCATATAACAAACTGATTGCCATTGTTCAGTTTGTATGCCGGCTATATAATATAGTGGTCCGTTCGGTATAATTTATTCAGACATTGTAAGTTGCCTTAAGGATTAATTTATCCTAAATTTAGTGATGATGTCTTATTAAGTAAAAAAGATTTCCATACAAGCACTTGATTTTGATCTGTCCGTTTGTATGGACCCTATATGATATAATGATCCGATCTAAAAGATTTCTTCGGAGAGTACATGGTTGTCTTGGACAACAGTCTATGCCAAATTTCGTGAAGGTGTTTTGTTAAATAAAAAAGTTGTCCATACAAGAACTTAATTCTGTTCGGTCTGTTTGTATGGCAGCTATATAATATAATGATCCGATTTGAAAGATTTCTTCGGAGAATACATGATTGTCTTGGACAACACTACATGCCACATTTCGTGACGATATCTTGGCAAATATACAAGTTTTCCATATAAGCATTTGATTTTGATCGTTCAGCTTGTATGGCAGCTACATGATATAGTGATCCGATATCAGTAGTTCCAACAACTCTAAAGCCTCTTGGCGAGAAAAGAATGTGTGCAAAGTTTCAGAGCGATAAGTCAACAACTGAGGGACAAGCCGAGTATTAAAAGCGACTGTACACAGTCTGAGGTATGAGGTCAGCAAAGCTCTGTATAAATGCCAAATATTTTCAGGCGGTGTTTACGAAAGTATTCCACGAAGTCAAAATTATTATATTTTAGAACCAAATCAGCTATACACATACATATATAAATACATTATCAGTACATAGTATATGTGAAAAGAAAGTATACAAAAACACTCAATAATTATCTGAGTTCATTCAATTTCGAATTTGGATTTTTATTCAGACTTCACGTAATAGGAAAAGACTACACTTTCTTTTCACATACATCACTGGTGTACGTAGTAGGCTGGTTATTACAGATATTGAATTGGTGCTTTTGACTTTATTGAACAGTATACATATGCATGGTACTTTAGTCTTGTGAAATAATTGATGCTTACTTTAGTTGAAAATTTTTTACAATCATATTGCATACATAATTTTTCAATGTGCGATTTTATGTATTGTGATTATTCATGTAAATTTAATTTGTCATTAACCTAATTGAATTGAATGTGCAAGTGAAGAGAAACTTTCAATAAGAAAGGATGAAATCAAAAGGCGGTCAAATATTCGACACGAAACTCAAGTTGTTACAAAAAATGTTGTAAACACCGCGTTAAATCGTTATTGAAGTGCAAAACTCTCTGTCACTCACCTGGAAAAGACCTCTTTGAGTTCATGTTCGGACACGAATTGCCCCAAATTGGCCACAAACAGTGTCGAGCAGGGCGCGTTCGCAGCTAATGGTGGATTTGATGGGTGTGCTGGATTATTCGAGGAACCAACTGGACTCGCCAAAGCGGGGCTGGATAAAAAATGATGATGTGCTGTATGACCGGCTGGTGGCGGTCCCGGTGGGCCAGTGGCGGCTGTGCCCGGCGGTAAACCAGCAGCAGCAGCGGCAGCAGCAGCCGCAGCAGCGGACATATGCATAGCTGTTGGATGTAATGTTGTTGCTTGTTGATGATGTTGCGTCATAGCGGTCATTTGAGTCTGAGTGAGTGTAAATTTGTGAGTAGATGAAAAAAATGCGATTACTTATGATAAAACGTTGAAAGTTGTATCGGCTGACATATGCAATACGGTGTAGTGTTAGCTGTTATACTCACTTGATGCATAGGCTGTTCGATAACTTTATCTGTATTTAGTCAGAGGTAAGAGCGTACCGGCACCTGCGGATGTAGAGCTGGATGCACTAGTGTGGCATGCTGTAATGCAGCTGCACCGGGTAATTCAGCGGCGGCTGCCGAATAAGCTAACGGATGATGCCATAATTCCGGGCCGCCTGGAAAGAATGGTCCACCCAAATCTAAGTGTTGTGCAGAAAGAGAGAAATTGTTTTTTGTTAGAGAACAATAACGCTTCGGTGCAAACGAATGGAAAGCAACTAAACGTAGAATATGCGAAATATTGGAAGAAATCAAAAAGAGAATTGTTCATGTTTTATATATGCACAGTTGAAATAACTTTTTGTTTTTGTTTTTATAAAGATATAAATATTTTTTAATTTTAGTTTTTTTTTTTTTTGAATATTTTCTTTTGTTTAATTTTAAAATTTCTTACTGGTTATTGACAATTGTGTGCGAGTTTGATAAAAGGTAGAATACATGACAAGAGCGCATTTAGTCGATTGAAGCTCAAATGTTGCAGCTTCTGTCGTTTTTAGAAAATATTAAAGTATTCGATAGCTATTACGCTTCAGTCTTCATTGTAATAAGGTTTGGTTTTTGAGTAATTTTAATCGTTGAGCAAAATAACTTTTAAATTAACGGCAATATTTTTTCAATCTGATCAAAAGTTCATTTTTCTGATAAAAACACGGAAGCCAGACTAATAGCTGAATTAATTACTAAAGATTAATTTTTCTAAAAGCGCTAACTGTTAAATCCTGTTAAAAAGTCACATTTTTTCAGCTTAAAAAAAGCTTTCTAATATTAAAGAAAAGTCAATTCTATTGGTCGTTGTTAGGATTTTCTTAATTTTTAAACTTTTTTATGAAAAAATCGTTTGTATAAAATTTAATTAGCGAGTTCGCTTCTTAAGTCTTTTGTTTTAAAACATTATAGATAATAACTGTCTTCCATGCGCCATTTCTCTGCTCGCCAAGTTTAAACTGCACTCTCTTTAAAAACTAACTACTAACTAAGAAACTACTTTTTTAAAGTCGCCTAAAATTTACGTATGCTTTTAATTTGACCTTATTTAACCTCTTCTTTCATACCAATTGTTTGTTCGAATCGACATTTTTCAGTTTTAATTTCGATATATATATTTTTTTATTTATATATAATTGTAATTTTGTTTAATTTGTAATTTCAGTTGTAATTTAGTTTAAATTTAGTGTTATTTTTTTTTAATTTTAATTAATTTTAATTTAGTTTTAATTTTAACTTTAATTTCAATGTAGTTTTAATTTAATTTTAATTTTAGTTTTAACTTTAATTTGAACTTTATTTTTAATTCAATTTAACTCTAACTTTAATTTTTAGTTTAATTTTACTTTTATTTTAATTTTAATTTTAATACTTATTTTAAGTTTATATTAATATTATTTTTAATTTTGTTTTTTGTTGTAATTTTAATTTTAATTTTAATTTTAGCTTCAATTTTAATTCTATTTTTAATATCAAGTTTAATTTTAATTTTAGTTTTAGCTTTAATTTTAATTTTGTTTTATTTTTAATTTGAACTTAAACTTTATTTTAGTTTTAATTTTAACTTTAATTTTAATTTTAATTTATTTTTAATTTTTATTTTAGTTTTAATTTTAATAATTATTTTAAGTTTATATTAATGTTATTTTTAATTCTGTTTTTTTTTTATAATTTTAATTTTAGCTTTAATTTGATTTTAATTTTATTTTAGTTTTAATTTTAATTTTAATTTTAATTTTAATTTTAATTTTAATTTTAATTTTAATTTTAATTTTAATTTTAATTTTAATTTTAATTTTGATTTAATTTTATTTTAATTTTTTTTTCGAATTTTAATTTTAATTGGAATTTTGATTTAACTTTTAAACCACTAAATGACTACGTTCAATGCAGTTAAAATACAACAAATCAGCTCTAACTGCAAAATTAACCGATTTTTATCCGGAAAAAATAAAAATATAAGTATTCTCTGGTAGCTAGTTAATTGTAATAACTTCATATAAATCCAGTGCATCTGTCGTAGAATTGAAATTTCGACATAATCCAATTGTTTGCACGCACAGAGATTCTCGTCAGCAGAAGAAAAAAGTAGTGTAAAATGAGTTGAGAGCGCTAAAATTCACGCTGTATCTAATTATAATGGAATGTTAATTGCAATCACTGTGTTTTTGTACGAATTTGCATATAATTTTTTGTGTTTGTGTATGTGTGTGTGGGTGTGTTTTATATGCAGATATTCGGTGTAACAGCTGCGGGCTGCTTTTGTGACTGTGTTGTTTTCATATTGTGACGGTATCAGTGGCGATTGTGATGGTTGTGGTCGTGATGGTGGTGGGTGGCGTTCTTTGATGACATACCACGTGGTGAAATCAGTGCAAAAGACATTTTGCTTGGGGCTTGAATATTGATTTATCTCAAAATAACAGGGAAACTTATTTTCATTACAATTAAAATTTTGTTTACATTTCTCACTTAAATCTTATGTAGGTGCTCTAAAGCAGTTTTGTTGTTGGGAGAGTGTGTTATTTCCATTTGATTTGAATTTATTGTATTTTCAATTTATATAAATATGGGAAATTAATTAAGTGCGCTTTTGTCATAGAATTCAGTAAATAATGTTATACATAGTTATAAATTTGTTTTTGTACAACAACAACATACTATATGTAATTAATATTTTTATACTTAAAAAATACACAGAAAGCAGTTGAAATCGATAAAAAATTGTTTAAATAAAAATAAATAAAAAAATTAAAATAAATAAATAAATAATGCAAAGTAAATATAAGAAAGCTGTAATAGTTAAAGCACTACAAATACAAATACAAACACATATATACAAAATTAAAAGCAGAAAATTAAAAATTTGCATTTAACATTTGATTGCTTAACATCTTTTTGCTATTTTGATTTTGATTTTTTGCATAATTTTTTTATTTTTTTTTTTGAGTTTTGATTTTTCAAACATTCTTTACTTACGTCCAGTGAGTGGGTGCATCAATGCAGGATGTGAGGCTGTTGTCGCTGTATTGGGCTGTGGTTTGGGTTTGCTCACTTTCGTGTTACTCTTGGCGAATTCCAAGCGAATTGTTTGGGGCATATCGGGATCGAAACGTACACCCTGCTGCAAATGAGCGAGTACGACGGATAGTAATCGATTTTGCAGTTATTTTGTAATCATATATTTCAAACTTTCTATTTGCAATATACTTATTCAAAGTTCATTGTTAAGCAAAAAATCCAATATATTTAATAAAACAACAAATTTCATGTAAAGTAAACTGTTTTGTTCACAAAGTTTATACGAAATTCGCGCGAAATTCTCTTGCAACAACTCAAAAATGTATTAAGAGATTTTTTGTTTTTTTATTTTTGAAATTATTTTCTTTATGCAAATTGAATTTAAATATGTACTTTTACCGTAACGACTGGCAGTTTCGATTTGAGACGCGTCAATTCGCCAAAAATATGTCATAATAATATTTTATCTAGCTCAAAAACTTTCGTGTGTGTTTTGAAAACAGAAATTGGGTTAAAAGTATGCTACAAAAGGCACAATTAAGATGGAATTGGCGTAAATATATAAACTAATATATTTTTATTTTTGAATTCATTGGAGGCATGTAGCTATATCGTTCTAACTGTTTGTTTTTTAATGAGAGTGTGGAAGTGGTGGGAGCATTTTTAAAACTATAGAGCTTTAAGTGTTTTTCTTCAACGCCCTCAACTGTTTGCGTTTATTGGTGAATGTGTAGGCAGATACACTTTTATTAAATGCCTTGATGATATATGTATGTTTTTATAAAATAAATCAATTCAACTAAGTGGAAGTCAATTGCAAAAATTTATGAGCTTATGCTTAGCTCAAACTAATTTGGAACGTTTTAAAACTTTCACTAACTTTTTTTTAGATTATTTTACTGCTTATGATAAGCTTTCAATCTTTTATCTTAGTCTATTAAACATTTTTTAAAAGAAAGCTTTCACAAATTTCTTTAAAAGCTTTTTTTAACTCGCTTGCTTCAAAATTTAATTCGATTTCTCTTCAAAAACTAATTTGATTATACTTTTTTTATATTAAGTTTAAGAATTTTCGTGTTGGTGAAATCGTGAGAACTCGTTTAAAACGATTTAATGTTTTTAATTATGTTTGAGAAGTTCAGTAGGTGCGAAAAGCACTCAAACACGCATTATTATATTTAAACAAATTAATGAGAAAGCGTTAAGAATAAGTTTGAAGTCAATTTATTGTGATTTAGGCTTGAAAGCTTTCACTTCAATGAAAGCTCAAATCCTATTTTTTTGCGTTAAAAGCTCCTTTTAACTTTTCTACCTAGCAAAACTGATTTGTGGTCAACTTTTATTGTAAAAGTTTAAATATTTGCTATTTTGTTGTTTATTTTTCTATCGTTAAAATCAGTTGAGTGCCTGCTTTATGCTGTCTTTTGAAAGCTTTAGAAATCTTTGCAACTCTATTTGCTGCAACTGTAATACTAACATAACTAAAATGCGTAACTTTCACACATGAAAATTATTTAATGACTGTTTGTAAATTAAAATCGCTCTCCAAAATTCCCTTTATCCCCTTTTAACTATCATTTCTAAAAATAGGACTTTGCTGCTCAGTGTGTGATTTTGTTGTTGTTGTTTTGCTAGTAGGTTGTGGTTGGCAGTGGCGGTGTTTTCATTTCCCATACATGCACCAGAGCTAAAAACTACTACAAGGATATTTCAAAGTTGAGATGCTTAACAAAAAGTGATGACATATTTGTACGTTTGAATGAAAGTTAGATAGATAGTTAAACAAAATGGATTAGAAGAGTAGGCGTGTTGGTTGCGTTTGATAACAGAAAAAAGAAGAAGAAAACAACAGTCTTTAAAAGAACCGAAAATGTAGGGAATTAAAGCAGTACTGGTGTGAGAGAACATTTTGGACGCGCTGAAATGTTTTTTGGAACTTCTTATTTGTTCTTGTTCTTAGTGGAAATAGTCATTTTCAAAGTGCACAATTTAACGAAATACTTCATATTTTCCATTAATTGTTGTTTTTTCTTGTTGTTGTTGTTGCTTTGCTTGGTATAATCGTGTGCGGCAAGCCACGGCGGTGTGTTTATACAAAAATTTGCAAGGCGTGAATATATTTGTTCATTATATTAATGGAATATATGAAATTTGCACTCGCAAGTGATAACATAAATACATACACACACACCCACAAGTGTACTTTTGAAATGCAAAAGCGCGGGTGTTTTTAATTATAATAAATATTGCTGCAGTTCTTTTGAAAATGACTACTTCGCTGCCTTTTTACATGTTTTTGCTCAGTATGATTTTTGTCTGTAGAGTTAGTGTGTTCACGCCAAGCCTGCGTATGCGAATTTTACATCGAACGTACTAAAAGTAAATAAAGTAATGTGCGCTGCTCAAATAAGCAACCCTGCTTGATTTGTTTTTGTATTTTTTTTTTGCTCAACATTTTCTATGCGCTGCTGCATATTTGCAAAAGTTTTTTTTTTTGTTTTTGTTTCTTTTTGGTAAAATAATTTTCATTGCATTTGAATTAATGTTGTGTGCCTTTATAGCGGTAGGAATTGCATACAAAATAGTTTACATTCTCATATTAAATCTGTTTTCTTGCTTAATTTGTTTTTGTTATTGTGATAGCTTTTGTTCTTTGCTCGTTTTGTTTTTTGTTTTTTTGTAATTTCAAAATTAATATTACCTGTAAATCCTGTTTAGCTGCCTCCGCACCGGCTCTGGTGTGAAATGTTACAAATCCGACGGGCTGTAAATTGGCATTGAAGTAGAACCGTTAGTAGCGTATAGTGGGAAGAAGGGAGTGCCGTGCCGTAGTGTATTGGGATATATGCACTTAAAATAATACCTAACTTGTGTTTTACTTACCGATGCAGTTTTGCCATTCTTGCTGGTCACCTTTAAGAGAGATCCTTCATAGCCCTGCAAGGTGGAGATGTAGAAGAGAATTTTGAAAAATGCTTTCGAAATGTGTGTTATGAATGTTGATATTGTGGATTTTTGTTTTATAAATCCAGTATATACATACATATTAGAGTGGTTCTAAAAAAGCGGATATTTATGTCATTTGGTTTCTGAAAATAAGTGTTTTAGGCACCTCTAAGAACATCTATAGAAGTATGGGCTCTTAAGGGGTTACATGGGTTTACGGGTTTAAAACAATTGATTGAATTTTTTATTGTTTCATTAAATTCTACAATATCTCTAGAATATTGTTCTAAATTTTAAAGTTGATCCGAGTAATAGTTTCAGAGATACAGCCTTGAGAATTTGTGCGCTCGAGGCTAGCAAGGCTACGTACGCCGTCCTTAAACTCGCTTTTCTCGAAGCTGTGTTTTTGAGATAAAAGTCTTTAAGACTTGAACGAAGATTTTTTTTCGGTTGATTAAAGAAGGCACATTGCTCTATCGTACAACGCTCAATTTTTTCTAACTCAACAGTTAACAGTTTTTTTTTGGCTTGTAAACTCTTTACTACCGTAGTAAAGGAAAATTTAAATCTTGCGTTAATTTTGAGAATTTCGGCTATAATCGCGTAAGCGGAGTCCACGCCAGTAAAGAAGAAGAAGAAGTTAATTTTGGGACCCCATTTTTATACATCCCTACTGACCTAATATTTTATAATAGATAAGTATCGAACCTAAGCTCTGACCATCGTCCAAGTTAACGTCGATAATATTTCGAAATAAAGACTGGAGCCGGATTAACAATGCTTAAGGCTTCGAAGCTTTTTTGCATTTTGATAAAATTTTATAGAAACTATTTTCTAGGACGGTACAAAACATTAATTTTTCGAGCGAAGGCGCTGTCACAAAAGGTGAATATAAACAGAGGTGTGTGCGCGAGGTTTAAATTATTCTAGAAAAATAACGCGCACATAATCTATGTAAAAGTATCTCAAAAGGACAATGAGTCTTAATTCGGTTTTATATATAATTCTATAGCTTATTAATAATTTTATCGTCAAATGTCACAAAAAAGATGCAGGTTTTGCCTACCATTTTTAATAACCAGAAATGTTTTAATTTATAGAAAAAAAAATTTTACAGAACTTTTTTTTTTAAATTCAGTTTCTTTTCATACAAAATAAAAAAAATGTGCCTGAACTAAAAATAAATTGGCTACTCACCTCATAAGCTCTGAATAAAAGATAAAGTTCGCGTGGTTTTGCGTCCATTGGCAAACCGCTAACGAAGAGGGTGCGAACCTGAAAATAGATAAATGAAAGTCATACATGAATATTAGTTGCAAACATTAAAATTATATGAAAAACATACAATTAAAAGGTACAGCAAATTTTAGCTGCCAAAAAACGTGTTACATGCCCTAAACTCCATTTTAAAAGCTTACAGTTCCGCTTTAGTATTTGGCACTTGTAGTTTAGCTGGAAAATGCCAAAAAAGTTCAGCAGAAAAAATTAAGTATTGCACTTTACATGCATGAAAGCAATTTTCCATGATAGCGTAATTAACTCACATCTTCGCACCTGACAGCTGACGGCAGCAACCACAAACATACGCACGCATACAACTGCATTATGCAAACAAAAGAACGCCATTACCTTGAGTGTATTAGCATGGGTGTGTGTGTGCGCTGTTGAAAATGCAAATGTTTGAGTGCTCTTCGGCACTCTCAAAAGTTCATGTGTGATGTTAACAACAATATCAAGCGCGCACAAAGCATACAACAAAACAGAGAAACTACAATTGGGAAGCCGAAATAGCTGCGAAGCAATTACGTAAGCGTGTGTGAAAATGGTTATTTGCATGTGTGTGGGTGTATTTGTGCGCCTGAGTAGTGGAAGCAAATTAACAGTAAAATCACTTGGGTCACATCATGACCGAATGAACGCCTTCACACACACACACACATCCACACGCACTTACATGATATACATATGTATATAATATACGTGTGTGTGGTTTCGCGTGTCATTGCGCTCCTTTTAGCCCGTATACCAAAATCCTTGCCATACTAAGTACATAATTTGTATATACTCATACACATACATATATGTAGGTGGTACGTGTAACTTTCCGCTATGCATGAGTCATTATATGCACGTGTGTGCCACGCTCGAGATGTGAGTGTGTGCGCGAGCCACCAGTGTCATCTGCGCTACGAAGCCAAGTGCGAGAAAAAAGCTCTCCAACTAAATAAGCATTATAAACGCTGAATTCATTAAGCGAATTACGGGCGAATGGGACGCTAAGGGGTAACAGGGCGTGAACTTTACGAGATTCGAGGGCAGATAGTGTGGCGTTAACGTCCTTTAAAGCCCGCTAGCAGCTCACAAATGCATGCATATGTGTGCGTATGTATGTATACCACAATGTATGTGTGTGTACTTATGAGGCGAAACATAAATGTGGCACCTTTGTTGATAGCGATCGTGTTGACAATGGGAATCCTCTGGCTGCTGACTGCTGCCTGACGCTGATAGACAACACATTGCCAAAAGACAAGTGAAAAAGTGTTGACATTTTTCAATACATACATATATAGTTGATATAAAAATAACATAAGTTTAGTTTATATGTGTCGGACTATGTGTGTGTGGGCAGGCGTTTGCATGTAGCGATGCATATGAACATTTTGTTTAAGCTGAAAAACGTGTTCTATCGGGAAATCTGTTGTGTAATTTAGCAGATGACTTGTCACAGCTCACATATTGTACTACACACATGCTGAGTTATTAATATATTTTTGTGTACGTATGTTTCCGTGTGCATGCAAGGAAATCTGGTGATTTTGTAATATAAAGTTGGTTATTATTTTGGATTTTCGTTATTATTTTTCAAAATAAAACAGTTTTTAATTTCAACAAATTGGTAAAAATGTAATGTATTTTTCAAAGGACTGCTTATAACTGACGTACTCACGTTAGTATCATCTTCACGTTTTTCTCGAACATAAAAATGTTTTGTCTAATTCGAATAATGAATGCAAAATATTTTTTTAATCCCTTCATGCGTGCGATTGTATCATTGAGTAAAATTTTGTCCATCTAATTTATTTTTCTTCCAATATTTAGCAATTTTTTTAGCTTTACTTCTATATGTGGTTTTTTTTTCATAACATCAACATACAAATACTTTAAATTTTATGAAATTATTTGTAAACGCAAAGGGCATGAAAGAAAGAACTGCAGAATATGCTTAAAACAAAAATTAACAAAGGGTTATTTGGAATTTGGAAGTTAAATTTGTATAGCCAAACTTTTAATATAGGGATAGTTGTCATGCTGCGTGATTTGAATGCGCTTAACTTAAAAATTTATAAAACCACAGAAAAATGTATGAAATTATAAAAAAACCTATACACATATTAAATGAAACTTATTTATATGCTTTGAATCCTGTTGGAAAATCATTCACATGCCATTACTTAAATTTCTTAAATAAATTGAGTTTAGTATTTTGTTTTTCAAAAAACATAAACATTATTTTTAAAAGAGGTAATTACTTATAATTAAAGACAACTGCTAAGAACAATGTTAGTATTGATACATATAACATTTTTTATTACTCTGTTACCAATGTAACGAAGGCATTTAACATTTCGACATTAGAATTAACATTTTGAATGGCAACAACATATCAGTAGATGTCTAACATTAACTCGACATAATGCTATATTTTACTGTAATTTAATATTACGACAGTAACAGCAGAGAATTTTAACGAATACATTAACATTCTTTGATAACAGTGAGTGGCCACTTGCGCTATGATGAGCAACCTTTTTATGTGAATGGCTATGTTAGATACGTTGAGATAAAGAATAAAAGCATTTACGCTCCAGCTACCAACAAAATTTTAAACAAAAAAGATATGTGAAAAAAATCTTAACTAACAGAGTTTAACAACATTATGGCGGAACACAGTTGAAAGCATTTTAAATGTTAGAAAAATGTAAGCTTTTTGTAAATGCCGGATTTGAATATTTTCTAATCCTAGAATACTCTCTTTTATGTATTTACTTAAAAAAATATTTATTTCTCATATTTCTACTTACATCAAATTGTTTTATTATTCATATTTTTGCTTACAACAAATTTCCTAGAGGCTATGACTGCATGTGCTCACATAGAAACAAACTTATTTTAGTACAGCACTAATGCAGCATATTCAATCCTTCCATATCGTAGGCTACAAATAAAGAGTTTAAGGCCATCGACTATGTGTGAATGCATACGTACATATATAGTATAGCTTACAGTTCAAGAGACGAGAGCTCTAAATCTGACAGCTTTATTTTGATGGAATTTCATGAGATGAAATTGACCTTTGGTCTGAGCATTTGACACATTGTGTACAAATAATTGATTTTTGTTATATAAAAGCCTAAGCGAAATATAAGAGAAATGTCTATGTAAGGTCAATATTCACAGCAGCTTGCAATACCAGCAGTTGTGAATGAAAATTTGAAGAGTAGTTTTTGCGTTTGCTCAAAAAATTAGTCAAACATATTGTCTTAACAAAAACTATTCACACCAAATCAAGTCTCATCAAACTTCACAATTTCTAGCACCTAAATTAATAAAAAGAAAACGTGCTGCAGTATATAAATCTTCCATACTTTCAATAGTGTAGAATTGATTTTAAATGCTGGCTGTACACACTCGCTTTCGTGCCAAAATTGCTTTAATTTATATCATTAGCCTATATATCAGTTGAAATAACTATTCTTCATTTCATATTGCCACAATTGGTGGCGTATGCGTTGTGCTGTGTTGTTATGCTTTTGAAAATCTCGAAATTAAAATCATTAATCAAGCAGCAGTCGGAATGTGGAACGTGCCACTTCCCATTTCGAACACTCGCAACAGCACGCGAAAAATGCAACATCACTTATATGCATATACATAGCATATACAACACTTGCATGTTTATACGTTGCCACCGCACCTGCAACAATGTTAATTGCCAACGTAGACGGTAGACTTACAACGCGGTTTTAATTGAATTTTTATGAATTACGAGACTTGTGTGATGCAGCGAAAGAACATGCCATTGTTATAGCGAAAATATTGTGTTTCAATGAATATGTGATTGCTCTACACATTAATATGTTATGTGCGTTAGTGTGCCGCGCAGTGGTTAAATACGTTTGGCTTATTAAGGGATACCGGTTTGAGAGCATTAAGGCTTATAACTTGTTTAATTTAAAGGCTTTCAGGAATCTCATATGTTGCTTTGGGTTTGTTAAAATTCGAAAATTCGCTTATCCTAAATATAGGCAACACTTATACGTTCCATTATCAGCACTCTGTTGAATGTTCACAAAACATGTGCCCCTCATCTATCCGAAAATTATTTTTAGAATACCACCTATTTATAAGAAATTTTTATATCGTATCACTGCTCCTAATTTTGAATTGAAAATTTACGAGTTTGAATGTAGAAAGCCTAGTTCTTTCATTACACATAAAGCTAAATATCATTACTAAAACGTTGCCTACACTTAGGCGATTACTACTAAGTATGGTATGGGCTTTGTTTTACAAAATTTTGAGACTTCATTCGACAAAAACTGCAGGATGCCAGCTCTATCAGCAAATTTAAAAAACTGATTTTTGCAGCGAAGTAAATAAAATTTCACAGCAAAAGACTTGATAAAAATATAATAAATAAAAATATTTATTAAAAAAAAAATAAATACACTTTTCTGTCAAAGTATTATTAAATATAATCAACTTATTATTATTATTTTTTTTTTTAAATTATAGTTAATAAAAATGTTATATACAAAACTAAAATTTTAAATTTGCAATGCATATCCTAATGTCTCTTACACCATTTAATCATCTCATAAATTCCACGTGAATAGAATTTTTGGAAAATAATCAAGCAAATTGCCATATCGCGTGCGAAAGCACTGGCGCCTGCTTCTCGTAGGAGACGTTCATTGCCATACTAACTTAGCTGAGTGCTATAATAAATGTGAACTTTGCAACGAAACAGCTCTTCAGAGAGTTTTCAGTTGGCAGCTGCTGCTGTAGATTTTTGGAAGACTAATTAGGCAGCGTGATTATGGAAAATTAGTGCAAATGAAATCACAGTAGAACTTAAAAAACAAACGAATACAGAAAATTAAATATTTAAACAAATTTACAAAGGAGTACCTACGAAAATGAATATGTCGTTTGTAGCAACACGGTCAGCTCAAGTGGGTTTCGAGTGAAAATTTTCATACTTCTTTTCATATTTGAAATATTTATTTATTTTTGTTTGAAGATTTACGCTTTTCTGCGCATAAAATCTCCGCCAAATGATGGCCCGTCGACGGAGCATTTGTAATTAATATTGCAAGTGCTTAGCCAAAAGCTTTCCGAGTGAAATTATTTGGTAGTGCCTTCCGCAACAACGCTTCGGCAGCGGTTTTCATTTACCAATTAGCGCTAATGGACGTCAAGAGCGGTTAAGATAAGGCAAAAAGAAAATTTCGCCCTTTTTGACTACTACAACAACACTACTTGTTGAGATTTGTTAATTATGTATGTAGAAATATTGGACCAAAGTCTGCAGCGTTACTTGGTAATTTGTAAAATTTAAGGCATTAATTAGTGCCAAGAAATCAAGAAAACGCTGCTCATAGCATACGAATTTATCAACGAATTGTCAGTGGAAATAAGAAAGTGGGAAATATAATCATATTGGTGTGCTCTTTTGCTGTTGTTGACTCTTTTTTGCTAAGATGCCCTTGCTTTTTGAATAATTTAAAATTGGGAGGTTTCAATTTACGTGACATATTGTTTTTTTTTAATCTTGAGAACTATTTATACTAAATCACAGTCCTCCAAAGAATCGGCATACTTTTATGTAGAAAATACTTGCTACTTCCACTAGTAACACACTTCAATCTTACTTGCCACAGCACAAAATCGAAAACAATTTATTTTGTCAGCGTAAAAAATCAATTCTATATAGTTTTAGCACATCCTCAATGTTCATGTTACAACAAGCTGCTGCAAGCACAACGAGCATGCAGTTGCACGCACAACTAAATGGTGTGACCCTTGTACGAGTTTATACATGAGTCCGTGCGTGCGTTAGTGCGATAATAATCATTTGGCGTTTCTACTGGGAGCGTGTTTATCTGGGCAAATCAGCACAAAGCTATCGATGAGGCCTTGCACGCACACAGGTATAGGGATGCAACAGCGTGTGACATGTACACATGCCCAACTGCGTACAAGTAAAAGGTGGAGCACTGCGGCCATTGCAGCAAATTAACTATACAAACATATAAATATTATTTGTGTGTGTATTAGCAAGTGATGAACCTCGTGTTTGCTGCGTGGCAGTCCAATGCTGAGTAAATCAGTATGGATGACATTGCGTATGATGAACATTTTACATTTGCGTATGAGGTTTATGCCTACTTTCAAATTTTTAACTTCACCTAAATGTAGGGTAAGCTTATCACACACACATATAAAATCAGTCTAACTACGCTATTAGCTAAGAAATTCTTGAAGTCAATGGAAAATAACGTTTTATTTACACGCAGCAAAAAGGTTAATAGAAATAACAAATTGGCAGATTTCTTTAAATCATTTTAAAACAAATTGTAATCAGATCAGAGGCAAATCTCTGTTGATGAATTGACACTTAAGATTTGTTTTAAGCGCACCCGAAATAAAAAAACAAGCGCGTTATTCTACAAATTTTCCAGTTGTGAAGGCTAAACAGTATTTTTTCACTCAGGCCATTATTTTTAAACAAAATTATTAGGAAGTTTCTTTTTGAATTTTTTTATATTTTTCTCCGTAAAACAGCATTTTTTACCTAATCGAATTAGCTTTGCTCATACTCATTTCTTCAGAGACAAACTTTAAATTTCCTGGCGAAAGGCTTAAAGCTGTAAAATGTCCATAAAACAACAGCAAAATTACACAGTGCTGTTGGTAGCCAGATAACAAAATAAATAAAGAACTATAAAAAGACAAAAGTAATAGCCGCTGTGGCAATGCCACTTTGATGGCCAACAACCCGACTGACACCGGATATAAGCTGCTGCAGTGTCTCTAAAAGAAAGAGAAAAAAAACCGTAATAGCCAACAAAGGCAGAGCAATGTTCGAACAACCATGACGGCTCGAAACCAGACAAAGTGGCGTCATCAGCCGACGGCCTAGACAGCAGAATGCTGGTGGACTAAGAGTGCCAAGGGGAATAACAAGGACCGGATGCCAAGCGTGGCTGCGGCTGTGGCTTTCAATGCGGTTGTATGTGCTGCAACGTGTGTGTGTGTGAGCGCGTGTTTGGGCATGTGGTTTCCACTACCGAAGCAGCAGCGGCGACTGCTACGGTGTATTTCTGCTAGCGCCAACGGCCTGGCGATCAGTCGACCGGTTGACCGGTTGATGGCTACAGTGCTATCCATTTAAATGGGATTTTCAACCCATACATATATATATATGCGTGAACAGTTTCAAGCGCTTAAATATGTCGAGTTTAATGGCTGCACGCTGATCCTGGCCATGAACAGAAAAGCCGTGGAGGGGCGGAAATATAGTAGTTGGATGGAGAGTGAGAGAGCGGGGGAGCGGTGGGCATTTGGCGTGGCTGCCATATAGCACTTTATACATGCCATTGTTGTTAGTTGGCTCTCGCTCAAGTTAACGTTGTCGTTTGCAACTTCATCAACGGTGCTTTCATTACCCAGCATTGCAGCAAGAATAACTGGCATAGTTGTTGGCGTTATTGGCCTTCTGCAACCAGTGTCAAAGATTGCCAAGCATGCAGCAGCTCTGTTGTTTTTCTCTTGGTTTGCTTGTAGTTTACAATGTGGTTGCGAGTCGTGCAATAAGAGAAATTGTTGCAACATTGACTGCGCAACTAATGGCAAAGGTGCCAATGTTTGTGTGTACGTAAGCAGCAAAACATAAATATCTGATTTGCATTTGCTTGTGCGTATGTCCTTGGGCAACGTTGATGACTTGTTGCCATTGTGTGTCCCCTAACGGGTTTCTACATTGACAAAACTAGCAACTCCATTGAGTCGGTTTATTTATTTGTTCAAGTTGCAAATGCTGCTGCGTATGTGGCAAATACTTCCGGTTTATTATTTTCTATGCAAATGACTTTTAGTACACACACACACACGCACGCACAGACGCTTACGAAAGTTGCATTTGAGCATCTGCCAGCGTTGCTATATACAAACAGATATCATTTCCTCCTCTGGCAAGGGAAAACTATGTGTTTGTTTTAAATATTATAACTTTTCAACTTGCTGCTGGTGTATTTGCTGACATGTATGTGAGCAGTAGCATAAATAGTAGTTGCAGCTGGTTATGCATACTTACCCTGTAGGAAAACAAGCAAATTGTCTGACGAAATTTTTAAAAAATTGCTGGAAGGATCTCATCAAATATTGAGGTTATTTTTTAAATATTTATTTATTTATTAAATATATTTGCTGTGGATTTTCATTTGAAACAAATTTCAAACAAATTGGTTTTCAATACATGTTTCTTAAAAAGTTTTTGCAAATTCAGTAAAATTTCTAGTAAAAGTGATATATCCATTGGAACTTTCCCTAATTAGCAGACATTATATTGATATGGTTTTTCTGGTGATGGCATCTAATTTTTGGTATAGGATCTGTGAGAAATATTACGCGAAAATTTTGTTAATCCTAAAAAAATTGCAAAAAAAAAAAATAATAAAAATAAATATAAATATAAAAAACAAAAAAATAAAATAAAAATATATTAAAAAAAGTTCATGCTCAAGCATACTTTTGGAAAAGTCAAAAAATTTGAAAAAAAGAGAAAAAAAAATAGAAAAAATATTCAAGGAAAAAAGTAAAAAAAAATGTTTTCGTGCTAAAACATAAAAAATCTCATTCCACTCCGTATTCGCTGGAATAACAGTTACGCATCATTTATGTACTCATTTGAAAAACCTCTTTTGTCAGCAGATCCTCGTTATGATTGCTCATACAGCCAAACATTTTACAGAAACATACAAGTATATTCATCTACAACAACATCGTATGCATTTCAGATTTCGCTATGAGCTTATAATTACATACGACTTTTTGATTGTTTTTATTTGTCATATCACATCTCATTTGTATTTGTTTTTGTTACGAGTGATTAAAATACAAATTTACTGCTTGCTGATTATCCAAATTTCTACATCTGCCATATATACTATATATAGTATATGCTTGTATATTAGAGCGGGCTGATTTACAGTGTGAGCGAAAAAAACGGAAGAATCGCGTATGCGGGAACTCATTTGAACATCTTCGGTATATTTATTAACAAAGTATTTGCACACATTTGCATGCATGAATACTGAACTTAGTTAAATACTAATAATTTGAAAAAAAAAAATATTGTAAAACTGTGAAAATATTTATTTTGGCAAAAGCTGTATGGAATCGTATAAACAAATATTCAGCATTGCTTAAAATATGAAAATTTTGCTCGTTAATAAATACATTATTGATATCACACATTTTTATTAATTTGTATTTATTTGGAATTAAAGCCTAACAAGCCCTATAATATAAATATTTAAATATTTCCTTTGAAAATATTTAGATGTGATTTCAGTGTTATTTGTAGTTTGTTTTGAAAGAGAGAAAGAGAATATATCGTCACCCGAAATGCAAAATAACGCAACAACATTTTCAGAAATTTACAGTGGCATGAATGAAACACGAAATAAAATGGAACATGAGTGAAACATAATATTAATATTGGTTAAAACTGGTTTAAATATGATCGCAGAACCAGAAAATGTTGAACATATGTAATATTATGTATGTAATTTGAAGTAGTGAAGCGTAATCAATAAGACACTCAATTTCGAATTTTTTGATGATACGTTATTTTGCATTTCAGATGACGATATGTACATATGTATATCAAAATTATATTTGAAATTTGAAATTTTCGTATAAATTTTGAGGTTATGTGAAGAAGGTCTATATACAGGAGTTGTAAACGAAAATGAGGCTTTGCACTGCGATCTTCGAATACATCTTTTGAGACTTAGCTTACAAATATCACAGGGACTAATCTGCTGAAAAATAACATGTTTGCTTTTGATGGGAGGTAGACAAGAAGAAAAAAAAGAATGTTGAAAAAAAGTTTATTTTTACCCGAGGAAACCCATGTAAACCTTACCACCTCTGTCCACAACCATTACCAAAATTTTCCTAAATAATTTTTATTTTAAGCAAATCGTTCATAGCAGCCGCGAAATTTCTGTTGAATTGATCATTATTTGTAGATTTTTATTGCCAAAGTAACTTTAAACTCTAAATCACAGACTTTAGGTGTTATTAATGTGTAATAAGTGTAAGCTTGGGCCGCTGTTCAGGGTGTTCTGAGAAGTAACACAACTGTCAATTTAAAATTCCATTTAAAATTTTCATACAGTTGTTTTTGTTTTCTTTCAGTGAACAAACTCACTTCGGAATTCATTAGCACATATAAATTTTGCTCATTAAAATTGTACCCTAATTAGTTATCACTCGTGAGTTTTACCTTTCCACTCACACCGACTAGAGTAGTTGCATAGGTATTGGTGGAAAATAATTAATTTTGCTATATTCACAAACATACACGTCTAACTTAATGTGCTTGTAGAGATATGTATGGATCAACGCAGACGCGCGCAGCAATTACAACAACAAATTTTTGTACAATGTTGAATGTTGTTAAATCATATTTCTAATACCGTTATATATTGGCCTTCAAAAAACGGCGAAATACAACAAATGTGATGCCGAGCACTGTAACAACAACGAATTATCGATAAAAGTTGTAAGCGACAGCGCAAAGGAAGAGAGACGTCTTGAAAAAAGCATATATATGTATATAAGTATGTTAAGTTCAAGTTAAGTTTATGTTACTTGTGTATAACGGTACATTCCGCGCTCTCCGCCGTGAAACTTATAAATATCTTCAATCTAGAGCATCTCGAGAACAACTAGCAGCAGCTGCAAATACAGTGCTCAGTGTTATTAGATCTGTCGTTGGAAGTTGCAAGTTGTAAGTTGTACGCTGGCCAAAGTTGTTGCTGCCGTTGCCGGCTGTCGTCGGTGTTAACGGCGAAAAATTGCTTGTAACAAGTAATCAGTGTTAACAATTTTCCCTAGCTAAAAACTTGCTAAGCACTTCGCCAAGCGTCCAGCGCAACTGCGGCGCTGACTACTTAGCAAACGAGCCAAAATGTATTTTCTACGTGGCATGGCATTTTGCGTGCGGCATGCCTGGCGCGCTTGAAATATTAATAGTTGGAAAAGGTGCAGCAGCGGTTGATGTTTAAACCGAATTGTGTGTGCGTCGTATAACGGTAAATGTACTTGCAACAGCAACAACTACGCTGCCAAACTATTGCCTTTAATAATTAAAACTCATTAACACTTTCGCTGTGCAGAAGAAGTTCTAATGTTAGCAAGAAGACGATGAAGGAAAATAAGACGAAGAGAGCCAACAGAAAAGGAGGGTGGGAGTCCAAAGTTACACCGTCCACTTTTGTAGGATCAACTTTTTAGCTTACAATTTGCCGTTTGTCGCCTTTTTTGCAAATAGGATTAAGCTTCTGCATAAATTTGAGGAAGACAATAACAACACAAACAAGTAAGGAAGGGAGAAGTTCGGGTGTAACCGAATATTTCATATTTTTGCAGCATGCAAGGAAAAGCCGAGGTAATGCTTTCAGGTACATAAGGCTTAAGAGTTATATGATATCTAGGGCGAGTTTTCACGCAAATTTATTCATTCACAAAAATGTACCGTTACATTAAAAACATATTCTCTCAAATTTCGTTTGATAACTCACATACTCGTATGGGCCGATATATGCGGTATAAAGTCACACGGTAGTTCGAAAATCTTCACATTAGATAGATGTGGGCTAAGAAGTATTGACCCGATCCAACCCATTTTTGACACACAGGCATAATACTATAAAAAAGGGATTCTGTCAAAATATCGGGCATCGAGTTATGTATTTTCACTTAAAATGGGCGGTACCACTCCCATCGTCCAATTTTGATCATGATTTCATTAAAACCCTATCATATCACCTCTGGCGTAAAATTTAGGGTCTCTGCCGTATTTAGTTATTGATTTAACGCTCTTGTAGTAGTTTATAACAGTACCGTTACAATTGCGTTACCCTCCGATTTCAACCATTTTCACAGTGTCGTTAGGGGTTCTTATAATTTTAAGCTGGGTGAATTTGGTTGTAGCTTTAGTGGTTTAGGAGGCCTTTATAGGTTTCAGTTAATAGGGTTTTGTGGGCGTGGCAGTTGTCGGATTACGTGGACCTCATACTTTTCATTTTTACCAGGGAACGCATGTACCAAGTTTCCTCAATATCTCAATTTTTACTCGAGTTACAGCTTGCACGGACGGACAGATAGATAGTCTCCCGGATTTCAACACATCATTCTGATCACTTATACATACATAACCCTACATCTATCTCAAAAAGTTTTAGGTGCTACCTACAGCCGTTAGATGAACAAAACTATTACACTCTAAAGCAACATGTTGCAAGAGTGTAAGAAGATGTGCGTCATTTGAGTGTAACAACAATTTAAGTTTTACCAGCGGCAGCAACACAGAAATTTAGCAACCACTCTTGTGTGCCACAGCCAAGTTTATGTTGAAGTTATTGTTGGCGTTATTGTAGACGTTGCTGCAACTGATTTTGCCTTTCAGGATGCTGATAAATTATTAAATTATGTGACATTTTATGGCAGCAACTAAGGCAGGAAGCAGGAAACAGCAACTGCCCCGCAACGAGAAGTTGCACCCGAACTCTAATGCACAATTGTTTGTTGGAATTTACAGCTATTCACATACATGATTTGCTTGCTACAGCTGTTCACGTTCGTGCATTATTTGCTACGTCTCACGCTTGGCTCACGGGAGTTTTGCCTTAATTGGTTTGGGGTATTACGGAGCTGGTCAAGCGGCCACTGGAATGCTTTGCTTTTGAAAGCCCATCTCCGAATTTAATAATTAATTGTTTTGCCTAGTAGAGGCTGCATTAAATTAACTTGCCGACATTTCTACGCACCTACACATGCAGGAATGTAATAATATTTATATATGGTTAGGGGATCTACTGATTGGTTGCCTTATCTTTCGATAGCTTGCAGGCGAAACTAGTTTGTGGTGATAGCTCATAGACATACCCCTATGTGCCTGCCAAAATTTGTATAATTAATTTGTAAGTTGTTATCATATACCTATCTGTTCACATAGATGTTTTATTTAGCAGCAATTTCATGGCACTGGGAACTATTGGCAATTTGACATGCTTTGAGGTTATTGTAAAGCAAATCAATAACAGAGCGCGTCATATATCTAATGGATTACAATATTTGCATGTGCTGAACTAAGCTTAATATGCGTAGAATTGCTGTTCAGCACTAAGAAAACAATTTTTCTATCTCAGCAGGCTAAGCCCAAATTAATTTTCAATATTTCACTTATTTATAAGTTGTCGATCTGTTCATTTTGGGACAGATACTACTCGAAAATTAAAAGCCACCAAAGCTTTGATGTCAAGCGACAACAGTTCTAATACTTGGTGAAACTTGCTGATGTAGCAGCTCCAGTAGAGCATCGTCGATATTCGATATCTGGCGAATCAAAAAGTCTGCGGAAAATTTGTGATAACTACTATGGCCTCATGGCAAAACACTTTCGTTAAGAAAGTGAAATCATTTAGGAAGCGATGATCGTATTCTGCATAAAGTGGAGAATATTAAACCTTGAGTTTTTAGACTTGAACTTTTCCATAACTAAGTCACTTTTGAGCTCTATGAAGTTTCATAATTATTTGAAAATTTTCAGTTACAGCGTTAAACTCTTATCTTAATATGACAGGATAAATATACCTCGAAGAGGATAGAACCATTTTAGGAACGTTTGTAACAGATAATATGTGACTAGGCCCTTCAGATTTCTCTAGGTACTCTCTACAATGCTCGTATGGTATCATAAAGAGTAGGAATATATGTATGGTACTGCCTTGACTTGAGTTTTGAGATATGTTTATGTTATTTCCTGATTTTTTGCAATATTCTCATATTTCCATCGAGTGAGCGAAAACACTCTATGAACCACTCTAAATGCATTTATCAACCGAATTGGAGAGTTCGTTTTGGATTGACAGATTTCATCACCTTCAACTTGCCACTCAAAGCTCTAGTGTCAATACGCAAGTCATGCTGCTGTCACATCGCTGTCCAATCTGCACTGATACTATGACAAATGTCACCTTGTTACAACTAAGAGACATGGTGTAGAAGACCAAATAACTAAAAAATATATAAATAATATGCATTGCATTGCAATTTTACGCCTTGTTGTACGCAGTCGCAGACACTCACACGTCCATACTTGACTGCTGCAACAGTCACTTGCCCTGATTCTCTGCAATGCCGAGCGAACATAAATTATTACACACTGTCATTGTCGATTGACAGTTCAATTGCCTTTAATATTGCCACATTTACGGCAACTTAATATATGTGTGTTTGCATGTCCGCATCTTGACTTGCTTGTTTGTTTACACTGCTTGCCACCTGCCCACACACAAGTGGCAGCAACGAGCTGAACTTCAATTTGATGGCAGCAAAGCAAAATTGAGTTGAAAATACGAGAAATTCGCAAAGATTTACAGCTGTCATTGGCGACTGTCAGTGGTGGTGTTAACTCAACGCCTTGCGTTGGTGCTGTCGCTCATGCACAAGCACAAAAGCAACAAAAGTAACAGCAGCCGCAAGCAAATATATGGGCGTTTAAAAAATGTGGGCTCAAATTCTTGTAAGACAAAGCGATTACGGCACCGTTTAATTGCAGTTTTTATGGATTTGCTTTTGTTTTTGTGCGGTATTGAATATCATTGGTAGTTAACATTTTGATTTATTGCATATTGCTAAGCTGTGAATTAGTTCTTTGAGCCTTGAACCAGTTGATATTTGTGCGCTGCTGAAGCTCGCAATAACTTTTTAAGCGCGGATAAATGAATTGGAGAGAATTTTGACAATTTGTAGAGTTTTGTGAAATCTTAAGCATTAATGTGTATATATATGTATTTGACTTTTGAAAATTAATTACATATGATAAAGCTGAGATTTCTTGAAGCTAAGATAGATGTTCAAATGATTATATTTTCAAAGCTACATTCAATATTTATAAAAGTGACCTATAAGTTTTTACTACATTGTCGGAGATTTGGAAATATTTTGGTGAAAAGAAAGTGGGCACTTTAGTAGAGTGCACCATTCTGAGAAATATGCATCTAAAGTCAAAGCGATGCCATGAAATACCTCTGATCTGTACGAATTTAAAGATAAAAACTCACGATTGTAGTGCGTTTTCTACGGAAAATTTTTACAGGCCGCTTGGTCCAGTTCTTAATATTAATATTAAGAGCTAAAATTTTCAGGGAATTTTTTTTTATAGTATTTCCAAGGAAATTTCGTGACGGCACTGAAAAAAATTAACAGATAAAAAAACACCCTAATATACAAATATGATATCGGAAATTTGAAGACTCACATAGTCGGTGTACTGCCCTCGGTGTAACCTATTTTTGAAAATGAAGACAAATTTTGCAAAAAATAAAATTACATTCAAATTTTTCCTTTCCATCTCTTTATTAAAAAGCTTACTGCTCATATTTTATTCTATTTTATAAAGATTCAAAAACCAACAAACATTTTTTTCTTCATCATTAATCGTTATATCAAATATAAACTGCATAAAACTGATGAACTGATAAAACAAACTCAAATAAAATATCATTAAATTTGAATAACAGCGCTTTATTAAGGCTGGTGCTTAAGGAGTTAACCAAACTTTGAAATTTCCCACGCCAATTCCTAACACGCTATCAATTTGGGTCATCAGCAAACTAGAAGAGATGCAAAGAGCTAAAGCTTTAGTATTAGTTATTTATTGTGGTAAGAGTATGTTGCAAGCTAAGCGCCTGCTTGCCGCGCACTCATATCAAAGTTGCATTTCGAAGTTGAGTGCGGCAAGTCGGTAAATTCCCTTTCAAAATTCGTACGTTGCACAATTTTATGGCAAACATGTACACATACAAACAAAGATACGTGCTCACCGTACCCATTGAGGCAAACTAATGAGAGATAATCAGAGAAAAGCTTATTATGCAACAAATGCTTAAACTTCTGCTGTGGCGTGTTCTAAGGGAGCTGCAACTGCCAACTACGAAATGGCGGGCTAAAGAATTTCCCAATTGCACGAGTGTGCGCACGTATTACACACACACACACACACATTCACATGAACTTAAATAAAGTGTGCTTTGCCTCCACGCCTTGACGCCAGCACAACGCTGGCACGTATGGCATACAAACAACAATGGCAATGGCGAAAGTCAGCACAACGCAGGTGGCGGCAATGAAAACGGCAATCATCAAGCGGCGTCTTTATGACTGTCAGTATGAGCGCAGCGTTGCTGGCTTGCCATCGCCTGCCGCACGGCAAATCTATGAATATTAAATGCACGAGTGCCAGTTTGGCAGCACACAAAACGCCACACGCTGCATGCGGAGCATTGCTGTAAGTGACAGTTTGTTGCTATTGCAACTTCAATCTCTATCAGTTGGAATTGGGTGTGCGCGCGTGTGCAATCTGTTATTGTTGCAGCAAGAGTCAACATTGGAATTAGCTATCCACTGCAGTGCTACCAACGACAGACGCAATGGTTGACGCACTCTATGTGCCATTCCTATTGCTGTTTATTGTCAATGTGCCGCATAACCCGATTTTCGGTAACACTTTAACAGCTTCACAATCACAGCAGCTAGCTGTTGACGGCGCGTATGTGCACACGCATTGAAATGTCAACTGCTTAGCTGTCAGTTGCGTAGTTGGCTCCGTTAGTTGTTTGAAAATTAATTAAGTTTTGTGAAAAAGTCGACTTAACTCGCTTCTGTGTGCGTTCTTGCTACATGTTGGCATCTGTGTGCATGCGTCACGTGTGTGTTTGTGGTTACGTGTCCCGTGTTACTTTTGTTGTTGCCCCAATTGTCATTAGCACGATAGTAATTGCAATTGTTATGTCTCTGTTAAGTTGTGGCAATATTTCGAGTTTGTTGGCTTCTCTGTTCTCTGTGTGCTGCTGGAAAGGTTTTATGGGGTCTGCTTGTGTTCGTTAAGACCAGTGATGAAAGCAGGAATACAAATTTACATATTTGCGTGGAAACTACGAGGTGTGTTTCAAGAGTAATGGAAATTTTGGTTTTTTGTGAAAAATATTAACTAGTCGAAAAAGTCTTTTCGTATTTATAATCAAATTTCAACTTATTTTATTGATATTTATAATGAACCATTGCCATTTGCCATTTTTCTGCTAGAGACATTAATACATCAGCATAAGACTTTTCTGGCTTCTCGGCGAAAAACTGCTACAAGTAATTTTCAGAGCCTTCCCTTGTAGCCAACTTTACTCCATTAAGAAAGTTCTGCATTGACCGAAACAAATGGTAGTCCGATGGAGCAACGTCAGAGCTACGAGGTTTGACAAGTAAGTAATGAGACTGATTATATTGCCGTGCTTGTGGTAAACCTGTGACCTTGATATATGTACCATCGCTCTAGCTTGTTTAGTTCGCCTGCTGCTTCAAGTTGAGTAGACGTGTGTTTGTAGCGCTCGTCACGAAAATGAAAAGCGAAATCAAGAGCAACGCGTCGCGATAAAAATTTGCGCCAGATGGGGCGAAACAGCTTCGGAAACGTACGCTAAAATTGTAAGAGTGTAAGGTAATAGTGCTTTTAGTCGTGCACAAAGTCACAATGGTTGTCTCCGCGCGCCCCCCGCCCGAAAAAAGCTCGCATGAGCAAGTCGAAGGTGAAAACGATGATTATTGCCTTTTTTGATAGCCGTGGAATCGTCCACAAAGAATTCGTTCCAGGGAGGAAAACTGTGAATTAAGTCTACTATTGCCAAGTACTCGAAAGATTGCGAAAATTAGTTAACAGGGTGCGCCCAGACATCGTTCGTAACTGGATCTTTCATCACGACAACGCGCCGTGCCACACCGCCCTCACCGTGTCCCAGTATTTTGCCTCTAGAGGGATCGCCGTGTTGCAACAGCTGCCTTATCCGCCCGACATGTCATTCTGTGACTTTTCTTTGTTTCCTAAAACAAAATCGGTGCTCAAAGGAACCTATTGAGTCGATTACGAACATCCAGGCGGCTGTGACGAGGGTACTCGTGGAAATCCCAGTCGAAGCGTTCCAGAAATGTTATGAAGCATGGAAAATGCGCTGGAATCGCTGTATAGCAGCCCAAGGAGACTACTTTGAAGGGGATGGCTGAGTTGTAGAATAATTTTCAAGTATACGGTTTTTATGGAATCAGTCTCTTTACTTAATTGTCATACCTCGTATATGGTGGATGCATCAACATTTCTCAGCCAAGCTTTCCCAGTTTTTGAAGAGTCATCAAAGATATGTGTGGTCTAGCGTTGTCCTGACGGAAGACGACGCTCTTTCTGTTGATCAGTTCTGGCCGTTTTTTTCAATTGCTTGTTTCAATCTCATCAATTTTTGACAGTAAAATGGAGAATCAATAGTTCGACTAGGCTGGAGCAGCTCATAGTGAATGATTCTTTTTCAATCCAACCAAATGTTCAACACAACTTTTCCAGGCATCGATCCTGGCCGATTTTAATTCGGTTCATTAAATTTCAACTTCCCCGAATTTAAATGTTTGTTTGGTTAAATGAAGCTTAAACCCTAACCTTTCCAAAATAGTATGGCATAATGTGATTGGTAGCACTGGAGATATACGACTATAAAGTCATCTATTGACAAAATACGAAAATACTTTTTCGACTACCCAATATATTCTCATCAAAAACTTTAAATAGCTTAATTTTAGTACGCACTCACACATACGCAGGAATACCGGCTCACTAACGAAGTTTTGTGCTATTTAAAATCAAATATGCGCGAACACACAGTGACACACTAACATGCAAATATCACACATTTGCAAACAAGTCACGACATATATATAGTTGTTGTTGTTGTTGGTGATCTAACTAAAGTATACTTAAAGGACTTGGCAAAAGTAAGTTTATTAAGTCAACAGAGCAGAAAATAACAAACTAAAGAAACATAATAATATAAACTAAAACAAAAACAAAAAGAAAATAGTTAAAATAAAACACAAAAACAACATGACTGCAATGGCAGCAGCAACAGTAAATATAAATAACTAGTGCCAAGTGTAAAATAAGCACAATAACAAAGAACAACAAATAGAAGAAACAATAAGATGCCGAGTATTAAAATGGTAACTGCAGAGGAGGCGCGCGGGCGGACACAGTGACAGTAGCAAGGCGAACAGTTGGCGCATACACCAAAAGTAGATTGTTTAAAGTGTCCTTATCCTTGTCCCACATTTGTTTATAATAATTTCTAAAGCTGCAACGCGAGCGGACACGAACAACAAACAGCACAAACGCATAACGGCGCTGGCAACTAACGAGAAACTGCAATTGCATGCAACAATAAGAACAAAGAGCAAATATTTTTTGAAGACTGTCGCTTGAAGCGCACAAAAGCAAGCTAAGACTTTAGCTTTTAAGCATGTGAAATGTGCTAACTAAAATGCTTCTATTCTTCTGGTTCTCTACATCTCTCTCTTCTGCTGCTACATTGCCCCTGCTATTCGCGTTGCTTGTGTGCGCGTTGTAGCAAATGCAAAAATTAAAAATTTAAACTCATTTCCCGTGCTGCCGCGCTGACAGCCCAACGCCATCGCATAACAGGCAAGTCGGTGCACCATGTCGTATGAGCAACAAAGTGGGCGCGCGACGAGCGCGGACAGTGTTGTAGTAAGAAAGCGGCAAACAAGTCAAATGTTGATTTAAGTTTACTTTGTATTTCGTTATTTACACAGCAATTTAGCATTTTTGTTGCTAAAGCACAAACAAAAACAACAGCACAGCGAACAAAAGTGTCGGACGAAGAAGTTGTAGAAGCGGCGTCCAAGCACAATGTGCACGACTTGCTGAGCCCAGCAGATTGTAGAATGTAGACATTGCTTCTGTTTTCATGTGCAACAATAGCTACACATACATACATATAGCTATAAGCGGGCAGTTTTGCAAGCCAGTCGGTGACAACTGCAGCAATATGTTTGTGTTTTGTGTGCACAGCGGGCAGTTTTAGTTGGGTTTTAGTTGGATTTGCGCCACCTGCTCCTGCTGACGCGACAGACTTGTGTGTCTATGGATAAAATAAAGAGCGAAGCAGTTTATTTTCAGTAAATGAACTCTACTTCCCGACAATTCAATAATATTTTGTTCGATTGCAAACGAGTGAGCCGAATCGAATTAAGTGGACTGGAGTGGCGTGGAGTGGAGTGGCAAACAGTTGAGTACCACTATGACGGCACACTATTTTCTTTCAATTAGTTTGATTGTGTCTCCGGTGAATTCCAACTGACCCGGTGAATGCACTCGTAATGCGCAAAGGGTTTGGGCGCATCGCCGTCACGCCTGCCTTTTAGGCAATCAAGGCAGGAGCGTACCAGCGCTTCAACCGCGCACACCTCCCGCTAAACTGTGTTTGGGGAAAAGTTGTTGCGCCTTATTGTTTTCGTCATTGTTGGCCGCATTGTTGGCAAATTCTTTTGTCGCTTTGCTATTGTTTTTGGCGCTGTTCCCGTTTACTGCTTCACTGCGAGTATTTTGCAAGCTAGTTGGCAATTTTGCGCCTCGCCTGCAAGTTGCATGCCTTTCTCTTTTACCTTTTATGCCGTCACGTTTCCCTATAGTGGTCGGCATTTGTATTATGCGCTGTTGTTGCAGCGTCGATGTTGTGCTTTCTTTCGGCAATTGTTGAAGTTTGTGAGCATTATACGACACAAAAATATATAACTTGCATGTATATATGTTATATATGTGCGTGTTTGTGTGCATTGGCTGCCTGTGCCATGCTCTTGCAACTTGACTATAATCGCGCTTGACATTTTCGCCATCGCATTGTGCTACTGGATCGGCGCTACGCCGTTGCAATGCTTTATTTAGCTCTTTATTTGCACCACGCACACACATACACACATACATTTTATTTGTGCAACTTAGTTGCTGCCACGGCTGGTAGGTTTGCCAGTGCCACGGCGTGTGTGTGTATGTGTGCGTTTGTTTGCGCCGACAATTGTTATCGCTGCGGATTTTCACTGCAACGCCAACAATTGTGCGCGGTAATTAGCGTTTTCCTCTTTACTTTTTACAATTCTTATTCATTTAGTTGTATGCATTCGCTGCGCTTTGTTTCGCCTGCTTTGGGCGCGTGCTGCAGTGTTGGCGCTTCGTTTTTGTTTGCGCACTGCTCCCTCGCTTATCAGATTTTGCGGCGTTGCAAGCGTTTAATTTCTTTTTTGTTCTTAGTTAATTTGTTCCACTTTTCGTGCGAATTTTATTCGTTTTTGGTCTCTGACATTGATCGATTGTTTTTGTCTGGCGCACAAAGTAGGCGAATGACCGTGTGCGTGTGTGTTTGAATAAATTTAAAATAAATTAAAATGTTTCGATACTTCATAGCGCCATCATATAGTAAATTTTCTCATGATATGCTTTGCCGTGCTGTGCAAAATGGTTATATGTTATGTAATATTGGGTAGTCGAAAAAGTCTTTTCGTATTTTGTCAATAGATGTTGTTGCAGTCTTATATCTCCAGTGCTACCAATCTCATTGTGTCATACCATATAATTTTGGAAAGATGAGATTTTAAGTTCCATTTAACCAAAAAAAATTAAGTTCTGGGAAGTTTAAAGAAAGTTACAGCTGTTCAAAAAAGAGTGAAAATAATGAAGAAATTCGCTATATTTTGAAATTTATGTATAAAAAGGGAAGAGTCACGCAAGCCACTAATGAAATGTGTGAAGTTTACGGAGACAATGCTGTATCAGTTCGTTAAGCACAACAGTCGATCGTTCGCTTCAGTTCTGGAAATTTCGAAATTTTGATTTACGCTGATGGAATAGTGTCTCTAGCAGAAAAATGACAAAAAATTGTCGACCAAAATGGTACATATTTGTTTATTTATTATAATAAATATAGAAAATTAAGTTGAAGTTTTAAGAAATACGAAAAGACTTTTTCGACTAGACAATATTATTAAAATAACATATCATAAGTTATTATCATTAATATGTCAGCTTTTTGGACTCCTCATGAGCATTTATCTTGGCAAAACTATCGAAGTTTTATAAGCCCTTATTGGTATTTTTCATGCATTGACGTTTGCTTTAGTGCCTCACAGAGCAATTGAAGACAGCTCTTTAAACCTTTTATACAAACCAAGAGCACCTTTGATAGAAATTTTGAAAACCATTGTTCGTTGATATAAATATAGTACAAAACTTTTTTGAAAATACCTGCAAAGAAAAGAAAAAAATAAATTTTTAGTTCTTTTGTTTTTCGAAATGATGAATACAGAAATTAAATATTATATATAACACATAAAAAAGCTTACATTTCTAAGTATTCGTTGTCATAACTTAGTTTAAGAAACAACTTGAAAATAGTTTTGGCTTACCAACGGAAGCTACATGGCAAGCGGAACACATCACACACATTCAAAAAACTTCAATTTCTAAGTAATCGTTGCCATAATTTAATTTCAAAAACAATTTGAAAAAACATTTCACGTTGAAACCATTTAAAACTGATTAACTTAAAGTTCGTGCATAAATATTTTAATTAAGAACTTCAATGAACATTCAAAATTTTGCATAAAACGTGACCTTCCGTCAATTAATTTGATTGACCCGCAGTCAACTCGATCAAATGCCACTTGTCGCAATATTTCAATTGGAATTAAGTTGTAAAGATGTTAAAACATTACAATTGGAATGCCTTTCCGCCTACTTTCCTGCTATGCAGGGGCTACCTATATAATGTAACTACATACATCGGTATATATACATATATATAAATGTCTGTAAATGACTTGAAAATGTTTTCGCCAGCCAGCAGCCGTCAACTAACCACCGGCGGCGGCTGAAATGCTAACTTTTCCAACTGTCTTTGTGGCCATAGAAGACACAGAGTTGACAGAGACCGCGCCGGCTAATTTCATTTGCAAATGAAATGGGCTAATTGTGCGAAGTGTGCTGGCCAATTTTTGTGTGGCGGCAGTCAGCCAGCAACTCAATAGCACTTTAACTAAGCGACGATGCAAGGGTATACATATTTTCATTTATTTATATGCAGCAAATCGAAGTTCACTAAAAAATTAAATGAAAAGAGAGAGAGAGAGAGAGAAAGTGCGAGAGGTTGTGTGTTAGCAGGCAGGTGATAGGAAATAGTCATGTTGGGTTGATGTGGCAGGAATTGAAGTCTAAAATTTTCCAATTTGAAATAATTGGATTTACTAAATAAAACAGGGTTTGGTTTTTTTTTGTATGAAAAAACGTTGAATTTTTTCTCTCACTAAAAGCTCCATATACCATTTAGCGAAACACAAAAATCCTTTTTTACAGTTTTAAATATTTATATGAATTTATTTTGCTTAGCTTAATTTTTTTTCAAAAGTAAGAAGTGGGCATAGCATGCTTTTAGGCGCAAAACTAATTAATTAAATTTATAGCAGAGGCACTATTTTGTTCAAATATCATACCAAAAATATTAAAAATAGATTTCAAAGCTTCATTGAATTTTATAATTGTACCGCAATTGTTTGTATTATTTCGAAAAGACATTATAAATGCAATTACAATACTTACAAGTCAAATATTAAACCCTAGAGAATTTGAGAAATCTCAATCTTAAGCATCTAATTGTGATTGTGATTGCCACCAATTCCCATTAGCGCTAAAGTATGATATTTCTTATTGTTTGCATGTAATGTATGAAGTCAGGTATATACCTACATTTTTAATTGAAGTGCTTATGACAAGCAAACCGAGTCACCTAAAGTACTACTTAAACTTTAATGAAAACCTCAGCAATTGTCAGTTTAACGCCTAAGAGAGTTTATTATAGAGATATTTATTGTTTCTGCTTTGCTATAAATCAGCAAACATCTTGGTTAATTGTAATGCATATGGAATGCATGCCGTACATAATAAGTTTGTGTATTCATTAATGTCGCAGGCAACAAATTTGGACTCATACCGTTATTTATGCATAAACTGCAGCAAGGAAGCATAAGGATTCCTTACCGCATTTGCGAGGCCTTGAGCCGAAATTTTGATAAACAAATGCAAGGTTGTAGGGCAACAATGCTGTGTTATTGTAACTTGTGTGTCGATGTGTGTTTGTTTTGTGTGCACGTGCCGGCGCCATTACCACAATCGCTCGATATAATGTTGCTGTCAATTATGATTAGTGCAATATTTATCAGCTAAGAAGCGATTTGCAGCGCCTGTCAATCTCAATAGATGACAACAGCGCAGAAGCGTTGTAATGTTTAAATAACAAACAACAATTTACATAGGCTGATGTCGTGCGCTTGGCAATTATGAAATTCGGCTAAATAATTTAAATAATATAATTGCCAACTAATATTGGCATATGTGGAAAATGTGAAGTTTTGAAGCGTGGAGTGTTTAGGAATTTTATATTTATTTGTTAGCGGATTTTATTAGAATAATAGACAAAGTTAAATATAAGTAATAAGATATACTAGGTAGTCGAAAAAGTTTTTTCGTTTTTTGTCAATAGATGTTGTTGCAGTTGCATATCTCCAGCGCTACCAACCACATTGTGTCATACCATATAGTGTTGGAAACGTGAGATTTTATGCTTCATTTAGTCAAAAAAAAAATAAAAAATAAAATTTGCTTGAAAACTTTTTTTCAAAGTCAGAGTCATTTGCCGCATATGCAATTTTGAACACAGTATCCAATACCAAAAATTCACTACAATCAATTCCTGCGCTTTTTCAAAAACAGCGAACTAACTCGCTGTGCCATTAGCTTTCGCGTAATGTAGTGGTTTTTGGAAAATATCTGCGGTAATAATTAAATTCCGTTGACTTTATGATTAACGAAGCCACAAATGTGTGCATTGACAGATTTCTGCATAAATGCGTCACAATGTTTACGCCACAAGTTTACAAATTTACGTACATACAATAATGTGATGCTTTTAGGCGCACGCTGATTAGCTGTGTTGTTCATTGAATTTGCAATTCTGCGGTGAGGGTACAGTACAATTCACTTAAATCATGTTTATATGCACACCTCGAAGCGCTTTCCATATAAAAGTCTGTGTGCATGTGTGTTTAGCTATAGAAATATTGACCTAAATCAGTTATTATGTTTAGTTAATATTTTTTTTTTGTATATTATCCTTATTAATCGCGAGGAATACGCTATAATAATTTTATTTTAATAACCTTATTTGGGGTAATTAACTTGTGTGTTTACTTTTCATTATCCTGATTTCTGTATTTGCGGGAATTTTATGGTGTATTCATATTATTCATATTGCGCTTTATTTATTCAATGTGGTGTTAAACATAGCTGAAAGGGGAGAATTTTTGTGAACAATTACCTCAACATTCTGATTTTTGTAGGCTTTCTTAGACTTTCAAGTAGACAAATTTTTGGTCAATTTAAAGCTCTTTCAGCTACTGAGGAGTCCCTTATGCTTTCGAAGCAAATTGGAACAAAAATAGGCAAGGTATATAAAGTAATTAAAAAAAGATTTGGGAAAAATCACCGATTCCGATCTTATGCATAAAAAATGTTTTTATTCAATTGTTGTTTTTTTTTTTTAATTTCAACATTTTAATATGATTCGAAAATATGCAAAAAAAATTCTCTGCAGTTATTATATCCGATTTTTGAGCCTTGTACTTAGTACTTGATTTTCTTAAATTATTTATTTATTAAAAATTCCAAAAAATCTGCATTTTTAGCCAACATAAATGCTTGCAATTTCTTAGAAAAATGCATAATTTTTATTTTTTACAGTACAGTTCGCATTATTCTAATAAAATATATTTCATCAATATTTTAGATCTCTACAAAAAAATATTTAGCAATAAGCCGCACAGAGATTCAGCATAGTCTAGATGTAGTTGTTAAACAAACAGTTTTTGCAGAGCAAAAGCAAATAAAACATTTTACTTTTTCAATGCAAATCCCTACAAAGGCATTGCAAACAAAATCATGCTCATAATTGCACTTCATCAGCGAATATAAACAAAGTAGAGAGAGAGGAAAAAAAAAAACACAAATATACCGGCGGCGACTACATGCAAATAAAGCTAGTAAATAAGAGAAAAAAGCGATTCGAACTAAAAAAAAAAAAAACACCGAAAAACATATGCGCGAACAATGCGGAAGTGACATTAATGAATTCGGCAATGTCAACAATGCGTCACTGCAACACATAAACCGTCAATGCACACACAGCGTATTGTAAGCGCAACACATACACTTGCATTACTACAAGTCAGCGTGTATACAAGCTCATTTGTCAATACAAGCGCGCACAGACAAGTCTACAAGCTAGGCAGTGTGAGCACAGGTGCATACTTGTAATAGCGACGTCACTCATACGCCCTGTTGGCTGCGCTGCAGAACTGTTTGACTGGCTGGCTGTGTCCATCGTTTCGACAGGCACGCTTTTTAACTGTAGGTTGGTGATGGCACTGCCGTCCCTACCGCTTAACTGTTATGTGCTATTGGACATTGTAGTGCTGATGTGGCAGCCGCCATTTTGTTTATTTTTGAAATATTGATTTTCACTTTTACAATTTTTTTTTGATTTTGAAAAAGTACGGTGCACAGATTTCTGCTTTTGACGCGCGCTATTGACACAGCAGTACAGCGCACAAAAAAGCGCTTTGTGTGTGTGCCGTACGCTAAGTGACGTTGAGTGTGTGTGTGGTAAAGTACCGTTTTATTTTAATTTTTTTGCCTATTGCTGAGGTTTCGGTTGTAGTTAATTTTTTATTTTAATTTTTTTGTCGCTTCAACTGCAACACATTTGACAAATTTGTTTATTTTGACGTTTAATGCTGACGATTCTCTGCAATAAAATCAAATTGGATTTGCCACCGTTTGTTGATTTAGTATCTTTTGCCGTTTTGTTTTATTATCATAGCACTGCAGTGTTGAGTCGAGTGTTGACTTAACTTGTCATTTGTGTTTATGTCGGCCTGCATTTGACAGCAAATACATGCACAGCTGGCAATCATAGTTCGGCAGCAGTGAGAGTTAGCTGCAGTGGTTTGTGTATCTCGGCTGATTGATTTGTCAATTGTTTTTTCGAACGATAAATAAAGTGTAAAAGCTGAATCAATCGAAGCAATTAAATTTTGTTTATACACAGTGGTGGCACTTAAAATACTCGAAAAAGTGCAAACAATAAAGCAAACTGAAATATGAATACCAAAATTGTATGGAGCTCAGGTATGAACGTCGGTTGATTTAATTGTTAGTGAAGCTAGTTAGAAGCGCAGGGGCAATTTAGTAATTTTAGCAAAGCAAGTTTTTTATTTGATTGAAAAAACTTTATGAAATGGATTTATACACATTTTAATCTTTGGATTACTTAGAACTGCATATATGGCTTTGTTCGCTAACTAGTTGAGTTGTGTTGAGATGCGCTACTAAGCGCGAGATATTTGCGATTGTTATTAAAATTCTCATAAAAGTTAGAAAAAGTTTATATCAATTGGAAAGTATATATGTATATATTTTTATATGTATATACATATATGGACGATGTTAGGAGATGTAGCAGCATTCTAACGGTATCAGAGTAATGGAATTTTAATATACATATGTATATGGGGTTGTCACACAGATCTAAGCTAAAAGTGGGTAGAGAATAAATACTTGTAAAATTGCAAAGAATAGAATTTTTAATTAAACTTAACTTAAGCGTAATTGAGAATGACGTTGCCACCTTATTGCAATTATAAATACTTAATATGTATTGAAAGATTTAAAATTTTTCTTGTGAATAAGATTTTGTTAGAAAAAGTGATATTAAAAAATTGCTATCGTGTTGCCACCTGGTTTTAATTATATAAACAAATAATTTCCGAAAGTTTGCATAAAAATTGTTGAACATATATTTTCCATCTAGATCTTCTTAACTAAAGTGTTGTCGAAAATGATGTTGCCACCTTATTGCATTTCTTAATAAGCAATATATTTCGAAGAGTTTGAAAAAAATATGCCGTAGATTTTATGAAAAATTATTATTAAGAAAAATTATTATTAAGAAAAATTAGTATAGTGTTGCCACTCGATTTTAATTATATAAATAAAGAATTAAGGAAAATATACGCCAATATTTTGAACACATATCGCTTCTTAAGTTTCAATTCTTCTCAACTTAAGTGTAATTGGAAATGATGTTACCACCTTATTGCATTTATAAAAAAGGTAATATGTTTTGCAAAGTTTGAAAATTATATACATATAAAAGTGATATTTCAAATTTATCATGGTGTTACCACCTGCTCTTAATTGTATAAATAAACAATTTCTTAAAATTTATGACAAAATTTTTGAACATATAGTTTCCTAATAGCTTTAATTCCTCTTAACCAAAGTGTAATTGGAAATGATGTTGCCATCTTATTGCATTTACAAGAAAGGTAGTATGTTTTGAAAAGTTTGAAAAAAGTATGTTGTAATTATATTATTATTATTGTTGTAAGTTACATTAAAAAGTACTATAGTGTTGCCACCTGAATTTAATAATATAAATACAAAATATTCGAAAACTTACGTGTAAATTTTTGAACACACAACTCTTTTAAAGTTTCAATTCTTCCTAACTTAAGTGCGATGTTGCCACTTTATTGCATTTATGTATAAGTACATCATATGTTTCATAAAGTTTGAATAAATACATTTTGCGAATTAGATTTTGTTAAAAAAAAATTATTTACAAATTAGTATGGTATTGCCACCTGATTTTGATAACATAATAAATATTATTTTTGAAAATACGTTTTAATTATAGTATATGTTCAAAATAAAAAATAAAATTTCAAACTAGTGAAAAATAAAAAAATAAATAAATAAATATGAAAACACAAATAGAACAAACAACTGATATATGTGAAAAAGACTGGATGGAGATAGTGAACTAACTGGTTATACTACTTTGTGGCTTCCTGCTGTCTGCTATCTGATAACTTTTCATGTGGCTTTCACCGGCGAAAGGTGTGCAAAACTAGTAAGCATTAAACTGGCGAAACGAAGAGTGAAATATTTAGCTGATATTTGCTATGTACAGTTATGTCACTGTATAAAACACGAGAAAAACCACATATGTTGAAGGCGGCATTTCCTGCCTTTTCTGTTGGAATAATTTCAAATTAAAGGCACTTTACGTGAATGCAATCTCAATACATAAGCATTTATAATTAACTAAAATTTAATACATAAATTATTAATATTCAACATGAGGAAGCCATATTTGTTGAATATTTCATTAGCGGCAATTGTGCAATATTTCAGCCATAAATAAGGCAATGGCACGTTTTTTGTATGCTGCTCCAATGATTTTAGTTAATTAAATTTACAAAAAAATAGAACGCAATGGTAAAACAATAAATAATTATTTCAAACAAATATGATTTGACTACAAATGCGCAATGCATAATTGAGGATTAAAACATAATAGCCAGCAAAATGCATGCTGACAAAGGCAAATTGCACGACAGGCATTAAATTTAAAGCCTGACACGACAATATGCCTGTGAAATGATACTTTGCTCACAGCACATATGCTACTAAGTAAATTAAAAAAGTACCTGCTGAGACGGCATAAATTAAATTAAATCCTGCACTACTCACACAGAAGCTAAATGATTGATAATTTCATTTGAAAACAAAATAGCAATACAAATAGCAGAGGTTTGCAATATAGCTCACAGCTGGCGTGCGAATTCACTGGCATGCCACATATGTATATCTACGCATACCACATTTAAATAGTTTTACCATTGCTGTGTCTAAATAAGAATATTATTTTCCCATAAATTCCCTGTTATACGTGCGGACATCAAAAGCCACTTTAATTGATTTTTTCACTTGCAAATTGTTATAAGCGCAAATATTATTGAAAATAAAAAATGAAAAAAATATAATAATAAATAAAAATATTAACTGATTTTTTATCAAAACTGTGATGCGTCAAAATTATTGTTTTTATTGTGCGCTAGGTGTTTATAGCTATGCAAAACTGGAATTTATATTATTATTATAACTACACTATGCAAGGAGAAGTTTGCTCACAACTGACACCCTGCATGACAGAATTAGAATGGAGGAATTATTCGAACAACCTGAAAACCGATATCGAATATCCGGTTTGTAACCGCTCATCAATGTCATAAATCGAAACAAAAACTGAGGTTTATGAGGCTTCAACATCTCCAAACACTGCTCCGAAGCATTAACTCGTCATTGTTTTTGGTCAAAAGTGAGCTCGCCCGGCATCCACCTTACACAGAGCTATCTCATACCTAAATATTTGTGAATTATCAGCAGCTGCAGTTGTTATCTTTAGAGTGTCTACTATCTCAAAAAACTTTACTTCACGGTCATCCAAAATTTTTTGGTGCTCTTTTTTGATGTTTTCATCGATAACAACACCTCTTAGGCGTCTACTGCGTTCACTGTTTTGGGTGCTCATTTTACCACGTCTAAACTTAGTATACCCAATCCCTTATGGTTCATTTTCCTGAAACAGTCTTCGGAAATTCTTTTTCCCTTCAATTTTTTGTTTGAATAATATTTTTTTCCTCCAAACATCAATGTTTTATCAACATACAAATTACTTATTATCAATATTTTCCACAATAACAAAAGTTACTTAACTCAAAATGACATAGTTCACATACTAACAGCTGCCAACTATATTACACACGCGCCTTTTGAAGGTTAAAACTAACTAAAAATCTTATAGATTAAATTTTAGTGGTGCCATCTATGTGTCAGACCGGGGACTTTTGAATTGAAGTGTTATTTATTTTTCATAAACGTGCAAGTAACATTCTAAAGAAGTTTTTCAAAAGTAATTTTTTCCTCCAAACCACAATTTAAATTTATTTTACAATAATATTTTTTAAATTTATAAAATTTTTTAAATTCCATGGAGCGTTTATATTGGTACACAATTAGATTGCACAGAGATAATGCGTTGCTCGAGTGTATTTTAATTTTGCCACTCAACATTTTGCTTCTATTTGGCATACTTTGAAAGTAATATTGCAGCAACTGAATTTTTATGTAGTTTGTTTAGTGAAACTTTTACATTATTTTGATTATTGAATTTAATAAAGAAAGCAATTTGTAGAATATTTTTGGCAAAAAAGCGTTAATATCCTTTTCAGCGCGCATTTTTGGTGTTTGTTTTGGCATTACTGTTTATAGAAGAGTATTTTTTACTCGTAACAATTGTTAATTGATCTCATTGTCTATGTATTTTTTTGTAGAGAATAGACATGTTGCATGGAAAAAGTTAATTTTTATATACAATAAAAATTATATTAAAAAAAAGAAATATTTTGAACACTCAGCGAAATTAGATACTATTACGAGTCTAAATACCATTGTTTGAATACCCAGAAAAATAACAAAATGTTGATAATTTTGGCGAATAGAGATTTTACTTCAAATCAAATACAGAAAAATTAATTAAGTTGTCAATCAGTTGAGGCAAAATTTTATGGTAATTCGCGTTTGAACAAAATTTCTGCGGTCGCGGTGCAAGCATTTATTGAAAAAAACTGTTTTTTTTTGGATAAATTTTGCATGGTATTTTGCTGATTATTTCTATCAATTTAAACAAGTTCCACGAAATCTACATTAGATTGTCATGAAAGTTTTATTTTACAATTTCTAAACGCTGTAATGTGTTTTCGTAGATAATATGGTAAGCAAAATTCTACTTCCTGCATATTTAGCATACATTAAGGCGCATGATTAAACAGCGCATTTATACCATTTGTCGGTCATCAAAAATGCAAAATTTTACTTCATTATTGGTGTATAAAGACAGGGTTATCTTTAGTTATCATCGTTCACATTGCATTTTAGTCGTAGTAGAACACAAACTAGTATAATTTGCCGTAATAATTTTCAAGTTTTATGAGCTACGGTTGGCTACGGGTAGTTTCAGGTGGGATTACAAAACTATTACTACTTTTTAAAAGACTTTCCAAACAAAAACTACTGCAGGAACAATATTATTAACACTTTATGGCGTGGCTATAAATCTCAGAATACAAAATATTCTGCTTAAATTGCATGCTTTTACTCTCACTTTAATATTTACACAATTTCTGCCGCAAACGAAAATTTAAAATTCTTGACTTGAAATCCCAAATGACAGTCAAGAGCCTAACTAGCAGTACATCGCACACATACTTGTCTGTGTGTGTTTCTGTACGAGTAAAAGCTCGGTAGATAAGATAAGCAAGTACGAAAGCAGCCTGACAGCTTATCGCCATCGACTTACAAGCCGTTGAATATCAACCAACAAACTAAAGAAATGTGCATTTATTTTTATTGATTGCGGTAACATAAAAAAAAAATGCTGAGAAAAAAAACACATTTTTGGCAAATGCTAAATTGCGGTTACAGCAGAAATACTAGAGAAAAAAACACAAAATCAACAACGATAAAAAATGCAGTGAAGAGGAGAGAAAACAGGAGAAAAAACTACGAACTGAAAAATTGTCGCACATAAATAAAACGATAAAAGGCGCAAGTTGAGAATATATCGGTCGAAGCAGCTGTTGGCCGTTGTTCAATGCCTCAACGCCATTGTTGTTGTAACTGCTAACAAAATTCACAGTGATTCCTGCGGGCTTACGACTAAAGTCCATGAAGGCAGTAAAGCAGTCGTTAGTGCTTATGGCTGTGTGAGTATGTTAGTGACCATGTATTTGTGTGTGTCTGTGTGTCTGTATGTGTGTGAGTGTGTTTGTATGTGTATAAGTCAGTATTTGTATGCGCATGAGTGAGTGTACTGCTGTCTGTGTTGTCAGTGTATTTACGTAATCGGCTGCCCATCATTGTTAGCGGATAAGGCCAAGTACTTGGTCGTACTTCATTGGCTTTGCGTGTATGCTGGCGAATGATAGAGAGATTTTTATGCTTGAAGCCATACGCACACACACTTGCATGCCTGGGTATGAGCCTCTCCGCATATGTCCGCTTGTTGGTTATGCGCTTTAATCTACTAAATATGCCCACTTGCGACCGCAGCGCACTCGTTTCAACGGATTTAAAGTTTAAAGCAATGAAAATGAAGCTTGCCACACATTGCTACAACTGCACACAGCATTTGAGAGGTTTCAATTTATCATGTGTGTGCACGCATACACACAAACATATATTTGTTAGCAAAGTAATATTTTTTTCATGCCGCTGTCCATTTGGTGCTGGTATTTGTCTAGCAAAGTGTGTCAATTGCGCGTCTTTTGTTCAATTATTTCTACAGAAAATTTCGCGCCAGCAACTTCCGCAATTGCTCCAATAAAAGTTAAAGCATTATAAAAACGAACTATGTGGCAGCACGTGTTCGACAGCCGGCTCGTTTTTTATTGGCTGGCTGTATCAGCGCTCGCCACACTCATGAAATTATGTAGCAATTTTTCCGCATGAACAACTTTATTGGAGTTCGGCCAAACCGCCGTAAAGTAGGCAACGCAAAGCATATAAATACATATATGTAGTGAGCATGGGTGTCGGTGTGTGTGTTGCGGAACTAAAAGGCAGCTTAATCATTATGAACCACATACAACTCTATTATATATATTTTTTTATTTTTGAGTTGTTAATTTGCTGAAATGCGTGGCTCTACATATACATACATATGTATATAGATATGTATATAGTAGTGTGATATTGCGCAAAGGCTGAGTGATGCCAAGTTAAAAGCGAAATATTATTATGAACTTTTGCACTTATTCGTACTGAACTTAATTTGCTTAATTTTGGTTTTTAATTTTTAAAATTTAAATTCTGTTGGTTAACTTTGTGGCTTGCAAACTATTATATATATTTTATGTATTATCACTGGAAAGCTTAACTGATTCTTTTTCCAACTATGGCGGTGCAGGAGCAATTTAAATGCACACGTAGTCTTATTTTTTACGTTTTAAGGCAAATATAATTATAATTTTATGAGAGTTCCTTATGAGAGTTCCTTATATATCTTATACATACGATGTTAAGAGGCGAAAAGGACTAGCCATAATTTTCAAAAAATATTTTTTTTTTAATTTTTGTTAAACATAATATCTAAGAAAAATGTACATATTCCCCGAAACTTTGAAATAAATCTGACTGATACCTCTAGAGTTATTCACTAATAAACAAAGAGTTCTCGGGCGCTCGGGAAGTGAACGTATGCATTGCTTTACGTAAATTGAGTGTGAGACTCCAACTGTATTTTTCTCTAGACTATGTTTTTTTGAACTGATGAATAAAAAAACTTTTCGAAACAGGCACAACTATTGTCTGACCGAAGGATTTTTTATTTCATTTTTTTTTGAAATTGTTTTTTCCCCGAAAAACTTGAAAAAATTTTGCCTGCGCCGCCATTTTGTCACTCAAAAACAAAAAAAGCTTTGATCATATACTATATTATCTATTAATGAAACTAAATTTTTCAGACCGATTATTTTCAGATGCTTACACGTCCTCATACGCATGCGTAGTTGAGTTGGTAGAGAAATAGTTTTTTTTTTTGTAAACCATTCACCATTCTTTGACTAAAAGCAATTTTCGACACAATATCAACTAAAGCTTCTGATAACATTTCTGATTCTACAATAGATTATCTTATTATTTTTTATATGAAATGCAAAACAATGCCTATTTGTTGCAGCAATATCTACGTAAGCACACTTCTCTCCTTCCTATTATAACCTTTGCTGTATGGATAGTGTGGACTATGGGTCTGAAAGCTTTTCTAGTACAATGGAGTTTACTGAAAGTATCCATTTTCCATTTGATTCCTTATACTTTATTTTATGTAGTAATACTACTACTAGAACTAAGTATAAAGAACATTGTGCAGTTTGTGGGAATTTATAGCTTTCGTTGAACTTCCGTTGAGTTTATCGATTTTGTTATATAACATTCAGATATACATTCAAATACTTAAAGCAGGTAACTGCGAAACCATTACCTAACCATTTTTATAAACACACTGGAAAGAGTCAGAAATGAGCCAACAGAGTGAAATGCACGTAGGCAGCGAAGCATCTACGCTAAATAATTCTGAAAGGAAATGAAATGAAATTCGCATGAAGCATCAAGCGGCGGACGACCCATATATTCGGCACGTTGCAAAGCGAAACAGGTTAAGTGGGCTTGCAGCGAAGCAGAATGTGCTGCGGACTAGGCTTTCAACTACCGCCAATGAGGTATATAGTGGAGCACTATTTTTCGTTGTTGTTGCCACCTATTTTTGTCTTAAAATCTACTGACTTTATACAACACACACACATGTAATTTCATTTCATAAGCCAGCTTGTACGTGCAACCTCTTCAGCAACTGACTGCGTCTTTTGCTCTTGGTGCTCGATTTTCTTCGCATTATTTCTTTATTTTCCTTTTTGGCGCGCGTATTATCATTTTTAGATTTTTCTGATATATTTTTTTTTTTTGTCTTTTTTTCTTGCAAACACAATTTGCGAATAATATGCATTGCTCCGTAAATGCTCCAATAAATATGACACAGTGCCCGCGGCACGTACTTAAGTACACACAATGGTGACGAGCGGAGGCAGCAAAATGCGCACATACGTGGTGGTGTATGTGTGCATATACATTTGCACTAAAATAGTGTGCTGCCAATGTTGCATGCGGCATCACGTACTGTTGCTAGTATGACGTACATGCCACATGACATTACGAACAGGCGGCACGTTGCAAGCACTAATGCCCTTAGAACAGCAACAAATAAATATACTACTTTATATATACAAATATATATACAAATATACAAATATATATGTATACATATATATAATATGTGTTAGTGTGTGTCAGCAGGCAAGCGCCGAGCGCCGATATCACTTTTAGTTGGCGCGCTGATGAAAGGCGAATTAAGTTGCCTCGAATTTGTGCCAAAAATTTGTGGTGAACCTTATTGCCGTTATGTGATTTGTAAGCAAACGAAAGCGTTGCAGTCGACTGACGTTGTAAGGACTGTTTTAATATGCCACAAGCGCGCTGAAATTTTCACATGCAATAGTTTTAAAAAATTTTATATTTAAAAATATTTATTATTATTATAAAAAAACATGATTTTATTAGTAAAATGTTGAAATTTTCAAAATTAAAAATTCAAATACTTTGAAGAAAAACTGTATTGAATTTAAAATGCACAACAAGCGGCTGCATATTTGAAGGCCTTCCGCTTCATGAATGTTCCCCTCTTGCTGTGCAACCCTCTAGGGAAATGAGTGTTTACGGCTTCATGTACTCGATTGCATTTGCCTGCTCACTCCTGCGCTCTGCACGCCAGCGACCAGTCTATTTCCGGTTTCATGTTTCCGCTCAGCATTTAGCAGACGCGCATAACACCGCTTAACATTCTCAGCATTTTTTATTTAGCTTAGGGTTAGGCAATATTTTTTGACACTTTTTTTTAGAATATGTCATGCATATTTAACAAATCCAGTTACAATATACACTCAATACGTAGTAAATGTTGCACGAATGGCAAAACGACATTTCTGACACTTCCACTGCCGAGAGGTCGGTGTGTTGCGTTGCATAAATAAACATGCGCCAGCAATGTTCGTAAATAAATAGAAAAGTGTGATATTTTATTGGAAAGAACGAGCTCTGGATATTTTAGAAATTTATAGTGGTGTATATATGTTTGAATGAGAACTGGTTGTATTGACAATTTTCCTAACTAAACAATGGTCATAGAAATATTAAAACTATACAAGAAATTTAAAGTAATATTTTTATTAAGTCACAGATAAGCTAGTAGCTGTCACTTAATGCATGTATGACAATATTGTTTGTTGCATGTAAAGGGTGATTTTTTAAGAGCTTGATAACGCATAAAATTTGCAAAATCTCATCGGTTCTTTATTTGAAACGTTAGATTGGTTCATGACATTTACTTTTTGAAGATAATTTCATTTAAATGTTGACCGCGGCTGCGTCTTAGGTGGTCCATTCGGAAAGTCCAATTTTGGGCAACTTTTTCGAGCATTTCGGCCGGAATAGCCCGAATTTCTTCGGAAATGTTGTCTTCCAAAGCTGGAATAGTTGCTGGCTTATTTCTGTAGACTTTAGACTTGACGTAGCCCCACAAAAAATAGTCTAAAGGCGTTAAATCGCATGATCTTGGTGGCCAACTTACGGGTCCATTTCTTGAGATGAATTGTTGTCCGAAGTTTTCCCTCAAAATGGCCATAGAATCGCGAGCTGTGTGGCATGTAGCGCCATCTTGTTGAAACCACATGTCAACCAAGTTCAGTTCTTCCATTTTTGGCAACAAAAAGTTTGTTAGCATCGAACGATAGCGATCGCCATTCACCGTAACGTTGTGTCCAACAGCATCTTTGAAAAAATACGGTCCAATGATTCCACCAGCGTACAAACCACACCAAACAGTGCATTTTTCGGGATGCATGGGCAGTTCTTGAACGGCTTCTGGTTGCTCTTCACCCCAAATGCGGCAATTTTGCTTATTTACGTAGCCATTCAACCAGAAATGAGCCTCATCGCTGAACAAAATTTGTCGATAAAACACATTTCGAACCGAACACTGATTTTGGTAATAAAATTCAATGATTTGCAAGCGTTGCTCGTTAGTAAGTCTATTCATGATGAAATGTCAAAGCATACTGAGCATCTTTCTCTTTGACACCATGTCTGAAATCCCACGTGATCTGTCAAATACTAATGCATGAAAATCCTAACCTCAAAAAAATCACCCGTTATAAAAAACTTCTCTTCAAGCTTTCAAAAATTGTAATTTATGCACGAAGTATATTATGAAGTGTATTGGTATAGATTATTTGGTTATAGCTGACCAGCTATACCAGATGCTGACAATTTTTTTATAACCTTACTTTTTGATAATAATATGTTAGTATATAAACTTTTTTTCTAGAAATTTATAGCGAATTATATCGTTTGAAATTGAAATCGACGGGAAACATCTTATCCTTTATATTTCTGTGAAAGTTGAACTTCATTGCTTTAACGGATCGTCTCAGTGTGAAATTTTTGAAAAGTTATTTATTTTGTTGCATTATTGGATAGTATATAGTACACTGTAATAAATATTTTCTCAAATTTTGAAATCGAAATTCAAATTATGGAAGTCGCTACAGCGTTGCTTGTAGAAAGGGAACATAGCGACTTCAAGCTTTAAGCGAGGTTTTTCTCAGAATGGTGTTTTTTAAATGAAGATTTAAAATTGCAATTTGCAACATAAAATTTTTCATAGCTTAATTGAACTCTGAAATCACACATTTGTGAAGAAATTTAGTTCTATTCTGCTTTACGATTCAAAACAGGCAGACCACATCGCTTAATGATAGAGTATTTACTAAATTGCCTATTGAGTCGAATAGAAGAGTTTATTTTCATAAGAAAGACTGATAAAGATAATAAGTGCTTATGTGAAACCAATTTAGATGTATCAATAGTTCATTAATAATATAAAATTAATAGCAGTGTTCAAACTGCCATTTCGTTGGACGCTTCTACTTTCTTATCAAAATGATTACATGCAGAAGCAGAGTATACGGATACCTCATTTAAGTAGTTTTTCTTTTATAACAATATTTGTTATGACAGCAATTTTACAGTTATTGGTGACAAAGAACAAAACTTAAGTCATTTGTTGTTACGTATTAAAAGGCGAAACTTTAAACGCGTTTTTCTCGTAACGACATTCTTCAAAATTGCTGACATCATAACTTAACGCGAAATTGACCGATTGAAACTGGGTATTCTTGGATCTATTCACTACACAATGACCTGCGATCTTTTTGATTGATTAAAAATTGTTAATTCGGCATTAAAAAACCGACAATCTTTTAATTAAAAAACGAAATATTTTTTAGAACTACGCCATTTTGTTATTTTTGAAATTTTTCAAAAATCGTAGGTCATTGTATACGAAATATCTTCAACTTTAATAACCGTTTTAAACCTTTTTGTTGCAGCTACTCATTCGGCCGGAATTATGTCAGCAGTTGAGAAACTTTTTTTGGCACCTCCGAAGACAGCACATATCTCCGTTATTTTGCATTATTTTCGTAAAAAAAAAATCTTAAAATAATTTAGCTGAAAATATACCTTAATATGTCCAAGGTATTCGAAACATTCGAAAGCGTACTTTCGTTTAAAAAAGTTTGCGCTGGTATGGCCCCTAAGACGTTGGAGGTTCTACTTTTTTGTAAAATTTTTCTGATTAAGTCTGCGAAATAATCTCTACCATCATCATACAGACCTATTAAAATCTATTATGTGAATGAAAAACTTTGTTTTATTTGCAGAAATAGCTTAATGAAAGTTGCCAAGTGGTAATGCCTTTGGCAGCTATGCAATCTTCGAAGAAATTGTTAAGATCGGATCACTATGACATATAACTGAAATACAAACTGAATGAACTGCTTGCATGGAAAGCTGTTTCATCCTACGACATATCTTTTTGTTTTCAATTACTTTTTCTAATTATAACGGGTGATTTTTTTGAGGTTAGGATTTTCATGCATTAGTATTTGACAGATCACGTGGGATTTCAGACATGGTGTCAAAGAGAAAGATGCTCAGTATGCTTTGACATTTCATCATGAATAGACTTACTAACGAGCAACGCTTGCAAATCATTGAATTTTATTACCAAAATCAGTGTTCGGTTCGAAATGTGTTTATCGACAAATTTTGTTCAGCGATGAGGCTCATTTCTGGTTGAATGGCTACGTAAATAAGCAAAATTGCCGCATTTGGGGTGAAGAGCAACCAGAAGCCGTTCAAGAACTGCCCATGCATCCCGAAAAATGCACTGTTTGGTGTGGTTTGTACGCTGGTGGAATCATTGGACCGTATTTTTTCAAAGATGCTGTTGGACGCAACGTTACGGTGAATGGCGATCGCTATCGTTCGATGCTAACAAACTTTTTGTTGCCAAAAATGGAAGAACTGAACTTGGTTGACATGTGGTTTCAACAAGATGGCGCTACATGCCACACAGCTCGCGATTCTATGGCCATTTTGAGGGAAAACTTCGGACAACAATTCATCTCAAGAAATGGACCCGTAAGTTGGCCACCAAGATCATGCGATTTAACGCCTTTAGACTATTTTTTGTGGGGCTACGTCAAGTCTAAAGTCTACAGAAATAAGCCAGCTACTATTCCAGCTTTGGAAGACAACATTTCCGAAGAAATTCGGGCTATTCCGGCCGAAATGCTCGAAAAAGTTGCCCAAAATTGGACTTTCCGAATGGACCACCTAAGACGCAGCCGCGGTCAACATTTAAATGAAATTATCTTCAAAAAGTAAATGTCATGAACCAATCTAACGTTTCAAATAAAGAACCGATGAGATTTTGCAAATTTTATGCGTTTTTTTTTTTAAAAAAGTTATCAAGCTCTTAAAAAATCACCCTTTACAATAATACCATCTCCTTGTAAATTGTTCGGATTGGTTACTATAACATATAGCCGCCATACAAACTGCGTTTTTATACTCTCGCAACAAAGTTGCTAAGGAGAGTATTATAGTTTTGTTCACATAACGGTTGTTTGTAAGTCCTAAAACTAAAAGAGTCAGATATAGGGTTATATATACCAAAGTGATCAGGGTGAGGGGTTGAAAACCGGATGTCTGTCTGTCCGTCCGTCCGTGCAAGCTGTAACTTGAGTAAAAATTGAGATATCATGATGAAACTTGGTACACGTATTTCTTGGCTCCATAAGAAGGTTAAGTTCGAAGATGCGCAAAATCGGCCCACTGCCACGCCCACAAAATGGCGGAAACCGAAAACCTATAAAGTGTCATAACTAAGCCATTAATAAAGATATTAAAGTGAAATTTATCACAAAGGATCGCATTAGGGAGGAGCATATTTGGACTTAATTTTTTTTGAAAAGTGGGCGTGGCCCCGCCCCCTACTAAGTTTTTTGTATATATCTCGGAAACTACTATAGCTATGTCAACCAAACTCTATAGATTCATTTCTTTCAGGCATTTCCATATACAGTTGGAAGATAATAACCACGCCCACCTCCCATACAAAGGTTATGTTGAAAATCACTCAAAGTGCGTTAACCGACTAACAAAAAACGTCAGAAACACTAAATTTTACGGAAGAAATGGCAGAAGAAAGCTGCACCCAGGCATTTTTTAAAAATTGAAAATGGGCGTGGCGTCGCCCACTTATGGACCAAAAACCATATCTCAGGAACTACTCGAGCGATTTCAATGAAATTCGATATATAATATTTTCTTAACACTCTGATGACATGTACGAAATATGGGTGAAATCGGTTCACAACCACGCCTTCTTCCAATAGAACGCTATTTTGGATTCCATCTAAAGCCTTCTCTGTATAATATATAAATTAGGAACCAATGATAATAGGTAAATGACAGATAATGAAATCTCGATTATCACTTTATCATGCGGGAGTTTAAAATGTTCGGTTACACCCGAACTTATCCCTTCCTTACTTGTTTTAATTGTGAAATGTTTCATAACTTTGGTTTTTCTTCTTCATTATTTATTTTATCCAAAATAATGACACATTTTATATTTTTTAGTTGTATGTTGCTCTTTTAACTACCGTGTAAGTGCTTAGACTTCATAAAATGGATTTCAATTGTCATACTTCACGACTAATCACATTCAACTTCATGCAAATCCTCGCGCTGCCGCTTTCAGCTATTAAGCGCCCACTTACTTGCACCATATATGTAACAAATAAGAAAGATAAGGAAATTGAGAAAAATATATGCTCGACAAATATTTCTAAAATTTTCCGAATGAATGCAACAAAATTGCCAAATCAAATTCGTACAAGTTTTATGCCGCTTCACTTTGCATTCATGCCATACTTGTGCATGCATACACACACACACGCACGCTTCTGATGTTTGCTGTCCATATGAATAATCGTCGAAACAATCTGCACAAAATCTAACAACAACTCAGAAATTTTCAATAAAACTCTTTTCAAATGACTTTTTGTGTGGCAAGAGAACAAAGAAGAGCAAAACGAATATTAAATTGAGGGCGCACACATGCATGTGTAAATGCAAGTGATTGCTGCATAGCTATGCTGCCATTTTAGGCTGCGTCGTTGTGCATAATCGTGTGTTGCAACTTGCAATAAGAATGTGTTGTTGTTGTTGCTACTGTGATGTGCTCTTCGGTAATTCTGCTGGTGTTTGAACTAAGTTGAGCCTCTCGACTGCGCAATAAAATTTTGCATGAATACCAAATGTCAAGGCTGTCGAGGTGGGGCAAGGAGGTGTTGATGAAGAGAGCGCCTGCAGAGGCGGCAGTCCTAAAATGTAGTTGTTGCTTGAAAGTCGTTTCACTGCAGTCAGCAGTAACTGGAAACAGTCCTGTATGCAATCTCCTGTTTGCAACAAGCGCAACAAAATGGACACAAATGTGATTGCTTGTCTGCCTTGCAGTCTGGATAGATGACAGTGTTGCAAGTAACAAACTGTTATTGTCTTGGTCTTCTGCTTTTGTTGTTGCCTCACTAAAGAGATTTTAGTGCACTTTTAATACTATTTGTGGCACATGCAGCTGATTGCAACAAGAAATTGTCAATAGTCTTGTTGCATGTATTGGAAAACTTATTTATAGTTACTTGCCATGCAGAGTTTGTATTGGCATGTTCATACACACACACACACACACACACTTGTGCCTGCTATGTATGGTCAGCTAAAAGAGTTTAATTTCGGTTGTAACATGTTGCAAGTGTATTCAAGATTTTGTTTTGTTGTAATTTTGCGATTGTTATGTATTATGTCTTTTGATTTTCGGCATAGCATTTGTTGCAGCATGTTTGCTATTATTTGAGTTATTGCAATTTTCCGTTACATGCCACAAATTTGGATTGCTTGCAACAACGCTTTCTAAGCAGCTTGTTTGCTTTGTATTTGTATTTTCAACAAATTTTACGTTACATTGAGGCGCAACAGTTTGCATGCAACACACACATAGACGCTCACGCTCGCATACACAAACTAATTTCCATTTTAGTTTCACACAATTTAATTTTCAATTTGCCAAAATGAACAGCTTTGAACAAATTTACAGTTATTGGGTCACCACATCATTTTCCTGCTAAAATTATAGCCGCAATTTATCAATGAATGCAGCGCCCAGCAATGCATCACCGAGTTACTAAGTGTAACACTGATGTCGTTGTTGTTGCTGACGTTACAGCTGCCGCAAAAGGCACAAATCATTGCCATTATAAATTCGCGCAGTTGTCGTCGATTTATAAAGTTGCCACAAAATGTTACATCAATGTTGTTGTAGCGTGTGACAGAGTGCACTATGGTTCAGTTGAAATATTGTTGGCGCAAGGTGCACGGCAACACTGTCTTTAGCATGCTACAAACAATTAGCGTGCCACAAATATGCGCATGTAAGGCATATACGAGTATATGCTAATGATAGGTGTGTTGCATATGTTGTGCATGTCTGCTACGCGCGGAGGTAAACGAAAATTAATCTGCGGCTATAAATAAGCCATTGGCCTTTACAAAAATTGCATATTACCAGTCTTGCCACTTGTCTCTGACTTGTAGTGGCGTAACATGCAGCACTCTACTTAATCATAGGTGTTTGCATCTTGGCAGCTGCCGTTCGCTTTTATTATCCGCCGCAAAAAAATGCACAGATATATGTAGACTTGCCGCTCTTTCGCAGTTGCCAATTGGCGGCGGCTGCCTCTGACCTCGGTGGCAGGTAAAGTCAATTTCAAGTTTATTTACATAAATGAAAAGCCACATTTTTACATACACTTACACACACATTTGCATATGTCTGTTGCTCCTGCCATTATTTAGCCACGCTAACGGTTGTTGCAGCGCGCACACCCTGTCACCCCGTCTGTCTGTCTGTTGCGCTTCAATGGTTCGCTGTAATAAAGCGCCACTCTTTCATTTCTTTGCCGCTGCTTTTGGTCTTCGTTTTTCTTCTTCTCTACTATTTGCATTTTTGTTGCATGCTTATTCAGTTTGAATCTTCTCTCGTTGCCAACATTCTAACCGCCAATTTCCTTATGCAATCAACCACATACAACAACAAAAACAACAACGTAACAACATGACTCGTCCATTGCAGTTATGTCAATGCCTCTATATCTCTGTCAAAGCGACGATTTCATTTTCTAAGCAAGAGCAAGCGCATAAAAAACCAATAACAAGAAGGGCGACCCAGACACCTATGCATATAGCGGTCCATTGAAATGACGTTAACCTTAACTGTACAGCTGATCATGGCGAAATGTTGTGAATAAATGGCAAACATAGCCGTCAAAAAAAGCGTGCAACACAAAAATTGAAAAAAAAGCGCCTCAAAACGGAAGTGAAAGAGGAAAACATCGAAAAGACATTAAGTACGGACAGAGAGTGGCACACTAAGTTTGACGCTAAGGGCATCGCGGTCGCCCTTGCACTACACCTACATGCATGTATGCATATAGCTACGTGTGTCGGCGTGTGTCTGTGGGCGTTTGTTAAGCGCAGAAAGCGTAAGTGTGTGCACGGATGCGCGCAACATGGCTGATGATCAAATCAAGGCGCTCATGCGCTCACTCCGCCAACTGCGTCCAATGTCGTTAAATCGGATTGATTGGTGTTGATTGAAAAATGCAATTGGTATGCGCAAATACAGTTATTTGGAAATTGAGATTTACCCGCATGCAGTGTCACCGGTTGGGCAGTTTATGGGGTAATGAATAAAAGTCATGTTTATCCGAAATATTTAGAATAGACAATTGAGTTTTGGGCATTATTGCAAGCAATGTTGAGTTTATGCTTGATTTTAGGTCTAATTGCTACTACAAATTACGATAAAACGATTGGTTGTAAAAGAAACAAATCTTTGGAACAGTCACAGGGTCATCGCATTTAGAAGAATAGTGAACATTTCAATAAAATTGCGTCATTAGTTCCCGAGAAATCGTGACCACTGACTTGGAAAACGATGTTTCGAGAAAAACACGATCAAAGATGAAGTAGCCGACCGGTCTAGCCTGACAGGCCGCTCTGCCAAAGTTACTAATTACACTTTTAATACGATTGCCTGCCAAGTATGGGAAAATATTCGAGACATTTCATAGTAATAAAAAAAATAAGAAAAAAATTTAAGTTTTGAAATTTCAGAAAAAAAAAATTTCCTTAAGCCTTTTAATCAACAGCTAACTGCGCTACGTATTATTGAGTGGAATTGCGCTTAAAATTGTTTTCAAATTTGTATATTTTGATAGCGATATAGTTATTGTTAAGTAGTAGTGAACCACTTGTAATAATATCAAATGTTACTCATACGCCATGTATCTGCTTAACAACAAACCCTCATTCGAGTTACTTATACGCCATGCCGTCGCATAACCATTGCGTTGTTCGGCATATATGAGTTTCCATCAAAACTTTTTAACGCCGTACAAAGTAATATTGTGTTTACGCGACCATTCGTACCGAAAATTACTATTAAGAGTACTTGAAAGAGAGAAAGAGAGATATGCAACAGACAGAAACTGTCCATTTTGGCCAAAAAAAATCGCTTAATAATTGTAAAAAACCTGCTTTTAGTGATAAAAACTACACTTCACATTGAAAATATGCCGGCTTTTATTACAAGTACTACTTTAGCTGCACTCAATATATTTTATACAAAAGCACATCATTTCTACTTGGCAAATGCTGCCTAATTTGGGGCATGCAAGGTTTGCAAATCAAATTAAAGAAATACCGACCTTTTCAATCAGCTTTTTGAGTTTTTTTGTGCGCAGTTGAATGATAAAGCTACAAAAAGTGGTAAGGCAGCCAAAGTGGTCACATTTTAGGTTGCTGTTAGACATAAACCCATTGAAAGGCAGCCAAAAATGAGAATATTTAATAATGTTGGGAATTTATGAAATTGACATGAAAAAAATAAAGAAGTTTGTCCTTTTTTGGAATTGAAAAATGCAAAAATAAAATTATAAGTAAATTAAAAGAAAATCAAATATTGCATTTTCGTTGGTAGAACAGCTTTATTAAAAAAAAATTATAATAATAAAATAATGGCCCCAAATGAAGGCTGCTGGCTCATTTTGAAATTTACCTTTTGTTTTTTGTTAAAAGCATTGCACTTGACCCTCATTATGTGTTTTGTTAGCGCTATGCTGCTCTCGAGAGTTCTCTTATGAATGAAAGCGATTGATTATGTAATAAAATTGGCATACGCACTTAAGATATATAAAAGCTGTGTTATGAGCATACATTTTTTATAAAGAGATAGCGTCTTTCTTGAGAAAAAAATATTAAAAAATAATTCTCGACATTAGCCCTCATTGAATGGGTGAAAGTTGTTGAAAAATAACTTTTAAATTAAATTGAAATTACTCTAATATCTAAAGCTAAACTCATACTATACAATACATTTTTCTTGGTCTCCTAGCCAGCTACAATTTTTGTTTGAAAAAAATATTCCAAGGAATTCAAATAATTCGAGTCGAATAAAATGCTAAATGCTAAATGTTCAGAAAGTAATCAATTTTATTCGATTTTTTTTATTAATAATAATAAATTTATAACGCATATCTCTACACACCAGTGATCCATTTATAGTGAAATAGTATAAATATGAATTTCAAGCTGAGAAAAGGAGCCATTCTGCAAATTCATATGCGCTGCTTTGTTCACACATGCAACATCACCTATTTATACTTGTTGGTTTTATTTTAACATACATCGTTATTTCAATTATTTGGTTGAATAGAAGAAAGCTCATATCCAATACAAAATAAAATATCATTTAACGTACGCTTCTATTTAATATTTTGTGTAAAAATGCCAGAGATTTTTGCAATAGTTGTGCTACTAAAGCGAAATATCATTTCTTGCCACTGAGATTGCTACAACAAAGAAGTGAATAAAAACGGTGTGTCAAGTTTTTGAGATAAAACGATAAATCAAAGAGTGGTAATCTCGTCTATTCACATAAAATACCGTAAAGTCAAATGCAGTGAGGGAGCAAAGTGTTTGCCGTACATGTGAGCAGAAAAATAAGTGAGTAAACAACAGCGTGTGGAGGGAATAGTGTGAGCTTAGTTGGATTTACGCATGCCACTTGCGCCATATATAGCTAGCTGGTTTGGTTTTGTAAGCACTGTTGGACGTAATTGTGGGATCATACTAAGGTTGGCTTAGAAGAGCATATGGAGCTATTCACTATGTATCAGGGGAACTTTATAAATATATACTGTATATGGAAATTGAGAAATTGAGTTTTTAATGCTGACGATACAATACATCATGTAGCTCATAAAATTTTCAGCTTCCGCTGTCAGATATAACCTATATATAGTATAACCATTTTATAATCAAAACTCAAATTTTGTTTCAATTTGAGTAGACTCTATTAAAACATTTTTCCTTCGCCTGTAAACTTATGAAAAGTGATGTCCCGTTATTTTTCATTTTAGATGACGATATGTTTTCCTTATCCTTCTTAAGTAACTGTGGCAATATTGCAATACTTTGGAAACAAACTATTACTAAGAAAAACTCGTTTTCCTACAGGGTCAATTTCGAATTGTTTATGTCAAAAATTGGCATTTTGCGTTTAACATTTTTCATGCACTACGGGATAGAGAGCAAAGCGTGTGGCAAATGGAAAAAAGAACGCAGCAGCTTTTGCAAATCTACCCCGTTAGTTGGTACACACTAGTCGTTCAAGTGGCACGTAAGCCGTGTATAGCGTAAACACGGATATTTGTATGGGCAAAGTGGAGTTTTGTGTATAGGTATGTGTGTCGCTTCCATTTATGCACGTTGATTCAACAGCAGCCGCATATTGCGCAGCTTAGCTGTCACTTTCATGTCAAAAAAATGATTGTTCGCATTCTTCATGGCGTCATGGTTATGCTATAGCGCATGGCGCCGGCAGCAAGTGAATGATGATTGAGTGACTGCTTACCTGAATGTGGCAGGTATACAGACACACACATACATATGCATTGTTGTGCGCTATAACAAGAGCGAAAGTAGCAAGATTTGTACTTTACTCGCTGTTACAACCAAAGAAGTCTTGGATAAATGTAGCTCTCGAGTTTCTGATGCGACAGTAAATGGTGTGCAGGCAATATATATTGCTTGCTACATATTATACAAAAGCAGGTAGCTTATATGCCGTTACTATAGGTATTATATGTACGCAACTTTTGATAGGGAAATTGTACTTGTTATGTCTGCGGGTTATCGAAAGCCCACTGTTCACTTATAAGATCTTAACTTTGTTTTGTATGGCAGTTGCACACCCCTTAGTTGACGCCAAGCCGCTTGGGGATAGTGTTTCACAAACACTCTGCGAGATGGCAAGCTTTTGCATTAGTTTAGAAAAGACTTTATTTTATTATTTTTTTGATTTTAGTTCAGCTCAGGTTTTTAGACACTTGCAACCAAAAATGATTGTTATGAAAGCAAAACTATATACAACACCAAAAAATCTAATATGTGCGCCTCAAAAGGTGTCAAGCAAAAATGTGCAAACGCTGTAAACCATAATATTTTATTTTCATTCCTTTTCAGTTTTGCTCAACTATGCATATATAACGGTGTTTGTTGCTTGAAATAACGTTATTCCCAGTTGGCGCAGTTGTTGTTAGTCAACTGACATTTTTGACGTTTATATTGGGTTTACAGTTGCCACTATAAAAACGGAAAAGTACTAGCTTGACTGTTATGTATGAAAGCAGAATTCACTGGCGCGCCAAGTTGCCTTAACTTCTCATCCGCTTTATGCTTTGTTTGCTTCAGTAATGTTGCAAAGAACAAGTAAAAAATTCTGCAGAGGCAAAATATCAAATATTAATCCTGGAAGCTTGCTGAAACTTATGTGACATATAAATATCTAGGAATGTGCATTAGGGTGGTTATTGGAAACTGAAAACCACTTTTTTTCGCAACTCCATCGAAAATTTCTTGATAACAGAAAGCACATATATTATTTAAAAGGGTTTTGACAAACGAAGTCGTGTGGTATGGTACCCATTGAGACCACAAATTAACGCGTTATGCGTGCCACATCTATGTGCCTCATCTTTCCTTGTAAAGGTGACATTTTTTGATAAAATGAGTTACATTTCTAAAAGCGGCGGTATACTGAGAATTTAAGGCTAACTGTTAATGTAACAAGGCTGATTTTTAAAAGCTGAAAAACAGTGTTGTCACTAGCGTACTAGTTTAGGACTAGTCGGTCCTCCTGTAGTAGTTGTAATGGTAGATACGCCATAAAATTGCCACATATTCGCTGTCACATATTTTTATACATGGCAACATACATGAAAAATAAAAGTATATGTTTATAGATATTTTATAGAAGTTGCACACAGTTGCTGTGGCGCTAACTGTTTAGAGTTGCCAACACGAAAACGTGTCAGAAATAGTTATTACAACTTTTTACAATGCTTATTTAGTGAAACCGATGCCAAAGCGCTAAAGTATAGCAATGCATGGTGTTTCTTCTCTCTCGTATATATTCTTCCCTTTCCCCCATCCAACATCCCTACTTTTTCTATCAGCGTGGTTTGTCTTGGGACAACATCGCAAACTTTACTTTGCCTCGCCGCAAAGCGTCGACAAAAAGAAAGAACATGCAATCAACAACAAAAAAGTTAAATAAAGAAGAAGAACAAAAACAGCTAAAGTAACTAAGCATGTTTAAAATATTAAAATGCTAAAGTTTATTCCATCAAAGTCGGCAAGTAGTGAAGAAAAAGTTATTTGTGTGTGAATATGTTCATGTTCATGCCACAACGGCTTTGCAGCCACGTGACCATGTGCCGAAGGATAACTTGCATTATACGTAAAGCAGTAAGTGATATGACAAGAACTTTTTAAAAGTTACATGAACATTTATTTGTGTATGGTATATTTTTTGAAAGAAAAAAAATGGAATATAAAGCACGTTTTTATTTCAATTAAAGTTTCAGTGTGGTCAAAGCTGAGTATTTCATGGCATAAACATAAAACACAAAATTGTGGCAAGATGACGAAAGTAAATTTGCTATAAGCCTGCTTTTTATGGAATCCTCTTTTGTTGTTCTTAATCCTTAATCCTTTGATATCTTCTAATACATGCACAAACACACACACACATATGTATATATGTATGTTTATTTCTGTGCAGCAAACTGATTGTCACGTTCGGCATGCAAACAACATTTTACATGCATCATTTATATTATTTTGCTCATTCTTCGCCAACACACACGCCATTTATCTTCTTCTCTTGATTCCAAATAGCAACAACGACACCAATGCCATCAATAAAACGTCGTCAGAGTTAATCGGCAACTGCTCATGGACAAGACAAGCAATCATGCGCTCACAGGCAAACAAGCTATCAATATTTAAACGTTTATAATGACACTTCACGCAGGAGACACATTCGCCCCGCTCTCTCCAACCCGCTCAAGCGCCACTTCACTACTTTTCACCAACACTACAACAACTGTGTACGCTCACCAGCGTATTTCTTGCAGTTATCGATGTTGTGCCAACAACAAAATGCGCTATATCATACATACTCGACAACAACAACAACAATAATACTCAGTCTTTGTTTGTGTTGACCACCACCGTTTGGTGGTGGTCGTGCCACAACTCGTTTACTGATTTTTTCTTGTCACTTGTCAACGCATCAACAACAATGGCTATTGTCTGCAGGGGCGCCAGTGCGGAACAGCAGCGTGGTATATCATAGCTTGTTGCAACAATCAATATTGGCAAAATGTATGTATGTATGGGTAACATAATGTTGCAACATTTGCCAGCAGCGTCAACTGACCGTCACCAGTGCGGTGAGCTTGTTGTTGCTACTGGGAGTTTTATCGGTGCTATTGGTAAGCGTGACTGCGGTGTTATCACGTTTTGTGTCAAATAGCTTTTTTTTACGATTTTTTATGATATTTTCCTTTTTTTCTTTTTCTTGTCTTTTTTCTTGTTTCGCACGTTTTCCAAAACTTTTTTTTGCCACATCGAGCTAGTGTCAACTTTCGTAGGCATACACAACGACTTTTAGTGCTGCATGTGATACTGGCGACCGCATAAGATCTGTTATTATAAACTTCTGAAAAAAGCAGTCTTAGGTTTAGGAATCGGGTGGAAAAGCGGAAAATTCCGATACTCGAAGAAACCTGTCGTAATGAAGCTATTCTTCGACGATACTTTTACGAACTCACCATTTTTCCATTAAACAAACTTTCTTAATATTACTTTGTTTATCACATCTTTGAAGGAAAACATCAACATACCTGGAAGAAAAATAGAATATATTGTTAATTATTTGCTCACTCAATTTCTTTCTTTATAAAACTATTTAAAATTAAAGTAAAATTAAAAACAATATTAATTTAAAGCCATAAGTAATGCTATTTTTTAAGTTTTTCAAACTTTTTGAGAATAATAAAATTAAAGGCAGGCATTGTTGTTAGTTAAATAAGTTTTATTTGCTATATCTAGCATTTGCGTTAGTGACATTAACTATGAAAAATCATTGTGCCTAATGCACACAGACCTCAGCAAGTAAAGGTCTTTTTGATAGTAGGAGAAAGCATCGAAAGTCGGATTGCGGGACTTTAAACCGCTAAACATTACCTACTCACAGCTCATGTCTCTCCCACGGGACCACTGGACAAAGTATTACTTCATGGAAGAGAAGAAGACATTTAAGTGTTCTTTACAGTACGGGCTGACTGACGCCTAATCTGTTGTAAATGCCTAAGTCGTATCATAATTATAGCTGCCGCTTCGCTGAAAGGTTTCAATTTTACAGAGGACTCGCATATAAGTGTAGTCGAATATCCATCGTAAGACTACCTCCAAGTGTGGTTTTCAACTTTTCCCTTATAAATACTTGAAATCCAAGGGCAATGATAGAATACGTGTTCAAAGTCTTCTTTACATTCTAACAATATGGACTAAAGTCAAGATGATGGTTGTATAGGTAGCTTCTAAAGCATTCATGGCTGTTGAGCATTTGGGTCAAGTGGAAATCCAGGTCCAGGTGTTGTTTATATGTCCACGAATATATGTCCAGATTCGGTCTGTGTCTCCACCATCCTTTGCATGAAGTTTACCACCGTTATTGCTACATTGCGATACTTTCGATTCTTTCCTTTTTTTCTGCGGTTGACGTCTCTGATAAGTTATACATATATACGAGTATATTCGCGCGAATTCGTTTCCATGGATGTCAATCGGCGCCATACTGGCTAATACCTCAGCAGCCTCATTTCATATGATTCGGAAAGCCATTAGTAGTAAAGGGTCTACCAACAAGAGTGACGATAAAATAAAAAATTAAAATGAGTTCTGTTTTTTTTTTATGCAGATAATTTCATGTTATTTATGATTTGGACAAAATTTTGTTTATGTCAATTTTGGATGACCCGGTGCAGTATTTCGTTTAGAATTTCGGCTATAGTGTGCTTAATGTTATATATATTAGAGTATTGTTGATTGATTGGCGTAAGACTTTGATTCAGCATTCCCCTAGAGAAAGTAATGTAGAGGCGTTAAGTCACATGATCTTGACGCCGTTTGACTGTGTCATTTCTCGGAATAAATGAGTCATCAAACACACGGTTTTCTTGAAAATAGAAATCATCTGGGTCGTTTTCATCAAATTTAGGGTATACATTGTGTTATAACGCCCGATGTTGATGGTTGATTTCGAAAGAATATTTCGGACCACTACAACTTATAGGTCTGAAGAAATTTTGATTATTTTCCACCCCCTTTTTGTGAGTGAAGAATATAATATAGGAATATGAATTTCTTAGCTAGGCCGATAACTTTAATATATATGTCGCGGACAACACTAAAGCAAAAAGTGAAATTGCATTTGCCATAGCAACTCAACATAATTGCATTTTAAAGATTTATCCATTTCAAAATGTAATTGCAATTTACGTACAATCCTTTAGGCGCTTGTGACTTCAACACAAAATTCTCATTTGAATTATTTATTACGACCGTATGCCAGCAACGGCGTTCTCACGCAATATTAACGCATTCACGGGCTTAAGTCATAATAATTTCTGATTTTTTTTTTACGTTTTTGCACGATTTTTACACCGCCAACAACACTCAAACGCCGCAACACTCAAGAAAAATCAGAAATTAACTGCTGACAAATATTCATTTTGCAACTGCTCACCGCCGCCGCCTTCGGTTTCCGCTCATTCATATTTAATGTCGCTTGCGCTATTTATTGCACCCAATTGTCCAACCTGCCGGGCTTCCTTCCGCGCTGTCTATCGCCGGCAAACACTGCAGTTGTATGCAAAGTCCGATTTTATTTGCGAAAAGGATGAGCACACATATAAACGAACATACATGTATATCTTTATATGTATGTACTTAATTTTATCCTTCCAGATACATACATATAGTATATAAATATAACTGAAGTTGTGCAATAATATTGTTTCTGTATAAAATTGCGAAAAACAGCAACAAATTGTCGAGCAGCGTATAGGCTGACGGCGAGCAATGTTAAGTTCAACGGAGCTGCCATGAAATAAAATTAACTGCAGTCGTTTTTTAACGCATTGCAATGTGTATGGGTATGCAGCGAAATAACCCTAATGGGAGTTAAACGGGCAATAAATAACAATATGCAACACGACCGCGACCACGGCGACGACACCAACGACGATGTCGTCGTTGCAGATAAAATAAATACGCGCAATAAAAATGGTGTGGCAACAACTTTGAAGGCAGCACCGGCGGCGTTGGCACGTATAACTGTAGTGACAGCTTCCGCCCGTTGAAGGCAAAAGTACCGAAGGTTGCAAGCGTGACCAATAGCACCGTGTGCGCTGTTTAATGAAAAAGACAACTGAAGATGAATTCGTTGAAAATAACAGCAATGAAAATAAAGTATGAAAAAATGCCAGAAATATAAACAAATGCGCAGTATTGTTGTGTTTGCGTTGTTATTACTGTTACTGGACAGTTTCCAAAGCGCCCTTTAGGCAGCAGCTGTTACATCCGCCGTGGTTGCAAGCGCTGTGGCATACACGTGCACATACACAGTGTGCGTGTTGCGTGTGCTGTTGCTATAAACAGGATACCGTTAGTACAACTATACGAACTTTTACACCTTTCTGCATGCAGCTCTCGGCGGCACGGCGAGTTTCCATATTGTTGCCGTAACTTTTTACCTGTAACAAGCCAACTGTTGTAAACAGTTACTCTGGCAGGCTAACGAAGACTTCCGCAGAGCTCGGAGGCTACTCGCAAAGATATGCCGCTTGACTGACTTTTGCCTGTATTAACTTTGCCAGTGACTTCCGTTACGAATGTGCGTCTACACAGGTTGTTGTTGCTGTTGCTGCTACGAGTACTTGCTGTTTGCTCTCACAATCATTGCAGATTTTTTGTTGCTTTTCAATAATTTATTTTGTTTGATTTCTCAGCACACAAATACCCGCAGCTTCACAGTAAGCAGCGAAACTTTAGTACAAGTGAGTTGAGCCGGCACTCACCGTAGCAGGGCCGCAAGGATAACAGCATCCTTGTAAGGTGGCATGCGTTTCTTCTTCACCTCCAACAAGCAATGCCAATTTTATTAAAACTCATTTCCTCCAAAAGCGTTATTTTTGCATACATAAAAGCGTGTATGTATTTGCTTTTACTTACACATACATACATGTAGCAGGACATATGTGTGTAGATCTTCTTGGTATGCGAAAGCGAAATAAAGTGCAAACATCTGTATTTTCCAGCGCATAAGGTGCAGCGCATCACAAAGCACATCCGCACAAAACGTCCAACTGACCTGTGCATACATACGCACACATGCATATCTACACATATTGTAATACATAACTACATTTTAAATTTGTATATTCCTGCTTTCGAGCAGCAGCGAGTGCACACATTAAAATTTTAACAAGGATATATGCAACTTTATATGTATATGAGTATATGAGGACACGTAAATATATATTTATATACGCCAGCACACATGAGAAATTATTTCGATGAGTGCCCAAAGGACTCGCCAAAGGATGCGACACGATTTTCATGCTTCGTCGAGCAGCAGAATTTCGTTTTATTTATATGCACATTTTTATCACACAGAAAGTACTATTTTTACATACACACATACATATATTTTTCAACACAATAATAAACAAATTTTCGTAATAAATATGCATCCCTGCTATGCCGTACTAGTTTCAAACTGGTTACTTCGTAATGCCAACCTTGCTTAGTTCCATGCTTGTTTATTACAAGCGCTGAACCAATTGAGTTCTTATGTAGCTTTTGGTACTAGTTGGAAGCCTGTACTCAGCTTAGTATTTTTATGCTTCAGAAGAGGGTTCAAAAACTCGTTTCATTTTCGCTAGAACAAAAGTCGACGCACAAGGTTAGAGGTTCTAAATATAGGGTTTACGATTTTTGAAAGTTGTAGCTGGAATTCTTTTGAATCTTTGATATAAATCCACAGAGCCTCTACACTTTTTTGTGGTCAGATATGCTTATATGGTATAACTCCTTTTTTCGAATACTGATATTAGACGCATACACATACGTATTAGACGCATGCACATACGTATTAGACACATACACATATGTATGTATGTAATCTCACTATATGTACATATGTTGACAAAATACGAAAATACTTTTTCGACTACCAATATATGTATTTTATTTAAAATATCTTGTACAGACATAGCCTTAAATAGCAAAAACACCGAGAAGTTAGTAAAGAGTTAAGCATTGTTTGTTGAAAAGCTATTGCTTATTGCCTTACCAATTATAAAGTCGTATGGTCTATTGAAAAACTATTGCTAATAGATTTGAGAATTCAACCGTTTATTTAAATACTATTAAGAATTGACGCACGATGACAAGTAACTGTTGTTAGCATAAGCTTATTTATATCACAAATATTGAGAGTTGACTTTAGAATTCAACAGTCGGTCGAGAAACTATTAAAAATTTCCGGGAGACAACCTGAGTTAGCTATTTGCTGTGTTTATAGTCTTACAAATAATGCGCTTAAATAGCTAAGGTTTATGGGTTTGCCACCTTAGGTGTTGAGTATGAAAGTGACATTGTTTTTATTGTTTTTGTGCAGTTGCGCGTTTTTCAAACGAACGCGTTTCAGTGTTTCGCGCATTCTTCGTGCTGTGTGGAGAGAATTTATTGATGTCACCACTGTGGCTGTGCTCTGACCAGCAATATAGTTAACAACAACAGCAGCTGCTGTCTGCCACTTTTATTGTACTTTACTGTACTTTGTTGTTGTGCTGCTGTTGTTTCTGATTTTTCTCGCCAGTCACTACCTAGGGTTCGCAGGTTATGCATAAATTTTGCCTTGCTGCTTTTCCAGTGCTAATGAAATTATTTGTCAGCATGCTTTAAGCTGCCAATGGAGCCAGTTGTGTGAGTGTGTGCGTGCATATATACAAGCGCACAAGTCCACACATACAGATGTGTTTACAATATGTGTTTACTTGTACATTTATATTTCAACTAATTTTGAATTCATGTTCAAGGAGTAGCAGAGCGCCGCAGTGTTCAGCTATTTATTGCTCTTGCGGCATGTTGTGGGTGTAGCGGTAAGTTATTTATGTGTAGGTGTTTGGCTTCGTATGATAAAATTATGTGTTTATAAATAGAAGTTTAAATCGCCGATTGAATTTTATCTTTTTCCGGTGGCGCAACGCGGTTGCGATGAGTAGATTATCGCTTGTATGTTTTTTACCGCAGATGATTTATATTTGCAGGTGGGCGTATTGGTTGGAAATGTTGCATTATATGACATTCGCAATTGCTATTTGAATTAAATTCTTAAATGTAAAAATATTGTCTTAATGCTTTTTGAACATGCACTTGAACTCGAACAAAAAGTGAAATAGTTTTTGAGGAAACCTTTTGGTTTTGAATTTTCAATAAAATTAAGCAAATATATTGAGATAAATTTATTATCTATACTTTACTTTTGTTTATGGTTGTTGTTACTGAGCCATCAAAGCCTGTTGACAATTTAGACTTATCAGTAATACTAATTTTGTAAATATGTACTCAATTTATGAATATTATTTAGCATTTTTTCCATAATTCGATAAGATAATTAGATATTCAAAAATATTCTTCAAAAAGGATTTTTAAAAATTAAAATTATTTCAAAGTTATAACCGTTTTAGTGTGGTAGCAACTGGACAGTCGTCCTCTAAACTGCAACAATAAACGGCTGAAAGTAAAACTTTAAAGGCGTTTTTTTCAAAACTACTACTACTTTTCAGCCAATTTACTTGAACTTCTCTCTATCATATACAAAACAAAAGAAAGCAACAAAACTTTTAAAAAAATTGGTGAAAAAGTCTACCTTTGTTTTTGAGCAGCCGCTCTTGTAAGACATTTTTTTTTAGTTTTTCAGCCGTTTGAGCTCATCGCTCTATTATTTTTCAGATGACCAGAAGAATAGAAGTTATAAACGGCCTTATTTCCCTTCTACTTCAAGAACGCACAACTTAAAACGAATTTTGTGTATACTTTAAATATGAATAAACAAACGATACAATAATTGATATTAAAAATTTCAAATGCTTTATTTGCCAATGGCCAAAAAACGCTCGAAATTCGAGCCTCTAGACTAGAGTAACCGCCAAAGTGTCCATTTGAGTAAATATGAAATATCACGAGCACTCAATTTATTCATTTTTTAAGTTAATTAGCTTGATGTTTTTGCACAGTTTGAGGAAATATGTGGTATTGTTGAGTAGTCAATTTACTATTTGACTCAAGTATTGTTTTTTAATTAATTAAATTACAGTTTGAGTAAATATGAGATAGATTATACTTATTTATATAAGTATACTCTATTTGCAAATTGACTAAATTATATTAATTTGAAATCAATTATGTTTCAGTATAAGTAAATATGTAATATGTTGAGTATTCAATTTACTAATTGACACAATTACATGTTTTATGGTCAACTCAGTATCGCTTTGTAAAATTATTGAGTTCTCAATTAACTAATAATGTAATATTGTTGGGTACTCAATTTACTAATTGACTCAATTACATTTTTTTATTGCCAATTAAGTATCGGTTTGAGTAAATTTGTAATATTGTTGGGCACTCAATTCACTAATTGACTCAATTAAATTTGTATCCTCAATTAAGGATCGGTTTGAGTAAATATGTCAACGAATTGTCAATTTAGCAAATATATTAAAGTGTACTCTTTTTACCAAGTGACACAATTTAGCTCAAAACTTGCCAACCCATCCTTTTGTTATACATATGTATTTCATTATTGCTTTACGTGTTACTCAAGAATATGTTTCAGAAAATATTAAAAAAAAAGTTATTGGATATTCAATTTATTTATACTCAAATTAGTCAAACAGAGCACCCTTAAAGTTTACAATCGTTTCCGGGTATGCGATCGAAGATGAGATATACGATAGAGATGAAACAGCAACATTGTGCGAAAGCAAAAAATACAGTATAAGACAAAAAAATACGGGAACGTTTTGTTTTTTCTATTTTTAAATGCCTCAAACTTGTTTGATATACTGATAAATAGATCTACAACATATGTAAGTAAATCATTTTAATGTACTAAATGAAGGTGGTCACACATAGGCATAATGAATGGGACAAAGTCGCACGCAGATACATGTTTATAGGCGATTTCTCAATGCTGCCACCCAAAGAATAAACAAAAACGAAAATTTAACAATAACAAGAAGAATGAAGCCATGGCAAGCAGGAGTCTTAAGTAAGTAAATATCTACACATTTTCATGCCTTCGTGCGTTTGTGGCTTAATATATCATATAAGGATATGCTGCATATTGATATACAAGTATGTCGTTTAAGCAGTAGCAACCAACTGATATCTGTATCTAACTGTACTCTAATGCATTATTAATGACACACACACACATCACACTCGAATATATATGTAACATGTGACTGCACATATACCTTTATGTACGTAGTGGAGCAGATAGAGGTTACCGCCCCAATTTAACCTACGCGACTACATCCATTCAAGCATTTTCAGGAAAATACGTCGATTTGTTACTTGACTATCCAGTCATCATCAACAACCGCGCGCTTGCAGCGCTCAGTAGTTCGCTTTTAATTACTATTTGAGCTTTCACTGTAATGTGGCACTATGATATGCAAAGCCCAAACAGGAAGTTGTTGCAGCTTAATTAGAAAAAAATAGTAATGTGGCAAAAGAGCTGCGCTACATTGAAAACACACCAAACTGTGTGCGTGCATATGTATGTGTGAGTTTTACACAAGCCACATGCGGTAGTTAAATTGCGTTATAACGCTATGCTGCTGATGGTATATGTGGTATGCTTGTATACGTGTGCGTGATTGAATTTCCCTTTTGCGCTTTGTAGCCTGAAAGTATGCATTGAATTGTATTTAGTTCACTTTTACTTGTTTCTTAATGGTGTCTGGCGCAAATATTTGTTTAGAAAATATTTAAACGCACTCATACAAAAGAAGTGTGTACTCGTTCTATATTTTTTAGTTGTCAAAGCGCCGGCAGGTATGCTACAACTTGCTTTCAATGTTTTAATTGAACGCAGATCTTTTTGTATTAAAGTGTTTAGGCTCATAGCGCTTTTATGGCACATTTTGCTTTATTGGAAACCAAAAATAGAAATAATAATCTAGATAAAATATTTTTAGCAAAAGTAGACTCTGACTTTTTTGTAAATATAACCTATACCTGCCTGCATTAGTATCATTACTAAGGGAATCAAGTTTTGTAAAATCCGTGAATCATTAATTTTTTTTTGGAATTTAAAAGTTAATAATTGGTTTAGAAGTAATATTTTAAGATTTTAAACTGTATTAAATGCGCTTTAGCAAATTAGTGAAAGCTCATAAAAGCTTTTAATGTTTGTAAGCATTTTTCCTAACCACAGCAGCTTTTGTGAGCTTTCACGTGTTAGCAGAAAGAAAGCTTTGTAATGTGCTTACGAAAAACTTTTACTTTTAGATGGCTATATAGCAGACTATAAACTTTTAGATTGATTTATTGAAAGCAAAATTTTAAAAATGATGAGCCTTACGCGTTTTTGTAAAATAAAGTATTTTATTTCTATGCCGGTTACGTAAAAAATATAATTTTCTTAACGTAGTCGAAGATTTCCTGCAAAATATATTTTTACAAACGCATTGTCACCTCTATTGCATTTACTTCTCTCTATTTGAATCACTTTTCATTTGTAAATAACCAAAAAGTATATTTCTATTAGCGCCCAGTAATCAGATTCTTTAATAATCCGGTAATCAAAAAGCTGTACACTTATTTCTTTCTCATACACCGGCTTATTCCTTAGACTGTGAAGGTCAGACGCCATTACAATTTCTTCCCTATTGTGTTGCCACAATCTTGAAATGACCTCTTCTATTTTTGAAAAATACATCTCTCTATTGATTGAGCACATATTGCATAAAAATAGATTTTCAGTTAACACCTAACCAAACTACGCAATCACAAAAGCATTATAAAACCACAATTTCCATTACTGTTAGCTTTCTCAACAAAGCTCAGAACGTTTTTACTGTGTTTGTCCGCTTTCGATTTCTAGGTCTAAAATTTGCTTACCAATCGCATATTTAGGCGTCGAAGTGTAATTTGACGAGTATTTTTAGAACGAAATTGTAATTGCCGTACAATCACGGTGCTGGTAGTTTACTGAAAGTTAAGTGCGCTTTTGGATAGCTTTCGGAAAGAAATGAACTTCTGTTTTATTACTATTTATGGAATATATACTTTACTTCATATAAAATAAGCTATGAAAGTATTATTGCATTTAATTTCATGAAATGGTAAGTATGTGCTGCCAGTAAAACTTAAATAATCATTAAGTCCACTTTGCAAAATCGTTTTATTTCATCCATTCAAGTTGGCTTCTATTAGTGGCCATGAAACGACGGCTATACCAGAGAAAGTTCACAAAAGGACAAATAATATATATAACTGGCGGTTCAGTCATAAAGTCAAATAAACTAACTCAAAGCGAGCGAAAGCCCCTGTGAGAAAACTAAAATATATGATTAAGGAGATGTTACTTATTGTTATTTTCATCAAAAGAAAATAAAAAATAATTTTTGGACAAATATTTTATACATTTTATGATGTTCAAAACACTAACAGTATTCAAAGAGATATAATACAATATATTTAGAAATAAATTATAAGTAAGATATCGATTTTTACAGTTAAAACTGTATAGTATTATATTGAGAAGTTCTCCAAGTTTAAAATTTTCCTAGCGCAATAAATAAGCATCTTCATTTGCTTAATCTATTGTCATTGTGGTAGAGAATATCTCTAAAGTAATTTTTAGGACTGTTGGGGCTTCTATATAATACAAGTTTAGCAGCATTATGACTAAAGAGCAAAATTCATAAATGCGTTATTTCATAGCATAAAGTAGAGCCATCCCCCCCAACTGTCTAATAATAGTACCACCGGGTAGTTTTGAGAAAGCCGCTGCCTGCTATTCAATTGCATATTACTGCCAGCTGAGGTTGTTAAAACTTTAATATAATTTCCATAATGCAGGGTTAGCTAGCGGACACGTGTGCTGCACATACAACCACACACACACGCATCAACTATGCTGAGGAATAGTGGACCGACAGCGCTGTTTAACGGTTTCCGGTGCGCCGTTCTGCATGGTGGCACAATACAATTTTCGACATAAAATAATAAGAGGAAAGTAGCGAACGGAGTAGGAGGGGGCATTGAGCGGCAGACAACGTTTCAAGGTGTGTTGCAGCGCGCGAATGCACAAGCACACACACATGCAACTAACCAATATGCCAGCGCGTAAATGAATTTGTTAGCGTAATACAGTGTAGCGTATGAAGTTGCACATTAGCCGTTACGATGCTAAACGTTGGTGTGTGTTAGTGTGTGTTAGTGTATATGCGCGTCGTTTTTAGCGTCGAGTAGCTGACTGTAATGTGGCAACTAAATGGTATTTAATAGCCTCAGATGGCTCCTGTGCGTAATGCGCCACATTGTGCTAGTTGTTAGTATATGACTACATATTTTGTTGCCGTTCGCTGGCACACTAACACAAGCAACCTATACGTGTGCGTACATCAAACGTTGCTGTGTCCCCGAACCTCATAAAGCGCCTTTGTTTCGTATGTTTCGTGCGCAAACGTTATTTCGACTTGACATGCAAATTAATACGGGCAATTTGGTATGCTACATACTCTCGCCGAAAGGTGTGGCATCAACGACAGCTTTGTATACATACACCAACAGTAGTTGGTAGCATGTTTAATTGACATGCCACATAAGCGGCGATGCAGTACTTTGAGCGCAATATCAATCGCTTTTGTTGGTTGGCATTTCGTGTTTCGTACACACTTTGATTCTATAGTAAAGCCGCTTGTAGTAAGCGCTTGAAAGCAACAACAACAAAAATAGTTTACATGGTATAATGCGAAATGGAGCAGCAGTGTGGCGAAATTGTTTCAAAATTTATAGTCATCCGCTAGAATTTAAGTGTAATTAAATATAAATAAGCATCATGATTGTCAGTTAGAGTGTCATTAGCGTCGATCGTACAGTGCGTTACGCTCTCTGCATACACCGCTTGCCCCAGCGTACTTTGAAACAATACTTTGGCGTGTTGTTGTTATTGACTTCGTCATTTGCTACATATCTGCGTTCGCATGCCTAGTGCCTATACATCAATATATGTGGTTATGTCTATATAGAAACCAATACAGTATATGGTTTTTGGTGGGCACAAACTTGTTTGTATAAAGGGTGTATGCCTTTTTGGGTACAGAAATTTTTCTCTGAAAATTTGTTATGTAATTTTAATTTATGATTTCCATATCTAAAACAGATTGCTCGAAGTTTTTAGCACCCAACTACTGTATTCTGCCGACTGACCGTCTGTTTCAAGGTAGTAAACATTATCATCGCCGTCGTCAGTAATAATACGTTTCATGACAACTTGTTAGTCAGAAAGCACAGAAAGCATTGTTTCACAGACATTAATGCCACGCTGTTTTCGAAAAAAATTAGTGATTTTAAAGCCGATTGTGCTTTTAATTTTCTTAGTCCAAAATGATCTTTCATAATAGTTTTCACTGATTCTTTTGATAGTCTAACGATGCCAATAAGATCTCTGACTATTAATAGTTGATCCCCAAGGACCAATTCTTTTATTTTATTGCCTTGATTATCATATGATATTGTTGGTCGGCCTGAACGTGGTTCGTTGTCAAAGCGTTCTCGACCTTCTTTGAATAATTTGAGAATTCAAAAACACTTGCTCGCGGCAAACAATTATCACCGTAGGTCTTTTCTAAAATTGGCAACAGAAATTTAATTTTGCACACAAAATTTATTGGAATTTTTTTGTTGAATAATTAAAATTAAGTTTTTGTAAGAAAAAGTTTTTTATTTGAACATATATCTTCACGAAATTTGTCACAGATTATTGTCTAAGACAACGCTATAATATTGGAAAAAATTTCTAGATCAGGCAACAAAAACATATAGTTCCCGTACTAATTGAACGATCAAGCTCGAGTCGTGGTATGGAAAACTTTTTTTTCTTGACAAGATATCTTCAAAAAAGACTGTTATAAACTATTTTCCAGAGCAACGCTACAATTTTGTTGAGATCAGACCATTAGTTACCACTAGATATATCATTATAGTTGCCATACAAACTGTATTATTAAAGTAAAGTTTTTGTAGTTTTGGGAACTTTTTTATTTGTGTTGGGTGTTATAGTTTAAAGAAGCCGAAGTTCACTTTTTGTTGTTTTAATTGTGTTTTTTTTTTTGTTTTTTTTTTTTTAAATACGCATTTAACTTACACACCTTATTATATAGCATGCTCTGTCAATTCTCTAAACGCCCACGATCGTTCGCATCTTAGCAATGTGTCGTATTGGATTCCAATAGGAAGTGTGCAATTTGACAGTTTTTTATCTCTTGAATTAATCGATGAACACATGTTCGTAATTGCCGGTAGTCAATTTTAATTTCCCAGCCATTTAAACGAGCTGCGCACAATGCGTTTTTTCTCGCAGTTAACTTTTTTTTATCTCATGAGAGTTTTCATTTGGTCGCCCTCTCGATACTTTGAATTGTCGTGGAAATATGTAATAAGCGCGGTTCAGTTGGTGAGTTATTGCGCAATAATTGTTACTGAGAGTTTTATTAAATACAGTTTAAGTTGATGCTCAACTTAACATCATTTTTTTGAGGCAGCTCTTCCTCAATTTCAAGCAAAATTATTTAAATATTATTTGGATAAACTTTTTTACCGACATATAAAATTCTTTCACACCAAATTGATTTGCCATAATATTTGATTAAATTTAAATGCCGTTAAAATATGATTGACCTCAAAAGGCGCACACAAAAATGCTGCCACTTTTTCGAAATAAAATAAAATATTGTAGCATTTTATTGGAATAAGTAGAATAAGGTATTAAGTACCGCAAAGCGCGCCTGGAGGGAAAATGTACGCCAGAGCGCCGCAATTAGCTGGTTACCTACATAACGGTATTACCTACATACATACTGCATATAACTCCTATAGTACATGCAACACTAACTATGTCGATTTATGCGTTTAAATGCACTTTTTTGTGCCAAAGCGTGACATACTTTTCGCCAAATTGCCCTAGAAAGCCTGCAATATTAAGGGCTTAACGCAATAAATTGCTACAAATTGCCAAAAGTACGCTTTATTAAAGTGCGGCTTTGATATTTTTCACCAAAGTATACTTTCCCTGTTTTTTGTGTGTTTTTAACGTGTGTGCCACAGGCATTTGGAAATTACGTGAATACCGTTAAATATCAATAACACGCATTTTAAATAATAATTTGTGAAATTTTCATTGGTACTTAGATTATAATTGCCGTATTACATTTAGGAATTTATTTTGCAAATTCCACAATTAGTGAGAGTGCAATGCAAAATAACCCATAAGGGTTAACCGTTAATGCGTGTGAGATTTTGTAACTCTAAACTGCGGTTTCAAATAGCCTTTCGAGTAATTAGGCAAATTAAGTTTTGATTTTGCATTCATTTCAATGTTTTAATTATAATGTGTATACGTTTGTATTATCATTTTTGACAATTTTTGTTTTATATGTGCTTTGAAATTGCGTATTGCTGCTGTAATTAGCTGTCAAAAAGGGTTTCTGCTACAAATGCTCAGTAAGCTAGTATTCATTGGTTACTTTGGCGCATTTCTATGAATTGGACACCATCACTGATTCCGGAGGCATGCAAATAACGCTTGAAATGAAAAGAGAGGATTTTTTTAAGTACTATAGGAGATTTCGGGGACCATAAGTCTACGTTTGATTTTAATTAAAATCTTCCGAAAAAGGGTCCCAAAAATGAAAATGTTTGAAAAACCTTTATGTATTAAAAAATATACAAAGAAGTTGAAAAAAAAATATTAAAAATACCTTTGTATTGAAATTGGTTTATATTGCAAAAAAAAAAGTTCGATTTTATTTCTCAGATTTTTTAATTTATGCATTATATATTTTTTTTGATGCTGTGTTTTTTTTTCTGTAATGATAAAGCAAACAACATGTAGCAACTCCAGCATTAAAATTTTTATTTCCATATTATATTCTTGGATTATGTAATTTGATAACATTTTCGATTTTATAAATTTAAGGTTTTTGTATACAAATTTCAGCGTGTGGCAACTAGACATAGAAATTCTGTTTCCTTTACTTACATTCTGCTTGGCTCTGAAAATTATACTCGACATCCGGGCAATATATATACAAGCTAGGTATAAGGCAATGCTTACGAACAGCTGACTTCTGATTTTTTGCAATTGGAACCAGGGTAGACGTCACTACGGGCATGATATCATACTCACACATTGTCACATTAAAGAATTCAGGTTTAGCTGAAAATGTAACCAATATGGAGATTCACGAGGAACTAAACACATCCTTTTCTTTCCTCAGTAGAGAGGATCGAAATGGCTCTGATCGACAGTTCCAATGGCAAGATCTAAATATTCACAGACAAGTCAAACGGGAACAGGACCGGGCTTCTTTTGCAATAAGCCATACATAAAAAGGAGCTGTAAAGTAAATGATTATAGTTCAGTCTTTCAGGCCAAATTGGGCAGACAGAAGGTGATAATTGTGCTGCTACTCTAACCAGCAAGACCATACATATTAAAGGTGTTAGCCCATCGAAAACTAAGGCCATCCGTAGCGCCAGTACTTAGTATTTTAGTAGGTAAATAATACTATTTAGGTATCCTGTCATAAATAAAAAGGCAGTCGGATATCCAGCCTTCCACAGCTCCTAATATTTCACCTTAAGAGGCATTGGGCAGCTGGGGTGTGAAAGATCAAATTTTTTCCACTGAGTTGCTGGATAATACTTAAAGTGATTATCGCCCTAAGCGCGGCCACCTGTGGTCCATATTTCGTATGAAGTTCCAACTTAAGTTATTTAAAGAGCTTATTGGTGTTTAGTATTTTTTTTTTAATAAATCATTTTGTCGAAAATGTGCCAACTAAAGATATACGAAATTTTCCGAATTTAGAAAAGTAGATAATTTAGCAAAAGAAAAAATAAAAGGGTTGCCACACGTATATAATTCATGTTTTGCAAATTTTCTAATAATGCACAAAAAATCTGTCAGTAAAAATAAATAGAGAGCCAGTAAATTAAATGTTACAAAACTATCAGTTTAAGGGTTGCCAACTGACTTTATTTAACTTTTTGAATAAACCCCAAAAGTTGACAATTTTAATTTCAAAGCGGGTAAAAAATTAAATTATTTGATGAGTTTTTTTCCAAATTGTGTTATATGTGTGGTTACCATATTTTATATATATGTACATATATGAAATACTAGCTCTTTACCCGCGGTTTCGCCCGCAGTGGAGCCATTAAATAAGTATGAGAAATAAAGGGTAAGGGTATAATAATAGAAATGAGTCAAAATGATAACTAAATTTTATTGCTTGGCTGAGATCAACAATTTTTAAAAATTACTACAGGCAATGAAGTTTCAACATCTTAAAATATGCGTATTGAAATGCACCAAAAAATGTTAAAATATATTTCACCGTAACAAAAATAAATATTTCTGAATTCTAACAATTTAAAAAAATAAAATACAGAGTGTTAATCTAGTATATTTTTATAGACCATGTTATAAGTTTTCCCGTCGAGTGCAAATATGTGTACATTCTGGGCATTAGATACACGTGAACAGGCTACATAAAGTTGACCATGGGAGAAGCATGGGTTTTCTAAATGCACTCCTGCTACCTGTAATGCTTGTCCTTTTGCCTTTTTTATAGTAACAGCAAAGCTAAGCTTGAAGAAAAACTGAACACTTTTAAATTTGAATGGAAAGTCAGTGGGAACAATTGGTATCCGAGGTATTATAACACTATTTCCCTTACCGACACCTATTAAAATAGTAGCACCAAGTATGTTCTGTCCCAATTTTGTTATCCGAAGCTTGGTTCCATTACATAGCAGTGGAGCATCTAGATTTCGCATAAGCATTACTGGTACATTTAGTTTCAATTGAAGTTTATGTGACGGTACACCCGATAGTTCAAGTGAATTTAAAAACTCCACAGGATATGAAGTACTTAGTTCCGTATCTATAATTGTATCCATTGACAAATATTCCTTAATTTTTCCCTGAACCTCGTTTAAAATATCAGTGTTGATCCTATTAACAATTTCATTTCTTATATATATAATATTGCTCTTGCACACAACCACTGATTACTACACAAATTTTGTCGCAATTCCGGAAAAACATTAGTAATGAAATCCACATCACTTTCTACTAAATTACAAAATTCTCTTGACAGTAATATGTAGCCTTCAATGTCAACATCTAAACAACCATCACCAATTTTCAACAACATTTCTGCGTAAAGTCCTGAATCCACGTCATTATGAAGATGCACTCTCATATTCGTTTTCAGGCGGAGCTTTTCAACTGTCGACCATAAGCGTGATGATTTAATTCACGCTTGAATTTCATCTGCTGGTGTGGCCCTCTGAATCACTGGGAGGGTTTGACGGAAATCACCAGTCAATAAGACTACCATGCCATTTTGGATATACCAGATTTCCGCTTCCGTGGCATTTTCTAAGAAAAGCAGAGTAGGAATTAACATCAGCGAGTAAGATCTAAAATAATAAAATGACTCCTAACCACAAATATTACGGATTACCTCAAAAATTTTAATAGTTTTATACTGCATGTAACGACAGACAGTTATCACAAAAACGGTACTCACGGACTTTTTTTTAGATCATTAAAAGTGAAATAATTCTTTCATACATAACTTTTGTGTATCTTGAACCGCTTTCGCAGCGCAAGGAACGGAAGCCCTCAAAGATAAATAATTTCCCCCGTTTTTTACACATTTACCACTGTTTCTTCGCTCCTATTGGTCACGTGATGCGTGATGCTATATAGCCTATAGCCTTCCTCGATAAATGGACTATCTAACACAAAAAGAATTATTCAATTCGAACCAGTACTTTCGGAGATTAGCGCGTTCAAACAAACAAACTCTTCAGCTTTAGAATATTAGTATAGATTCTAAACAAATACGATGTTGAAAGAGTGTCTTGAAGAGAAGTGATAATGGTAATGAAAAATTAAAATTTTGAAAGTTTTCAATAATTTTTTCGCGTTAAAAATAACACTGTTTTCAAAAAGTTGAATATAAAATATTTAAATTTTTTCAAATTCGCCTTCAAATTAACCTGCTGTTTGAACTACTCGTGCATAATTTGTTATTAGAAGAATTAACTTCGCAGTATTGAATTTTTTGAGAAGTTTATTAAGCCTAAGCTAGCTCAAAAGCAACGGCAACTAGCCGTTAAAACTATTGAAACAATTGTAGAAGTACTTAGTTAAAAACTTCGTGTTAAATCAATTTGGATTCATAATAATTTTGCGCTGAAATTGCTACGAAGTAGCAAACGTAGCATGGTAGCCACACCTAAGCCATCATAAACCAACGACTTGAGCAAAAAGAGTCTTTTAGGTCGCTAATCTTAAGCTCGTTGCTAGAATTTCAGCCAATTCCAAGTTAAGTAGCAGCACGCTTGCCTGCTTGTGGCTGCTAACTATTGAGATTTACTGCACTTGCCATCAAACAAATCTTGGCGCTCAGGCGCAGCAACCGCATTTCCAACAGCCATCACCATAACCGCATAGCGTGAGATATTGTGCAGTGCCAACAACAATAACAGTGCCACGGGAAATGTGGCAAAGCGGTGGTGTATTTTGAGGCGCCGGCGTTGCAGTTGATTTACCGCTCGACAAGCCGAGCCATAGCCATGGCATTAAAGCTGCATGCAACACAGCACACCACGGCAAGCCACTTGAATTTACATTTTCTTAATTTACATTTACTTAAGCAAAGTTAAACAATTTTTGAATTTCACGCTGCCCCAGCACATCAACAGTGGCAACGGCGAGCGGCAAGCGGCGTATCGCGTTGTCAGCGCAGGATTAAGGCTGCGTGTAGCCATAGCGGCAGCATAAACCGCACATTATGTTAATGAGTTGCTTTTTATGAGTAAATAATTAAAAACGCAATTCTGGCAGGTTCGCCAAAGCCACTTTTTTATACACTCAAGGTTTGCTATAAGCATCTGTATGCGCTGTTTTCTTGTTGTAGTTGTTGGTTTATTTTTTTTTTTTTATGCTCTTACCTTTGCAATGAGGCACATGCTTATTTATTTATTTATTTTTTCGCTTTTTGCTGCTTTTTTGTATGCATCAAAAAGTTACTCATACCACATGGCCGCCCGCATTGACAAACTGGCGAGTGGCGAGTGGTAAATGGCGACTTGCTAGTGGGAAACTGCAGGTCAAATATTTAACGGCTGGCATGTGAATATGTTTTTAACTTTTTGTATGTAAAAGTCATTGTTTTTAATTTGCATATGCGAGGGTGCGCTACAAAGTTTCAGAATTGGAAAAAATGGACTAATTATGCAACATAATTTTTACTTATGTTACCTACCAAATTGTAAATAGTTTTAGTTGTGTAAAATACTTTTTTTCTGAGCAAAGAAACACCAAAAAAAATTAAAAAAGCAAAAGTAATAAAATAAAAATATTTCTTTCAAGTTAACAGTACTTAAAAAAATATAACAAAAACATTTCCCTTGAAAGATCTCGTTTTACTTATGTTTGCAATAGTCTCAACTACATTTCGAAATCGAAAAAAGAAGCGTGTCCAAATTTCAATATTTTTTTTTTATTTTTCAGAACTGAAAATATGAAAACTTGAAAAATTTTCTATACCAAATATGAGCTTACGAAATACACACACCATCATACTTTTCGATCCACCCTAGTATTTAATTTTTTTTTAAATATAAAATAAATAATAAAATTCATAAATCAGCTGAGGATTATACGCCGTTTTAAAATTCTCTCCAATAAAATCTCTGAAATCGTGCGAAAAGGTATGTGCAGCCATTAAAGGGCTACCACTTCATGTTGACTCTCGTACTGAAGTTAAGCCTGCGCTGTTAATTGCAATTTGGCAGAATATTAAAAATTCCATTTTGCAAAACTGCCATTGCAGTGGCCCAGTCCACCAACCCGGGTGAGGTCAATTGGCTTATCGGCCAACAGCGGCGCGCCGGTTTAACAGCCAGCACTTGATGAGTGCAGTGCACCGCAAAGCGCACCAATTATAAAACGAAAATCAAAATTAAAATCTGTACAATGTAAAATCAACATTGCGAAATGTGGCAAGTAATGCAGCGTGCTGGCAACGGTAGTAACAACGACCGCAAGGCACGCCGAAACGTCAGCTTTGGGATGTATGACGGTGGAGTGTGGGCAATGCAGCGTAACTTTGTGCTTCCTCATGCTAATTATGACGCGTCGTTGCTGCTTGCTATCTACAAAAAAGACAATTTCATCAACACAGCAACAACAACAACAGTTACCAACTAAGAATGGCAGCAAAAATAAGCAGCTAGCACACAAGCAAGCGCCACAATCTGGATAAAATAATGAACCTTATGACAGCATGTAGTGTGCGTATATAGTTACATGAAACAGTAATAACAACGCGTATAAACCCATTACCTGCCGCTAACTCATGCACACACTTACTTCAATGTGCAATATCATTTACATATGTATTATGTTTACAGTGGTGTGCGTGTGCATGCAGAATTTATTGCTCTTGGCAAATGTGCAGGAAGCAACAGCAACAACAATTTGCCCGCATACAATAGCAATAACACATATACACACACATGTACAGATATATGTATGTATTAAGGTGGCATATAGCGCAACGCAATCGCTGTTGCGGCAACAATCAGACAAATGAGATTCGCATATCAAACTCGTAAAATCAGCATTATAACTGCGTCAAACGAATAAACTATGCACAAACCAGGAAAAGGTTGACTAATTCGTTTCCAGCTGCAACTACTTTGTTATATTGTCACGCAGCAACATAGCTTTGGCTACCGTTATTAGGCGTTTAAATGAAAATGCTGGACAAACATTATCATAACAAAATGTTGCCAAAATTCAAAAATACATAAATACTTATGTGAAAAAATTGCCAAGCGAAGAAAGTTTGAGTTGTTTTCAAATGAAGTTCGAATATTAACGGAAATCTGGCAATTAAAAGCATTAAAGTCTGAATATTGAAGGCATTGTGGCAAAAGTAGGGGTTAGCTAATGCAACAAGGCTGTTTTCGTACAGAGAAAAAATCGAAAAAATGAATAGAGCATAACGTAGACAGAGTTAGCAAGCAGCTTTCATGGAACTAGAGTTTTTTAAATCATTTCTTGTCTCTCATGTGTACGTAATAGAATGATATTTTGCATGAGCGCAGATTCTTCACTGGAAAACATTTCTCAGCTACTTTTACCTTTCGTTTGCATAGTAAGTGTTGTCATTAACATCTGATGCCAGCACATTGATCGAACTGCTAGCTGTTGCAATAGTGTTTTCTCAACTGATTTCATTTAACATAAAATAATCGATCAGCGAGAGCTTCGTCATTGATACCTCGTATTTTATCGTTGTAGATTTTTGAATATTTTCTGTAAGTACTCACTCTTTCATTTGAAAGAGTGCTCTCTCTCTCTTTATACTCACACAAGCAAAGTTTAAGCTGTTACATTTATTTTTGTAGTTTTAATTTTTTATAATTAAGTGTAAAAACGTATTTTTATTAGCAGAAAAAATTAAAAAAAATCGCTAAACATATCAAAAATACCCAGAGTGCAAAATTTGTAGCAAGGGAAACTTTCGAAACCATACTTATCTTTTCTACAAATGTTAACAAATCGTCTCTTTTAGCATTCATTCAACATATGCGCGTTCAAAACCGATTGTTTAAAACATGTAACACGGTTGCTGAACCATTATGTATAAAAATTTAATTTTATTAAAAAAAAAAAGAATATAGGAAATCCATTGGGCTGATAGAACTTAAGTTACTTGAACTCCTGAAAAAAACAATGGACAATGTTATATTTATTATGACAAACTAACTCACTCACACAACTACAGTTAATACTAAAACAAGCATAAAATTTCATATTTGCTTAGTTAAAGTAGACACCAAACTCTGCAATAGAGCAAATATAAAAAAATATATACCCATATGCCACTGCTGAAAAAAATTCTAGGTGCCTTCTACATATTTACAAACATTAAAATGGCCAGCAATTAAATCTGCGCTTGGTTAGCCAAGTGCGCATGCGCCGCTTAAAGCAAAGTACTGAGAAAACATATTTGTGTTCATATAGAGTAAAACGTAGAACGCGCCTATTGCAATTTCCTGTCACAAAGTACTCAGTTCTAACTTACACCGCTGCAAGAGCTAGCGTGTTATAAAGCTTAGTTGGGGTTTATGGCATTTACTTTTTCCATATGTGGTTACACATTTCCTCTGTAAATCTCTAAAAGCGTATTTTTCATACAGCACGTCTGCAGCGATGCGGAAAAAAAGTTGCCAAGCAGCTTAGTAGAGAAATCATTTGAAAATACTTAACAGATGCCTCTACTATAATACTAAAGTGGGCTTCAATAAAAATTTAGATGCACGAGAGATTAGTTTATAACTTAAATACTGGGTGCCTCAGAGTATTTAATTTTTCGCTAATTTAAAAAATTCTATAATTGATGTTTGAGAATATTCCACAAAGAGTTGGTGCTCAAAAAAAGTAACTAATTCTTGGTTCCAGTTTTTCACTTTTCCGACTGAAGAACTCTTTATTACTATTACTATTATTATACCCTGAACAGGGTATATTAAGTTTGTCACGATGTTTGTAACACCCAGAAGGAAGGGTCGGAGACCCTATAAAGTATATATATAAATGATCAGTATGTCGAGCTGAGTCGATTTAGCCATGTCCGTCTGTCCGTCTGTCTATCTGTATATATACGAAATACTCCCTCAGTTTTTAAGATATCGTTTTAAAATTTTGCAAACGTCATTTTCTCTTCAAGAAGCTGCTCATTAGTCGGAACTGCCGATATCGGATCACTATAACATATAGCTGCCATACAAACTGAACGATCGGAATCAAGTTCTTGTATGGAAAACTTTCACATTTGTACAGATATATTCACGAAATTTGGTATAGATTATTTTTTAAGGCAACAATGTAATCTCCGAAGAAATTGTTCAGATCGGATTGCTATAGCATATAGCTTTCATACAAACTGAACACATAGTTACTAACAGAAATGCACCTGTGAAGGGTATTTAGCTTCGGTGCAACCGAAGTTAACGTTTTTTCTTGTTTTTTATTTTTCTTTTGTATAAACATACATATATATGTATAAAATAACAAAAATGCTTTATATATATTATATATTTAGAATATATTATATATTTAGTATATTTCTTATTTAGCATCTCATTGCCGCATACCAAAATTTTTGCCTACATTTCTTTCAGTAAACTTGCATATTCTGGTGATTTGTTATGCAACTGACAGCTGTCACATTTGAAATGTTCAAGTTTTGGCAGTGCAAGGCACGCTTTTGTCGTTTTCTTTAAGTTTTTCGCAAAGAGTTTGATATTTTTATACCCTGGCACAATATTGCGAGTACTTTCTGTTAATGCTTCTAAAGTTAGTTGTTGCTGTTGAATTACTCTGAATTACGAACTTTTTATCAAAAGTAGATTTTCTGATCTCCTCATATATACATAGTTATTTTCTAATCTCCTCATATATATAGAGTTCTTTCATCAACCATTATAACCCACCTCCCTTAAATTCATCTGTTTGGCTTAGAAACTCGTCAGCCTGCCAACGCTTATTATTTCCACCATTTTGTTGTAGGGTGCGAGCAGCAAATTGCAACATCTTATATGCATTACAGTGAGCAAGCAAGTCTCTTAACTACCTCCAGAAAGTGGAGACAACGGGATAGTGACTAAAACGCTTGCAAGTACTGAGTGCTTTTGTTGAAGTAAGTGTTTTTTGTGCTCGGTTAAATGGAGCATGCTCTCGAAATGAGCGCTTATCTGCACACTATGCTTTTGCAATGGGTATGGAGCATCGAAGAAAAACCTGAGCAATTTTTACGTCTTTGTTGTGGCATATTTCACCTTTTCTTATGGACTTAAACGCGGTTGGAAACATATCTACTTCCACAAGCATTCCTACACACCCACATATCTACTAAGTATAGCTGGTTTGGGCAGCGTTTTAGCTCCGCTCTTTCTTGCATTGTTGTTTTTGCTGTCATTCTCATGCCGGCAATTCTTATAAAAAATTCATTACTACTTTGCGGTTAAACTGAAATGTTTTGCTACGAAGTTTTTTTGTTTTTTTTTTTAAACCTAAACACAAACACGTTCACAAACTCTCCCTCTTTACTTCCACTTGTCTACCTCACTTTGTTTTGCTTCTAAATTTACTTTATTTCTTTATTATAATGACTCGTATTTTGGCTTTCTTATTTTGCGTATTCCTGACGTGTTTAGCATTTGACACCAGCTGCGGTTGCTAAAGTGGACTGGATTCGGCGATCATTACGAAAAAATTTATTATTTGTAGGGAGAGTATGTGAAGCAGGACACGAATTTTTGCTGTTGATAAATAAATAATTTTATTTCCTTGTGGTTAAATGTGTTTTAAATATTTTATTTTGAAGGCAAAATGTAAATTGAATATATTCTGTGGTAGAAAGAAGCATAAAACGAAGGGTTTTCAATGACAACTGCGTTCTGTTGGCTGTGAAAAGGTGAAAAGTTTTCATCTTCCGCAAACCCTTCGGGTAATTGTTTTTGTGACAGTGTATGGTAAAAAATTTATACACATATTTAGATGCAAATGTTTTACCAGCTATTTGTTGCATACTGACTTTCATATTAATAAAAAAAAAAAATAAATTACAGCTGCCTAACACTCTAAAAATGTTCGAGATAAAACCCATAAGGATGACTGCTTGCATTTAGAGACATTTTAAGTCAATCCTGCTTTTTTTCTATGTATTCATACTTTTGTAGAAATAACATATTTATAGTAAACGTTCGTATTACTATTTTTTGTGCTCTTCTATAATTAACCTATAAGTATGTACAGCTTTAATCATATTATTACAAACCAGTAGTTTAAACTAAGGAGTTAGTTTGTGGGCATACCTGCAAAGAAACAAGAAAAAATAAATTATTTAATTATTAAATTCTAAACTTAACACTTAATTGATAGAAAAAACAGTATATATAGTTAAAAAAGTAATAAATACAGTTAAAAAAGTATAAATTCCAAAATAGTAAAGTCTTCCCGAAAGTTAGTGAAATATGTTAAGGCGTACCATGTGTTTCCACGGGTAAAAAAAGTATTTTTCCAAAAATGTTTTTCTGATATAAAAATTTAAATATTTTATTAGAATATTTTATTGTTACTAACATACACTATTAACAAAGAAATTTTGAAATTTTTGGAAAAAAAATATATTAGACTCGGCCAATCAAATGGCATTTCCGGTGACTCATCAGAAGAAAGATGCACCCGCATTGGCTTGGTAACTGCTACCAAGATCATCTAAAGTGAAAATATTCCTGTTTTAGTTAAAACCTTAACTTAGAACTTGGATGAAGGAAAAAAATTAAAAATTGGACTTTTGACAGACATTTAGAAAAAATGGAAATTTTATCAAAAATTTCGCGACATTTTTTTTTGCAAATAGTTGTAATCGAGAAAAATCCTTCGTCTATGCCTGTAAGAATTGTATCTCAAAGACCTGTGTAAAATTTCTTGAGGATCGATTAAGTAGTTCTCCGGACTTCGAAGACAACAGACTTGCGAGAAAAACTAGTTTGAAAACGCCACACTAAGCGTAGCTAACCTCGAACGCACAAGTTCTAAGGCTGTTCTCCGAAATTATTAATCGGATCAATTTGAAAATTTAGGACAATATTCTAGGCGTGTTGAGAAATTTAATAAGGCAATAAAAACCGATTTTTTTTTTAAACTTGTAAATTTATGTAACCTCTTAAGGCTTAAAGTTATTATTTTAAGCACAAATTTATTTTCATAAAGGCAGACATAAATGATATTCTGACATATATGTACATATTTTAAGATATAGAGGCTGAGACTGACATTTTTCGTATATTTTGAGAGTGTCATCAAAACTAAAAAAATATTTAATTGGTAAAAATTTATTAAAAAAAAATAGTGACGTTCAATTTCTTTTTATTGATAATCTTAAGGGGTCAGTAGGATAATTTTTTTTCAAAATTTAATTTTTTTTTTACATTTTCTATTTCCTTATAACTTTAGAATTAATGTTGAAACCCACTTTATCATTGGAAGGCTTTGAAAATGGCCCAAAAATAATAATACCACTCGATGTTCGGAGCGCTCGGAGTGCATAACTCAAACTTTAAACGCGTTTTTCTCAAAACACACTTTTTTAAACTGGCGGACAAGATTCCGGTAGAACTCTTTAAACGATTTGTCTAATTTTTTTTTAAATGTTCACAAAACGCCTGGCAATCGTCCCTATATTTTTTATAATTTATTGACAATGTTATAAAAAAAAGTAATGCAAAAAAATTGGGAAAAATTAAAAAAAAAATTAAAAAAATTAATTTAAAAAAATTAAATTACTTTTTATTTATCAAAATTTGTCCATGATTCTAGTAGGGACGACAACCATTCCCTTACTTTTTAAGAATAAATTGGGTTTTTGTGTGTCAGATGATCCAAAGATGAGAAATCGTGTCCGCCAGTGAAAAAACGCATCTCATTCACCCAGCCATTTCTTCGACAGATGTCATCAAAAAATTCCGAAAAAATTCGTTTATACACTCCACAATATACCTCAGATATGTGGAAAAAGTTCTATTGTAGAATAAAAGTTTCTATTAAAAATATCCAAAAAAACAGGCCAGATTACCCTACCGACGCCTTAAAAATTCAAAAACCTAGAATTATATGACGCAAAAACTTCGTGTTGTACTACTTATATATTCAAACAGTACATAAATGCTGCCGAAACCAAAACTTCAGTTAACCAGCTCCATTTTTTTATATTATCTAATGACATATGTTATATGTGAAAACATTGCGTAATTTGCAAATCATTTACGAATAGACAGACAAACTGAGTTCAGCTAAACGAAGACGCAATTTCATTAGAAAGTAAACGATAGTAAAAAGGCAATATCATGCAAACTTTTTCGAAAGAAAATACATATACCCAATATAACATTTAATATACGATTTTTGGCAGGAAAAAGTATTCCGTACTGATAGCTAATGTTTATGGCAAATGAATTTTAATTGCCGATACCCTGTAAATAACACGATATGGCATACTTAGAGGAAAATGCTAGAATTTAAAAGGCCTCCACGAATTTATTTGTGATTTAGCGACGAGCTGCTTGAGAAAATCCGTATGCTTGATGACAGATTTGCCATTTTAACTTTTAGTTTTAGATGGTCGCAATCAGAGATTATCGCCTACATTTAGGCAGTGATTTATTAAAATTATAAGTTAAATAAAGAATCTGAATTGTAGGCAATATATTATTGACATAGCATATATTTGGGACATTTTATTTAGGAGTCTAGGTGAATTAATTAAAATTTCAATTATATTTAAGACACTATTATGACTTAACATAGTCTTAATACAGGCAATGCAACAGTAACAGAAATAAAAACTTTGCCTTCCTCTAGGCGCACCATCTGAATACATATAATAATATGATTAGTCAAGTGAGATCCATCGCAAACTTTTGTACCAAGATAAGCTATATGACATAACATAACCTATCTACAGAGTTGTTTTCAAAAATTACCTCAACTAAAGTTAAAAAATATTACAAAGAGTGTTGAAAATTACAGATGATCTTCTAGTTGGAGAAATTGGTAAGGAAAATGTTTATTGAAGACGTTAAAAATATTACACTTTTCACTTTTAGCATCAAAGTAATTTCATTCGCACAAACTTTTGTGCTGTGACTTTCCCACAGACCATCACTTATATATACGAAAATGTAATTTATGATGATCGCTTATGAGAATAATGACAAACACATTTGGGCAAGTGATTTAAGCAAATTATCGTTAATGACAAACACAGATTGTCACAAATTTGATAAAAGATATGCGCATTGCACAGATGGAAAAGTTTATGTGCACAAAATATGCCTAAAAATATTTGTATGTATATATATTTGTAAATAAACCAAAAGTTTGTAGATATATCAAATGGGTTGCTATGAAAAGATATTATGTTTGCATATAACGAACGTCTTGGGTAGCTTAATTCAAACTTATTTCTTTATAATTTACATTATTATAAGCAAAAATTTGGGTTAACATTTCTAAATAGTTTCCTTAATATAATCTTTTTGTCACCTCAAAATATTGTCCGGAGATTAACTGATTATAACTGGTTGGCCTCAACTGCATTTATTTCATGTGTAGCCATCATAAATACTTTCAACTTTCTGACGTTATATGCACTTATGAGCTATAAGCAACGACCCTTGCGCCACCATAAAACAAAAACAACAACAAAAGCAACTAAGTACACTTGTACGTGTCTGCAATGTCAAACAAGACTGCCCTAAGCATATTACACTTATCTCATTATTATGAGTAGCTAAGAATGAGATTAATATGATAAGGTCTATTAAAAATGTCAGGTTTATTCTAAATAATATAAAGTAAGGGGCGAAGCAAAGGCATAAATTTAATATATGTATGTATGCACTAGGCATAAATGTAATTGGAATTATTCATTCATGCGCATAATCACCTATATATACAGATGATCTATATAAGCAGTCTACGGCAGCAGGCAACCCTTTAGGCATGTAAATTTATCGCTGTGTGTGTAAGTATATATAAATATAAAAGTGTGTGCGGTATACTAGCAAGCAATTACACTAACATATTTATGTTTGAAATTATGGTAAAAACAAGAGAGTCACGAAATTTGATGGATTTCCTGGCAATGCCACTATCAGCACTTTTTATATCAAAAGCGAGGTGTGTGTGTGTATGTGTTTGCAGGTTGACGTGCTTCCTCCTATGCGGAAGCAAAAAATGTAATACGCAGACATGCGTACATGTTTTTATACACCGTTATGTAGCACTAAAGCACGCTTAGCCCGTTGAGGCCACATTACTTGGAAAGGATAATGATATAAAACATTGTAAAATGCAATCTTAAAGGCGCAACTTATGGCCGGCGTGAGCTCAATGCCCACAGCAAACTTTACGTAAGACACTTGCCATGACCAACAGGGCGTATGAGTGCCAAATGTCGACGGCGCGCACGAACAGGGCATAAAAATAAGGCGGCAAGCACGAGAAGCACGTACATTTTTTGCCAGTATGTGTGCGTATATATGTGTGTGTGTGATTTTACGCGGGAGTTGCGGTAGTAAGGCTGCTTAGCACCAATAAATTTCGCTAGCGACACCAAGTATAAACTAGACAGCAACATATATTTACAGCAAAGCAAATGCTGCTTGACTTGTTATTGTTGTAGTGCGCGCAAACGCTGCTGCTTATATTTAGCAAACGCTGATGTTTTGCTCCATTTTTAACCCTACTTAGTCGGGGTACAACCTTTGAAGTAGAAAAGCGCGAAGAGCAATCACTTATGCGTGGTGTAATGTGCTTGTGTTTGTGCGTGTGTTGATGTATTAAAATAGTGGTGTTATGCACAGCTACTTCAGCGTGTGCTTACAGGCATGTGTATAGTTGTTAATAGGTTTGTAACTCAGAAGCTGTACGTAGCTTGGCTGCTTAGCTGTGTCGTGGTAAGCCTGCTGGTAGTACTAATGATGCAACCACAATTTGTAGCAATTTACATGCAAACGCACCAACACACAAATATGCATATATATTTATTTACTATATATGATATTATATAATATGCGGCAGCTACATCACCGGCAGACATACATAAATTCTGTGTAAATGTGCTGCAACGACATGAGCAACATTACAATGTGGCTTTTACAACAAAATTAGTGGCTAAATGAATGTTTGTGCGCATGTTTGTACGCACGTTATGGTATGTGCAAGTGGCATAAGTTTGATTCTTAGCTGGCAAACCACCAGACATGCTTTGATTTAATGAGCACTTTTAAGTTGTTCTTTGCCAGGGATTTGTGGTTTCTTAATACCGCCATGTTGCATGCCGCAAAAGATGGTGACAGTAAATGTTTTATGCGGAAGTTTTCAAGTGCTTGCATGCATTACAGTTATCTACACATACATATGTATTAAAATTATTTAAAATTTATGCGCTAGAGCACCTCAACTTCGACTATTTCGCTGAATTTGTGTTGCTGTTGCGCGTTATCCGACTGACGCGCCTGTCATAAATTAAAATTAATCACGTTCATGAACTCTAGTAAATATAATTTGCATTAAATCTAGTCTGGCGGTAGTCAAAACAGCGGAACTGGAGTTAGACGGCAATAAAGAGTTTGTTAGGAACTGTTCTAATTAACATGTAGCTAACAGCCTGGAGAATGTTGTGGTGGGAGATCTTTAATTATACCCACATATATATTAAAAGAATAAATATAGATTTATGATTTTGTCCTTGATCTCACTGAATGCTAAATTTTTGTATATTTTCTTCGTGATAAACAGATGTAAATGTTAACAGAATCTTGAGTTGTTTATTAACAGCAAATGTTATATTTCAGAAATAAAAAATGTTAACACTCAACAGAGAAACTATGCTAATGTGAAAGTATGTATTTTATGCTTTTTTTTTAATTATTTTTCACTTTTTTGATTTTTTTTTTACTCAAAAAAAGTTTATATATTAATATTAATTAATAATCGGAATCCAATATGTATCCTCTACAACGCTTCCTACCACTCACATTGAAGCAAAATTTCAGTTTATGTTATAAACCGGTTATATATTGGTTATACTGTCAGTAGAAGCTGAAAAATTTATGTTACGTATGTATATGCCATATTATGGAGTGTATCGTAAGCTATAAAAATATTAATTAATTTTTTTTTGATTATACATTGTTTTGCATTTTTGGTGACGATAATCTCTTAAACCGCCAATGTGCTGAAGCTCTGTTCACTCCTTAACGTCCTACATAAAAAACTCTATTGAATAGCCAATTGCATACATCAAGCCTCAGAACATATTTTTAGCGCCAGAAAAATTTCTCACTAAATATAATGATTACTCGAAATCTCCTTTAAATAGTTATGCCCGGCCTTTCTCAGAAAGCAACCAGCTAAACACCACATATGGAAAGGGCGGATCAGTCAAGTAGCAATTAATGCAGATAGCCAACAATTTTCAACAAATTAACGCTTCGTTGAGAAAAAAACAGTTTTCCTGATTTCAGTATTTCGATAAACAATTTAAATTCCCCTTGCCTCGGCTGCTTGCAACAGTTTCCTGCAATTACAGCCGGTTTTTCTCGACTTTATGCTCGTTGGAGGCTGCACTCAATGTTTGGTTTAATTAATAACCTGCAAGTGTATATGTGTAATCATATGTATGTGTGCGTAAAAGTATACGTAGGACAAAAGCACAAACCCTGCAGGAAATTGATGCTCTGCAAAGGGTAATGCACTGAAGAGTAAAAAAGAAACAGTGAGAAGATACGATAAATGTGAGAGTTATCAGACCTGAATTGAGGTGAGGAAAAGTAGGAAGAAATAATATAAAAGCTATAATGTAAATATACAGATAATATTACAAACAAAAAGTTTTCTACAATTTGTGAAATATGATATTTCACACCAGTGTGCATATTCTTCACCCTTTAAATCAAGAAATTGATAATCACGCTAGTCAATTATCTTCATGCAACATGAGCGGTTAGCAGTTTAATTAAAAGAGTACAAAGTAAGCTTGGATTTACATATGAGTGCTTAAGCCTCACTGCTTGCCACAACACTTTCAAGTCGCTGAAAAGGTGCGCATACCACAAAGGTTGGCACATAAAATATACATGCATATGGTGTGTATGAAAGGGAGGTCGTAATTTTTAAATTTTATGGCCTGATGACAAATTATTTGAAATTTCCATTAGCACCCAGGGGCGCGACAATACAGATAGCAAGCCGTTTTTACAGCCCCCGCATGTCGGGTAAGGATGCCGCCATATACGCCAACATATGTACGCATTTAGCGAGCGGAAAGTGAATGATAAAAAAGCGTGCTCCTTTTATTTCTGCGGTATGTGGCACAAAAGGTCATGTTTGCTCGTTCATTTGGCTTTTTGTTTATTTGCGCGACGGAAAATGGGGAAAACATTACTTTGCTTTATGCACGTTGCTTGCGTGCCGGTGTGCGAATGAGTATAGTGTATGTGTGTGAGTTGATTTAATGGCGGTTATGCTCATATTTGTGTGCTTGCCGTGTGACTGGCACGGCATGGCGTATGAGTGACGGCAATTTTGCAAAACTCCACAGTCATGTGAAATTTTCTGTTGGCGGGTGATTTCATTTTTTGTTGGCCTAAAACAAACCTGCAGCGTGTGTGATGTTTCGTGCACGTTTCTTTTTTTTATTCATTCCTTAATCATATTTATTTCATTTTTTCTCTGCATTTTCAGCATTATTTTTTCGCTTTTAATTAGTAGTGAATGTGGCTGGTTAGGGTAGCTGACTCACTAAATGTGCTTTGGGAAAAGTGGTTTGGTATGTATAATTTATCATAACTGCAAGACTCGTTGGGGTAGAGAAACTGTTGGTTAGAAGCGATTACGAATAAGTTGTAAGTGGTGGGTTGGAATAGAGAGGTTAATGCTCGCTTTTATTCAACTATATATGTATGTTGTATATGTGTGTAGGTGATGAAACTGAATAGTCACTATTTCGCCTTATTTTGGGTGGTGTATTTTAAAGTATTTATCATTTTATTTAAACATTGTTTTTATTTTTAAATTTTTTTTATTTGTCTAAATAAATATTTGGCTCTAAATTATTTAAAAAAAAAATAAATATTTACGACTTAAAATTTTACTTTAACTTAACTATGACAGTTCGAATATGAAATCTAAAAGAATTAAGAGCCTCTCTGGTATTACATATAGCTGCTTCGTTAAGCGATTAAGTCTTTATATGTAAGTCTATAGTTCTCTGCTTTTGTGATGTTGTGGAAACTGACGCATTAGCAAACAAGAAATTTATTCATTTATATTTCATTTCAAGGTGATTGAAATTGTCAGTACGCTCTTCAGCATAAATATTATAATTTTAGAATTTTCTAGAATTGATTACTTTATTACTTTTTACCGAACTTAATAATATGTGGAGTATATTTAGGCTGCGGCAATTTGTCTCATTTATATATGATTAAATGATACACTATCTATAATAAGAAATATTTTGTTATATATGTGGGCCTCATGCTCCTTTGCTTATGAAATACACATTGTTACAATAAATTTCATATTTATTCGCTTTTTGCTGATACATTTATTTGCCTTCCTTAATTTTTGCTTTATCGACAAAATCAAATTTATTGCTTTACACGCACGACTTGCTTTTCATATTCATGAGCGGCTATGGCACATGCGTGTATGTGTGTGTAACAAGATGCCAATCAAAAGGACAGTACAATATACACTGCCTGGGCGAATAGGTGCAGGTCGACATATTTGATATTTCGCATTAATTTTCCACATGTCATTTTCCAATATGTTTTATATATTCAGTAGTATGATCCAACCATGCGTTGTTGTAACTGTGGTTGACATTAGCTACTATTATAATAAAATATGCAATACGGAGAAAATATTATTTGCGTTTAAGGGCGAAGAATTCAAGTAACTGGTCTTAAGGTTTAATTGTAAAAATCATTCATTCAAATATTTTTCAATTGAAAAATAAAATAATTTTCTTTTTCATTTACCATTAAGTTACATTAAACGAGTGGTATTACTTGTTATTTTATCTGTTTATTATTTATACCAGTTGCGTAATTTACGCCAGACTTTGTGATTTATACCAGTTTGTGTGATTTACTATAGTTTTTACGATGTATAGCTGTAAATGTGATTTACACCATTTTGTTTAATTTATACCAGTTTTCAATATTATATACATATATTTTAATCTATTTTTTGTGATGTATACATTTAGGGTCTGTGGTTTATTCTGTTTTCTTTCATATAACATTAAATTACATTAAATGAGTGGAAACACTTACTATTTTATTTATTTGTGACTTATACCAGTTACGTGATTTATACCAGTCCTTGCTATTTATACCAGTTTGTGTAAATCACTATAGTTCTTATGATTTATAGCATTACATGTGACTTATACCAGTTTATGTAATTTATACCAGTTTTGTATAATATATCTTATTCTGGTGGTGATATACATCAGTATGTAATGTGATTTTTTCTGTTTTTTTTAAGTATAGCAGCATTTTATTTTCACCAGTTTATGTGTATTATTCCATTCTAAGCGATTAATATCTGTTTTCTCGATTTACAAAAATCTATTTCCACCAGCTAATTTACCGTACATATGTACAGTGGCGGACAAAAGTCTACATACACCCCCTGTTTTCTTCGATGTGAGAGTACAAAAACTTTTTAGAAAAATGTGTTGATACAGTTTTATTCTAATATCTATTATAATAACAATTAACTAAAAAAAATCATTATTTAACATAAAACAACAAATTTATGGAAGAAAAACTCAAAAATTGCTTTGACAAAAGTCTACATACAGTTCTAATCTCCTACTTTGTACATTGCAATATTAACAGTAAGGTAACGTTAGCCTTTTTCTTTTATTTCAATATGTTTATTGTTTGATATTTATTGAATTTAGTTGTGGTTTAAACATTTCAATAGCTATAATGGCTCCGCGAAATGAAATATCAATTGATGTAAGAAATTTGGTGATAAAAGAAAGAAAAGAAAAAAAATCATATGGTGAAATTTCTAAAATTTTTAACTTGAGTCGAGCAACAGTACAGACAATTCTAAAAAACTTTAAAAATAATGGTTCCAACGAAAATAAACCGCGCAGTGGACGCCCAAAAAAACAATCTCGTAGAGACGTCAGCCTGATTCCCAACGAAGTAGACCAAAATCCAAAAGTAAATGCTCCAAATATAGCCGAACGCGTAGTAAGTACATCACAAATGAGTATCCAACCAAAAACAATAAAAAAAAAACTCTAAACGATAACGGATTCCACAGTAGAACACCACGGAAGAAACCTTTTATTTCTGAAAAAACCGGAAACTTCGTTTAAAGTTCGCCAAAAAACACAAAGAAAAGGAAATGGATTTTTGGAAAAAAGTTTCATTTACAGATGATTCTAAATTCACCCTTTTTGGTAGTGATGAAAGGGCTAAAATTTGAAGGAAAACTAACGCCACGCTTGAACCGAAGAACGTAGTATAAATTGTGAAGCTCGGTGGCGGCAGCGTAATGGTTTGGGGAGCTGTTGCGGCCTCTGGAGTTAGAAAGTTGGACTTTATTGAAGATGAAATGGACGGTACTTATACTTAGTCTCTGTTGGAACATAATTTGAGGCCTTTGGTGGATAATTTAGGGCTCGGTTCCGGTTGGATATTTCAACAAGATAACGATCCGATGCATGCGGCGCAAATTGTCAAGGATTGGTTGCATTATTATACTCCAAGTGAATTAAATACACCACCTCAAAGTCCAAATATGAATATTATTGAACATGTATGGGAGATTTTGGAGCGTAGAATTAGAAAGAACCAAATTTCTAGCTCTGCTCTACTCTAAGAGCGCATATTGGGACCTTGGAACAGCATTACATTTGCAGCGTTGACAAATTTAGCAGAATCAATGCCACGGCGTCTTCAAGCAGTTATAGATACCAATGGGGACCCAACTAAATACTAAAACGTCTTAATAACTAGCATTTTTTACAGTTTTTCGCACTGAACTAAGATATTTTTGTACTGTATGTAGACTTTTGTCAACACAATATTTGAGTTTTTATTCCATAAATTTGTAGTTTTATATTAATTAATGGATTTTTTAAGTTTGTTGTTATTAGAAAGAAGATTAGAATAAAACTGTATCAACACATTTTTCTAAAAAGTTTTTGTACTCTCACATCGAAGAAAACATGGGGTGTATGTAGACTTTTGTCCGCCACTGTATGTCGGTTAATGTGTTTTATACCAGTTTCGGTGATCTATGGCATTTTATGTGCTTTTATTTATTTCTATGTGTTGTACAAGTTAATGATACTTATCACGGTTTACGCATGTTATGCCAGATATTTGGTGTACACAATTTTATGGGTTTTATACCAGTTCATGTGATTTAAAATAATTTCCATAAGCAAATTATACCAACTTCGTGATTTATGTGAGTAATGCCGGTTTATGCCATTTATACCAGTTTATGTGATTTTTGCTTGCCTTTGTATTTTGTACCAATTAATAATATTTATATCGGTTTACCTTTTTATACCAGTTTATATGACTAATGCTCATCTCTATGTTCTTTATACCAGTTGTATATGCGATTCGGCAACTATTACGGCGCGCAAACGTAAAGTCAGCTATAATTTCTGTGAAGACGCCACTCTTTCTATTCAAATCAAAAACTGTCAGCACAATATACCAGTAAGGGAATTTTTTTAAATAAATCAAGAGTGTAAAATAAAAAGATCTGTAATAAAATTTTCACTTTTCGCTACATCAGCTCATCTGTACCACCTGCTTTGAGGCAATTAATTACAAAAGGAATTAGCTGCAACAATGCGGGATATTTAATTTGCCAACTTAAAGTAATAGTGACATTCACATATCAACAACAACAGCAAAAGTGCTGTGCACAGCACGGAAAGCATACAAGGCTTTGCAGTACTTAAAGTGGAAATTCACAGTTACATACAAGCACACACATATTTGCAATGCTAATGGTATGCCATTGTGTACAAAAAACAAAAGTCTTTCACTTACAACAACTCCCAGCATTAAGACAAAAGCAGTCTATGTCTTAACTAACTAAAATAGCAACAACGAACATTGCAAATCAGCAACTGCTTAAAGTAATTGAAGATACCGCTTTGTATGAGTGTGTGTTTGTGTGTGTCGGCCTGTGCGTGTAGCATGCGGTGTGTGCCAAAGTGCCAGCTGTACCACAGCAACGCGTCGCGACTAGACAATGAAATAAGAGCATCTGTTGCAAATTGCTTGCGATGAGCAATGAGCAACAAAGACAAATAAGCAGCAACATGAAAATTCACACACACATACACAGAAAGTCTTTAAATTTGTGCTGGTGGGCGGTAAGCAAATGAATGGGTAATAAGACAATGCGCAAGTGGCAGCGATTCATTGAGCGACTTAGACCACTCGCCCCAACGAACGCGACGAAAATAAGAACAAAATCAAAGAAAACCAAAAAAAAAGGAAAAAATTGCAGCAAAGACATGAGCGAATCAACTAAAAAACGGGCTAACATAAAAATTAGCGCAAAAGTGTGGAACAAAAGGAATTGCTCAATCAATTAGGCAGAGCAATTGTCGTGGCGACAACGCAATTTCCATGGACAAACGCACACGATTAAAGCCGCTGTTGCTAAACAAATAACGCTTACTAATAAATATATGTGTGTGCGTGTGTATATATGCATTTGCGCAAGTGTGTGTGCCACTGAGTGCGCACAGATTATTATTTAATTGCGAAAGCACAAAAGGAAGGCATTTTTCACATTCTTCAAACGATTGCCAAGCGCAATTTGTGCGCGTTTGTGGTTGTTGCTGTTTTTGTTTTCTAACTACTGCCGCTGATTTGTTTGTTGTTCTAATGCTTGTGCACAATCTTCTTCGTATTTGCTGCGTCGCCTGTTGATGGCTGCTATTGTTCACATTTATTGTTGTTGTTTTTATGCTTTTATTTTCGTTTTCTATTTTTTCACAAGCTTCTTTACATATAGACATATATGTTCACATATTTCTATGTAGTATATATGGTATGTGGTGTTAAAATGCATGCCACCAGTTGTACTTGGCACTCTGGCAGCATTGAAAAGCAACAACAATGCCATGCTGACGACATCTGCCTACTCCAGCACTTTAGCGCATTTGCTCGCGCCTTTCCATTGTCGCTGGCGCGCTTCAACTCACTCATTCGCCATCGCTTTATTGCACTTTGCAAAGCAGTTAAGTTAGACTTTTGTTTTAGTGCCGCACTAATTATGGCAATTAAGTAAATGTACTTGACATATGTCGGTGATGGCATTATCGCTTTTGTTGTATAGCGTTACTTATTCATATACATACGTATATCTGTATATATACGAGTACATATACGCAAGAATGTGTGTGATCAAAAGAGCATGTAATCACCATAGTCAGTAGTGGACTTAAAGTGTGCCCTGTAGGAATACTTATAGTCGGAAAAATTATTGGAAACAAGAATTTCAATCAGACGTTTTCAGAATGCTAAAAAGTACTCGCAATATTATACATAAACTATGTAAACATTTTATGAAACCAAAAGAAATCATTGAAGTATGAAATCCATACGAAACGAAAGATAAAATAACAAGCATTAAAGGAAAAATAATAATAATAATCAAGAAAAGCAAAGGGAGGGGCGTGATGGAGTTTATATAGGTTATAAATGGTTATCTCAATTTTTCGCACAACTACGAGTCCTTTAGGAAAAAGTTGTTTGGCAATGTTGTAGGTAATGAAAAGGTCTATAACTTTCGTTCATTGAACTTTTTCACATAACCTCAAAGTGTATGAGAAAATTTCAAATAACCAAGTTTTTGGGTTTTTTTATTTCAATCAGGACAATTTCTAATAACTGAAAACGCTGTGGATATATAATTGTATGATACTTATATGTAATGATTATTGCATACCACAGCTAACCAAGAGCTTTGGACATGTCAATAGAGTTTTGGAAAATATTTTTCAATTCCAAGTATAGGAAAATATTTATGTGATTTTGTAAATGATTTTCCACGCTTAGAAAGTAATTTTCAAAAACTTTCTTTGTAGCCTAGATGTTGAAGCTATGATCAAATTGTATTTACACTAAGGCAAGTTATTTGGTTTTTTGTATAGTCTGTAAAAGTAATCACCCATATTTAACCTGCAGGGCCACGTGATATCACAAGTAATATTAGAAGCGTGAACATATGTTGGCGTTGGTTCACTCGTTGGCATTTTATCAGCCTAACTGTCGGTCGCTTCGTCCCGCCATCATAAATGCTGTGACATAACACAACGTAATCACACATAACACATACAAAAGCATAAGTATTCATACACATATGTAATTTATACATACGCATTTTTATTGTTGCTGCGTATGTTTGTATGTACGAGTATGTGTGTAATAATCTCAGCTTACTTTAACGCCTTTTCTTGTATGTGAAATTCAATTATCATTCTTCCAAATGAGCATTGGCGCTAAGTACACTTCAATCGCTTTTAAGTTTTCTCTCTATACAAGAGTATATGTATTTCTTTGCTAACGCTGAAAGAATGCCAAGCATTCGATAAGCACGCTAGATGGCTCAGACTTAAGCACTTGCAGTTATGAGAACATATCAGCTTCGAAATGGGAACTTGACATTGAAATGAAAAGGAAAGTAGTTGTGGAAGTAGGTTACTGAATTTATAAAGATTTTAGATCAAAGTCTTCTATTTAGTTTGAGGGGTCTTTTTTCTTAAGTTGAGGTTATGGACATGAAATATACATATATCGGTTTAAAAGCAGTTTGAAATATATAGTTTTATATATAGTTTACGGTGATTCATAAATACATGCCTACGAGTGTTACAACGCCTTCAAACATGGTTAAGAGATCGTTAAAGACATGCCTCGTTCTGGACGACCTTCGGCCTCTTATACTGATGAAAATATTAAAAAGCTGAAAGATATTGTACTTGAAAATCATCAAGCAAGTGTTAGAGAGATGTACGGATGATTTTTGCGGATATGTTGGGTATAAGTCGCGTTCTTGTTCGACTCGTTCCGATAGAACCGAGTTTGTTTTCAAAAAGAGTACGATTTTGACCGAATTTAACTGAAATTGCCGCTCCGTGAAACCCGTCTTTAGTCGATCGAAGAGATAAAGACAAATTCGCTGAAGGCCATCACAAAAAGTGCTTATGAAAAGTTTTTCGATGACTAGGAGAATCTTTGACATATCTGAATTACACCGGAGAGCGATTACTTTGAAGGCAACAAAACAAATATTGATGAATAATTAAATATTTTCCATTGTATTTACAAGTTCCCGGTACTTTTTTGTCACATCGTATGTCTATAACCAATATGTTCGCTAGAAAATTGCACATAAAATTTCTCTTGACATGAAATTTATTGAATATTTGTACAACAATGCATTAAAATATACTCTCATACATACACACATGCATCGTTATGATTACACTTCGCAAATACATATTCATACTTATCTATTTCGTTGTAAAATTCTATATAAAATAATTAATTTTATGCATAATATATAAGTGTTCATATGTTAGGCATTTAAGCATGCATGTGTAGGCGTATGCCATTCGTTTAATTAATATCATGTTGTTTACTTGTCGCACATACACTCACATATACTCATACACGCACACGCAAATAATGGTTTAATTAAAAACTACTTAAAATGAGTTTAATTGAGCTTTCGTCGTCGCAACAGCAGTCCGCTGTCGCCAGAGCTTAGCAACAATTTAATTAGGGCAAAAAACACACACACATGCACACATATGTATGTACGAGTACATAGCATGTCACATACCTATATTATCACAGCGCCTGTGCGAAACCATAAAGAATTAAATTAATGGCAAAGCAAGTGGAAAATCGCTTGGCAAAGTCAAAAATATGCGCGTTTGCAGAAATGGAGTGTTTTGCACGCCCAATAAAAATGTCAGCTTCAAGCCGCTTAAAAATGTTAACAGCCACAAATTGCCTCAGATATTAGCTGCAGTCATTTGTTATATTTGAATAATTAAATAAATTAAGTTGGCTATAATTATGAATTTAACAGCTTTTGTGGCCGTTGCAGCTCTCTCGGTGGTGGTTGAATTGTTTTTAAAAACCGCTTTGGTTCTCTATCTACTTGTATTTATTGCAATAACTCCAATATGTTGTTTCATTTATGAGCGAGTTTATGATTCACTTATTTAGGCTCTCATTCGTAGAGAGCGGTGGAACTGATTATATTCGGTAGTCGAAAAAGTCTTTTCGTATTTAGTCAATAGATGTCGTTGCAGAAGTATGTATATATAGTGCTACCATATCATATATTTCTAGCCACTTTTTTTTGACCTAAAACGCCTTCAAGTCGAATCTGTCGAAAAGATCTTTATCTTGATTTTGAACCTTCGGTTTGTATTGCAGCTATATTATATGGTGGTCCGTTCTGCAATACTTCTTTGGAGTTGGTACTGCTTTAGGCTATAAAGTATGCCAAACTTATTATGATATCTTTTTGAATAAAAAACATTTCCACAAAAGGACTTTCGATGTGTAAGTTTATTTTACAGCTATATGCTATAGTAGTTCGACCCGAAAAATTTATTAGGAGTTCTTATCGTTTTTTTAGAGAATAAACCGTGCCAAATTTGGTGAATATTTCTGTCAAACAAAAAACGTTTTTCACACAGGGCCTAATTTGGATCGGGCACCTTGTATGGCAACCATACGCTATAGATATCAGTAATTCATGCAAATGCGGAGCTTCTTGGTGAGAAAAGGATATGTGTAAAATTTTGGATAGATTTTGCAAAAACTGAAGGACTAGTTCGCGTATATGCAGAAGGACAGACGGATATGGCTCAATCAACCCATATCGCCCCGCTAAATATTTTTATAAATGTAATTTATAGAACCTCTGACATTTCCTTCTTGATGTTACGAACTACGTGGCCAACTTAATTCACCCTGTTCAAGGTATAAGTTAAATTGGAGATATGTTCAGACCAGCTGCAGGTTAATGAGTTTAGAAAATGGAAAAAATGTACACCCGTGGTCACGCAAAGCTTACCACAATACTTTCTAAAATTTTGTTTCGGACTTTTGCGTTCGTTCGGGATTTTCTTAAATTTCTTTTTAAGTTTTTAATTATAATTATAGTTTTTAATTTATTAAGTTTAATGTGTAAAACACAAATTAGCTTTTCTGTATTTATACAAAATCGACAGATTTAAATTTTTAATTTTTCTGATAACTAACATGCCATTAACTTATTTCTATATAAAAAATTTCAATACCGCAAAAAATCCCGTTAAAAAGTGTTGTCAAATAAGCACAATACTTGAAAATTATAAATGGTAAGGTTTGCGTGGCCACGAATGTATGTTTTTCAGATCTTCGGGTCTATGTAATCGAAACGAACTCAGATCTATATCCGAACAAGGAATATCAACTTAGCAGTTTTCTTAAAAATTATTTGGGGAATTTTGGGCTATTAATATATCACAAAAAAGGTGATAAAGGTCAAAATAACTGCCTCGATAGATGGATGAATTCGCAGCTTAAGACATAGCAGACTATTTGATGATTTAATTGGAACCACACACAACAAGTTACAAAAATTTACCAGTTAATATATCAGATATTTATTATCTTGCATTATTTTGGAATCTAGAGTACGAGAAACCGTAAGTTTTGAACACTGTATTTTATATAAAATGCTTGGTAAATGTTCATTCTCTTTAAAGCAATTATTTTACATTTGTACGTTAATTCTAGCTCGCGTTCACGACAATTTTCACGGAAAAATATTATATTAAAATAGGCCCATAAAAACAGCGTTTATGCAAATAATTTCAATAAGTAATCGACGGCAATCAGTCATTAAATAAATATAATGAGATGCAAGTATAGGGAAACCATAGATAACCTCATTCGACATCCCGTACTGCTATTTGTTTGCTATTGTCATTGAAATTTCTCCAACAACCCAATGGGATGGTGGCTAAGGTAAGAGCTAAAAAGCAAGTTAACCACACAGCTTATTCTAGTGGCACTTGAGCATTTATATATCCACTTTAGTGAGTAATAATTCGTCCAGTATAAAAAAAAAAATATGTAAATAATTTATGTCAAATAACCTGCCTCAAATTGTTGAGTTGCTCTACACTCGCTTTTGCTATTGGTTGCTATCAACGTTTCGTAATTTTGTAATGATCTTGAGCCAAAGAGAGAGAGATGCACGTAATTAACTTAATTAGTGAGTAACTCATAAATTTTATTTACAACCGACCGTTGTTCGCGTATTGTTGGTATTTACACACATACACCTACCACACGTGAAAAATATTAGCTTAGAATGTGCTTGGGAGCAATGTGTCATGTCGAGTCTGCCTAATTGAAGTCTAACCACACCTACAACTTATGAAAATATAGCGCTAAGGGGAGCAGTGGGAAGAGTTCCAATAACAAATAACGCAGTAAGCGAGCTGTGGATTCAGGCAATGAGTAAGAAAATGGAAATCTTCAAAACAAATGCGACGAAATCACGATTGAAATCAGTTGCTAGAGAAAAATATATGTACTTACATAGAGTAGATATAAATATTTGTATATAATATAAAAGTATATGTATTGAACTGTTAATACATAAATCATTACGACTTCAAAAATAAACAAATGATTTGCGAATTAGTTAAATTGCTATCGAGCAGCTAATTACATTCGAAGACAATCAAGTGCGCATGAGTCACAAGCGCGAAGGCCGTCAGCAGCCGCCGGTTATAGTACACTCGTTACAAAGTGCTATGTGTTTGTTGTAACACTTGTAGATATATATTTATATGCCACAGTCTTTTGATTGCCACGCAGCGCTCACAAACGCTGAGATTTGCTTCTACTAAATTGCCAAACACACATACACTTACACAGCCGTATTTGCCAATTGCCTTGTGCGCTAATCAAAATCTGTCAGCAATCAGCGTGCAGCAGCAAAGTCAACCCACACACAGATTAAATGCGCAGACGTGCGATTAATGCCTGCAACAGCAATAACAGCTGGTAAATAGATTGCCGTTGATGAGCCAGCGGTTTCTGTCATTAGTTTGCCGTTTACCAGTTGATTTGTTGTTATTTTGCAGGTTGTTTTTTTGTTTTTTTTTTTTAATTTTGCGATTTGTTGAAAGGGAAATCCGCTAATCCGCCCGGCTGTCGTGTCGCAGCTCATTGTTAGCGGGCAGGGTTGCACGTCGCACAAACGAAACTGCAAGGCAACAATCGCAAAGGCGGCCAACAACTATTCGCTAACTGACATCATTTTATCATCATCAGATATTCTCAGCGGAGATTTGCAATTTACAAATGCTGCCGCTTATTTCCTATAATCAGCCAGGAGCATTGTTTGGCCACTTAAGAGCTATTGGCATGCAAATCAGTTATTATTTGGAGTTGAGTTCGGCAGGCAGGTTGTTTGCGTGCGACTCTATTCACAGAGTTTTTTGTTATTAGATAATTATGAAATTGGCGCAATTATTTGAAAATTGAAATTAATGAAATTTTTGAATTTTTTGTGGTATATTCTTTATTTCTTACATTTTTGAGAAGATGATAGAAGCTTTATATTTTGTCAACATTCTTTTAGAATAAACTGTTTTGAGTGAAATTACATAAGTTCATGGGAGCTGAAAGCTTTTGGGGTAAATTTCTGAAGCTTTCGATTATTTAAAAGAGTTTCCTATAACTGATGAAAGCTGTATTCATGATTAGGTCTATGGAAAGCGAAAGCTTTGGGGCAAAGTTTTGAAGCTTTCGGTTATTTTAAAAAGCTTAAGTTCGATAAATGAATGTATTATACGCATTAATGTATTCGATTTATATCCATAAATACTGAAAACTCTATAGCCAAGCTCTGAAGCTTTCGATTTTCCAAAGGAGCTTTTGTAACTAATAAAAACTTTATTCACTTACGCACCAATTATATGAATGAATAACAAGCCTATGGTAAATGAAAGCTTTAGCACAACGCTTTGAAGCTTTCAGTTATTTTAACGAGCTTTCATTAGTTATGTTGATATGTATTATGAAAGTAATATATAATTTAATGAGTTATAATTGAAGCTATGATAACTGAAAGCTTTCCGATTAAAGTTTTACCACAATGCTCTGAAGCTTTCGGTTATTTTAACGAGCTTTCATTAGTTATGTTGATATGTATTAAAATATATTTTAATGAGTTATAATTAAAACTGTGATAACTAAAAGCTTTCCGATTTATTAAAAAGCTTTTATCAACTATAATATCAAATGAAAACAGGCTTTATAGTAGAATACTCGTATTTCGAAATTTTATGTAGCACAATCTCATATGGATAATATAGTGCGAATAAAAGAAGTGAGATGCACTTTATCAAATAGAGCTTAAGAAGCTTTACAAAAGAAAACTTTGATGTGTATTTTATATATTTTTTTCTTTTGTTCTTTTTTGACGAAAATTGTAATAAAATTGAATAGAAAATATATTGTGACAAAAGTTTAATAAGTGACAATAATATTTAAAGAGTATCAAAAGCAATTAATCCTAAAAGCTTTTAGTCACTTTTTGTGCACAAGAAAGCTTTCATCAATAGTTTCTTTTGTGCCATTGATAATAAAAATTTGAATAAACCAGTATTATGACTAAAAATCAATAAAACTTAAATAAAGATATTTTGTATGCAACTAATTGGGCAAAAATGCTCACATTAGCAATGGAAATATTTGAGGTCATAATTGTTATTGCATCATTAGCAAAGCTTGTTAAAATTTTAAATCATTTCTGCCACATTTATAATTTTTTCTTTGGCATTGAAAGCTGTGCATTTTTGCCGTTTTGTTCTGTTGCCTCGGCAATTTTGCTAAGTGTAAAATTGCTTAAGTGATCCGATAATTACATTATCATTTTTGCAACGCAGCTTGGCACGACACACAAAAAGCGCATATGTGCTGGCCCACACACACACATACCTTGTATTTGGCATGTCTACATGAAAGGGAATTTGTGGGTGTGTGTGAGTGAATTTATACGGCCACTTTGCCACCATAGTCGGGCTGAAAGCGAAACTTGCCACATATAAATATGTATCTAGTTGCAAACAGTTAAGCACCACAGTTATGTGAGAAATACCTGCAGCATACACACACTTAAACTCATTTAAATGCACACATAACGATATTTGCATGTATTTGGCGGGCTCTGCCAGTCGGCTAAAGCGTTAAGTGGAAATTATTTTAATCGTTTAAAATAGTTTTAAATAAATTGTGCGCAAACGCTTAACGGGCTTTTGTGTAATTTCATTTTACTGCCGCCAACGTCTGCGAACACACGTACACTTGCTATTCTCATGTGTTCGCTTTTCGCTTTCACTCACCTTTCGGTGGGCGATTAGAGAGGGGAACGGTATCTATGACTACGCATTTATATATATGTATGTCAGCAGGGATGTGTTTATGTATATCGGCACGCAATGTAAGTGACAAAATTCTCACACGCGCTCGTAAATGTCTCAGCCCTAGCAGCTTAGCAGACTATCTGCAGTGCAGAAGCCCAGTGAGTGTCGTAGCGGTGATGCAGATATTTGATAAAGTCGGCTACTTGTGAATGTAAATTTAAATTTGCACCAATTGTGGGTCTGCTATAATCGGCTTTGAATAACACACCGACCACACAACGCCGTTAAAGTGAGAGTATTAACGCAGCATTTCGGGAGTGCGATGAATCCTGACACCGAAATGTGCGGTGCAACGTTGGAATGCGCATGAGATGCAATTCACTGTTATGTATTGAAGCAGCACAGTTTGAGTGCAGTTACTTCAGTGCGTATATTTAAGCCGATTGCTTAATTGTTTAGTGGGCATTTGGGGCGCCAATGCATATATGCTAGTTACTGCTAATATATAGCGGTGCTGCTTATCAGCATCCTTGATCATTGAACAGCGCTTGTAGCAGCTTTAAATTAGGGTTCTCGTATGACAAGCGATAACGCTTAGCGCCACACGAGAGGCATTGTGTAAAGGATACTGATAATCAGCTTTAAGGTGAGCATGCTTGGAATTTGGGATATCGCATCAGCATATCGCGCAAGAAGTTTGAAGTAAAGACTAAGCTGACTAAGATATAGTAGTATGTCTTAAAAACAGCACACAAGGAAAAGAACAGAATTCTACTTTGTTTGGACTCAGAGAAGTTTCGTACGTTTTGATTTTAGCTTTGGCTAAGATGTATAGTATATTGGTAATTTAGTCCACAAAGTCTTGAATTAAATCAACTTATCAGATCTGTTTAAGTTTAGATGAAGTTATAACGCATACTTATCATTTTTAGACCTTACATAAACTAGAATTAAACAAAAATTTTGTTTTTCCATAAAATTGGCTGATTTGACTGGGACTTGGCCGGTCAAGTGGCGAATATTTGTGGAATTACCAAGGTGATCGGCCTCATCAACAATCCGGCTAATACTAAATTATGGAAAAGTTTGACCAGGACCGTCACATAAACAGTTATGTCATTGCTAAGGAACTTAAAATTCACCATCAAACGGTTTTGAACCATTTAAAAAATGCTGGCTACAGGAGGTTTCGGCACCACATAAATTTTCTGTGAAAAATTTAAAGGACCAAATTAAAAACTCCGATTCTTTGTTGAAACAAAATGAAATTGAACCATTTCTGAAGCGAATGGTAACAGAAGACGATGGGTGGATCAAATACGACAATAATGCGGGAAAAATATAATGGTCCAAGCGTGGTGAGGTTCAACAAATGGTCGCAAAGCCAGGATTTACGCTTTGAAAGGTTATGGTGAGTGTTTGGTGGGATTGGAAAGGAATCATCCACTCTCTAGCCTGGTCGAACAATTGATTCTATATTTTACTGTCAACAGCTGATGAGATTGAAGCAAGCAATAAAAAAAAAAGGGCTAGAACTGATCAATTGAAAGGGCTTTGTCTCTCATCAGAACAACGCTAGACCACACACATTTTTGATGACTCTTCAAAAAGTGGAAGAGCTTGGCTGGGAAGTTTTGATGTATTCACCATATAGCACTGACCTTACAACATCGGACTACCATTTGTTTTGGTCAATGCAGAACTACCATAATGAAGTAAAGTTGAGTTGAAGAGAAGCCTGTGAAAATTAAGTGTGGCAATTTTTCGCCGAGAAACCAGAAAAGTTTTATACTGATGGAATAATGTCTCTAGAGGAAAAGTGGCAAAAAGTGATCGACCAAAATGGTACATATATGGTTCATTAAAGTTCATTATAAATATGAAAAATAAGTTGAAGTTTGATTAGAAATACGAAAAAACTTTTTCGACTACTCTATATAAAATTCCGTCGAAGACATTGAAATCAAGCTATATTATCCTTAAGAAAAAAGTTTTTTATATCATAAAACAGTACAAAAAGAATGTATTATTATTGACATTTTTCGGTCAATTTGTATCACAGCTATAAGCTATAGTGGTCCGATCTGAAAAATATATTCAGATACAATATAATTGAGACAATGCTATTGAAAAGAATTCATGCATTTGGCAATATTTTATTAAACAAAAAGTTTTCCATATAAGGACTTGATTTTGATCGATCAGTTTTTATAGTTGCTTCATGCTATAATCCGATACTCCGACACTAACAGATTTGTTAATACGGACGTGGGTATATTGACTCAGTAGTTTCTTATGGACCGATCCAGCTCGAATTTATACCGACAGTGACATTTATGAAGCCATAAGGTATTTGGATTTGTATAAGAACAAGTACTGCCAACTAATAAAATTTTCAGTAAATCAAAGTATGACTAATACTTAGCCTAAATAATATAAATTATTATGATAAGGTCTAAAGTACCATCTCGAAATCTGCTTATTCGCTTTGAAAACATTTTGCTTCTATATAAAATTGAGTGCAAAACACAAAATTCCGAAATGACGCACCAAAATTTTGTCACAAAACTGAGTTTACGCATACTTTTATTGCGGCATAAAACATTTTTGCCGATTCACATCAATAAAAGAAGAAAAATCACGCACATAAAAAACGATTTGCTCTTACTATTTTTACTTAAGAACATTCTGCCAATGTACATAAAATTGCTAGGGATAACACGCATTCATTATTATTTTGGCTTTCTGCTGATTTTATAGACGCGTGCAACAATAAGCGCACAGCTACTTGTAGTCATGGCCATATGCCGGCAACCAAGGACTCAGTAGCCACACTTCGTGTCTAATTTACACACTGACTCAAGGCAGCGCCCCACTGGAATGTGGTTTGTTTGGTGTTAGCGCTGGCACACAAACACTGTGCGAATCATGCAAGGGACGACCAAGTGTTGTGGCAGATGAAAAGCTAAATTACAAACTGTGGGAACTCCACACGTTCGCACACGCTGAATACGAATGTGAAAAGCTGCTGGTGAGCTAGAACGAGCAATATGTTTTTGCAGTTATACAAATAACAGTAGCAACAACTACATGCATGTTAACAACAAAAATAAACACAGCAATAAAGTAGCTGAAAAGGCAACTGCGAACTGGCACTACCGCCAAGGGTGTGCTTGCGGCAGTGTGCGCGCGGAAGGGGCGCATGTTGTGCAGGCGGAAATGAATTAAACCGGATGCTGTGCAAGTTGCCGGCTCCTCAACTGCCGACCGTTTACTACGTTACTTAGCAGTTGCTGTATTATTGTAGGAATAAAAGAGCGCTGTTGTGATCTGCATAATAAAATCAGCCAACTACAACTACTGTAACAACAACAACAACAGCTGTGACTACTACAACTATTACTGTGTAACAATAAAGCAAAGGAAATAATAACAAAGCAACAACGGCATGCTCGACAACGGCTGTGAAACAACTGCACACATACACATATTTACACACATACAAACAGCTGCGAGCTAACTTTCTTCACAAGCCGAATAATTAGCTAGTAAGCGCGGGCGAAAGGGTGGCTCAAATGTTACGCGGCAAATGAGTTGGTGGAAAAATAGTTTATTCAGCAAAATAACGGCAGCGAGACAAGAAAAGGCGGAAAGTTAGCGAATTAAGCACGTGCAATGCCACACCAGCTCCTTCAGCAGCGCCTCGCCTCTTTTCTATTTTGCTTAATATTTGTCCGCTGCATTACGCTCAATTTATTTGCTTGCTCGCCTCGCGAACTACATTATGCAACACACACACACATACATGCACTGTCTGGCTGACTGCTCTTTATTTATTTTATTTTGGCCATTTGGCAGGCTTTGGCGCGCACATTTACATATTTATAAAAATAAACATGCATTTTCCGTATGCCACTATTCTGATTAAATTGTGCTGATACCGTTGATGGAAGTGTCTGAAGTGGCATTATCAACTAGGAGTAATCTGTTGTGGCATGCAGCATTACGTTATTGCCACAATGGCATAGTTGAGTTGTTGCCGCGTGTGGCATGCACGGAATTTCAACTAGACACATGTAAATATGTGAATCTGTACTATATGTAGAAGCGTAGTGTTTTAGGGGCTTTCATGTTGCGAGTTTGGTAGAAATTAATTTTCGATTTTCTCAAAAAACAAACTATAGCTCACAGCTATTAACCCATGTGTATACAGCTATTAACCCAACGGTGATCAACGGTTTCGCTAAATTGAAACATAAACTTGCCGAAACGATTCCAAACCGAAATTTCTGTTTTTTTATCTTAAGGTTCTAGCTTTTGAGAAAAGGTTACGGCAATTAATATATTCTATATTCACATTTACTTTGAAAATTTTGTAAATTCATCAAGTTCGAAGTTTTATTTTCGAAAATATTCGAAATTCCATACAGTGTAACCGATATGCATGTCTAAAAATAAATTGCAAACTTTTCTTGCTAGAGATTGAGTATTTATACAAAGGTCTTCGAAGATGGAAGCAAAATAACGCAAAGAATTCCGAAAAAACATTACAGAACTTCGTGGCATTTAACATCAGTAGTCATTCGAATATAAATCATAGACGCGTAGGTGATGCGAAAATATTGGATTTTAGATTACTAAGAGAACCACTGCAGTATATTTCAAGCTGAGGTCTTTGCTACTGCGAAGGCAGCGGGGCTAGCCTCTAATGCACCTGCAGACAATTCCAGAGTCAACATCTACGTAGACAGCCAAGCAAAAATCATGGCAGTAACTACCGCCAGAAGTGTCTTGGGAAACTGAGTAGCAGCGGAAAGTATTGCCAGAAGTAAGCAAATTCACTACTGTTCTATTGGGCACCAGGCCACAAAGGCAACAAGAGCAATGAAATAGTGGACAAGGTTGTCAAGAATTTTGTACGGCTAACATCCGAAACATTGTCTATACGACGATCTTGACAGAAAAATGGTAAAGAGAACGAGCTACATGGGTGCAAAACTACAAAGTTATGTGCAAAACAGTAGATCGGAAGTACGCCAAATTCCTATTGGCACTCGGTAGAAGAGATTGTAAGAACATGCTGGGTATACTAAATAGTCAATATCACGCAAGCTTTCTTCATTCTTAACGCTGACTTAAATCGTCCAACTAGTACAGTTGCGTCTATGAAATGTGGTTTATTTGTAATTTGAGTGGAGCAAAGTCAACATGTTGCAAATAAAAAACAAAAAAATTAAATTAAATTAAAAAAAAAGAACTGAATACAAATATATACACAGCAAAAGCTGTAACCACAATAAAAAATAAATAAAGTATATCAAATGAGCTTGCTGTAAGTTGGCAGCCACTATTGTATGACTACATTCGAGATACACATATAGTCGGCATATGCAACTATATACCACTTTTTATAAGCCAAGCAAACAGGTCACTAATTATATTTGTAGAAATGTAGAATATTAAAACGGGAGAGCGAAGCCTGAACACGTCCTGGCTGCGGTGCTGTGAATGCCGCTGCAAACCACAAGAACACGTAGTTCTTGGAGAATTATCTTAGCGAGCGAGTGGCGAAAATAGAAATTTTAGTTTTGGAAGTAAAAGAAATAGTTAAAAGTATAAAAAAATATATGTTAGAAAAATCAAAAAAAAAAATTGCATGGGAATCTAAATGGTAAAACAACGTATCATCGAAAATTTCAAATTGAGTTTTTTATAGCTTACGATTCACTACATCTATTATATGTATATATGTTGCATAACATTTTCAGCTTCCGCTCTCAGATATAACCAGTATATAACCAGTATATAACCAATTTATAACCAATATATAACCAATTTGTAACCAAAACTCAAATTTCTTTCAATATGAGTGCTTTCATTGTATCGTTTTACATTCGCCTGCAAACTTCTAAAAAGAGATGTTATGTTATTTTGCATTTTAGGTGACGAATTGTACTATATCGTCACCTGAAATGCAAAATAACGTATCATCAAAAAATTCGAAATTGAGTGACTTAATGATTACGCTTCACTACTTCAAATTACGTACATAATATTACATATGTTCAACATTTTCAGGTTCTACGGTCCAGTTTTAACCAATATTAAAATTTTGTTTCACTCATGTTCCATTTTATTTCGTGTTTCATTCATGCCACTGTAAATTTCCGAAAATGTTGTTACGTTATTTTGCATTTTAGGTGACGATATGTATTAGAATAAGTAAATATAAAAATAAATTATCTGCTGTTACGATTCTAAATTTAGTTTGGTAAAGATTTTTTTAACTATAATTTAGTTATGCATTTCATGCAGAGAGCTACAAATAAAAAATTTAAAATATGTAGAAGTATTTTGGAAAATACACTCGTAATAATTATTTAATGCTGGCAATCTCACACTAAACTTACAATAATGAAAATGTAGACTAAATTTATAACATAAATTATAGTAAATAACATATTCTTTGCAAGTACTATTTATATTAAGAATTTCCCCTTAACATTTCGTAAATCACGCATACATACACACACAAGAGCGCATTTCACAACAAAAGTATTGTAAGTATATGCATTTCCTGTGAGGTTTCGTGCTTATTTGACATTTTCATAATGCCCACAATTCATTTTTTGTAATCAAGTTTTTACTTCAATGCTGTCATTAAAATGTTTTTGTGGTCTTTTTTACAAATGTTCATCATTTAAGTGCCACAAGTAGAACGCAATAGCATTGTGGCCGAAATAACTATTAATAATAGCGAACTTCCTTTCCGGCTAAAATAATCACGTACACAATGATAGTGCTGTTTTTATTAACGTTTTTTGTATATATCTCAACAGCAACAACAACACCGTCAAACATTAGTGGGTGCTGCCATGCGTGAAGGTTAACGCTGAGGTGAGAGCGATGGCATGGCGAGCCAAGTTAAGTTAATTAAAATAAATGTATAGCAATATATCGTATTATGCATGTATGTATATGAACATGGATGTTATATTGGATGTGCTTATATATGAGAGTTACAAGGGTTGCTAAATAATTTACTACGTTTTGGGTTCAAAAATTATAATTACAAGAGTGGTGAAAAGTTTTCAAAAAAATATTTTTTTTTGTTTTAATTTGGGAAACAATAGTCATGAATGATATAGCAAAAAGTTGAACCCAAAAATGAGAAATTTGGCTTCCATTATAACACTCTTCGCAAATTAAAAAGATTCTGTGTAAAAACTTGACTTTGATCGGTTAGTTTGTATGGCAGCAATGAGCTATAAGGTCCGCTATCGGCGGTTTTGACATTTTAGCAGCTGCTTGTTGAGAAAAAGATGTGTGCAAAATTTTAGATCGGTATCTCAAAAGCGTTTTCGAAAAATAAAATGAACGAATGGACCAGATTGAGTTATAGCAAAGTTTGTGGTGCAGAATTAACTTATTTTCTATCAAGACACTATTTCAAAAATAATAATACTCACTTTTATTGGCTAAACGCCTTTTCAGGCACCCTATATATATTTCAAAATAATAATTTGAATTTGAAATAAAACTTTACAACACTTTGATTTAACTCTATTTTTGTGATTTATGACATCCGTTCAACGGGCTTTCAAGGGAACTTTCATGTGACTATTATCATTGCTTTTTTAAGGACTGAGTAGGGGCGAAAACAAAGAAAATGCTATTACAACAACACAGTGATTGTTTAGATACATATATCAAATGAGTTGCTTGTTGCGGCTGAAATGTGCGACGAACCGCGAAAAACCACACGAAGCAGACAGCGTACATAACATAGTGTGGAATAACATTAAAGCCACATACACCTGCGCCCATACACGCACACACATACACTTGCGTATAATATAAATTTAACAATGATATCACTGAATGAAAAGCCGCAATTAAACGAATTGTGTGCGACACGATTAAAGGTACGCGAAAGTAAAGCGGCGACGCCTGCACATGAAAGCACAACAATTTTTATGTGTGCCGCACCAACACCACCACCGCATAGCACACGCACACAGGCGCACGCCATGACTGGCACTGTTGACGTGTTTTCGTTTGGCGTCTAATTAACGGGCAACAGTCGGCAGCGGGTGGCGGTCACTCAGCGCTATGACATGAGGAACGAGCCGGCAATGTGGAGTAGAATTAACATTCGACATGAATAATTATCAGAAATAATGCATGAGCATGCATGCACGCACATGCGCACACATGCAATTACAATTGCAAACAAATAACCACAACTGCTGTAGTTGTAGTTACTTACTATGTGTGGGGGTGTGTGTGAGCAGAGCCACACAGCAATGACAAGCGCGTATATCAACGACCAAAGCGCACACCACAATCGCCTGACCGACCACGCCCCACAATTATTATGATTATTATTCGCAGCGCTCGCTGACTTTGGCCATTTCAGCAACAACATTATCATTATCAGCGGCAATATAGGCGATTTAATCGCGTAATTACAAATATGAAATGTTTTGTATAATTTCATACGATTTCGGTTAAAGCGAATCGCCCAGCAAGGCTTCGCCTATCTGTCAAAACTTGATTTCAGAGCCTTTTGCTGCGCTTTAAATAAATATCGTACAAAAGCCTTGATTACTTACTGTTTTGATTTGTTTTTTATGTTTGGTAATGAAGTACTTGATTTAACGGTTTACATACCTGAAAGTGGAAGATATAAAAATTTAATTAGTATATAAATTTATTTTTGTGTTTTTTTGTTAGAAAGTTCTAAAATATATGGAAAGTCTTGAATTTAGTTGCTCAGCAATTGTTGGCGATGTGCATCAAGCAATTTTTGTATCAGGTGGAGATATTTAGATGACGCTGGAGCCTAGTTATTGGTTAAAATCGCTATTTAGGGTCTAATAGAGAAAAGAATAACAGAGGAAAATCATGGAAACAACAGGAAATTGGAAAGTGTTTATTGTGCAGATTATTTATTAAACTTATACAACCTGTCTCTTAACTTCCTTTATCACCTGCTGTGCTTATGGGGTTAAAAAAAGAATTGTTGAAGTTGTTTAAAAACTACTAATCTGCAAGCTTCAATGTCTCCTGCGATTAATTTGCAACAACATCACACTATATATGTATATTTATTGCAGTAATGAAATCAATCATAAAAACCACTCGCTACTCTCATAACCACTCAACAAAAGCCTGTGCTGTGCTTCAGAAAATTTTCTGAATCTTTTCTTTAAGCACAGACACAAGGTATGATATCATCACCTAAAATGCTAAATAACGTATCATAAAAAAATTAAATATGAGATATGATAACCAATATATAACCAGTTAATAACAAAAATATGAGTGTCTGACAACCAACATATAACCATTTTATAACCAAAACTGAAATTTCGTTTCAATATTAGTGGTTTCTGTTATATCGATTTTTCTTCCCTTCAAACTTATGAAAAGTGATCATAGTTATTTTCATTTTTTTAGGTGACGTAGTTTCTTTTCAGATCTCAATTATTTTTATAAAAAGTTAATATTTTACTTAAAATAAAATTTTGTTAAACTAATGATAGCCACGAACTATATTAAAAAAAAAAAATCATTATAAATACTTAAGGCATATTTTGCATTATTAATACCCTTATAAGTAGCTTTAACAGGCCCAAAAAATTCGAAAAGAATTTAAAAATTTCGAAAAAAAATTAAAAAAAAATAATAAAAATTATTTTAATCAGAGAAATAGATGAGAAGCAACAACAAGCAAGAGCATGAGCTAAAAAAATTAAAAATCATGCTCAAGTGTTCACTACATAAATTGTACCAAAAAAGATTATAGTGTTGCCACTTTGAAAATAGAAAAAAGCCGATACTAAAGGTCTAAATCCTTTCAGCCGGAAATTGCACCTTTTGCAATCAATAATAAAATTTCAAATCTGCAGCCACCCTGTGATTTTAGATGCAACAAAAGAACTGTAAACAGTACCTTTACATGCGAGCACAGCTACCGGTGTGAATAACTAAATATAAAATAGTGCAAAAATAAACACAAATTTTCACGTGACCGAAATTCTGTCTGATTTTATTATACAAAAGCTAGCCACGCAGTGAATGACAGCAGATAGCAATACCATACATTGCACGAATATACGCAAATCGACCAGCAAACATATACATATATAGTACATATATACGCAACACATTTCGCTATTTGCTGCTTTGCAACAACTCAGGCTATTTGCAATAGTTAATACAGGTTGTTGTTGCAATTGATTTTTCGATTTTTATAGCTGAACAATTCGCATTCGAATTGCCCCGGAAATCAAGTTTCAAATATTTGTTGTTACTGTTTTTGTTGTTTAGTTGCTTCTGCACTTTGCTGGAACATTGAAAACTCATGAAAACTCAGGTAGCAGAGCTGAGAGTCAAGCGAAGTTGCAACGAGCGGAGCGCCGCAAGGCAAGTGGAAAGCGAATGGGAAGCGCAAACATGCAATTCACTCAATAAAACCAAAATTGGAGTGAAGTGAAATACCCTTGAAGGCAACGAAAACGAGAAAAATGCGTACAGAGGAAAATAAATAAAATGATAAACAAAATATGAAAAGTCAAATAACGAGTGTGTGGGGGTGCGCACGTACAGAGGTAGGTGGCGTGTTTTGCTACGTTGGTGTGCAACGTTGCATTGAATTGCCAGCGGCAAGTATAGCACTGCAATTTTACATTGAGACTGGAGCATATTTCATATGCGTTGATGCAATTCAATGATTCCTGACAGATTTTTATCTCGAGCTTTATTTACTTACAATTTTAAAATAAAAACAACAAAAAATAAGTTGCTTGTAGCAAGCAGCAAAAATCTTACAAAATTGTATAAGTTAATACAGCTTTTTTTGCGCAGGCATAAACAGAAATCGTATTGCAAGGGACGACGAGGCGTATACGCAACGAAAAATACTTCGCATTGCCACGTTAGATTCGCTGTGCCGCAAAAATTGCACTTACTACAATCCAATTAAAGTACGTTTTATACACAAACTTCAGCAAATAATTCTTCGCAAATAGCATTTATTTGCAAACTTTGAATTATGCAACAGCAAAGATGAAGAAGAAAAAGGAAATACTACCGCTTCATTTACTACACAACTGAGCAGCAAATAAAAAACCACTAGAAATTTATGATAAATGCATTAAAGTTTGGCATTCATTGGTACATTAATTTCGATTTTTACTATGGTCATTAAGTGCATCGATTGCATGCGCGTGGTTGAATGCATTCGCTGGAGTGGCTTGCCTGAAGAAAGCCTTCGCCGTTAGCAGCGCAACCAACTAATAACGAGCGCCAGCACTCAAACTTTGCGCTCATGCAATCCATTTAATTTACTATTTGCTACTTATATGCACAACCTCTCTCCACCCTCACCACCGTCAGCTGCCACAGCGCATAATAACATTTCAGCTTGCCCAAAAAAATATAATAAATAAATAGACCACTACTGCCCAGGGAGCCTCAGGCAAGCGCAGTCGTGCTCTTTATAAGCCATGTACCCATGCTGCTGCCGCTGCCCCGCTGCCCCTCGACAACTACATATACATATCGATTTTTATACATCCTCGTTTTTGTGCGCACCTTTTGTGTGCGGCGATTGTGTGCCACGAACTGTGTTCTCGTGAATAGTGGCGCTTGTTCTTGTATTACCTGCCTTTCAAATAGCCTTCGGCATGCAACCGCGCTTTTGGCGCTGCACTAGCCGCCCTACTTCTTATTCACTACTCATATAGTGTAAGCGCCTAAAAGCATGCCATATAATTTACTATACATGTGTAGTAACGCACCCAAAAAGTAGCATGAAGCGACCGAGAGTGTGGTGTTAGTGTACTGAAATAGAAACGCAAAAAGCACATTAAAATGTGGGGAAAAAACACGCAGTACTTTGGTTGATCCTTTTACATTGCGTGTCGGCTGAGTGGCGCCTTTTAATTTTATTTTTCTCTCATTTTTTCGCTTTCTACTGTGCATGCTTCATTACGCCTATTTCACTTGAGTTTGTTAGTTCTCGGCAACCTTTTTAAGGATTATAAATTCATTTTGTCGGTTTACCATTTCTACAGTGTTTTCCTTTGAAGTTGGCTTTAATATGACGTTTGTTGATTTGGCTTCAACGTAGGGTTGACGAAAAGAGATAAATGTCAGCTTAAGTTGTAAAATAGCTCGTTTCAGGAGCTGATAATACTTACACGTGCTAAATATGCCTTTAGAACTTGGAATTTACGCTTCTGTAGAAATCTTTTTCTTCACAAATTACTATTTAGATTAGACACCAAAAATATTTTCTAAAATTTAAAGGCTTCGTAACATTTCGTAATATTTTTTTCAAAACATGTCTCTTTTGAAAGGTTTTCGAACACTTATCAGTGGCGTTTGCTCGAACTTTATTTTTTCAATAAGTGACAACTGTATCAAAATATTTTTTGAAGCGTGAATATAATTTTTTTAATAAAATACTTCCAAATATATTTTCTTAGCTTCAGATTGAATACAGGGTGGGCCAAAATTAACACACGATTTAAATTTGCCACCATTTATGTAGTAAAGTGTTAATATTTTAATTTTTTTACATGTGGCAACTCTGTTTTTCCGTATATAAAAATTAAAATATTTCCTATTATTTTAATGTAGATCTTTTCAGAACTTTTCATGTTTGAGGCGCATTTGGTATGGCTATTGTGAGCTTTAATTCACATAAAGATGGCAACTCTGCTGAAAAAAAAATTAAGTCATTGACCTCCAAACTTTAATTTAGATTTTTTCAATGGTTCACGCTTGCATAGATACTATTATAATAACTCAATTTATAATATTTCAATTATTTTGTTAGATGGCAACTCTATGTGCAAAAATATATTATAAAAAATATTTTCAATTACTTCAATGTGGGCACCTTTAGAACTTATCATGTCTGAGGCGCATTTGATATGGTTTTTGTGAACTTTAATTCATACAAAGGTGGCAACTCTGCTGAAAAAAAATTAAATTGCAGAACTCCAAACTTTATCTAAGATTTTTTCAATAATTCATTTTTGCATAGTTATTATTATAATATCTCAATTTTATAATTTTTTTTTAACTGGCAACTCTGTGCAAAAATATATGAATTAAAATATTTTCAATTACTTCAATTAGGTCATTTTTAGAACTTTCTGGTTTGAGATGTGCTTTTCATAGTTATTTCCAGCTTTAATTCATCAAACGTTGGCAACTCTGCACTATAAAGTTGCACACTTACATACTTGATATTAGTTTCTTCAGTGCAATGTTATTGGATAATTACTGAAATGTCTTAAGTCGAAAGTTGGCAATTCTATTCCACAATATGACTAATCACGTTGTATTATGTTTTCCTGGCATATTTTAAAATTGCTCATAAATATTTAAGTCTTAACTCGAGTTTACAAAATAACTTGTCTAAATCTCATTAAATTTTAAAACCTTAAAAATCCTTTACATAAATGGAAAACCTTCTGCTTTGAGTGACACATTTAAGTCTGTCTTTAATTGTTCACTAATTCACACACATTGTGTCTCAAATTTAGGAAATTAAATTTATATTACAAGCGTATGTAAAATAAATCAAAAGTCATGCGACAGTTACATGAACAAATTTCATTCGAAACAGTGAAATGATTTCAGGTATTTGAATTAGATAAATTAAAATTTAAGTCAAGGTATTGTATAAAAATTTAATGGCGCATGCAGATTTTACATGTAACCTTGCCTTTTATTTATTTTTTGTTCTACAACCTTCTCGACCCACAAATGCAACCATGAGCATGGCTGCCAGCTTGCCCTGTATTTTATCACCAGCAGCCAGCTTGATTGACACAATGCTACCGAATGTTATTGAAAATGTTAAACTTTTTTAACACTTGACATAAACATACAAACAAATAACAGCGTTTTTGCATTAGCCGTTCTTTTTTACTCCAACGTTTGTATGTGTTTGTGTTTGTATATGTGTGAGGCGGTTGATAGCAAGTAAATGTAGTTATAGCACTCTGTTGCTTGAAGGAAAATGTAACAGGAAGGTATTGCTTTAAGTTATTTTCGTATATGTTTGTGTATGCTTTATATGTGTATATTTTTATACTTTCGTACGCAATATCTACATAAATACATACATATAAAGCTACCTGATAAACCTTTCACTGTCACACTTTTACGGTGCCCTTATCAAACAAAGATTTATAATTAATTATCTTTTACTTCTGCTTTTTAACTCTCCCTTTGAGCATTGTGCTGTTTCAAATTTATACCTCTTTCACCACTACATATAAAAATAATATAAATTAAATATAAATGATACACATCTAAATATATTTATACATTTATATATATGTACATTACAATTTGTTTCAGTGCGTCTTGCTTAAACTACACCCTTTCTCAGTGCTCTCTAACCCCAACGCCCTTCTACGGCATTAAAAGCAACCAAAAAATTCAATTACCCACGCTTGCAACGCTTTCAAATCAAATAAAAATGCAGAAAAAAACCAATGTGCGCCTGCAAACACGTTAACAACCGTCATATCTTTTATTGTTGTAACTATAAAGTGCCATACAATGGCGGCGCTATAATTGCGCTGCTCCTTTTTCACAACAGTAAATATCTCAAAACTGTCAAATTTGCACGCGCAGCTCTATGGCTTCCTGAAAACGAAGAAGCGCACAACAACTACAACAATACATTTACATCACACACACACACTCGCACCTTTCGTCCTTTCAGGCAACGTTCGCTCGTTTCGTGCTTCGTTGTTGCGGCGCAAATTGATTGCGTGCGCCATGTCTGTAGTTGTTGTTGTTGTTGTTGCTGTTGTGCGCTTATAGTTTACTCGCTTTTGTTATTTTATTTGTTTGGCGATTTGTTTGACTTGCGTGTCAATGATGACACAACAAGCGGACGGCAAACGACAAATACCCCAGCTATTATGTTTAAGGAAAGGGACGCACAAAAGTAATAATAACAACAAAAACCACAACGTTGAGCAATGCAGCATGGCGAAGAGCAATCTAAGTACACATTCTCATGGCTTACACAATTTCGCAGAAGAAGCAGCTAACACATACCACGGTGCTGAAAAAGTTCTATACCTACACGACTTGTATGTGTGTGTGTTTTTATTATGTTTGCTTGTGTCGCGCATATGCTTATTTATTTATGTATAAAATACAGCAATGCTGTTGAAATTTATTTACTTTGTCCAAGTAAATTGTGCCTACACGGGCAGCAACACTATTAAATGCGGTCATTTGCTTGCTTTAGCATACCTTAAGGCGCCATAACAGCAACATATTGAATGTGACAGTGTTAAAGTTTGGTTATGTTTTCATTTGCCTGCACATTTATTTATTTGATCATGACATGCAAGAAGCGAGGTTCACCGAAAAAAAAATAAACACACACACACAAACAAAAAAATTTCAGTTCAAGGAAACTTAAGCCGTACTTTTTATGTTTAAACGATGTCCCTCAAATGTAAATATGCAAGCGAGTGTGGTTTTACATAAAGTTTTATTGTGAATTTTTAACTGCTATATCATTTTCCCTCAAAGTGAATTCCATATAAATTCGAAGCTTTCGTTAAAATAACAAATATTTGAACTGATTGTCAATGTAAATGAAATTGTGGGTTAGTATATTTCCACGAGGCTATCTATTCCATATATTGCTATAATCGATTGAATAGACTTCTGTGAAGTCCTAGCTGCAAATAAACTTGAAAAATAGTTATGTTTTTACGATTTTGAGATATCCGGAAAATTATAAGAATTTCGTCACACTTAATAAAAATATTTTCTACGATCTCGTTTACAAGGAAATTTCAAATTATATTTTTATTCATTTAACTTAATTTTTAATAAAGTATAATTATTAATTTACTACCTCAGCTAATTACGATCATTAACCACAGCGCTGCTCATTATTTTCTGTAATTTTTGTGATAATTTATGGCACAGCAGGTTATGGCATAGTTTCAGCTGACCCGCAGCGGGTGCCATACTGGACCGCGGCGCTGAATTGGAGTAAAATCTAACGACCGAAAGTGGAAGGGGCGAACTAATGAAACTCACCATAAAAAAAAACAACCAGTTTCATCACATCACACTAATTCAGTACACACATGCACACTCGCAAGAAGCGTACGTTATGGCAATCGCAGCGGCAGTCCGCTGAAAAATCTCATTTCACTTATTTATCCCAAACGCTGCTTGAGCGAGTGTGAGAGAAAAGTAAGCAAAAAATGCATTATTTGTGTAGTAAGGATAGTGCGAACTGCTGTAAGAGCCTATAGAAAATTGTTTCGATTTTCTGCTTTACGTTCATGATTCCGAAAGCCATTAAAAATTAGAGCCAAAGCCTGATAAATAAAAGTTGTCAAGAATTTTACTTCAACATACTGAAAAGCCAGACCACCGCAAAAGTTGCCGTTTTAAAACGTGTAAGGAACTTCATAAAAATTAAAACAAAGTGAAGCAAGCGAGGAAGAGACCTTCACAGGTACAAGTTTTCCTGGAAGCCCTTAGTTTAGAATGATCAGTTTGAGAGGTAGCTATATGATGGTGTATATGGTTCGATCTGAACAGTTTTTTCTTCTTCGGAGACAATAATTCTTGCTAAATTTCATGAAAATATCTCATCAAATGAAAAAGTTTTCAATACAAGCATTTGATTCGGATCGTTCAGTTTGTAGGACATCTAGATGCTATAGTAGTGTGATATCGGCGGTTCTCACAAAATGTGTCAGTTTCTTGGCGAAAAAAGAACTTGTGCAAAATTTTAGGTTAATATCTTAAAAGCTGAGGGACCAGTTCCTGTATATACGAAAGTACAAACAGGTGAGCATGGCTCATTGGACTCAGCTCTTCATGCTGATCGTTTATACATATTGTATATACATTTTAAAGAGACTCCGTTGCTTCTTTCTCGGTGTTACAAACTTCGTACCCTATTGAAGGTATAGAAATATGAAGATAGAGAACTTCCATCTATAGGAAAACTATTTAAAATTAAAGTCTCTAGCAAGTCTTAAATCGGCAATTCTGAACTTAAAAAGCCTTTAAAATATGCAAATACTCAGCACACTACTGTATTTCAGATTCAAAATTCTAAATCTTTCTATAAATGCAGTTTTCAATCTAGAATACGAACAAAGCATGGGGCTTCAAATAACTCATTCTTAAATGATCTTTATGAGGAATTTTTTTGAATCACTTTCCAACACTTGACTAGAGGTCACTTGACTAGAGGACATTTACTGTGAGAAGACATCAATAAACCCATTCTCCCTTCGTTAAAGTACTCAAAAGTCTCTCTTGCCATATTGATTTTTCATTTCTATGTTATTTTCGACGCGAGAATGTGAGGTCATAATTCACTGACCATAAAATAAGAGTTAAAATTAAAGTCTTACTGATAAAAAGTAGACTATCTCATGCAGTCGTATGTAGTCAAGTGTCACTGTTAAATTCGTATATGCTCATTAGAGAAGCATTTATGCTCGATTGTTACAATTACATAACTACAGCAAGAATGTCATCCATTCTTTAAGTGAGTCTGCTAACAACACATATAAGACCATATACTATAATATGAACGTGCAACACTTAATTTGCAAGGAAACATATTTCACGCATCAGTAAAAGCACAATTGAAAGTGCAGCGAACGCCACATATTTACACTGCGCGCAGGTGTGTATGTGTATATGTGTGTGTGAAAGCGCTGCATGCTGCATAGACAGTCAGTCAAGCAAGCGTCTGACATGGACTAAAGCAACAATGCCAACAATGAAAGCAAACAAAAGCCAATGCTAACAAACGTTAGATACACACACTTGAATCGCATACACACACATATATGTATATATATATATATTTGTACAATGAAACACACACAGGACTTAAGCATTTGATGTAGAAGCATGTAGCTATGAGTGACACATACTCCATGCACAAAGGCAACAAAAACGGGCAAGGCTGCGCGCTGCTATTCATCTGTCGAGGAGCCAAATAGAGATGGAAAGATGTGTGCATGCACTGACAAAAAGAAATGCGAAAATTTTTTTACAAAGCGTGTAAAAAGCTTAAGCTGCACAAGTGGGGAGTGCAAAGTTGGTTGTAGGGGTGGGATAAGATTTTGATTTTGCGTTTAGTCTGTGGCTGTGGATTGATGGAAGTTGCATAAACGCGGCTGCACAAATATTGTCTTGTCAAGATGCCAATGCTGCGAATTGTAATAGCATGAGAATTGGAAGCGGTCGACTTGAATGTGGGAGAAAATGCTTGTGTGAGTGTTGTAGGTGTCACTAGGAAATGAAAGACCAAACCAATTTTTTTCGAGTTGGCGAGTTGTGGGGAGAAAAATCATTTTTCTGAATAAATCATTTAAATTTGTCTAATTGGCTGCATAAATGTGGAAATATATAAATATTTTAGCTCCAGATATTTTCTAGTTAAATATATGATATTAAAATGATTTTTAAGTAAAAAATTAAATAATTAAATTAAAAATTATCTCTAAAATATTTGAAAATTGCATAATGCAAGAATTTGCGATTAAATTGAAAGTAATAAAATTTTTTTATCATTTCAAAATTAAATATTACCTCAAAATTATCACCAACTGGCAACCATAAAAAACTATATTTTCAAAATTAATTAACAGCACAAATGTGGGATTAAGTAGAGATTAATTATTTACTTTATTATCATTTAAGTGTATATACCACAAAAATTATAACCAGGTGGCAACCATAAAAAACTCATATTTCCGAATTCAATTACCTGCATCAATTTGTGATCAATTACAGAATAATACATTTTTTATTTGGATTTGAATTTAAATATTACCAAAAATTATAACAGGGTGGCAACCATTAAAAAGACTATATTTTCCAATCCATACCTGCATAAATTTGTGGTTAAGTAGCGAATAATTATTTATTTTATTGCCATTTATGTTTAAATACAACCAAAAATTATAGCAAGGTGGCAACCATAAAAAACTCATATTACCAAATTTAATTACGTGCATAAATTTTTGATTAAGTGGAAAATAATAATTAATTTTATTTCAACTTAAATTTAAAAAAAATTAATACCAGGTGGCAACCATAAAAAAATCACTCTTGTTTTTAAAATGCTTTATTTGGCTTTCATTAAAGACCAACATTTCAAAACTACGAAAAAGCAACAAGACAAATACAACTGGTGACTAAACAACTAGTTAGGTACTACTTAGTATGGTAAGCTAGTTCACGCAAATCGACTCCAGAAGAAGTCATTATCGCTCAAATACACTCGAAAACATCATTTTGCATTTGCTTTACGCCAAAAAATTCGAAATTTAATTCGTAGGAAGCTCGTTTCCAAATAGGGATACATGCATTAACTCACACGCACATATACACATACGAATGCCCGCTTGCATAGGTGTGTAAAAATAGCGTGTTTACACTTTGGAGTATACACTTGCTAGTTTGTTGATGTTTTCTTTGGCCACCAACGCTTAACGCAGCAATTCGCTTGCCACAACGCTCTAAGCGCCGTAAAGTATGCTATAGTTACTAGCTTGGCATATTTGCTGTATAAACAGAGCTGTTTTAAAGTACATAAATGTTGAAGAGGCGGCAAAATCGACTGTTTGCGCAAACCCAAGTGCGTATATGTGTAAAATATACATATATATGTGTGTGCGTGTGTGTATGTTGGTGTGCGCGTTTTTGTGGTTATTGTGTTAGAGGCGCCGCCGCGGCTGAGTGTTGCAACGACTACACCTACAATCTTGAAACACCACTACTGTTGCAGCTGCACATTGCCGCGCTAAGCGCTGTGTAGGTTGAGAGTATTGATTGACATGTGTGCGAAGCTTTGCGACCGAATGCTGCGCACTGCTTTCTTTACAATTGTAGAAACTGAATGATGTGTGAGTTAGGTTGTTCAACAGCTATAAATGTGTATATATGTGTGTGTGTGTGTATTTCACTTTCGCTTTAGAATTATGATGTGGGTTAATGAGGTTATTTCAAGTGGAAATTTATGCATGCACTCAAGAATCTCTTACTTTACTCAAACAAATACAGCGGCGTGCTTGCCGCATTGAATTGCTGCAAAAATATACATAAGTGTTCAAGGAAATGCGAAAATTAAAATTTGTACTTATTCTGAATGTGCGCTCATACATGTAAGGTAGGTGCATTTCTTACTCGCTTTAAGCCAAAAGTTGCACCTAAAACTGCTTGCAACTTCAATAGAAGCGCGCTCGTTTTGAACACCAAGCTACTTACTTATTGTGCATACGCGGGTGTCATACACAAAAGCGAATTTTTCCCTCAAAATTTACTGTTAAAATGTGTAAAAAATAAAATTCAGCATTTTTTTCAATATGGCAGCGCTTGCTTTTATAAATCAATGCGTGCCCGGCAGCGTATTAAAAATGCATAAAGAGCTTAAATGAAAATGTTGCAAGATTGAAGTGAAAATATAAAGGGTCGCTACGCGTGCAACACCAACACATGCCACACACACACACAGACACGCACATGCATAAAATAACACAGCGGCTGAAAATCAGAGGAGAGTGCAGCGCAGTGACAGTTCTGACTTGGCAGTTAAGCTGAGCTGTAGGAAGTAATACCCAAAATGCACACATGCGCGCCAAGTGTCAAAGGTAACGAGGGTAAGTGAGGCAATAGCAAGAGCCTAGTAAAATATTTACGTACAATCAACCTCTGTCATACTTTTTTAATTGACTAACTTATTCATGCTCATGTTGAAAGTGCAGAGTGTGGCACCCACACATGAACGTCGATACAGTTAAACATACATAAGTGTATACAAAAGCATATTAACATGCATATATGGCATACATATGTATATATATGTATGGTGTTGTCATATTTTCCTATCGCTGATTGACTGCCCAAACGGTCAATATCGCATGAACGGGTTGAAAGTCTGCATAAAACAAATGCAAAAGGTTGCAAAGAGAAACGAGATGACAAAACAAACAATAAGGGGATTGAAAGTGACAACAAGAGGATATGCACTTGATGTAAGCGGTCGCACAAACAATCACACTTGCAGGCTCGAAACTCGAATATGCTCGATGCATATATTGGCAGATTTGCGAAAGCAGGGCGCCGTGAGTGCTACTTGAAAGCATAAAAACCCTAAAAAAAAAATAAAAAAAAAGAAATTAAAGCAAAAAAATAACAAAAAAATTGTAAATTCATGTAAAAAAATTCAAATTAAGTCGCACAATATACATTTGCTTGTATGTGCGCTGTATGCGCCTTGGACTAAAGGAAGCAAGTATGGAAAACAAAAAGCATTGGGAAATACCGATCATATGCGGAGCAAGTGCGCAAAGGATAACGGGCAACAGCAAACAGTGCATGGAGTGTTTGCGCACAAGCACTTGTGGTTAAGGGAAGCTTTAAAGAGGCTACACCCGTCTTCTGTCTGCTCAACAATCACTTCACTTCCAGCATTTGCTTTGTTTTTCAATATCTTTTCTCGTTCTCATACTGCTCGTCGCATTTGTTTGATTACATAATTGTAAGTACTATATTGGGTAGAAGTAAGAAAGTTGAAATGAAAGTAAAAGTTCTGAGAAGCCGTACGCAAGTTAAGCAAATGATGTATTAAAAAAGTTGAGGCGAAAGAGAAATATGATACAGAAATTAAGTACGCAACAGGATAAGTAAGAGTGCAAAAAGTTTTATAGTAGCAATTAACGAGATATCTGCAAAATTTTTTATTTTAGTTTATTTTATTTTGTTTTGTTTTATTTGATTTGATTTGATTTGATTTGATTTGATTTGATTTGATTTGATTTGATTTGATTTGATTTGATTTGATTTGATTTGATTTGATTTGATTTGATTTGATTTGATTTGATTTGATTTGATTTAGTTTGATTTGATTTGATTTGATTTGATTTGATTTGATTTGATTTGATTTGATTTGATTTGATTTGATTTGATTTGATTTGATTTGATTTGATTTGATTTGATTTGATTTGATTTGATTTGATTTGATTTGATTTGATTTGATTTGATTTGATTTGATTTGATTTGATTTGATTTGATTTGATTTGATTTGATTTGATTTGATTTGATTTGATTTGATTTGATTTGATTTGATTTGATTTGATTTGATTTGATTTGATTTGATTTGATTTGATTTGATTTGATTTGATTTGATTTGATTTGATTTGATTTGATTTGATTTGATTTGATTTGATTTGATTTGATTTGATTTGATTTGATTTGATTTGATTTGATTTGATTTGATTTGATTTGATTTGATTTGATTTGATTTTATTTTATTTCATTTTATTTTATTTTATTTTCTTTTATTTTACTTTATTTTATTTTACTTTATTTTATTTTATTTCATTTTATTTTATTTTATTTTATTTTATTTTACTATATTTTATTTTCCAGTTTTTAACTAAAATAATTTTTATTTTTTTTTTTAATTTTTTAAATAATTTTTGATTTTTAATTTTTTCTTAAAATTTTCTATTGACTTTCCCAGTTTTTTCATAATATTATTTATTTTTTTTTGCATTTTAAACTCTACCCAATTCTTCTTTACGCCGTTACTCAAATTAGCGTTTTTCTGCTTCTGTTTTTTTTTTTTTTGCAATTTTCATAGCAGCTTACGCCTTTCCCTCAGTTAACGTAGCAAACAACTACGAAAAGTACAAATATTAAATTCCCTGCTTTCACACAATTCGTAGCAGCATTGTTAAGAAAACACACACACACGTACACTCATATACTTTTCTGCTGCTGATTATGGCAGCGTTCTTTCGACGAATGCCCATTTTTTTAGAGCGACCTACGAAATTGCTTTCTGCCATTTTGTTTTTAACAAAAGATAATGCTGTACTTATTTTCTTCTATTCCTTTCACTATTGAATCCATGCGCCCACACTTTTTCAACGCTCTTTACTTTCGCAAGCAACTCACTTTCTTCGTAATGTAGACGCTTTAGCATCTCCTTGTAATGTTATATGTGCATCTCTCAAGTTTATTTTTGGTTGTGTCCAAATCTATTAGTAGCCATTTGCTGCCTTTATTCTTTTTCCTGTGTATATATTCAACTTCACCTCTAAAGCTTTTGTACAGCAACAAAAACTTATAAATTTTCAAAAATGTACTGCTTTACAATAATGTAAAGGTTTAATATTTTCTAAGTAAGAATTCATATTCCAAATCAGCGGACTCACTATACAGAAAAATGTTTAATACAACACAAAATGATTCAAAATCGATGATATCAATATATGTAAACTTCTAGAACAAAAGAACTGAAAGTACGAACATTTTTCTTGTCATTACAACACTTTGAACCAGAGATATATCGTTATATATCCCTTTGCATTTAAGAATATCAAGTGCAATTTATTTTCTTTCTCACATTATTTCAAACTAATGCACAATGAGCCCTTTAATATATAAGTAATAGTTATTGAAAACCTTTGCTGACCTAAGCGCGAAATAAATTTCCAAAAACTGTTGTATCTTTTCAAATTCAGAATACTATAGCTCATACTACTTAGCTCGAAATATATATGTTAATATATACTCGTACACGCATACATTATCTCCCATCTGCGTCTTCATTATGTTGCTGCACCGACTCGGCATTTGATTGATACATTTTTAATGCGAGTGCGCCCGAACCACTTTTATTCATATTCGCATTTGCTGCGCAACTTTTTCCGCGTATGTAATTTATGTGTGGCACTCGATTGAAAGCAAGTAATTGCGCGTAAGTTCATTCCAATCGCATGCATGTGTGTGTATGGAGTACGTATGCATAGGTATTGCATGTGTGTGTAGGTGCGCACTCAATGGCATGGGGCGTGGAGAATACAGCCGGATATCTGCAGATAGCGTAAAAGTGTATAATAAATGAGAGCGATGAATATTTTAAGCTCCTTTGAAATCCATACTATTGTAAAATTACATTTGATAGTCTTATTTTGTGAGCGAGTGTGGGTGCGTGCATGGTATATCGATATTTTAAAGCTATCGCGAAGGTGGGCGGCGGTGCAACTGAATGTGCTGATTTTTTCTGTAGTAATGTTATATTAAATCACAAGAAAATATGAATTTCGTTGCTGTATGTAAGATATGTATGTAGATCTATGAATACAATTGAAGCGAAGGTAAACAAAAAACAAGAAAATAATTTTAATTCTGTTGTGCCGAAGCTATACAATTTTTAACAAATAAAAAATTGTTCCATGAAAGAACGGAATTTTTAACGATCAGTTTGTCTGGCAACTATATGATATAGTGGTACGATCTAGAAAATTCCTTCAAATGTTATAGCGTTGTCTTAAATAATAACCCATGCAAAATTTCGTGAAGCTATCGCGGCTAATAAGGAATTTTTCGTACGAGTTCTTTGCTTTTAACGTTCAGTTCTTAAACTTAAGGCGTTACATTAGTATCCTGAGTAAAAAACAGTCTTTTTTGAAATGTCTTTTTTTCATATAAAAAATTAAATATTTTATTAGAATTTTTTGTTGTTAGAACCATAAACTAATAACAAAAAAATTCTGAAATTTTTGGGAAAAAATATTCAAAGCTCGGCCATAACTCCTTGCAGGATCAACTAAAGTGAACAAATTAGTGTAGGAAGGAAAGTAAACTGAACTGTATTTTTAGCAGACATTTTTACAAAAAAATTAAAATACTTCATTCAAGTCTTCAAGAATTGTACCTCAAAGGCCTGTGTGAAATTTCTTGAACATCGGTAGAATAGTTCTCGAAAAGTGTTTCTCAAAAATTTCAATAAAGGTCTAGCAGCGAGTTATTGGTTAAGGTTTCTAAGGTTTCCTCTGCAAATTTACAAATTTTCACTTGAGAATACTTCAATGAACATACCTAACCGGTTTTCGTTACAGGAAATATTAAACTTTAATTTGAGCAACAGTTCCCTATGTAAATGGCAAGTCATAGCTTCTTGAAAATTTCAAGACTTAGGTTTTTATGAAGGTCGTCATCAATTTATCGTTCTTAAACTTCACTTTGTTTATTTCAGTTTCGGTAATCAGAGGGTTTAAGATGAGTAGGTGATTAGCCTTCTGTATCCGAGCGGGCTGCTGGTTTCGCCTCTAAGCAGGCAGTGTCGTAGGAATTTCCTCCTGGCATGTGCTAAGGTTATACCGCCTTCTCTTGGACGACAGAGCCTCGTTTGTAGTGAACAGAGGGTACCGCGCGAAGGTGAGGTTGACGTTTAAGAGGAATAGGCTATATATTTCCATCACCAACCCCATTTGCCCATTTTTTGGTATTAACTGAATGGGGCCCTATATATGTTCCACCTAGGAACTACGGGAAAATATATATAAGGTTTTTATGAACACAAACCATTATACTTAATTTCCTTAAACACCTCAGCGACAACCCTTAATACTTCCTAACGTGAGCTTTTAAACTCGAGTTTAAGGTCTCCATCCTCTCAGCGTTTTTATTAACATGTAAATTAAAGGGTTTATCTTTTCTATCCATTTAGAGCTCCTTGTTAAACTTGTGATTATGCGTTGTCAAATCAGTGAGTAAGAGCCAACTGAGCTCACTTTAAGAACTCTAGTGATTTCCAAACACTTGCTCGAAAACACAAAACATTAAACACGAGTTTGTAACTTGTAAATTCAACCCTGAGTATGAAAAAATTACAACAACATCAAACTGACAGTTATTACCAACAAAGTGTGATATCATTTTGCATTTTTCGCAACCTCAACTGTATGCCAACAACAATACAAGAGTGAAATGTTTATCAGCGATGCAACGTTGCGCTCCTGACAATTTGCAACACGAGTACTCGCACACTTATGTTCCGGTGATTTCTGCTAAAAGTTTCAATGCACGAGCGGTCCAGGCGTTCAAGTGAAGGCGACAGTGTTAGCGGTGGCGGTAGCAAGCGTTGCAAGTCACCAGTTGACCGAAAGAGTGTGCAACAACAAAGCGGTTCTGCAACAGTGGCGAAGCATTTAAACGCTACACACAATTAAACTTTGACTTTGTCCGCAAGCTTACAGCGGAAATATGTACATATGTATCTAAATTCGCTTACCACAACAACAGCAACAACAACGTGCGCCATGCGTCGCCGCCTGCAAGTGGCACGTTGGAGCGCGCCAAGTGACGTAGAGTTAACAAAATTAAGCAAAGAATGACTGATAAACGGGGGAGGCGAGGGTATAGGTTTTGTGTGTGAGTGTGCGTAAGTGTGTGTGTGCGTTTTTGTTTTTAGTGGTCTGATGTTGTGTAACCAACTTTGTTTGTTTCTTTATTGTTTGTTTGTCATATTTAAAAGCAACTTTTATTTGAGAGCAGGGAGCAAAAGGCCAACAGCCCAAGGGGATTTGGTATACCCCACTCAGCGCATTTTTTTTTGTGTGTTTCATGTGTGTGTTAGCAGAGCTAGCGGGTAGCTATTTGATATGGCACTAAAGTGTTTTATACTGTGGCGGCGCACTCACACACAAATGCATAAGTTCAACAACTAAACTTTTCCTGCTTGCAACAAAAAATCAGTTATATACGATATTTAGGTGTGTGTATGTGTCTATATGTGCTTGTAACAAACTTTGTGCAACGCTTTGAATGAAATAAATAACGAAAAGTGCCGCTGTCAGTAGTTAGAATGTAAGCTTGACACTTGCCACTTTGCCGCAAGAAGCAAATTTGACATTGAAATGTCTACTCGAGCTAAATATACATACATTTATACACACATACCTACAAATGCCGCCATTAACAAACTCAAAAAAGTTCTAACACTTCAAACAATTCAGCACCGACGTGACTACCGAATAACAAATTTACTTTCTGTTTACTTTCTCGCTCAAGTAACGGCTCAACGAACTAGATATACAAAAATATACAAATATATATAAATATACAGTTATATAGTACATAGTATGTATGCCGCACACCCCACGAAAATGCGAAAATTATTTGCCTTTGCTGTTAAAAAGTTGGCGTCTACTTGCCACGCAGACTCGAATTACCGTTGCAGCAAAAGTTTACGCACTTGATTACTTGTAATCATGACAACTTGAATGATTCATTTTACAGACACCACGCGGCGTGTCATGTACTTTTGCACTCGGAGTAGCGCACGAAATATTTATTAGAAGAGCTGAGAGCAGTCAAAAGCTAACATTTTCAATGCCCCAAAAAATGCTGGGCAGTAAGTTGTAAGTAATATTTTTTAATAAATGCAAACAGTCAATGTTGAAGCGCAAATCGAGCTAGGTGACAAAGAGCATGGTGAATGACAAGTTAATTTATGATTTGGCAAGAAAAAAAATTATATTTGCATAAATTTATTTGCTTGAAAGTTATAGTTTAGTTCAAAACTTTACTTATAAAACTATTTTCCTGCGTAATATTCAAAACCCAACAAAAAGTGTTTCAAAAATAATCAATAAAATAGAAAAAAATACAGCCTGCGTCAAATTACCGCAACTTTGAAGCGGTTAGAGTAGATTTGCCAAGCTTATAAAATACACAAACCGTGTTAACGTTGCTACAAAACATCAAAAAATCACAAAATACCACCAGCTCTACACAAAAAACAATATAAAGCCGTTTTGTTGTTGAAAATTTACGAAACATTAACCCCATTATAGAAGTAAGTCTAAAAATAACACGCACACAACTACACTTGACACATTTTCCACAAATTTGCGCAAACACTCATGCAGTCATCTTTACACCGTCTTCACTTCTACTTAAAGATCAACACTAACACACGCAAGCATTACGCAGTTTGTCACTACTGCACTTTTTTTGATCGAAAATTATCCCTTCGTAGAATTTGTAAGCGCTTCAAATAGTAAGAGTGCCATTAAAATTTTAAGCACGCTTCAAAACTGTTAAGTGGCACCTGCGTTGTTGTCGCGTCGCTCGGTTGCCGCATACATCGTTGCCCAACAACATTTATCACAACTTGCTTTCGCTGTAATTTGCACTTAAAAACTTTTATAGCATACTTTAAGGCGATTAATAGTACAATGTAACTGATAATGCACTTGATTGTACACCAGGACATAATGTAAATTGAAAATGTTAAATCAAATAGTTTGTAGTTGTTGCGCTCTTTTGGGAAATTAAACGCTATGCGTTAAATTAAAGTTGTGGTTTTATGGGAAGTTGGAGTTTTTTTGCGAAATTCGTATAAGTACCAGGAATTTTTGAAATACTCGTAAAAATTATAAGGAAATATTTCGTGAACGTTCTTAGATTTCTAGGTATTTGTAGGGTAGAACAGGCTGTTTGGCAGAAATTCAATTGGAAAAAAAGATCATTTTTGCGTTCGAGGAACACTCAAGGTCTTTTGCGATTTACTATTGACGAGAGAGTTATTTAAACTAGGCAAGTATTGATAGTTTACCAGCCAGCTCACGTAAAGCTCAGTCAAGCTTCATAATACGGGGAAAGAGAGCGCAGTTCCCACATTTTACCAATCTGCTAATAACACTAGTTTACAGTCAATTTGTGACTGTGATGTTAGTAATTGTTTCTTGCTAATCTTGGGTTGCTAAAAGCAAAAGTTATGTAAAAATTGTCTAATTATCTAGGATGTAGGCGTAAAAACATCACCACATGCTAAAATTACAAAAATAACTGTACGTAATGGAAAATTGTTGCACTTAAATACGAAGTCATGACCCCACAGATCTCATAGCACATCAGGCTTGCTATAAGGCAACGGTACAGTATACTGTCTTGGAAAGTTACTACTTGAGATTCCGTCACGGCAAGGCACGCACATTAGTCTTAGCAAAAAAAAAAAGATCCGTCCTAATAATAATTAGCTATTCCTTATCAGATATAGTCGAATTTAATGTAATAAGTGTTGGGTATGTGAATTGCTTTTTCATAGAAGAAGTGCATAGAAGTTCAGGCAAGTGAGAAAAGCTCTCTGCGCGCCATTCGCTTGGTAGATTTCTTTTACATATGGCTCAAGCAGCTCACGACTTCCAGTCTTAGACGAAGTATCTTCTGAGAAGCCTAAAATAGACGTTTGAACGCGAACGAAATGAGAAGGCGAAACATCTCCTCCCCAGGCTTGTGCGCTGGGTTTGGGAACCGCCACGTAAAAAACCGTACCAATGAAAAGGAAACAACAGCCGCGACTAAGTGACCCTCCTCTTGATAAGACACACACTACCTCTTTATCGATTTGAAAGCTGCTTTTGACAGCACCAAAATACTGTTAGCGGGAAATTGGTATCCCCGCAAATTAGTACGCCTGTGTAAGTAATACCAAAATCAATATCATGCCCAGCCTTCGGAGGCTTAAAGCGCATTAGCTCGTATATTGGACATCATATAGGTATTCCATAATTTATAATAATAAAAATAATTTATTTGCAGCTGTTATCTCTGACTCAATTGTTAGGCGTACATATACGACTATACGAGTATCTAAGCATAAGCCACTTACCTCTTCTTCATTGCTGGCCGTATTCACTGAGTCCATGCTTTGCGATAATCCCAGTGGAGCTAGAGCCATTTGATTTTCCATTGTCGAGCTGCTGGTAATGATTGTGTTGTTGTTGTTGCTATTGCTACTACTACTGATTGGACTGCTGCTCAACACACTGGTATTGTTATTGTTGTCGTGCGTATTAAGTGCTGCTGTCGCTGCCGCCGGTGACGGTGTAGTCGATGCAGAGGATGTGTTCGAATGTGACGAAGTTTCGTTGACCGAATTGGCTGCTAGAGCAGCAACAGCGGTGGCTGTTTGAGCGCCGACACTCGCGTTTGAAACCGCTGTCGCTGTTGTAGTTGTTGTATTTGCTGTGGGCGCTGTGGCGGTCAGCGATGTGCCGGTGTTTGGTGTGCTGCTAACTGTGCTGGCACTACTGATGATCAAATGTTGTTGTTGTTGCTGTTGCTGTTGGGCCTGCAATTGCTGACGCAATGACTGTTGCTGTTGCTGTTGCTGCTGATAAACGTGCTGCTGACTCAGCGAATGCTGGGCGTGATGATGATGCTGTTGCTGTTGTTGTTGTGCTTGTTGCTGTAACACAACGTGCTGCTGATGTGCGGCGGCAGCAGCAACGGCAGCCGCTGCGGCCGGTGACAACGAGTGCGATGCAGCTGCAACCGAATGCAAGTGCTGATTCAACAATGCAGCGGCCGAGGAATTATAATGTTGGGCGGCGACAGCGATGCGTTGTTGCTGTGCTGCGGCGGCGGCAGCTGCAGCTGCGGCAGCGACCTGTGTGTGGTGGTGGTGTTGGTGGTGTTGATGTGTATTGACGGCGGCAGTGGCGGCGTATTGGGCAGCAGCAGCGGCAGCGGCGGGATTAAAGGTCAATTGATGGCCGGCCTTGAGGGCGACTGCGGCGGCTGGTGTGGCGGCGTACTGGACTTGTGGTGTCAGTTGGGCGGCGGCGACGGCGGGTATGACCGAAACTGCGGTGGCGCACTGTCGCTTGGGCGATAACACCTGTGGGGCACTCGCTGGCGTTTGCGGCAGCGTTGGCCTGCGTTTAATCGCAATCGACGAAATGGTGATGGCTTTTTTCGAAACGTTTGACTGGGGTGTAGTGATCTGGTGCCGTTTGTCTACTTGTGCTACTTACCGCGCTCACGTTCACTCTTCTTGCTGTGCTGGATTTAACGTGTCCAATCTCAAGCGTTACGCTCTATCATATACGAATTGGTTTGATGGAAAAGTATAGTTGTACCCTTCAACTTGTACATGGGGAATTCAGCATAACTGTAAGTAGAAAACATATATACAACGTATTAAAGAAGACGTATTGGTTTTCACATATAAAAGTTTATGTAAGTTAATCATTTTATGTACTTAAAACAATCTCGCGCTTTCTCAGGCCACTTGCAACTTATTAAAAATGCATTATCCTCAACTAATGTACGCGCAATGTGCTAGCAAATTTAGATTTTCTCCATAAATTTCTTGAAACTCATATCACTGCACATTAATACCAACTGCCACTCTCTATCGCTCCCCTTATAATGCTCTTGGTCGTCGCTACAAACTAACGATATATGCATATTCACCATTATATGAAAGGATACCTGCTTCTGCCGAACTAATCGCCTCAGATTATTATCCTTACCGCAATGGAAAAGCGTTTTGCGTGCCAGCATTCAATTTATCAACGCCAATGAATTTCCCATTGTCGGTTCGAAAGTATTTACCGTGGAGATTAAGCTTGCGATTTACTCTTTATATTTGTTAATGGTGTATATACTCGAATATTATTATACTGCGGCTTGAGAGTGAGAGAAAAGCTCGTTGGTGTATAGTAGCAGCAGTAAATAAATTGTTGAATCCTTTTTGCGTTTTCTGAGCAAATTTGGCATAGCAGTGTATTGAAAAATCCAGAATCCAAAATTTAGAATTGAAATCTTTTTTTGAAAATTAGGATTTTTTCCGATATTAGATGAATATAAGGGGAAAAAATAAATATTTCAAAATAACAAGAAACCGTGTTTTTGGGTCATAAAAAGTTAAATTTCCAATATAAAAATAAAAAACCCACAAACTGAGTTAGGTGAAATTTTCACATAAAATTTGAGGTTATGTGAAAAAAAATTGATCTTTTTATTACCAACTACTTTTTTGAAAGGACTTGTAGTTGCCAGAGATCAATATAAACCGCTTTTAAACGTCAAAAATTCAACCACGCTCTTCCGCTTCCTTTTCCCGAACTCAGATCGCTCGTAAACTATGTTTCCTTTAATGTTTGGTACTTTATATTTCGGCGCCGATGGGTGAAAGATGAGAAGTATGTTGCTATGAGTTTTTTTTTTTTGGTTTGCAAAAATTATCTACGCTTATCACAGTCGCCATATCATCTCGAATAAAAACAATCTTCACAATCGCTTCAAGTGATAAGTGAAAACTTTTTTCTATTGCTCAGATCGAGAAGACTGAAAGCAATGTCTAGAGCAGGGCACTAGGAAAACAATGAAGCATCTCTTGTGCACTTGTTCCGCATTGGCAATACTACTCTGTAAACATCTGGGGTCCCCACAAAGTCGTACACTGGAGGAGGCACCGTGTGGCCGCAGAGTCTGTTAAACTTCGCGTCAAGCGCTGGCATCCTAAACGATGACTACTCCTCTTGGACTTAACAAGTGAACTCCATCTGTGGTCTGCTTGGTATATTGGCCTACCAGACTAACCTAACCTAACATTTTTCTATTGCTGTAAAGCAGTACTACCCAATTTATAACTAATAGAAATAGAATTCATAACTAATAAAGAAAGAGAAAAGTACTATCCAATTCATACCTAATATATACAAATATATCAGTGAGAAAGTAGTTAAGTCACGCTGCGAACCATGAACAATGAATTTAAATACTTGCAGTCCTAGTCTGTTGTATACTGCTTTGTTGCAATTTAGTTCACCTCTTTTATTGAGAATTTCATAACATGATATATTCAATATGAGGATAACTCGCATGCGATATATTTTGTAAAAAGTTGTTCCTATTAAAAATCGGTTATGGACTTATTTCATGAAATTCCATTAACAATATAATTCGACTAAGCCTTTGGAAAAAAATTTATGATACGAGTAATTATTTGAAATCACAGCAGCAAAGCCGTAAAAAAAGGTGGAATTCAGAAAAATACGCTCGCAATTCGCGGAATATTTTTAGCTTAGTTATGAACAAATATAATTTAATTTGATTTATTAAATAAAAACAAATATGTTCAGCGCATCGATATCGTAACCGAAGTACATTTCTCCTGAAAAAGCACGACCAAAAATAATTAAACGAATAAAACCGATTAATGCCGTCCTTGCAAACGCTGCTTTACGGTCGCACTAGTTGCGAAAATGTCGTGCCACTTAAGTGCTTTTACGCACAAACATATACGTATTAAACGTGTATATGTTAAAGCAAATAATAATAAATAACATCGGAAATACATTTTCCCAACAAAAGCGATTCTGTTGTCAGTCAATGCCAGCACACACATCAGCTGAACGATCAGCCGCTTCAGATGAACAGCGTGATTTTGCATATTTCCATATGCAAAGGACTGCTGTGTTTGTAATATTTATAATTTTATTGTTGTTGTGCGATTTTTTGTTGCCTCCTCAAACACCCACCTACTCATAAGTAAGTCGAACGCTGAGTGCGTTTACTGACATTATAATCGCTCCGACTGTCATATCTGTGTCGCCAGTACTCATCCGCAAGCGCCTTCTCTAATGTGAATATGTAAAATATGTATATAGGTATATATTTATGTAGTCAATCGCTCAGTATGTGCATATATTTTGTTTATCCTCGCTTTAATGATATTCGAACTTATTGTCATGCGCTTATTGCATATGAACGTATTGTTTGCATTACGTAGCTGGCAACATTGGCGGTAAATAGGAACCACCCACACAAAAGCAATAAGTACAATAACAGTATTGAGCGCCCTATCGTTTGTGAACTAATGATTTATGCAGTGTTTCGCTCCACATTTTTATTGGTTTTGGTTTTCAGTAATTGTTTCTTTTATGTTTTCTCTTCTTCGCGCATATTTTGTAGCTGCGCGATTGTTTAATATCGTATTTGTATGCGACAGTATTAAATATTTATGAACATGAAATTTCTGTATTTTTTTTTTTTTTGTTTTCATATGCAAAATATGTAAGAAGTTTTCAAGCTTTGTTTGAGGTAGTCTTCGTCTTAGACCTTTACAATAACACACACACTGTAATTACAGTATGAAAAAAGAAATAGTCGTGCGATAAAAAAGATTTCCTTGCACTAAGTCAATGTTGTAGACAGTCTCTCTTTGACATTAGTGCATTGAAACCAATGTAAGATTCAGAGCTTTTCTGACATAAGTCTCTCTTTGACATTAATGCACTTTTCAAAAGGAGTTTGCTTGACTTGCGGTATTGATAATTCTGCTTACAGTGTTAGCATTATTATGCAATAAGAATGAAACATTTATTTCACTAGAAAATTGACGGAGCTTGGTTCAAAGAAATGTTAATTTAGCTCCTCATATAAATTTTAATCGTAATCAGGCACCCCGAGAGCAAAGGAATAAGTGGAATTGCTGCTTATTCCATAAACGTGTATTTTCATTGGAACTCATTATCTTTGATGTTTTGTTTAAGCTTTCGAGTGAGTGTCGACCAGCTCTTTGAAAGAGAGTAAACAGTACATAATTTACGGCTTCTCGGTAGTTGAGGATGTTATGAGTCGTTTCAGTCGTTTCTTCGAATTTTTGTGCAACAAGACGAGTACAATTTAGATTTCTGCGGAAGGATAATGCTATTTATGGCACAACAGGTCATATGTATAAGTAAGACCTGTGTTATCTTGTACAGCATAATATTAGTGCTCTTAATCAGCTATTTGTGTGTTCTTTATAGAGGAGAATATACGTTCGATTCAGAGTGAGTTATTCTCAAAATATTTTATGAGTTGTATGGTTAATATTAGTTAAGTATGGTGTATATGGCATCAGATATATAGTTTTCTCACATATCTAGATGATTATTGTCAGCTCTCAAGTACTCATTTATAATTTGCGTTTACATTTTTTTTTTTTTTTTGAAAAGTAAATAGTCTTACAAGTTTTAAGTCGCCTGCTCATGCCAAAAATGCTCTTCACGAATCTATGCTTCTTAATCTTTCTGTATGACTCGGTTTTGTTCCGACCTTTAATGGATTTACTTTTGAGCACCATATTTTAGTATGATTGTGTACATACTTATAAGTATTTATTAAAATTCTAATAATTCTCATACAACAAAACATATAACGGTTAGAAAAAAACTTCGTTTTCAAGTCTTTCTTTAACAAAACATATATCTCCATTACAAGCGTTGTTGAGGTGACAAATGCAATTAATCTTTCTCACCTTCATATATGAAAACCCTACAGACATATGCACATTCACATGTGAGCATTCCGAAGAGGGCACAATTGACCCTAGGTCGCGAAGCAATACCTCATTAACAATATCTGTGAGCATGCTGCACGTCATGCCGCTCTTGCCTAGCTCCTACTTTTCTCACATGACTTTTAGATAAAAATCACTGAAATTTATTTAAGAATTTTCATTTATATTTGTATATTTAATTTTGGTTTTGTCATAAGTAAATTCAAAATTTTCCAACAGAATTATTTTCTACAAATATTCACAAATATGCTTGTATTCTTTTGTAGTTACATAATGACATAAATGAAATTCGATTTTAACTGTTAAACAACAATCGGCTTGTCAAACACACAACCTTTTGTTGAAATGCCATTGCAAAAAGTCAACTGAACGCCCAATGTCAACGGCAGAAGTGAAGTGACATGGAAATGTTGAGAAAATACTCAACAAAATTCTAAATTGACGCAAAGTAACTTAAAGTACTTCGCTAGAAATTTGCTTACAAGCAAGCGATGTGGAAGACTCAAAACGTACTTAATAAGCTACAAAATATCATTACACAAAAAAATTCAACTTCAACGTGAAAAACAACAATGAGGCGACAACAACAAACACCCACGGATTCGCGTGATGCTGCACGTCGCAGTAAATCTCAGCCAATTTGGATAAAACCACTTGGCGAAAAATGCAAAAATTAAATACAAGCAGACAAAAACACACATACACACAAATATATGTATATATGATTGAGAAGTGGAGACTACAGATATTTGTGTAGCACAAATAAGCAAAACAAAACAGGCAGCACAGCGCACGTGGGTCTAGTAGCTTCCATTGCTTGCTTTGCTTCGCAGCTGAATGAACAATGCAGCATCTCTCAAGTATGTGGCGGCTGAGAAATTCTTCGCTCGAAAAAAGTAGCAAAAAAGTCGTTAAGCAAGTCGGATTGTGGCAGAAGGCACGCGTGTTGCGCTTGGCCTGTGTCTGCTGAAGTGCTCATTGATTACGCTGACAACAAGTGGCAGCACGCAAATTATGGAAACCAAAAGCCATAAAGCCGCGCGTAAAGAAACACATAAAATAACAAAAGAAAAAAAAAAAAAATAGGAAAAAATAAAAGCAAAATACGCAACAAAATCGAAAGTTTAATTGAAAAATAAGTAGGTGGCTAACGGGAAGCAAGAACTTGCGCCGGATATATAGTATGAAGATGGTATGGGAGATTGAGGCGTTTACCGTAATATTAAGAAAACATTTACGCTGAGCTTACTATTAAATAATTCTGAGTTTGTATAAGTTGTGTCTTTTATTAATGGCGATCCATTTCGATGTTCCTGACTTTTTTAAAGAAAAAACGAGGAAGCTTCAAATTTAATAGGGAATGTCTATTATCATTCGAAGAAAGATTATCTCTTTCTAATGTTCGACGCGGCTGCATCTCAGACTGATCATCCATTGAGTTCAATTTTCGTTGACTCGTTCGACCATTTCGACTGGTAACTGTCGAATGACAGAAAAAAGCCTAATTGTCTTTGTGTCTAACAATATTGGTGTCCAATCGACCGATCCAAATCGTGACATTCTCTCAGTAAATCCATTGGTTGATGCGATGTGTGAGATGTGCTGTCTTGTTGAAACCAAATGTGACCGAGGTTACGAGCTTCAATTTCAGGCATCAAACAGTCGGTTATCATGACGCGATAACAGTCGCTATTGACGGTAACTTTCTCACCGGCATCATTTTTGAAGAAATATAAACCGATGATTCCACCGGCCCACAAACCACACCAAACCCTTTTTTCTGGAAGAAATGGCAGTTCTTGAATCTCTTCAGGTTGTTCTTCGTCCCAAATACCGCAAGTTTGCTTATTCACATACTCATTGAGCCAGAATGAACGAAATTTGGCTCGAAAGCATCTGGTCTTCGAAGAGATGACGCTTGGGAAGGTCGAGCTCTATTTTACTTGTGTACGCTTTCAATTTAAGCTCTCGACGCAAAATGCGCCAAGTTGTTCCATACGTCAGTCAGAGTTGCTGCTAACGGCGCCGAATCGATCCTCCACGGTCTTCGTGTACACTCTCAACTACGGCTACTATGTTTTCTTCTCTGCGTGCTGGACATGGTCTCTGCGGTCGAACATTATCCAATAATGAATGCTGGGTCTTAAGATGAGGGATGATGTTTGCTAAGAGTACGCTCAGTAGGTCGATTATATTGACCATAAGTTGAGCTAAGCGCGCGAAATACAATATTTACAGAACGTTAAGTTTCGCAACAAAGCTGGACGATTTGTAAACGTTGTTCACGCGTTAGTCTAGTCTTTCTACGATAAAATACCAAGCAATAACATGACAGCCTGACACGACGCACGTTAGATCTGTCAAAAAAAGGCTATTGAAACAGGTTACAGAAAAAGGTCGGAAGATACACAAACAATTTAATTGTAATTAAAAATCTGTGATAATGTAGGGTTCGTATAATAATAAGCTCGCTCTAATATTCGACTTTTTTTACTTTTTCCATCACATGTCTGCATTTAATTATAGTTCAGTCTTAAGATTAAAAGGATCAATATTTTCCTTTCTACTCTCCAGAGTGAAGCTTCCAAAATCAGTTTGCTGTCATCAACACCACACAACGAAACTCCAGAACCGCACACATGTGAATGTATATTCTTTATTGGTAATACTCACTTTGGATTTATTTTGGTTTGTTCTCCCTACTTTCCACTTTCAACTTACAATTTAACAACCACCCACAAATTGTTACCCACATACATATGCAACTACGCTAACGAACAAACGGTATATATATACGAGCATTTCTCAACAATCAGGGATGGTAACCACATCCTTCGTGTAGCCACAAACTGCATTTAAAATGGGTTAGCAACCGCTCAAAGTGATATAAAATTACAAAATCCATTAACGACCTGAATCGAGGGGGTTGAATTTGAGTTGGAATATTAAGAAAGCAGTGTGCAGCTCGATGAGGTGCCTTTCTTGGCACACAGTATGCAACTATAAATCCATTAGCGGCGGTATTTTACAGCTATCGTTATGGACTATGAAACCGTTATTTGAATATTTTCTTTATTGGTATCATATTTTCTTGCTCGTGAGCATTTAATTTAACCCTAATCCGCTTCGTGGTCGATTGGAAAACCATGATTAATCAACAAAATTTGGAACCAGCATAATAATATATCGTAAATCAGGGTATATATTGTGCAGTCGAAAAAGTCTTTTCGTATTTTGTTAATATACGAATAATAATATTGTTGTTGTTGTAGTCGTATATCTCCAGTGCTACCAATCACATAGTGTCATACCATATACTTACATAGTATTGGAAAGGTGAGATTTAAAACTTCATTTAAGCAAAAAAAAAATTAAATTTGGGGAAGTTGGAAAAAAGTTACAGCTGTTCACAAATGAGTGAAAATAATAGAAAAATTGAAGAAAATAAAATTAGTGAAGTTTACGGAGACGATGCTGTATCAGTTCCTGTCCATTCTGGAAATTTCGATTTACACTGATGGAATAATGTCTCTAGCGGACTAAATATAAAAATATAAGTTGAAGTTTGATTAGAAATACGAAAAGACTTTTTCTACTACCACTATTTATTTGTAAAAAAAATATTAAAAATTTCGAGATTTTTTGAGGTTAACTTCACAGGCTGGAAATGGCCTGAATCGAATAAAGGAATAATTGAAAAATATATATTCATTATCATTGGTTATTATCGCAAACTTACGTCAACTCCTCCCTCATACTCAAAAACAAGGTTTGTCTTATCACCGTTGTGTGCTTTTCAGTGATCTTGGACATTTTTTCAAAGTCTGATCGAAGAGTTTCCTTTTGCGTGACCCAATAAACTAAGGTAAACTCTTATACTCGTATGTTTACCAGCATAATTGAGCTGTAATTTGCATTAAAAACGAGTTTTGAGGAAATTAGAAAACTAGCTCCCACTGCAGATACTCATGGACAGACATAAACATATAAGTAATGCCACTTCTTCGCTTATTTTCGAGATTTGGGAATGCCAAGTGACTAATGCCGCTACACACGCGATTATCTAATTATTTGCTGAATATTAGAAAAGCATGAATTTGAAAGTTAAACTTTCAATTCCAATGCAAACAAGCAAATAAGCGTAAGTAGATCGCTCATTATTGTAATTTAAGGCGACGTTGCAGACTTTCTTACAGACAATTTGTGCGTGCTCGCCGATCTACAGCAAAGATCTGAACTCTACACAATACGAAAAGAAAGAAGCAAGAAATGCAAAACTCAGCAAAAACAATAAGAAAGCAACAACTAAAGAAAAGTAAGCTGTGAGTGCGGGAAAAGTCCAATTTACTACATTTGTTGTAGTAAATAAGTATACACCTAACTATATACATATGTACATACTGCAATGTATATCAACAGCACATAATGAGTTTGGCGTTGGGAAGCAGCTAGAGACAATACAAGCGTGCAGTCGCCTCACTAAGTGCCTCGCAGTGAAACTGTGAAAAGGCGGGGGAGCGTGTCGAAAATTATATAGCCGGCTAAGTAACGTCTGACTGACGTGTCTTTTGGCGGTGTTGCTCTTGCTAAAAAACCTTCAAAGTGAAACTAGTTCAAAAGTTCAATGTAACAAAACCGCGCCACTGTCCGCCGCTGAGTGTGCGCGGCGGTTCAACTGCGCAGCTGCAGCTGTCGCTTCGTGTGCTTCGTTAAAGCTGTTTTCCATTTGCCGTATCGCCTTCAATCCCGGACAATATATTTGTGTGTAGTTCTATAGTAGTTTTATTTAATTTGCATTTTCCACACAACAACAACAATACAACGGCATAAAAACTTGCATAAAGCAGAAGAAATATAAAGGAAATTGCCACATACATACATAGCTAGCTGAGCTAACGATCATTGTTGTCGCTGGTGTTGTTGTTGTTGTGGTGCTGACATGCAGTTCAGCTGCAATATGATCGCTGCAGCACGTTGTGGCAAGCAAGAATGCGGCAAGTACGGTGTGTACGAGTGTAATGCAAGTCACTCACGGAAAGCTGCTGGGAGTTTTGAGAAATCAAAAGGGCGTACATAATTTCAACACTACTATTGTTGGTGTTCTTGCTTGATATGCGTAGTAGTATTGGCATGTTGGAAAATCAGCAGGAAATCATAATGGATTCAAGAAATTATATGTAAGTGAATGTTCTACAGAATGAAAGATGCACAGTGTTGGTCGCTTAGCTGTCAGTGACTGCCGAAACGCTTTGAAAATGAACTGGAACAAGAAAAAAGTAAACGTGCTTTGAAAATGAACTGGAACAAGAAAAAAGCAAACGTAAGTTACATCGAGAGGGAATACCCTAGCAGGACTTGGCTTGATCGATCAGTTTGTATGGCAGCTATATGCTTTAGTTGTATGATCTTAATCATTTCTTTGTACATAATATGATTTCCATGGTGTATAATATGTATTAAATTTTGTGAAAATATATTGTCAAACAAAAAAGTTTTCCATATAAGCACTTTTTTCCCATCGATCAGTTTTGTGGCAACTGTAAGCTATAGTCATCCGATTTTAACATTTCTTTCGCAGATTGTATGTATTTTTGACAACGAGTTTAATAGAAGCCAAAATACATACATAATTATTTCTTATCAAAGAAACAATTTTCCATGCAAGAACTTGCTTTCGATTGTTCAGTTAGCATAGCAGCTAAATCCTATAGTAGTCTAATATCGACAGATGCTTTAAATCAACTTTTTCTTGGAGAGCAAAGGACGTGTGCAAAATTTCAAGCCGATATCTCAAAAACTGTGGAACTAGTTCAACATGCGGCAACGATATATTTAAGATTACGAAGAAGGAAAAGTTAATAGGAAGCTAAATATAGCTTGGAAGGTACTAAAAAGTGAGCTTAGAATGTGTTTTCCTGTTAAACATCCTTCTCCAGTCTCCTATTCAAAGTTTTTTTTACAAAAATATCAGCCCTTTCTATAGAAAATTGGCGCTAAAGGACATCGTATTCAAATGATGCACCCCAACATAAACCAATAAGAAATGTTAACGGCCTCTGTTAACCTCATATAGTTAAAATAATTATTTTCAAACACAATTTGTTCGACATTTGACGCACTACGTATAATTTTGAACACCCTCTTACCCATAAGCATGTGTATACATACATATTTATAAAGTTTTTGCGCTTCCTATGTTGCATACATACATATGAATGTCGTTCACAACATAATGACATTAACATTATTAAACAGCGTAAATCGCTTCGCTTTAAATTCAAATCCACTCTTTTGAGCGCTGTAAGCTTGTTGGCTAGCAGCATACTTCCGCTGCGTACTGAATTTGTTACCGGAGTGTTATGTAAATATGACTCAAAAGTTGGAGTAAACAATATTTGCAAATGTTGCATGTACTTTTGTATATTTAACTAACCGCACAAACACACACATATGTAATTATTTTGTGGTAAATTTACACATGCGCATTTGCACACATATACACACATATAAATGGATGTATTGACATGTAATTGTCTACTCGAATTTCTACCGCAATGACAACAGAAAACAATAATTTGCAAGACAAACTTTCAGCAGATTAAATAGCGTCTGCTTGCATTGAAAGTGCACATTTCCTCAGATATACACAACCGCATACATACAAACATGCATTTGCAAGTTCGGTTAGGTAAGAAGAGAGTTACACAAACAATAAAAGCGCAAACTAATATTCGATCTGTTGTTCAAGCAAAAATTACGTGGCATAACGCTAAAAACGCAACCGCAAGCAAAAATTGGAGAATGTCATAACTGATTGCATTTACCTGCAACAGCAATTGTACATACGACGTTGCCATGAGATCGACGTTCATAGATTTGTCTATCGCTGGCTTTAACAGCAGCTAAGCTGCAGTTGGAGAACGATACTTATGCTCCGGCACACTCACACACACACAAGAACGCACACGCGTATGTTGCCATCAAGCAAACGAATGCCATTTTGCGTCGCAATACTAGCCCGAAAGACTGCTGCGATGCACACACCACACCTGCTACCCACATAACCCTGCAAACTTTTATCAACTTAACTTAGCAGCACTTGTCGCAACTGTGTGTGCGTGTGTAGAAGCACTCGACTCTATTCTCGCATAAACACACGTGCTTTGTTATACGTACATACATACTGCCACAGCAGCTTATGCCCTGAAGCGCTTGCCACGTTGTTGTTGTTGCAATTGTCTTGTATTATTGTAAAGTAAGTATCTGTTTATTGCCATTGCGAAGGAAGCTCAACCACAGTGCACAGCATGTAGGTAAATGCGGTTACGGAAGCCTTGGATTTGCGGTTTATCAATTCGCAGTATGGAAATGTGTTCTACCCAAGTTACCCGTATGAACAACGGTACTTGATGTGGCACTCGAATATAATGCGGTTTGCTTCAATTGTTGGCAAATCGTCGAATCAGTAACTGACGCGTGATTGTTGCCATGACTATAACCACGAGTATAGATTTGTGACTTCCTGCAGTCAGTGGAGGCAACTCTGTTTTGCTTAGGTTTAGTGCTATCAAAGAGGAAACGCTTTATATTATTGGGTAGATCTCTTTAGTGTACGATTAAGAATTTATATTTACGTCTTAGAGGATAGAGCAAATCATTATTTTTGATTTTGTAATGCATACTAGAAGTACTAGTTGAGCTATAAGATCCAAATGTGTAAACCAAAGATATAAGAAACATTTTAAAGAGGCGTTACTTAGAAGTCACACATCAAACGAGTGGCCTTCAATATTTTTTTTATTAAAGCTTTGTTCTCTAAAGAAATGCTGCGCCTTGCTTTATATAACGGTAAAACTTTTTGTATGAAACAAATTTGGCTCGAGAACACCTGTAAGTGTTCTGGATCAGAATTTCGTACTAATGTTTGGATGTGTTGATCAAAATTTGAATGAGTTGCTTCCTCTCTCTGAAAGAGTCATGAAACACTAAGAAAGCTAAGAGAGTCAAAGCACTCAATGGCTAACTATAATAACCTCACTAAAGGTGAGATTTTCAGCTTCGTTTAACCAAAAAATTAAATTCTTAAATTCTTTGCTGAAACCAAATGAAATCGAACCATTTCTGAAGCGAATGGTAAGAGGAGACGAAAAGTGGAGCAAATACGACAATAATGTGCGAAAAAGATAATGGTTTAAGCGTGATGAAGCTGAAAAATCAGTCGCAAAATCTAGATTGACGCTTCGAAAGGTTATGCTGAGTGTTTGGTGTGGTTGGAAGGGAATCATCCACTATGAGCTGCTCCAGCTTGGGCGAACGATTGATTCTATATTTTACTATCAACAACTGATGAGATTGAAGCAAGCAATCGAAAAAATCGGCCAGAACTGATCAATTGAAAGGGCTTCGTCTTCCATCAGAACAACGCTAGACCACACACATTTTTATGAATCTTTAAAAAGTGTGAGAGCTTGGCTGCGAAGTTTTGATGCATCCACCACATATCACTGACCTTTCTCCATCGGACTACCATTTGTTTCGGTCAATGCAAAACTCCCTTAATGGAGTAAAGTTGGCTTCAAGAGAAGCCTCTGAGAATTACTTATCGCAGGTTTTCGCCGAGAAACCAGAAAAGTTTCACATTGAAGGAATAAGGTCTCTAGCGGAAAAATGGCTAAAAGTTGTACACCAAAATGGTACAGATTTGTTTATTTATTTGTCAGTATTTTCGACTACCAATATTTTCATTGAGCTCTTCAAATGCTATAAGATTTTCGAAAGTCAACAAACATGTGGACGAGATTTTGTGTCGCTCTCTAGCAGACAAAAAACAATCGGGAAAGAATAAGAAGTTCATCAATTTTTAAAAAGCTCAACAGCGACTGGAAAATCCTCTCAAAAGCAACAAAATGCTGATAATCACAAGCCTAGTGGCTTAAATAAGCTTACGTGTTGCCTTCTCTTTCATCTCTGATCTGTCGATTTGGAGTTTAAACTCATCTGAAGAGAACATTAGTTCAGTAATGGCTTATTTTGAGATTAGAAAGCTCAAATGTTAATTTGAAAGGATAAAGAAAAATCGAAAAAGCTCAAATCGGTTTAATTTTTTCTTAATTCCTTTTTATAAAATAATAGGAAAATAAAACAGAATAAATTAAAAATGTTTTCTTGCTCATTCGCCCTACCTTTAATTATTCACCTTGCCGTTCAACTCTTTCACAACCTTTCAAACAAACAACAAGCACTTCATCTAACGAGTTGCATTGATTTTCAGAAAATCCCTCTCTATTAATCTGCTACAAAGTGGGGAGACGCGTTTGGCTGCTTTTCACAAATCACTCAAATTAGGCGCCTCATTTTGCATTTGCACACCTTCGAACCATAACGGGGAAAACCAGCTGGCAACCTACTAACCAACCAACCAAGCGCTGCACAGCCATACACATATCAATCAGCAGAAATAAATGATTAGGAGTTGTGCGCCTCTGCACTTTCATCTGCGCTCGGCACGTCTCGTGTGCTCCTGAGTGCCCAGCAGCGCCGCCCCTCGACAATTAAAAGCACATTCAACATGGCAGAAATGAAAGGAATCATGAGCCGCATGTTGACAAATCCCACTTTGATGGCGTGGAAGATGTGAGCCACATTTCAGCAGTGGCGCAACGGCTGGGCTAACGAGCAATTTGCGCCTGCGTGCCATGGCGAACGCATTGGATTACTTAGCAAACCCCTTTTGACGAATGCCAAACACACGCGCATACCTACATACATTTGTACCAGTGTCACATGCGTTGCCTGCCACATGTCAAACGCCACATGCCACAAGCATGCTGCTATGCTGTTACGTTGCGTAGCTGCGTTACGTTGTCCAAAGCTGCGGCTGTGGCATTTAGGCGCAGCAACACATGCTGCCTCATTGATTTTGGTCATGCGAGTGACAGACGCGCCCGACCAGTGATGAAATCATCGTGCGTCACTGCGTGTATGTATGTGTGCGCACATGTACTAAGGCGCTAAGTTGCTCATGTTACGCATTGTTGCAACTACATGAAAATTCGCTTAGTGCGCCAGCGCCATGAATGATAGCACGGACGTCGAAAGCAATGTGTGTGCGTGCGCGTGTGGCAATATTTGTTGCCAACAAGCAGTACGACACATGCAACACGGCGCAAAACAAATGCGTACGACTCTTGTTGCTGCCACCGACCGCCACAGGCACACTCTCTGCCATGCAGCTAGCGGTGCGACGGCAACATATGTTGTGGGAATACAAGTGGCAGCTAAATAAATTTGCCAACAAAGCCGCGGTTTTGCTAGCAACTCGCGCCGCTGGCTGCAGCCTTTTTGCCGCTGTGTCCCGTGTGCTTTTGGCTTGCTCTGTCGCCATTCGATCACTCTGCGCCCGGTTAGTTGTTGTGGTTAGGAAGCTGCCACGTTTCTCAATTTAATTTTCTATGCGACTTTGTTGTTCACCATTTGGCTGGTGCGGGAGGCGACAGCGATTTCGTGGGGCGTAGCCGCCGTGGGGAACTCCGCCGAACATGCTGCATGCTTCGCATAACTTGTACGTGTAACATGCGCACAACAACAACAATTACAGCAAACAAAAAAATTAATTGTTGTTGTAACGCTCTTATTTGCAATTTGTTGGCGGACATAAGCGCCGCCGTTAGTGTGCTCGCATTTTTTATTAAGTATGCTAACACAAGAACATATGAACATGGCTATAAATGTTTGTACATACATACATATGTATGTGTGTACAAGCGCCGCTGTGTTGTTTTAATAGCTTTGTTTTTGTTAATGGAAATTGTTGTCGAGGTGCGCCTTGTCGCCGGGCACTCGGGAAATATGCAATGCCGTTTGCCTTGAAATCCCGCTTGTTGCTGTTGTTGTAGTTGTTGTTGTTATTTTGAAAACATGTGTGCTCGCATTTTCGTTTTTTAATCTAAATAATTTACATATTTACATATCACATTCCAACTGTATGTTAACCACATAAATATTTATGTATTTGTGTGTGTGTTTAGCGTGTGTATGTGCGCTTTTATGTACCTGTGCGCCACTGTGACACGATAAATGTGCTTTGGGAGCCTGTAACCCACCACCCTTTTGTCATTAAGCCAACAGTTGGTTTTTGCCCAAATTGGCTTTGATGCAACAATTGCAGCTGTGCGTTGTGCCGTTATGTGTTTTCCTTCCCCACATACAAATAAAATTCATTAAATATTCTGTGCATTTAATGAAATGTTTAGTTTTTGTGGTAGCAAACATTGTTTTAATATTCATTGCTTACACACATTTGGAACATGTATTTATATATATTGTATATATATATATATAACATGAGGAATTGTTTAATCAAGGAATCTTCGGTTGACACGAATGACTTCTGCTTCTTAAACAGGTTGAATATTGTGTCAATTTAATGCAGAGTGGGGTTAATTCAAGTCGTAGATGGAGAGTGGTGAGATGTAATGTGTGAGATATAAAAGGAAGAGTTTTTAGGTTATGAAAGAATTTGGAAGCATTTAAGCTAAACGCACAAGTTAACCCGTAAAGTTGTTATTAAACAAAAAAAAATTGCTAAAACAGTTCATAATTCGGTAAAAAATTTCGATGCACTTACGCTAGCTTCTAAATTAAATGCTAGAAATGTTTTCAAAATGAAAAAAAAGTAAAACAGTTCATAATAAGCACAAAAATGCCTTAGAGCTTAAACTTGGCTCTCGAATTAAACCAACAAATTTATTTTAAAACTAAAACAAATATATACAAGTCCATAACATAAATTTTGGAAGCCTGAACTTAAGAGAAAATACGAAGCTCAAAATATTGATGACTTGAAGAATGTCAAAATAAGACACTAAAATAATTGTAATGATATTTTCTAACGACAGTGACCTTAAACGGGCATTATTCAGTACTATGTACTCGCTCAAATTTATAATCTTCTTCTTCTTTATTTGCCAATTCGTATTCGAATATTGGTGATCATATAACAATTAATAATATGTACAATATTAATAAACTTAATAATAATATAATAATGTAATGTTTACATGTTAAATATATCTATTGTATATAAAAAAACACAATAAAAATAAAAAAAAAATCACAGATTTTGAATTATCGCAGCATATTTCTCTCTATCTCTCGCCACATCTATAAGGTTGCCCACGTTCTGGATTCCTGTCCATTGTCCATTTATAATAGTCTCATAAAAATCGATCGGCTATTTGGAAGAGACTTAAAACGTCATCGTTTGGGCTTATGGAGATTTTCCATAGACAGAAGTTACAATGCAAAGATAAAGCATATGATATTGGTTAAGTTAGGTTATATATATTAGGCCTTCTACCATGCCATACATAGATCGAGTGATATTTAGTAATGCCAGATTGCGGGTCATTTTAATTTGAGTTAAAGTATTCGTCATACAGGACATATGTATGTATGTAACTAATAGGACAGAACTTTAAGAATTACTGGGTATCTAATTTTGATACTTCATATAATTTCTTCAACTCTGACGCTCCTACATATCTAGACGAGTTCTAGATAATACTTAACATAAGCATAGGAAGTGTTCCAGTGTCCTTCCTAAGCCTACCTCCCATCACTTTCTGCATATGTCATCGCTAACAATGCCTACCCAGGTCGCATATGTGTGACCTGTTCTTAAGCCAACAAGTGTTCTGCAGCCTGTTCGAGACCGTGTGAGTAAAAAGCATGCGTATTTTCCTTTTGAACACTTGCACATGATCTTGGAGATCCTGTACATTCTTAAGGCATTCCATAGCGCCCTGATCTGCCAGTCAGAACCTTCGGATATTTCACTTTTCTTTAAAAGGAATAAAAAGTGTGTAAAGACTCCAATAGATGGCGCACTAGTCGAAATATTGTAAGAAGTGGCTGATAGCTTTCAGAATGGGACTATATTCTTATCAGCGGAAATGAAACAATTGCTTAGTATCAATTAAGGGGTATAATCATATTACAACTGGAACCTAAATCAGAGCTTTCTAGATGAGCTTCCATACCAAAGCTCAATATTTGTTCGAAATATTCATATTTTAACTAAAACCTAAAACTGAGCTTTCTTGATGAGCTTTCACAAAAAAAGCTCAATATTTGCCCGAAATTTATAGAGAGTGCCTAAAAGTTGGTATTTTCTTTGCCTAACTTATTCAATTCCTAGAATTTTTGTTTTTATTGGGTAGTCGAAAAAGTCTTTTCGTATTTTTTACTTCAAACGTTACTCAGAAAAGCATCTGCACATTGCACATAAATGTTGATAAAGCTTCACAAAATGAAATATCCAAATTAAAACCTCAAGTTATAGTCACACAGAATTCCATTATTCCCACTTTATGCTTTCTCGGCATTTTCAGTCTGCGTTTTAGGTTTCTAGTTGCTCAAATTAAAATTATACGCTTTATATTTTCTCGTAATCCAACTTTGTAGAGTTTTTGGTTTTTGGAATAAAAGATTAATTAATCTTCGCTGAAAACAATTAAAGCTTTAAAGACTTTTTCCCATGCGCCGCTTTCTTTCCATTCTAAAACCATTACAAATCATTTCTTTTTCGACTAACATTCATGGTGGCAACCGCTCACACACACAGCACGACATCTCGATTCGTGCATGTGTATGTATGAAAATGAACTCTATTAGATATATGTATATAAAAGTGTGTGTGTGTGTGTTGAAGCGATCGTTTGAGCTGGACATAGTTTTTACCGCAACCGACATAGCTCAGCGTGATAAATGAAGCGCGAATCGTGTGCGAAGCAATGGAAAAAACTAATTTTTTCTCTGGGGAGAATATGGCAGTAATACTACAATATTTTTATGAAAGAAGAAACGGTTGAAAATACCACTTTTAACACTTTAGCTGCAGAAATAGTTGAGACTTACTTGCGTTGTATGAATATAATGCCGCAGACTTATGGGTAAAGACCACTCACAAAGCGTTAGAGGCACCACACGGCTGGGAATTAAATAAAAGAAGTGTGTAGAATAGAAAAGTAGCAGCAAAAGAAACGATTGTGTAGCTGATTATTTTGCTGTTTTGCTGTTTTTGCGTTTGGAGAGGTCATTGGTGCGTCGGTAATTCCTACGCGGCTTTGAGTCGCCCATCAGCGTGAAGAAATCACAGTCAAAAGTCGGCGTTATCAACGCACGTACGTAGCTGTTAAGAAGAAGGCCATGAGAGTGGCGTAAACTAAAAACAACAACGAAAGTTTGTACAACAGACGCAGCAGCACTTTCTTCCTATGACTTTTAATGGCAATTCTGCGTTGCGTTCTTTGGGCGTTGGGCGCCAATATACCTTAAATGTATATACAAAAACAAATACGTTGATAGTACATACTTGAGCACATTAGTGCGCGCATATATATTCATTTGAATGTTAATAGTTGTTTGTGCCGTCAGCTTCCCAGCAACGAGTCAATAAATCAAGGCTACTCCCCAGTTGAGTTCTCATTTCACGAGTATCGAGCTATTCGCTTTTCGGAATGCAACATCGTTGCCTTTCTCTTAACAGTCGCACATAAAATCAAACACTCGCACACCACGCTTCTTTAACAACAATTTTCCTTAGTTTACGTTTTGGAAATAAACTTATTTCCGGCTCTCTATTTGCGACCAGCTGATCGGCCACCTAGAACACCCCCATGCGTGGCTTCATTTGGGTGGCTGTCGTGTTAACAACTTTGTTGTTGCTCCATTCTTATTGCGACTACATAGTTTGCAAGTGTTTACTCTTCGGTCTGCCGCAGTCAAGTGGGACTCTGCGGAGAAGTTCTTTGGCGGAGTACTAAAGCTTAAAGAGCAGCGATTAATCTTCACTAATTTAAAAGTTTTTAATGCGGTAAGTCTGTAAATGTGTGGCGCTGGTTCTGATTTTGTTTCGAGCACTTTGATTTTTCACAGTTGGAAAATGAGTAGGTCATTTGTTAAACGAGTGCGGGTTAAGTGGTCAAAGGGTGGGTGGGCTATTCCCTCAGTTTTTGGGATATCGATTTGAAATTTAATACACGTCCTTTTCTTTCTAAGAAGCTACTCATTTGGCGCAACCGGTGAAAAGGGCCTATAGAATACACACTGATCAACTAAGTTGGGGTTTGATGACGCCGTTTTTTTTGGGAGATGTCGTAAAGAACCAAAGTTTTGGAAACGACGCAATCACTATTTAAGGTCAATTATATGTGAGAATGCGTCTTAAGCTCTCGGAGATGAGTTCTTTGCAATATATCAAAGAAATTAATGGCTCATCAACACTGGAGTTTTTGCATGAACTCGCTTTGTGTACTCTCCCTTACCTGACTAAATCAATGAATAAATATATTTACTCACATTAAAACACCCAATTCGTCTTACTTTAACTTTGACTGAAAGTTTTGAAAATTGATCAATTTGACCTCGACTTCGAGTGAGTACTCACCTGAAAGGAAAAAGAGAAGCAATATAAGTATGATTTATTCAATTTTCATGAGCAATATTTGAAGCTGATAGCTTAGCATAAAAATAGCATTGAAATAAATAATCGATTGGTAATGAAATCAGCAAAAGTCCTCAACCATAACCCCAATTTAAAGTCAAGCCTACAATTTGCCCATTGAGCATACAAAGTCAGATACAAATTCAATAAACCGAAACGATTTGCAATTGTGCTGAACTTTGAAATTCAATTACTCCTAGCAATTTTCAAAGATGCTTTAACTGCGCCATGTGCCAACAGCAGGCGCACAATCAAAGAAATTGCTGGGGTGGGGGCGCACCCAACTGACAGGGTTGGAGCTAAAATCTCGGCTGGTGCTAGAGAAAAAGCAAGAAATCACACACAGTCACACGTAGAATGTGCCTGAATTGGCGGTCAGTGGAACTAGTAGCATACAAGTAGCAACAATAGCAACACCATATACCCGTAGCATTGTTTTGGCAATGCTGCCACACCGCCAAATAAACAAATACTGGAGGAGTTGCCCGTAGAGCGGCTGTCTGTAGAAGCACGAGACCAGCAAACGAAATTGTATGATGCTAAATGTTGCTTATTTACATATACATACATATGTATGTATCTTTGTAGTTATGTGCATAAGTGTTGTTGGCATGTTTGCGTGAAAGATTTGAAAGTTGATTATCTTGGCTCAGAATTTGCCAAACTCACCGCAAAAACCGGAGCACAGACACATGTAAGAACAAAGAAGTGACTGGCATAGACCATAGATAGACTAACGAGCGTCTGTATGAACGAATAACGGTATAATTCACCAAACCAACCGACCCACCAACCGACCGCCCAGCCATGCGTTCGATGGAAGCGACTAACCATGCGACCGCCAGCAAAAACTTTTGAGCAACCAATGTTAGAATAAATGAAGATGTTGTTTGCAGCATGGCCGGACGCATGGACGGACGGGTCTTGCACGGCGGTTGAACGTACTGGAGTGAAGGGAAAATGAAAGAATACATAACAAATAAAAAAGCACTGGCTTGTGCCGGAATGAGAGATTTGCGTCTGTATGTGCCGGTGGAATACTTCATTTTTGCTGATTTCATGCAGACAGTCGTTAGTTGTGCAAATATAATAAAATAGAGGGGAGGAGCAGCACACAAAATAGATAGTAATAGATAGTAATACATACATAACTCTTTATTTTTGGAATTATGAAATTGATTTCAATCCATTTTGTTTGCGTTGCACATAAGAAATTTATAACGATAGAAATGGAAAATCAAACTAATTGGGGATAAAGTGAAACTCTATACACTACATGCAAATAATGGGGTTTTTAATAGAGATGCTACAAAAGTAGACCGATAGAAACAGAAAACCACGCTATATATTTCCCACTCTTTCGACTTTTCTCTTCAATAAGGTTTGCCATTTCAGCAAGGAAAGATATACGATATAACAACGAGTCGAAATTATTAAAATTTTTTACCGAAATTCGGTGTCAGTGCCCTCAACTTTAAGAGCACTACATCCAATTTATGGTCATCATGATCGTCCTGCCAGATCAACAATTGAGCGTCTAGTGGAAAAACTGGAATCAACAGGCGCAGTGCAAAATGTTCCAGTAATAGTGAAACAAACAAGTGCCCGATAATAATGCTGCCGCTGGCGCACCAATTGAGGAAGATCCAAATCAGTTTCCCACTTATCGTTCTTAAGCGTTGGCCTACATCCTTACAAGATGAAATTGACGCAATAACTGAAGCCGCTTGACCACCAGAACCGTCATACAAGTATAATCGTGAATTGGGCTGAGCAACACCTAGAAAATTATCCGAATTTTTATCGAAAAATCATCTTCAGCGATGAAGCTCATTTCTGGTTGAATGGCTTTGTCAATAAGCAAAATAAGAATTATTGGTCAAGCAGCAATCCACACGTATCCATGTGGCACCATTGTATTCCGAAAAAATTACGTTTTGGTTCGGTTTATGGACATTACTGGGCCGAACTCCTTCCGTGATGATGAAGACTGGCACATTCTTGTGAATGGGAATCGCTACCGCTCAATGATAACCGAATATTTTTGGCCGAAATTGGATGATTTGGACTTGGACAATATGTGGTTTCAACAAGACGGCCACACAACGAATGTCACAATCGATTTATTGAAAACAGTTTTTTTAACGTGTTGTCTTACGAAATGGCTCAAGCATTGTCAAGTTCACTGATCGAAATGTTATTAAATTACATTGGCATGACAAATGGACAACTGGATAGTGTTTGGGTTGACGTTATACTTGCGGTAGACGTAGTTGTCGACCGATTTCGTTTATTTTCACACCACATTTAACAATTACCATGTGAATATTACGCACAGAATTTCGTTCAAATCGGGCGAGGGGCTTGCCATATACATAAAGGCGTTATAGAGTGGAAGATGTTACGGACTATGTATGATAATCTACAAGAAATTACTTTCTACCATTATTTATTACAGAGTTATTGCTCTGTTAGCAAATTTGCAGTAAGCTACTAGTGCATCTTGTATAAGTTTTTGCAACACGATTCACAGATCTTTCGAAATACAAACCGCTCAAATATATGTATGTACATACAATTCTTAGAGAGCAAACAATAGAGTCTCATATCTAAGCATTCGCTGTGTTTGTGAGTAAATACAATTTGAATTTTAATTACAGCATTAACTGGTGGCAGTTCAGCAATTGTCTGTTATTTTTTTCGTTTTACCGCAACGCAATCGCAACACAATTCACAACCAACTGGCGGCACCATAGATAAAACCTCTGAAAATCATCTGTTTCGAGCGTGTAAACAATAGACTAACGCTAATGTGAAGTCAGCAGACACCTGCAGTCACAGCTGTGCAACAACAACAACAACAGCAACGTAGTAAGCAACAGCGGTAAGAGAGCGGCCGGTGGTGGCAAATAAACGCGTCATCGCAAAAGCCGCAATTGAGCCGAAAATGTGAGCAAAGAGACGCGTACGCGCAAAAGCAAAGGCAAACAAGTGTAGTGAAGTGAATGCAATCGCACAATAAGACAATAAGGCAAACGCGCACATGTAAGGAATCTTGTCGGTGAATACCGATGAACACAATGCACCACCAATGCGAAGCCAAAGAATTGTGCAAGTGAAGTGTTTGCATGCGGCGCGGCAACGCGGCAACAGCGAGAACGCATTGAAATACGTACTTCTGGATGCAAGTGTGTAAATACATATGTATTAACATATATATATATACATCTGCGTAAGATAAGCTGAATGTGGCGCGCGACTCTGGCATTGTTGTGATGCTAGCAAGAGTTTTGCCAACAAAGGAACTGCGTTCACACGCGCTCACATGCATACACACACACACACCAAGATGCACCAAGTGTGGCTGAAGAAAAGTTTTAAATAAGGGAAACCGTTTCAAAGGCGAACAGGTGAATAATGCTTAAATAGTAGTAGTATGTGTATGCTGGCAAGGTTGCAACAACATAAACAAAGGCGGCTGTTACAAGGAAATAAGGGATTCCAAGCAGAATACGAGAAATCTTGTGGCCGTAAAGTCAAGAAATGAACCCTTATTTAATGACGCCTTTTGTACGAGTGTATATGTGTATGTGTGTGATACTGGCGCACAGGTGACAGTTGCAGCAACAAAACAAGCGGAATGGCGCATACTAGGCGAGGGAAATGTTTGGCTAAAAAAAGGCGCAATTTCATTACAAACTTATAAGTATATTTTCATTGAAGGCATATAAAAAGATGAAGGAAGTAATATGTACATATAGTAAATATATATATGTATTCATGATATATGTATCACGAGACGCGCAAGCATATCCTTTGGATTAAATGCGCTCAAAAAAAAAGTGTGGCATTCACATTTCTGACATATTTCCATAAGATTTCAGAAGCTATTGGTTGATGGATGTTTTGGAGTGATATCTAGAACACTTTACCTAAGGTTTATTGTATACTAATAAACGTCTGCAGGAATTAACTTCACACCAAATTTTCGCTGTACAGTGTCACAGTGTGAGAACCCGACGGTTTTAAAAAATGCACACTTCAGTGATACTTATTTAAGCCTATATGACCTGCTTAACAGCAGCTGGGCAACACTATATTTCGAGATCATATTAGTAATATCAAATCTAATAAGTTCTAGGAACTTTGCTTAAATGAAACTATAATGTAAATGAAAAGGGGTTTTACTGTCAACTCTTCCACGGAACGAGGAAATGAAATTAATGGGAATTGAGTCAACCAGTTCATCAGAATCAAGGCTATATGCAAACTCTTTTCATAGCAGTTAGCTGGTATTCACTCAACTCATACTTCATATACATAGTATATTGTGGATGATTGCAGTTTGCTATATAAAGAACTAAAACGCAAAATATGTTCCAATAATTATTTATTTTTCGGAATCACGAATTAGTGGACGTCAGGTGAGGGAAAGTGTAAAATAGACGGGTGAACGTAATCGGTCTCGAAACCCACTCATATGCGGCCAACTAGCGTGGTGGCTTTGCAGAATTCCACAACACTATTCGCAGAATATTTGAAGACAGCAACAACAGCAAATACTATATTATCGCAACAACAGCACCTGTCGCCTATAAAGATGACTATTGCCGTGTGCAATGCCAAAAAGGAAATACAAGTTGCACCATGTGAGGAAGTTTTTTTATGATTTTTCCTTTGAAATAAATATATGCGCATAAATATAAATTCAGCATGGAAATATGCAAATAAATACCAATAAAATATAATAGATCACTGCGCACAACCTCACTCACACAAGCACGTATGTATCTGCTTATGTACATATAAATACATACTTGTATGTCTAAGGGTATTTTAATAATCCCTGCAGATTCACAATATCTGCATCGTTCAATACTATCTTATGGTTCTTATGTAACTTATTTTTTTATATACACAACAACAAGTTTCTTCTTTATGAGATGAGATTTATTTGCGAATATCTTTGCTTAAAACAACTTCGCAAGACTCCCAAACTTGCATATGTAGTAGGGAAAGCTTCATAAGAATATGAATATGAGTTTAAGCATGTGTATTAGAGCGGAATGATTTACAGGGAGCCAAAAAACGAAAATGTTTTATTTGCTGAAAATTTCGTAATCTATGTTTCATTCTTAACAACTTTGTCTAAGAATATATCGGTCTAAAACCGGTTTCTTTATAAATATTAAAGGGCTATTCTGTAAAATTACAAGCACTTAGCTTTTAATGAAACGCATTATATCGGAAAAAATCTGAAAAATCGGTTGTATGGGAGAGATATGTTATAGTTATCTGATTTTCATTATTTTCACTGTCATTGTTAAGTATAAACTGGTGGACAATTCTGCAAAATTAACTGTTAACTTTTAAATTAAAGGCAGGCATTTAGAAAATTTCCTTCAGATATCTCAAAAAGACTGGCATTTTGGAAAATTTTCATTCAGATATCTCAAAAACACACCAAAAAAATGTTTTTGATCCCGAAAAATTAAACTTCATCTCAAATATCGTTGGCTGGAAACCATTTTTAGAGCCATATTCTCTTAGGGAAAGTTATTCTGAAGGATCCGTAGAACATTTCACGGTTACGGGATTTTATAGAAAATAATAACGAGCCGCTCTAATGTGTATACGCATATACATATAAAAGGTCTTATGTATTTCTCTCAAAATTTATATATATTTTTATTTTATCGAAAACCTATTAGTTTCCTTATTTGGTGTTTACATTTAATTAACAGAAATACATACAACACTTATAACTGCTTATCATACTCTAGATACATATCTTTTTTAAACATAAATATTTTCTTTTCAATTTTATAACATTTATTATCTTATAGAACCGCCTGCAAGAAATTTAAATACCTTCTAATGCTTTAATTCAAAGTCCGCTTAAGTAGCTCACGCTAAGCGGCTTGCTACCAGAGCGGAGCAGAAAGAAGCATAAATAAAGTCTGCAAGACATAAATTTATAATGCAAGGAATCGAAGGCTTAACAGGCAGCCGAAGACGAAGTCGAAGAAGCAGACAAGCTTAAACAGCGCGCTGCAGCACAAATCAAGCGCAAGGCAACAACCCCTACGCTTTAGCAGTGTTTAGCCAAAAGACGTGTGCAGCAACAACACTTAGAGCGCCCGTTATCCACAGGATAGCAGGAATGAACGAAGGAATTGTGTAATAACACCAGCATGTAATACAAGACGCCCACAAAACACAAAAAAAGAGAAAAAAGGGAAACAACAAAGCAAAATGGAAAGGAGAACGCGGTAGTAATAAAATAAAATCGTCAGACACGAAAACATAAATAGAAGACGGAAGCAAGCAAGCAGCGCACACTTACCGGGGCTATTTGCAATCGCTGATAACCCTTAGCAGCAAAACAGGATATTGGGTGCGCGCATACAACACAGGGATCAACAATTTGCACACAAACCTAAAGCGCGCACAAAGTCCACACATGAAAGGGTTGTTGCACGTTGCAAGTTGGCATGACATGCCGAACATACGTCTGCGATGTATCAGCGTTACACTCATAAGCATTTACGAGATATAAGCATATCAGCTTACGAATATAACATAATATTTTAGTATCTTATTTTATTTCTTTATTTCCTTTCATGCCGTTTTGCGCACAGTCCACCGCCCGCTCCACCGCCGTTCAAACCGACGAGCTACCCTCTTGCTTTTGTGCTGCCACTACATAAGCACGTTGGAATGGGTGTGTGTGTGTGTGTGTTGGTGTATGTGTCAGTGTGGCAGCAGACAGGTTTGCTGCGTCTATTGTGCCACTTGCAACAGCAAGGGTCGCCCAAGCAGTGTCGCTATTTCACGCTTGCTTTAGCAAAATTCCGCCATGACGTTGGAAAAATAAAGCAGAGAATGAGCGTGTAAATAATACAAGCAGACTTTCATAATATTATACATGCACTTTTATTTTCATAGCGTCGAATATGTTTAACCGTGTGTGTGTATGCGTGTGTCTGTTGCTTGTCAAAGCGACAAAGGAAACAAAAGTGAAAATGTGGCAACACTCAGTGAAAAAAAAAGAGTGAAAATTTTGATTTGTGTAACTAAATAGCATTACAAGTGCTAAATAGACGCTCGCATCGCATTGTTGGCTCCACTACCTATACACACACAGACAGGCGGACGCGGACCAAGTGTTGGCGCGCGTTGTCTGTGGCGCGGTGCTTGGCAGTTGTCATTAGAGTACGTTGCGTCAGGATATTTGGAGCGGAACGCAAATTGAGACAAACAAGAATATGAGCTGGCTGTTTGACGCATAAGTATATCAAACATAATACACAAGCGTGTATATAAACATAAGTATTTATATATGTATATACTCGTTTATAAGCAAATACTCGGCTATGGCGTCTATAACAAAGTAATGGCAATAAGCATAGTTAGTTGTAGGCTCTCAGTTTTCCTTCGTTACATATAAAACATATATAAAATAAATTTGTATATATACAAACATATGTATATAGCTCTTTATATGTATATAGAAGTACGCTTTAGCGACTTCCATGTGGCATACTTGTAGGCGTAGAAGCGCTCAGCGCGTGCGCTGCTAATGATTTGTAAATAATCTCCACTGAACATGAGTGTCAATTCTCTGTCAGAATTTACACTCTCCACTGCATTTGCGTATGTATGCATAGATGTGTGTGTTTGTCTAAGGAATATAGTGTCAGCTATTTCTCTATTATAGCACTTGTGCGCTGACTAACGCTTAACAATGTTTGTTTTGATTTTCTTGTACTTGCAACAGTGAAATGTATATGTCGATTGTATAGCTTCAGATGTCAAATGAGCAAACAGATTTTTCCGCTTGTTATTTTTTTAGTATTTGTTTGTATATTTTTCATATATAGGTATGTATAAACGAGGATACATACATATGTATGTATATGTGCATTACTGCCTGTAGTGGTAGATAGATTTGTTTTCGGAAATCTATCAAAATATAGATTTATTTTTAATATTCCCATCAGCTCTAAGAGAGGAAGTGGTTTTGTAGAACATGTTTTTTATGTATTTTATTTTGTTTTATTTTATTTTATTTTTATTTTATTTTTATTTTATTTTTATTTTATTTTTATTTTATTTTATTTTATTTTATTTTATTTTATTTTATTTTATTTTATTTTATTTTATTTTTATTTTATTTTATTTTTGTTTTATTTTATTTAATTTAATTTTATTTAATTTTATTTTATTTTATTTTATTTTATTTTATTTTATTTTATTTTATTTTATTGTATTTAATTTAATTTAATTTAATTTAATTTAATTTAATTTAATTTAATTTAATTTGACAGTGAGGTCAATATTTTTTTTAACAATTTGGCTTCAAAGCGCCAAAGCTTTGGGCTTTAAGAAATATTATTTAAAAAAATTAAATGTGGGAAAATAAAATTTAAAAAATTTTGTAAAAATTATTATATGTAAGAGTAATTATCAACCAAAAACCAAAATTTTCGAAAAAAATTTAGCTTTCAATCTTATCCTTATCTAACCATAGCAAATTTAGTTGTAAATATTACAAAAACATAACCTCAATGAATGTGAAAATAAATCAACGACTAAAGTTGGACGAATGTGACAAATGAAGCAAGCCGACATTATCTTTGATTTTGCTTTCTAGCGCCCACGGCGACGTTGTCAAACACTCAAAGCTCATGTATAATCACACACCGCGAGCAAATTACATACATATATACCTGCAAATCACAGATATACGCATTAATGTGGCCCAAAGACGTTGAAATCCATAAATTAGTTTTACGAACTTCTTACGCTTTCTATTCACTTAATCTGTCTCATGCTGATAAAGCTCCACACATGCATATATATACATACACCTGTGGATTTTTGGTGGAATGCAGACAGATTTGTTTTTAAATACAACTGAAGAGTGAGAGTATATACATAAGTATTTAAAAATATATATGATTTTATATTTTATATAATATATGTATATTTTTACATCCGCAAAATCGAATCATGCGCTGTTATTAAAACACAAAAAGCAGGGCATGCGTGTCTTCTGATAGTGGTATTGCCTTTTGCAATCTATTATTACCCATTAAGTGCTGGTTGTGGAGTTGTGGAGCTTTAAGCCTGATAATCATAATTCATTGCCAACTCGCCACTGAACTCGCACTCGAAAAGCCACGTCTGCTTGTAATGTGGCACGTGCATTTCGCGCATTGCTTAAGCATCCACAATGCCAATAACAACAAATAATGATAATAAATAGCAAAAGCGCTGCTTAAGCCGCATGGCTAGCCAAAGTCGAGTCAAATAATATGATTTATTGTTAAAAATTTCGTTTTCATATCACACTCGTTTTGTTTTTCAATTTTTATTTGACACTTCATTGTTTCACAGCTTTTTTATGTGCTTGCATTTGTGTTATAATAGTATTTTTCAATAATTTTGCCGGCGTTACAAACCACTGTGCCATTGTTGAAGCTCAAACCAGCATTTTTCGTATATATCAATCATTATGTGTCGAATGAAACGCTGACAAATGCATTTGTTAATGAACCTTATTGCCAAATAATGTTGTAAATAATACTTTATTTCGTAATAATTTATTTCCACGTTTTCTCAACTTCTCTTAATCTTCTTTCGTTGTTCGAAAGTTAAGCTTTATTACACTTTATAATGCTTACTCAGCATCGAGTGCTTTATTTATTGCTCACAATTTACATTTCCATATATACATGTATGTGTGTGTGTGCACATAACTGATCGATGTGTGCTATATTGAAATTTATGTTACCTCGCAATGGCTAGTTGGTCAATAATAAGATGGTCAGCGCACAGTGTTATGGCATTGTTTGTAAAGGGCAATAGGGAACTTGAAACACAGAACAGAATAAGGTTTGAGTGTGTGAAGTTTTTGCAAAAGAGGTAGTGTATAGAAGAATCACCCTCAACAAGGCTCAATTTTTACTAGTGATTGCGAGTGCAAGGCATAGAGCACCTAATCTGTATTACACGAAAGACTGGAAGCCTAATTATATCTTGAACAGGCAAACTTTATAACCACGAAGTTTGTAATACCTCGAAGTAAACGTCAAAGACCCTATAAAATGCACCATATATAGATGATAAGCGTGACGCGCTTAGTCGATTTGGCTACTTTCGTTTGTCTGTCCGAGTGACCATTTGTTTGTCTGCATATACGTCCCTCAGTTTTTGAGATACCGATTTGAAATTTCGCACTCAACCTTTTTTCCTCAAGAAACTGCTCATTTGTCGAAACTGTGAATATTGGAATATGATAACATATAGCTGTTATACAAACTGAATGATCAAAATTAAGTTCTTGTAGGGAAAACTTTTTTTTGACATGATATCTTTACGAAATTTGGCTTATTGCCTAAGACAACTCTGCCGTATCTCGAAAATTTGTGGTATACGTGTTCCTAGGCGAAAATTTGATTACGCAATTAAAGGAAAGACAGTATTTTGGTAAAAGAAATCACATTTGAAAGTGTAAAAAATATGAAAAAATGGGCGTGATCACGCCCAAATAGATTTAGTGTACATATCTCCTAAATCATTAACGCTACAAGGCCAAAAGTCTTATGAAAACTGTCACCGACAGCGAGAAAATGCATGAAAACGAATTATAATTCCGCCTACTCCTCATATAACAGTTTTGTTAAAAACTACTAAAAGCGCCACAAATCAACCAATGCTTCAGAGTCATAAAATTTTGAACTTGAGATGGTACAAGAGGGTTTGAATGGCCCAGAGTCAAACAACCACATTTACTACTGATTTTAACCAAGTTTGTTATGTAATATGTATTACCCTTAGATCACAGTACTAAAATGGGTAAAATCATATTAAAACCACGCCTACTTAAATGGCGATCAACATGTGGGCCAACCAAAATCCGTGATCATCAGAAATTCTATCGTAACTGTGCGTAAATTCATCAAAAACCAAAACATTGATTTATCGCATTTTGACTGAACATTTGGGCTTACGAAAGGTGTGTGCACGGTTTGTACCACGACCAAAAATTGCTCAGAATCCAACACTCGAAGAACATCATTAAAGAGGTCAAAAAGGACACAAACTTCCTTTACAATATTGTGCCTGGTGGCGAAACGTGGTGTTTCCAATATGATCCCTGAGTGCTGAATGGAAGGCATCGGACGAGCTGAACCCCAAAAAATCGCGCATGGAGAAGTCAAAAGTGAAGACAATGCTGATTTGTTTCTATAACTGCAAGGGTATTGTCCACAAAGAATTAGTTTGTGGTTTGAAAACGTTAATGCGGTATTCTACCTTGGAGTTTTAAAGCGTTTGGTGCGCCGTATTCAACGTGTTCGTTCCGAATATCGCGAAGATGAAAGTTGGCGTTTGTTGCACGATAATGTGCAGTCTCATCGATCGACGCTTGTGACCGATTATTTGACCAAAAATCACATTTTAACCATTAATAACTCCCCATATTCACCGTCATATCACCTGCGACTTCTTCCTTTTCGGAAAAATGCATTTGCCTATGAAAGGAAAGCGTTATGCAGACGTAGAGGCAATTCAAAAGGCTTGCACCGGCATACTGATGGCCATACCAACCAACGAAGTAAAACACTCGTTCGACATGCTTTTGGACCGTGAAGAAAGCTGTATTGAAGCAGAAGGAGACTACTTTGAATAAAATAAATTGATTTTGTAGAAAAAACCATTTGTTCTGTTTTTTTACAGTCCAGTCGAACTTCCAGTTGCTGTACATTTTTTAGAAATTTAAAACATGATGGAAATAAAAAATTAAATTTATACATATATTTGTTGATATTTCTGAGTAATTAAATTACCTTATAAACTGCGTTTTTTATTAAAAAATAACATAATTGCAAAGTGTTTTACTTGAAAGCGCAAAATTTAATACTCAAATTGTCAGCCACAAATTTACATGGCATGTTTGAACATATGGTATGAAATATTTGTCTGTGAGGCGATTAAAACTTCAATAGTACAAAAGTCTAGTAATTCAAAATAATGCCCTTTTTTCACTAAAATCTTCACTTTTTATTTTAAATTATTTCACTTTTTTCTCTACATTATTAAATTTTTTTTAAATTACTATGGACTATTATAACCAAAACAAAAAACAAAAGGATGTATTAACATATTTCATTTAATATTTTATAACATTTAAATCTAAATTTTTGACACCTGCTAATTGATTTTTATTCGCTTTCAATAGTACAATAAATTATTTAGTTTGTTTTTGTTGATTTGTTTTTTTTTTTTATCTTTAAATGTTGTACATTTTTTATGAAGCATACCCACACACATACAAAACACAACATATACCCACATTGTCATTAATACTCCACTATCTCTTATCTTCGCAGCGGCAGCGTTCATTACATTTGTTTTAATTATTATTTTCGCTTTTTTGTCCAAAGGGTTACGCAGATTTTTACCATCGCCTGCTAATGTAATGAAACTTTATTATGTGCTTCACTTTATTTACTAAAACCAATTAGCGTTATCATTTCAACAGCAGCCTAATCGTTTTATCGCCTCGACTCTTTTGTTTTGTTTTGTTTTTGCTTAGAAAGTGTGGGTAGGCATACATACATACTATATATATGTATATATACATACATAAGTATATGCCCACATTCATACAAAACCTTTGGGTTTGCAGCTCTATTTGCTTTGTAATATCGCGCACTACCCAACAACAAAATGCTGAGGAAGCCATTTGTTATGCCACATAAATTTGAAAGGTGCATTTTTAAATTAATTAATCGTTTTGTAATCGATGTTATCTAATGTTAAGTGTTTAAATTTGCTGCAATTGATAGTTAACTACTTTCGTTACCGCTATAAAATAATTGAAAGTCTAGATACGAAATGTATATCAACTCAAAAGTCTAATTATTTTTAAAACTCGACAAAAAGTATTTTTTTTTATTTTTGTTTTGATAAAGAAGTATTGCAAATATATGACCGCTGCTTTAATTTAATATATGCTTTGTTTTTATTGTTTTTTCCCACTATAGCCAGATAAATATACCCAAGTTTTTATACTTTACACCTGTTTCTAGAAGCGCTTTTTTTGAAAGGGCTTAGCAAAAACTTTACGTTTTTGTGCTGCCACATAAATTAAATTTACAGAATATATAAAAAGAAGAAATATTGTCTATCCAAATATAAAAAGCTTGTAACTCTTGCAAAGCATCGCAAAAAGTATGAGTATTAAGTTGGCGTAAGTGACGTCAAAGCGCTTTCGCCTTGTCAGTCAAACTTAAGGCTTTCAAATAGTGATTTATGGAAAATACTTTTCTAATATATTCTTTGGAAAATATGTTTATAGGGTAATTTTCTGATATTATCTTTTCACTGTTGAACTTCGATTGTTAAAACAACGTGACTAAAAGCCTCTCACTCTATTGTCTGCTCTCTGGACCACCTTCCTTCTGATGGAGATCATTAGTTCAAAAACTTTTATATCTGCAACTTCCGAAATATCGTCAAGAAACCAGCTACGACTGGTCGCGATTCCTTTCCCATACAGAGCTGTACATTCGCATAGACGATGTGTTATAGTATCTGGACAGCTTCTTCAATAGTCATTATTCTATTTGACGTTCCTAGTCTAAGTGAAACTTTTGTATGCCCGGCCAAAAACTGTCCAAGCCCATAGGTACCGAATATTTGAACCCCAATACTTTCATTTGTCTTTTACAGGAAATATCGGTCAACGTGTGAGATATGTATATCATTGAAATTCCTTTTCTGATATATAGTAGTATGTCTGTGTGCTACAAATGGGTTGAATCGTCTTAACATTTCGCTTAGCCCCCATATACATATCTCATAAATGGGTCAGTCTGTAGCCCATCTCTCTTATATGATATTGATTTTAACGTTCCCGCTCGCTCTACCAGGCAGTTTAGACCCTTACTTTTAAAATTTTCAGAACAAATTTTGAGTTAAACGAACCATTCCGCCGTATATGTCATGATTTCAATTCTCATTCCAACACATTTGATCTAACAGACTTTACCATTCAAAAAATTATTTTATCTACTCTTAACAAGTAATATTTAAATATTATAAACTTTGATTTATTTCTTAATTTTGGCTGTTTAAATTAGTGTTTCTGTAGCTGGGCAGCTTAAGATCGCAACGCTTAAAACTCTCTTGCTTTTTATGACTCGGCTAATTCCGCTCGTTCGCGGATTGCGCCCCACACGTCGGTTGGACGAGAGAAGGGTAATCGTTGGGTATTATTATTATTATATAAAGATTTTCGCATTTCCCGATGACTTTGTACTGCATGTCATCGGCCAATAAGGGAAATAAAATTTATGAGTTATAAAAAATATTTCGAATTTCTAAAGAAAATATTAAATAATATCAAATATGTTCTAAGTACTCAATATTTGGCACTAGTTGCCATTCATGCACAAATCTCCAGAGAAATTTGTCGAGGCAGTGCATTGAAATTATAAATTGTGATTTTAATTTGTGAATTATTCATTTCTACTTACATATGTATATTAAACTTACATACATATCTAGTATATGCTATCCTAAAACCACATAAAATCATTTAAATCTGTATGGTATTTATTAGCTATTTTGTATTTTGCATGGCACCGCCAGCGCTTTGTTAAGTTTTTCGAATAACGTGAGCGTGTTAATGCAAGCGTGAAGCAATGGAAATCTGATATTTAGTAAATGTGCATCATGTATTCCGGTAACTGCTTATATACATATGCACTAAATATATACAAGCGCGCACGAACCACACTCAGTGGGCCTACTCGTATTTGTTTATGTAGAAATGCACACTTTTGCTTCGTTTTTTTTGTTGTTTTTTTTGTACTGGCGGCTTTGCTTATTGCATTACACACTTTATTCCCAGTTTCTGTGACTATTAGTGAGTGCTGCCTTTCGTCGAAACAATCTGTGACTGGGTGACGTATTTATATACGTACATAGGTACATATGTGTAAGTTCAGTGATTTGTTGTAACTTTTTTGCAACTTAATATCTTTCTACCGGCTGCGCTTTGTTGATTAGCGTGTTCGATTCACAACATCTACTTAGGAAATTTTGTACATTTTTATATTCTCGTGCTAACAAAACTGTTATATAGTAGTAAAATATAAAAAAAATAAATAAAAATAAAGTGTTTATCACTCGCATCTCTCACGGTTAGATGTTTCTATGACGATTTGAAAATACTTATACTGGCTTAATCTTTCAGCATGTTGAACATGTGAAAATATTTTTTTCCAATGATTTGCAAAAGATTTCTCAAGTAGGAACTTCATAATATACATATGTACATATGTATGGGTTAGTATTTATAGTAAGAAATGATAACAGTTATTATAATGGATCGGACTTCGAGTCATTCGGTTAGGTTCATATAACTGAAATAAATTCGGTTTCATATGCAAACGAAAATTCTTGGTTGTTGTTGTAGCGCCAGAATTCTGCCGAGTTGACAGGGCTAGGCCGGATAAAAGTGCGGATCCGTTTCGGTTACGTAGACTTTTCGTGTAGACTCGACTCTCGTAGGAACGGAAATTCTTGGTAGTGTCCCTAAGTATTCTCTGTGAATCTAACACTAAAACAACAACAAAAGCAATTGAATATTCATATCCGATTCTGCAAGTATCAAACTAACTTATGTATATCTAATAACAATCGCTTTCGGTTAGAAGTTTAAAGGCTACGATCATATTATTATAAGATCCATCAGCTCTTGGAAGTCGACCGAAAGCTAGTGGGTCCCTCCAAGAGGGGAAGTTCGGTTTTAAGCCTACGTTTATGGTAGGAAACAACTTCTCACTCTCTGTCTCTCTCTCTATTTCTCTATCTTCCCCTCTTTCTCTATAGAATCAGCTATTTCGAACTATTTTTTCTAAAACCTTAAGAAATAAGTAAGATCGGTGAATTTTCTTAGTTTGCATTAAATTATGAGCCAAAGTAAGTTTAATTCTCCGAAACCCACTTATAGCACTCTACAGTGATAAAGCAGCCAAGCGTAGATACGAATGCATATAATCACATGGTATGTATATAAAAAGTATTGCACGTGAATTTCCAATATCGTGGTTAGGGTCACTTGCTAATCGTGGTGTTAGCTGTTACTATAGCTATTTGTTGTTTTTATTGTTGTTACTATTGTTCTATTAGCTGTTGCCATTTGATTTGAGTCTTCACTTCAGTCGCTTCACTTTATCTATGCTTTCGCAACTCGACAAGTCGGAACAATGGAACAATTGCAACATTGCCGCAAGTATGCCACAATAGCGAAGAGTAGAGAACGAAGCGATATGAAAAGAATATGCGCCAGCAACAAATTGGTATGTAACTTACGGAAAAAGTTGAAGCAATAAAAGAGAGAAAAAAAAACTGCCATTGACATGTTTTTATCGCCAATATCGCTGGTTTGCTGTTTCTTACAACATATGTTGTTGTTGCTGTTGCAGCCATTGTCATTTGCTACACGATGTGGCAGCAATCAATCCATACAATTGCCACTTTCAGAACTGACTTCTACGGTATTCTTTGTTTCCAATTGTGCACTGTCTTTGGCACCGTACCGCACCGCTGTGTGGCTGCCACTTACCTGTGAGGCTGACTCTGTGGCAAGATGCTGCGAAGAAAAGCAACCGATGGTAACAACTATATGCAAATTCATCGCACATATGTGGGTATGGATATACGAGTATATATGTATGTGTTTGTGTGCTAGTGCGTATGTGAGTGTGTGTGTGCTGGCGTATTGGCTGCACTTATTAAGCTGTTCAGGCCCAGCAAACTTCTCGATATTCGCATCGAATTTCATATTTGGCTTTTATACGCGGACTGACAGCTCAGCTGACCGCATACGCACACACTCGTATACATACATATGTATGTGTAAGTATGTATGTATGTAATATAAATCGCTCTTTGCTTTCCGCTTGAGACACACATCCGTCTCGCGTTGCCCTTCGGCGTAGCCACTCGCTTGCTGCCCTTTCATTTTCTTTGTGTTTTGTACTTACTTCTCGCTTGATTATCATCATTATTATTGCTTATTTGTATTTATTGAACAGCAATATTGCCGCTGCTACAATGCAATAAAAAACTGTGTGTAAATCAAATAGAAATAGCAGGCACAATGAGACACCTGAGCAGATTCTGTGCCAAATGCCTACATAAAAAGTGTGTGCAAAGTGAGAAGCAGGGTTAACCAAATGTATATTATGACCATTAGGGTGTCTCATAAATTAACATTAAAATCCATTTATTCATAGGTTTGAATTGGAACAACTTTCAAAACACGCACAAAATTTAAGTCTTTTTATAAAAGAAATAAATTAGATAAAGTTTGGTTACAAAAAACTATTATTTGCAACATGACGTTTGGGTGAGAACAAATATTAAGTTAATAAATGCTAAAAAAATATAATAAGTTTGGTAGACAATAATAAAGTACTATTAAAACTTAAACCAAATCTAAATCTTTAAAAAATAAAATTGTTTAAAAACGAAAAAATTTTCAAATATATTTTTATAACAAAATTTTAAATAAAATTTTTAAATAAAATGAAATAAAAAAAATATTAAAATTTAAAAAAAAATTTATATCGGTTTAGAGAACTTATGAAACCCCCAAAAAAATTAGAAAAAAATTTTTTTAATTTTTTTAAAACGAAAAATTTTAAAACAAATTTTTAAATTTTAAATTAAAATAAATTTTAAAACTATTTTTTTTTTTAATATTATATAACAAAAAGAAATTATTTTGGTCTAGAAAACTTATGAGACGGCCAAAAAAACGTAAAAAAATTAAGAAATTTTTTTTAAATTTTTAATAACTCTTGCGCCAACCTAATGTACACGCAGATATTTGCATGCTTCCTATATACACACACACATACATAAATGATTCTATTTCCCAAGCTACATTCGCGCATACACTTGTAGTGCTCACAGCTGTGGCGTGGCATTGAAGGTCAGAAAGGGAAAAATTAGTTGTAAAAAAATATGCCAGCGACAAAAAACATTTGAAATTAATATGTGAATGGAGTAGAAGGCATAGCGAATGCGCCAAAACAAGTTTAGAGATATAGGTACATACAAATACTTTCAGATACTTGGGTGTAAACTCAGTGTATTGCTATTGAAATACTTTTGTAATTACTCTTTCAAGTTCGCCTTCAAACACGTAAAAGTAAGCGCTGATAAGTTGTGTCTGAAATTGTAAGTGCTGTAGCTTCATAACTGGGAAATTCTAAGAATTATTGAGAGCGCGGAATAAGTGAGTTGTGAGTTGATGTTGACTCGAGAAGTTAATAAATTCTCTATCGAACAATTGAAACAAAATTGGTCTACTTGATGCAAACAGGCGTTTATGCGATCGTAACCATATTTTTTCTCAAGAAATGGTGCGACAAAACCTAGATTCCTTACCGAAAAGTGAGTGTTTCTGATTCCCTGAACCTAAAGACTAAAAGTTTATCGATATTTATCGATTAACGACAATACATCGATAAAGTATGTCGATAATAAATTTCACTCTGTTACGGCTGACAATACTGTATGCATTTTGCTCGAATTTCCTTTGCTTTATTTACACCAAAGAAAAAGAGGATGAAAAAACAAAAATATATATATTTGAAATTTTTCGATAAAAAAAGTACCCTCCCTAATATACAAAGCTCAATAGCTTTCTGTCTACCACGTTTTTGATAATTTTCTAGTAGTAAACTTACACTTTTTCCCATATATTAAGCCGATGAGTCACTCACCTGAAAGAATAGAGAAAAAACTATATTATTATCGAACAAAAATTTGAAATTTTTGTGCATTTTTATACAAGGTTAAATGAGCTGAACTTCTTCACTAAATCAATCATTTAGTGGCAACATTTATTTGTCTGACAATTACAAAGGTGAAAAAGCACTGATTAAAAATTCGTTATAAAGACGTTTTTGTACATACCATAAGTAAATACCTGTACATATAATATATTAGGGTGGGTAAAAAAAAATATTTTTTATAGAGCAGAAAGTTTCATACAAGACCATAGTCTTGCACTCTTAAGGAGTTTTTATTCATTGAATTATAAAATTCATAAGCAATTTTTTTGTGACAAACAAATTTTAACAATTACTATCTTTTAAACGGTAAGGTTTATGAAAAATTCGTTATAGTCCTTTAATTATTTACAACTTATGTAAAATATTATTCTAAGTAGTTTGAGGCGAGATACACATTTTTATATGATTATAAGAGAAAATATAATAGAATAGAAATAGAGAACCGTTAGGCGGTGAACCTTCTTTACAATTAAAAGCTCATACTTGGAGATTCTTTCTTAGAGATGTCTTTCAACCAGTCTTTCACAGTACGAAGCGAAAAATCTTATTTTCTGTCACCCTAATATATGTACATACATATGTTTATACTAATACATCTGTATCGAAATATGTACAGACATACATACATCGCTTAATGCGCTTATAACTTTAAGAAATGTAGGCTTTTTGTGTGCCATTTGTTGAAACCTTGATTCTACTGAGGCGTCTTCTGTTCGGCTTATAATTTATTTACATTTGTTTTTGTGTTCTGTTGTACAAAACTACACATAATAAATTGTTTCCGCTGCTGCGCTAATAGAAAAGTTGAAAAATCACTCGATCATCTGCCGATTTGTGTGTCTGTGTAGGTGTTTCTACTTATGTAATAAGAAACTAAGTTTTTAAAAAGCGTTTTTGCTATCGTTTTATGGATGGAAGGCGAGCTTAAGCTGAGAAATTACACAAAAATAAACACAACAATATTTGTATGTGTGTTGGTAAGTTGTATATACATATGTATGTACGTGTAGGCGATTGCTAGTAATTTACTCGAAAGATAAAAATACAAAAATGGAAGTTTGAAAAAGTAAACTAATCGCAGTGAATGGCGAACAGTGTGGCGCTAAACTTTTTTTATACAATTTTTACTTTGTTTTGTTATAATTTAATTTATTTTAGTTTTTCTTATTTGTTTATTTAATTCAATTTTATTTTATTTTGGGTTTTTTTTTAATTTATTTTATTTTTTTATTTTTTTTATTACATTGTTTTTTTTAAAGAATAGTGATATATCAGAATCCAAATAACAATTCTCTCTCTACAATTGGTCGTTGAAGCCGTTATTAGACTAAAGAGCGCAAAAGAGAACATTGTTGAGAGTTTGAAAGGCACTGGAAACTACTTTATGAAAATAATGATATATAAAAATAAGGAATTTTGGAAATAGCGGAGAGAAAGAGAACTGTAATCATTATATATAAATCTACATAGACGTTCTTTCAAAGCTTAATTATTGCCAAAATGAAGGATGAACTTGTAATCGATACGAAGAGCGTTGTTCATCCGTGTATCATAGTTCAAACTGCTGAGAGGAAATAGCAAATTGAAGTGGAGATGTAGGTAATAGTTAAAAGCCGGGTCCGAAATAGAGAACGATGGCATTATTTATTAATAAGACAACAAGGAACAAGATCGGAAACAATATCAGAATTTAAAACAGAAATTTGTATATATGTATATCCGCTCTGCTTTGGAATGACCAAATGAAAGAGGAAATACATATATCAGTTTTACTGGAAAAGATACAACTTACTTCAGCAAACCAATATAAATCCACCTCTTTTCCCCTTTTTAAAAAAATTTAAAAGTTAATACTACATAAAAAAAAGTAACAACAACAGCTTTTGAGGCAAATTGCATTCTGCCAGCACACTGATGAACTTTTAATTTTCGCTTTGTTTTTATAATCATTTTCTGAACTCCGTAGAGCACCCTCACCGGTTGAGTGTACAGGCAGCAATTCATTACAAACTTCTGGCAACTATTAAAAATTTCACCCGTCGCCTTTTTCTGTCATTAAATTTCCATTTTACTCGAACACGCTTTAAGCGTAAATAAATCTATGCAAGCGAAATTGTTGTTGTTGGCGTTTTCTGTGTTCTGTGGTTGGCTTTGCTTTTAAGCGGAAAACTTTAAATTGCCGACACAAGGATGAGCAGAAGATGCTTAAAATAACCGCTTATATTAACCGTTTTCCCCACGCTGCCACCGCCTTCTTGTTGTGGTTGCGCTATATTGTGTGCGTTGTTGTTTTGTAGCTATTTTGGTCGATGCATTTCTTTTTGTACTCACTGCTTTCCGCATTCCGGTCTGCTGCAACACCTTTGCAGCATTAATTGCTGCCATGCCACCGCAACGAAAATCACGCACACCGCCACACACACACACAGTGATGCTTGCATGTGCACTCGCACTTGCCATCACGCAACCACATACTCGTATGTAGATTTGTAAGTGGGCTTTAAATGGAACGAGCTCTGTTGGTAGGGGGCAAAAGTCACTGCGGTTGGCATACGCTTGTGTGAACCCCTATGTCCTGCCGCTATTATCCTGCAATTGTCTTGCATTTGTTGTTGTTCTTTTTTTCTTTCGCCATCGTTGTCGTCTTGCAGTGTGCCAGTTTTTCGGCTAACAACCCACTTGAAGGAACTAGTTTGCGAGATTCATCTTTTGTCACCACAACTGCGGGGAGGATGAAGCTGTTCCACTTCAGCTGCCGACGGCTGCATTGGCTTGTGCACGTCATACACCTTAAGTTCCAAATACAGCGTTGTGCTTGGCACCGGTGGCGGGTTGTTGCTAGTTGCTGGTCGCTGTTGTCAACGTGCCGATTGTTAGTCTTCACAGCCGTCATGTGCAATTGATGAGCGTGCTAAGTGCCTCCGTTCGCTGCTATTCGGGGTGAGTTTATGGGTTATACATCATTGTGTATGCCGATATCGCCAACCTATAGTGGTAGCTTTTGCCTTATCTCACACACCTTTCCCATAAAATTGTTTATTAGGGCACATATTCGCTTTTTATTCTACTTTGTCTCGCAGGATTAAGCCGCTCGCCTTAACTTAAGATGTGAAGTCAATCAGTATGAGTGCGGCATTTACAGTAGAGATCAGCTGTAAATTGGTAAGGCTATAAACTGCATTGCTGGCCATTTTTGAAAGGACGTGCAAATGCTGAGTCACAAGCAAGCGTTTGCAAGTTTTTCTAGCAAAAAAGAATACCAAAATTTGACAATTTTTTTTTTTTTTTTTAGAAATGATGTAGAGACTGTTAGTGTGGTAATTATTTATCAGGAAATGCAGAAGTCATGGACATCGGTTGGTTTTCACATACATTAAGGGAGGATCAGTCAAACAGACAGTAGAAGAGTCCTTAGAACATAACGTCTAGGATCTGTAAGCTTGTTCGGACTTCAAAGGTGTTTCCATCTGAAACTGGTTTTCTCGCCATCTTACGGAAAGGTTATGTAGCTTATAATATTATTAACTTTGGTTCAACAAAATTTTAGAAAATTTCCTCAAAAGTTCATTGCTCTTACCCAAAAAATTCACAACAGTTTCTTTAAGGACAATAATCAAGCATATGGCCTAAACTGACTATTTACACCCCCAAAAAATATATTTTTGTTATCTGAGATACATATGTACTTATATGTGTATGTATATGATTCAAATGTTGGTGACACACCTTAAAAAACACGGTGAATTAGAAAATCGACCGCACACAGCAAACAAACACGAACAGGACGTCAGAATATGGCGTAATTACACTAGCTTCGGGACTAACAAACTGACACAATTAGGGGCGCGCCGCTTTTATGAGCACTTTTGTTGCACACGGCGTGCCATGCAGCCATATGTGCCTTACATTAAATAACACTATTGCGCAAAACTTAGGCATAACTACTTCAGTTCAAAACAGTACTACTTCGAACAAAATGTTTTTATTTATAATGTAATTGGTATGCCTTGTTAAACACCCAATAAATTTCGAATATGTTGCAAGAGTGTTTCGATTCCATTAATAGCACTGTAAGCTGTAGTTTTCGGCACGAATCCTTCCGCTGTTCATACGTGCTTTGAACTACATAGGTAAGGCAGGACCTAATAGGCAGGCGCTCTTAGAGAGCACAACTTCGACCAATGCTTCGTATGGCATGATAACAACACATATGTACATATTTATATCCATAAAAAATTACTTGCCACTAATTTTCAGGTTGCATGCTAACATTAAATGTGCGGAAAATGAACGAGCCAAGCCCATCAACTAACCGACCAAAGGTAAAAGGATAACAGTGCGAACAACCAAACGCACACACACCCATAGGCACGGCACATAAAGTGCATTAGAGGTTTAAAATGTGCGAATGAGCCTGGGAATTGCATAAACTGCCATGAAAGCGGTGGTGGTTGCAACACATATGTATGTATACCAATAAACGCGGCGGCGTAGGTGTGCTGCGCTTACACTCGCCGTTTATAACTGTCGAACACTCAACGTCATTGGGTATGGATGCATGCGTCGAGTTGTTTGGTCGACAGCTGATAATATTTACCTATAAATTGACGTTCGTAGTTACTATATAGTATTTATGTAGCAATCGTTGCATATTTTAGTAGTGTTTATAATGTACATATGTATTTAACTTCATATTATCTATATATGTATGTATGTATATACACTAAGCATATTTGAACACCAAAACACCAAAGGGCACTGAACTACATTTCAGCAGAAAATGGGTTGCAATGTTAAGCAAACACACACACTCAACCAAGCATGCGTGGCTTGTGCACCTTAGCAAATAAATATCATATCAAAATGCTCGGCGGCGACAGTTCTTGCTAGCCGGTTCGTTGATTGGCGGTGCGCCTGTTAAAGAAATAAAGACACGGTTGTTCACACAACCTACATATATATGTATATAGTATGTATGTATGCGCATATATGTAAAAGTATGTGTGTGTATATAAGTTTGTATTCCGCTCAGCAACAGCCGGTTGTGCGCTCCGCAGTTGACAGTTGCACGGAAAAATTTTGTCAGGTGGTGATCAGTTGTTAAGAGAAAAAAGTTGAATCGTAAAAAATAAAACAAAAATGTGTAGAAAAATTATAAAAAAAAGAATACAACTATAGAAATGTAAAAGAAAATACAAAAGTAAAGGTGGTAGCGGAAGTTACAGCACTGACCTCTGGCGTCATAATAAATGTACACACTGAGTTTTTTGTCAGTTATATACATACATATATACATATGTAAAATGATATTTATATACTTCGAAGTACTGCTGGAAACATTCATATTAATTTTTACGGTTTTATCTGTAAAACATAAGTGATTCTTATGACCTTTACATTAAGTTAAGAAGTCGATCCTAAGCAGGAACTTACTTAGATAGCTTGGAACAGGATCATAAGACCCTTACAGCGCGACAAAGCGCTTGGAGTTTACCACAGATTTGTTGAGGCGACTAAAACCAGTTTTGGTAATGTCTACAGGTTCCCTGATGGTTAGACTACCGAAATGTTTCGACGTAACAAAGGCTCAGAACACATCTGTTACGCCACGTTCGAATTAATACCAACTCTCGAAGTCCAAGTGTTTTTGTTACGTAAAGGTTTGTAAAATCGCCCAAAAATGATTTTGGAAGAACTGTTTGAAGTTGAAGTTCAACAATGTTGCAAACATTCTAAGGCCCGTTTTATCAAAGTCCGTTTGGCAGCCATTTGAGAGTTAAGTTCTGGTTAACTTATCCGAAACTCCTTCTTTCGGTAAAAAAAAAACCTTATCTTTTAATCAGAACTTAACTGACAGCTGACTACTAATCAGACATTGAGAAACTTGCCCTAAAAGTATCAAGGCAAAGTGTGGAAAATATCGTTAAAGAATATTTGAGCACGTAAAGACTCTATGTCGAGAGAATAGCCTGGAATATTTTTTGAAGCAAAAGCTCTCAATGGTGCCATAAAAATAGTATAGAAAAGTTAGACGAAGCCGTTGTGGGTATATTGCAACTGTTTTTGATAATTAAATCGAATTTTTTCCATAAAGAAATTGTTTTATTTAAAAAAAGATGAACTTTTCAAAGTGTGAAATGCACATTTCAACGTAGAGTGCAATTCATTCGATTGACCCAGGTTTTGAACTCAATTCACGCCCAAACAATGCAAAGTCAATTAAACTCTCAATGCAGTTGAAACACTGTACAAACACAGTTACAAGAAATCCATTGTACATATGTATGTATGCATGTATATTTGCCACTTCTGCATGTGAACATCGTTTGAAAGTATCCAAATTGTTGCCAGCGTGCAAAAGCAATTTATCAAAAACATTAAACAAGCGGCGGGTTGAAGGGTGATGAGGCTTTTGGAAGCAGAGCGCAAGAATGCTCGGCATAACTGTGCAAACACTTGAGAATATAAAGTGAATAACCACAGTGACAAGAATAATAATATTTGTATAGTAACAACAACAACTGCAATAGCAGCACAGATCACAGAGATCAAATGATAAAATTTGACTTAACTTGACTTGGAGTTCGCGCAAGGCACACGGAAAGATGTCAACGCGCGCCGAGCCAAAGAATTATGACAACTTAAAGAGCAAATGAAAATTGAAAATAAGATAATATGCAAGTGGTATGTGTTATGAAAGGTCACCGATACAATGGTAGTTGAAAATTATCGATGGCATGAGTGAGAACTGGACGTAACCCCCGAAGTTAGTCATTGATGGGCCGCGTTCGTAGCTTGTGACTTGTGGCAACACGTTCACATCAATCAATTCAATGTATATAACAATACAAACACACACACAAAAATACATGTATATAATGCGACTGTTTGTGTGGCAAATGATTGGAACAATGACGAGAGAAAAAAAAATGAAAAACAAGAAAACGCTTGCATGTGAGCAACTACAAAAAGTGGCTGAGAAAATTTTCACGAAATTCAATTAAAATTTATTGCCAGTCAATTTGTATGTATGTATGTATGTGTGTGTGGCATTTGTGGAAGTAATTGCGCTTAATTGAATTAAAAGAAAATAAACCAAATGTGTGTGACCTAACAACTAACCGCAGAAAATTTCCAATAAAATTTGTACTCATATGCTTAACTACATAACTATGTACAAGTGAGATATGTGTCTTTATGTATGTGTGTGTACACGTGTGAATCATAGTGTGCTTGTGTGTGTGGGCTTTCATGCCGGCAGCGACTAATTTGGGGTTTACTGCGTGTGGCCGTACAATTAAAGAAACACATAGTCAATTTATGCGTGTGTGTTTTACGTATGTATGTGTGCAAACAACCGTAAGTAAATCATCGGCACCGATATCAAAAAATGCAAGAAGCAACAACGAAAAGCGATTTTCTTGTCAAACAGATAAAAAAAATGGCAAGTCTTATCAATTTCATATTTGTTTGGTATTTGAGTTTATTAAAATTACACAGCGATAACGGTAAAGTATTGCTATTTTCATAAAAAAAAATATATTTAAGAAAGGGTGTATACTTCGAAGTCAAATATCTTTTTCATTATAGTTCTAAAGCTCTTCAAAATGATAAGCAGAATCAACGGAACTTAAATTCTTCGGCGGAGGGAATGTTACAACTGTAACATGAGCAAAGCAAAGCTAACAGAATGGTGACTATGTAAATCCTTATAGAGCAGTGTAACTAACATTACATGAACTGAAAATTTGCAACAGAGTAATGCAATTAACATAAAGTTAACAGTACGTGCCGCTAAGCCATCAGAAGTGTAGCATAAATATTAAAATTACATTCGTAGAAGGGAATTATAGTTCATAAATGCATAATAAACCAAAAAAAATAATTTAACTAATGTTGGAATGAAGCTATAATACCCTTCACAAGTAAAGAAGTTTCCATACAATATCTTCATTTTGCAAAAAACTTGATTTTGTTATTTCAGTTTGTATGACAGCTATTTGATATATAAATCCGATCTGAAAAAACTGCTTCGTATGTTATGATATTGCCTTAGATAATAATCTAAGCAAAAATTGGTGAATATACTTCGACGAATAAAAAAGGTTTCCATACAAGCACATGATTCCGATCGTTCAGTTTGTATGGCAGCAATGTAAGTGTATATTATAGGGATCCAATATCGCCAGCTTCGAATAATGAGCAGAGTTTTGGGAAGATAACGTCGTGTTCAAAATTTCAGATGGATATCTCGGAAACTAAGAGAAGGAAATATGGCTAAATCGATTCAGCACGTCATGCTGACTGTTTATATACACATTTTAAAGAGTCTCCGGCTTTAAACCTACAAACGAAATTGAAAACATTGCAAAACTTTATCGTAAGTAAAGACAAGTAAATATGACTGCTCAGCAGAGCTTGTCTGTGCGCCAACAATAAAATAATGTCAAAGTACTCGAAAAACCTTAACAAGATAACGACGTTGTCCACAAATTACGGCTCGTCATTGTAATACCCCCAGCGCCAGGCGCAAAGTCTTATACACACACACACACACACTTACCTGAAATCACCACAAGCACGTACTTTATTTCAACCGAAAAAGTGGTTTGTATTTACATACATACATATATGGAATGCATTTACTTTATGAATTAAGATATGGGTGTCATATGAACAAAATGTTCAAAAAAAATGCACTAGCTGACGTTTCATCTTATCTCAAGCGGTCTTTGCTTCCGATAAACCTGTGATTTCCTCTTGCCATGTGTACTCTCATGCATACGAATGGGTATGCTTATATATATACATTCATACATACATACATACATACATACATACATACATATATACAAATGTATTTACTTTTCGCCCATTAGTCACTAACGCGGTTATTAACTGATTAGCGGCGTTTTTATCGGTACTTTAACTAAATCGATAGTGATTTTTTAGACCAATTTATAAACACCTGGTTATGATCATAATTTTTGTTGTTGTTAATTTTTATTTTGAGATTATCGAAAGTGATTGTGTTGTATTATTATTGATCTTGTTGTTATTGTTATTATTATTATTATTATTATTATTATTATTATTATTATTATTATTATTATTAACAGTTTTCAGAAAATTATAGGAACAATTACAGCAAACTATAAACCCTCTACTTTTGGGTTAACACAACCCTAAACAGGCAAAAAAAAAAAATACTTAATACCTGAAAAGTAAAAAATCCGAAAAGTAAAATATGGGCAGAAATCTATATTTACCTATATATAACCGTTTATATAAACCGTTGCAAATGCGTCCCAAATATAATTTATTTTTATTTACTGAACTATGCAAATATGTACATACGCTTTTAGTGTTGTTGTCGGCAAATCTTATCGCTACACTCAATAAGCCTGATAAGCTCCACCAAAAAGCATAAAAATTTCGTTTACAAATTGAAATGCAAAAATTACAGGCAAACAAATGTTAGTTTAGATAAGGATATCATTGCAACAAAAGTAAAAAAGAAAATTTTTGAAACCAAAAATAATACGCTTTGAAAGTATATATAAATAAATATATATGTACTTTACTATACAGATGAGGAAAGTTTTTTTTGTAAATATATTTGTATATGCGCATTTTGATTCTAATATTGCTTCGAAACATTTTTTTTTTTATTTCAAAACATCTATTAAATTTCCAAAGACAGTCTCTTGTTATACTCAAATATATCTATTCCACACATTTCCTTCAAAACTGCAATAAATGCTCACTCTCTGGGAAATTTACAGGACTGTACAGTATTGACCATTATTTTTGTACCCTGAACATATAGCCTTTGATATGGAGAAAAAACGTCAGAGACCCCATGAAGTATAAATATATGTACAGACATGCATTTACATATATGTATGTATGTAAATGATCAACGTGACAAGCAGAGTCGATTTATTCATGCCGGTCTCTATGTCCGTTCGTCTGTCAGTATATGCACGAACTAGTTCCTTTTTTGAGATCTCTCTGCCGACTACGGCCTTACTCCACTATGTTCAAAAGCGCATAGATCACAATAAACTAAGAGGATATACAATATATTATAATATACAAACTGATCAAACAAAATCAAAATATCTTCAAAGCTTGTTAGCCAGGGCTACACTACAATCTCTAAAGACATTGTTCAGATCGGACTGCTATAACACATGTACATATGTACATATATGTGGCTGCCAATCTATGATTCGAGCTTTTAGATTTATGTTATATATGTACGTACATACATGTGTATATATATGATTGTACATATATACATACAAATAAGATAAAATAATACCACACTCTTCCCTGAAATATTCGTCAGTTTCGTTCAATTAATTCAATTCATGATCACTGGCGGCCAATAATTTTTACAATTCAATTTTTTCATTTATGCATTTCCTATCATCAACTTTTTAACTCTCACTCAGAATGAACGCGCACAAAGCAACAGAGCAAGCAAGGCTAACAAAAGCAAAATGGCAAAGCGAAAATTGTTTAATTTTGCGAAGTCAATTAAAGTGAACTACGAGCATTACATACAAACATATATACATACATACTTATATAAAAATACATACATTCATGTTGATATATTGAGGAGTGTATATAAATACATATATATGTATGTATATATACATAATGTACATATATATTTTAATATATGGAAACTCCTCACCAGACATTTGTCGCTTTCATATCGGCTCACAAAGCCTAGAAACCCCCATTTTATAGCAAAAATGCGCTCCGTTCTGAAATGTCATAAAAAAGGTCTCAATTATTGAATGTACTAATTCAAGTGAAAACTCACACCCATATAAACATATCAATTTATTTATGTACACTTACATATATACAGGCATACTCAGCGCCGAAAAAGTGAGCTCCACTAGTTCACCCACTTGGCTTGTAGATTTTTTAAAGACGCAAAACATTGCAACCCGTCGAGTGAGCCAGTGACTGTCCACAACTGTTGTATATGTTCAACGTACTTGTATATATCTACCTACATGTGTTTATACTTATTTGTTGCTTTCAATATATGTAAACAGAGAAACACTTGCTTAGGCACTGTGACGGCGTGTCGGTCTCAGTCTTGGTTCCATTATTTTATTTATAAACAAATACTAGGTATGTACGAGTATAAATAAATAAACTAATGCTTTGACTGCCGCTGTTACGCCTCACACTTCAATCTCCAACCGCACGAAGATAACGATTTTTTGTTTTAAAAGTTAAATATTTACTCATTATTAGATATTTATAGAAGAGAAGGTATTTGAAACAGCACATTTTTAAATTACAATTGATGAATTGTTGTTGTTGGCGTAAACTTAGAAGGAAAATTAGATTTTTATAAAGAAATTGAAAGTATCGCATGTGGTGTTCGAAAATCGTTAAAAACAAGTAGTAATAATAACCGCTCAGATGCAAGTTAAACGAAAAAGCTTTCATGTTATTGTCTTGATAGTAGTGTTTAATATTAAAGAAAAAAATTTACTTAATGTGCTGTTGAGAGTAGTAATATCGCGCTATAGAAGCTTTTATGTTTTTTCTGAAATCCTCCTATTTTTCTCTTCGAAAAACTGTCGAAAAAAAGGGCCAAATTCGATACTTTTTGTTCAAACCGCCGCCATTTTATCTAATTTCAAAAAATGCAAAACAGGCTTTCATAGCGCGAAGGCGACTTTACTACGGAATAATAATTAAAAATTAGTTTCAACACAAAAACAAAAATCACGAAAATCTGTGGTTTTTCGGAGGGTCACACTGAGGAGGGTCACTAGTCGAAAAAATCTTTTCATATTTTGCCAATAGATGTCGTTGCAATCGTATACCTCCAGTGCTACCTAGCACATTGTGTCATATCATATAGTGTTGGAAAGGTGAGATTTTATGCTTTCGTTCTGAAAATTTCGAAATTTCAATTTACTCCGATGAAAGTTTTACACTGATGGAATAATGTCTTTAGTGGAAAAATGACAGAAAGTAGTCGGCCAAATTGGTACATATTTGTTTGTTTATTTACTATTATAAATATAAAAAAATAAGTTAAAATTTGATAAGAAATACGAAAAGATTTTTTCGACTACCCAATAGTAGCGAATTTAGTAAAATTTTGTATATAAAGTCAACCACGTATTTTATTCTTCTGTACTACAGAGCATCACTAACCATTTCACCACATTTTCAGCGCTGCAATTTGACACGACACTAAAGTTATATTTAATTGAAATTGCAAATAGTTTTCGAGCATAACCTAACTAAATTGCATGTGTAGCATCCAATCAGTGGCGTACTCCTTTTAACTAGGCGATTTTAGTAGTCACGTTATATACATTCGAAATATTTCAACTAGCAATACAACTACAAAATTGTCAGCACAAAAATGTTTAGAAATTTTTTAAAGCTTAATAAAATAAATGATTTACCATTTATGCTCGAATAAATACGTACTCCAATAGGCTATGTTTCAACTGCTTATTTTTGGGGGGTTAAACTTTTCACTATTTTTATAGCGCTGCTGGGTTCAGTTTTAATTTTCGGTTGTTTTTATTTTTTTGTTTTTTGGCTTTGCGTTACTAATTTCGTTTCGCAAATTTTTCACAATTAATGCGCGCAAGTTTCCACAAATCGGCTTTAATTTTTACACAATACACAACTACACTACACTGAAATGTTTGTATGTATGCGGTATTTTGGTTTTTAAATATTGTTTTTTGTTAAGCAATTTTTTTCTTCTATGCTTTATGCTATTTTTGTTGTTTGCTGATAATTTTTAAGTATTTTTTTCACTAGCATCGTTGGCTTGCCACTAATTATCTGGAAATATAATTTTTTTCCACTTGGAACATAATGAGTTTTCTACACTTTCAAATAGTTGTTTTACGGCTTTTTGGTTTTGCTTTGCGTTTTTTGCTATGCAGCGATTTGTGTGTCACTTCAACCGGACTTTTTGTATTATTTTCTTTAATATTCAGCTTTTCTGAAAATTGTGTAAGCGCAAATTTTTCTGCTTTGCACTTAATGCTGGCTCTCTATTTATCACAATATGCACTAAATACGCTTAAGCTTGGCTTAGTTTTTGGTATTAAGTTGTTTTTAGGTATGTTTTACGCTGACCATTAATATTTTGATGAATTTGAATATTGATTTTTCTTTACATTGAAATGTAAAATTGTGTGAAACTGAAAATAGAAAAAACAAAAAATATTAATTTCGAACAAAGGAAGGAATTTTTAGAATATTTTTAAATTTTCAATCTTTTAACACTCAACAACAATTTGTGCTGTTTTTCACTTAAACGCATTAATTCATTTACAAGTTTTAGTGATTTTGCGAAATCACTTGGCGTTATTATGAATTTTGCTGTTATTTGATTTTTTGTTTCGTTATTATTAATATTTTTATTATATTTTATTATTATTTAATATTTTTAATATAATTTAATATTTTTCTTATTTTGTATTTTATTATTATTTAATATTTTTATTATTTATTTTTATTTTATTATTATTTCATATTTTTTTTTTATTATTATTCGATATTTTTCATTATTATTCAACATCTGTGCGCATATTTATTGGCCAAGCGCCTTTATGCTCATGCTATTTGCTAATTGTCTTGTCTTGTCAAACGTGCATTCATATATGCCATTTTATTTTTTATTGTATATAAATAATATTTCACACAAACGCCACAAATCACTTGAAATTAAGCTTAATATTTTGTTAATGTGCATATAAACAATATTTTCGACAATCAGCACGACCGCCGAAAATAGACAAGTTCACGTTTCCTGCACTGTGGCCGTCGAGCGCCTTAGCCCAGTTACGACGGCAACCGGTTCTTGCCAAACCACGTCTGATTAATTACTAATTGATTGGCGCGCAGTAACTGGTTAACTGCCTAGCCATTTGCTACCTCATTTAGCTGCCGCACACACAAATATTATATACAACAATAGCATGGCCAACAACAATATTTCGTTTTTTTATTTAAATTATATTTTCTTCAAATAAAAATAATATTCAACACTTGTTGTACAACAATGCAAAAGGTGGCTGTATGCGCTGCACAAGCAAGCTGCCGACAATTGCTTGACTTCTTTATACAATACAACTACAATAAAACAATAACAACAGCCAATAATAGCAGCTTACGCTTGAAAGTAAAAGTGTCAAATTTGTCAAGATCTCGCATTACGTGCGCGATTTTTTTATTAGGCGCACATTAAAGATAATACCAACACATACATACATATTTCAATGAATTTAAAACAATATCATAAATCTGTAATGGTGTGCAATCACACCGCCAACGACGACGTGTGTCGCATTAATATCCCGAAATATTTCTGTGTTTCTTTTTTTCCGAAGTACATAATAAATCCAATTATATTGTACAATATTTTCAGAAGCAGAATTTTGGTATTTGTACAAGATATCTGTGTATATGTATATGATATAAAGATATATTATATTGGTTTAACATTCGGGAGCACATACAAGTACATATCTACAAAACAATTTCTGAGTAAAGGTTATGTGAGTTGAGTCCGAAGCGTCATAACAGCGAGCAATACCGAATTCTATATCATGCTTTCATTGCTCACTATGTTTCAGAAGAAAGTTGGTGCTAACGAAGGTAATCAGCCGATTTTTAAGTTGCTCCATTGGTTCTATGAGATCCGCATGAAGTCAAGTTTCAGTAGAAATATATTTTTATAACATGAACAGGGTATATTTAGTTTGCCACAAAGTTTGTAAAACCGAGAAGGAAACATCGGTGACCCTTCATAGCATAGCATATATAAAAGATCAGTGTGGTGAAATTTTTTGACCCCAAGAAGCTGCTCAATTGTCCAAACCACGAATATTGAATCACTATATCAGCTATCCATACAAACTGAGATACAAGATATCTTGACAAAAGTTTCATATAAACATACCGAATTAAATCAAGATAAGAATACTTTCATGCTATAAAAATTCATCTGAGAAAGGTAATATATGGTAACTACGGTGCAATGGAAGTAAATTTTTTTTTCTTCATTTATTTATTTTCTATAGAAAAATATCTGAGTATAACGAAAATTAGCAAACCTTATGTTGCCTGCAGAAGACATAATTTTTATAAAATGTTTTTCGTTCTACTTATATACATACATAGGTATATCATCTGACCAACTTGTGGTATAGTCACATAATGCCAGAAATCCAAATTTTAGGTTTCTTGTTTGACAACCGTTAAGTATGATTGCGGTGCCAGCTCTGTATACGATGATAAATGGGCAAAACCCCAAAAGTATGGTAGTGTAGACGAGTTAAGGAAAGCATTACGTACGGTAAACTCCATATTTGAAAACAGGATTAAATGCCATCCACTAAAATGAATACAGATACGAACTTATGGGTGGATATTTAAATAATGCTAGCTGCTACTTCTGATCCCACCTGACTTAATAAACTCAGGCTATTCATGGGTGAATCTAGTCAAATATCCATAACTAAAAATCTAAACAAATTTCTGCTTCCGAAACGGAATATGTCATTGACAGGCGTGTTTTTTGGAAGGTTGTGGAAAAAAAGGAAAATGGAAATTTTTGCTAGCAGTTCGTAATTTTGATGAGATTGAAATACTAGATAACGATATATAATATATTAAATTTATTATCACTCATACAATAAATAATCCTGACTAAAGATCTCTAACTGTTTTTGCCGAATCAGCTGTTGAGGTAAGTACAAAACCTGAGCAGCAGTCGAAGATAGGCGTCAGTTGTGCACAAATAGTGATAAATAGCTGTAAATTGCCATCACATGTATACATACATATAAATGCACAAATAAAGGTATACGCCTGTCGACAGATTTTCTACCCATTGTAGTCAGTGGGCGCCTGACTAGAACAACAGGCAGATGGCTTGAATGGCAAAGACGAGTATGTATCACGAAAAGGGCATTGAGATCAACTCTTTCCTTAAGACAAGTAATTACAATTAACTTAAATGTAAAATTGCGTACTTCTTGTTGAGACTTAGCTACTAAATTGAGAGGTTTGCTAACTTTTCAATGCTTAGACACGTACGAAATCGGCATACAATGCAAAAATATAAAAATAAAGCAATATGCTAAATTGGCTAAGCAAATTGGAACTTGGAGATTTCAATGTCAGCAAAACAGCTGACAGGATTTGACTTGTAGGAAAAGTAGAGGTTAGAAAAAAATTTAAAACAAAAAAATAAAACCAAATGGATGGAAATTAGAGGAACTAAAGATAAAATACTAATATCACACTACAATTTTTTTTATTTTTGTTGAAGATATAAGGTTTTATTTTTCATAATGTATGAAATGTTTTCTAAAAGAGCAAAAATGTATTTCATTTTACGGGAATTAAGTGATGTGCTCACACTAAAAGTAATTATAAAGATACAATAAGATATCTAATGCATTAACAACGTCAAAGAATTCCCTACTGGGCATACAAAGAACAGGTGTTTGCGTACATTGAGTCAGAGAGGCAAACACACTCGTATAAGTCGTGGCAACCGCTTACCGTCAATCCAACAGCTGCCGCCGAATAGAGTCAGAACTCGAAGCGGAATGCCAAAACGACAAAGCGGAAGAAGGAGGGAAGAGCGGCGGTGACCGCTGCTCAAACGGCCAGCTGGCTAACTCCCAGGCCGCTTAACGGCTTGGCCTGCGGTTATGCTTGCGAACTTGGCTTAAATATATTGTGTAGCTATCCGACTAAAAAATTATAAAAAACAAATACTTGCACACACACAAGTATAGGAATGCGGAAAGGCATACAAATGCTTTGGAAATTAAAAGGTCCCAACAGTTGGCGCGTCGAAGACTCTTTAGCAGTTCATCCCTTTCATTTACTCTTCGTAAATTCTTTACTTTTGCCGCGTTTTCGACTTTCGCGGCAATTCAGTTCATTTGATTTTGCGCGTGGAAATGTCGAAATGGAAAAGTTTTGCTGCAATGGCGAAGATTTCAGCTAGCCAGAAAGTTATCCATGGCAGCAGCGGACAAGTTGCAGCTTCAATGAGTTGCTGATGTGGTTGTTGTTTAAATGAATGCAATTGTGTAACGGTAAATTAATCGTGGTAGCATTAAATTGTTGAAGCGGCGTAAATTTTCATTCAAGCTTAGATTGCAAAGGATGTCTTTGTGCTGAAATCTTTGGGAATTTTTTCTTTCCTTGCTAATTTTAAAAATCTAGAAAATTGTTGTTTATGCTAGTTGTGCAGTTGTAGTGAGTGTAAACTTGAAAATATTCAAGGCAGTAAAGAAAAAAGTTTAAGTTCAAGTTCTATCTTTCTTATACCAAAAATTTCTGATTGACTAATTTGTAGTTGGTTAAAGAATCTTAAAAAAATCGTAGAAAAAATATCAGTATTCATATGCATACATAATCAATTTGAAAATGTTGTAATTTCCCAGACACATTTATAGAAGAACACTCCTAAAAGACTTAGAAAATATTTTTGACAAATTAGTGAGAATTGGTTCCCACTTAGTTACTATCTTTTCCCGAAATATACGTAGTCTTACGAATTTTAGCGAATCTTCAATTTACTCGCTAGTATTCATCACTAAAAAGGATCGTTGAAAAAAAGGATAGTCCATCAAAAATTGATCGCATTGAAATCCACATTTAGTTTTTCAAAAAAAATTTTTGATTACCCCAAATACCCTTCATCAATATTGAAAACGAAGTGTGAATAGCCAAAACACATTCCCTTCTGTATTTACTTAAAAAAAGATCATTTCCTTCGTCAAGTATGAAAAGCTCTATTTTGTTTATTTTTCGAAGGCTATAACTGGTATGTACTTGTATGTTTCTCATTAGGATGACGACATTACTTGCACGGCACAAGTCAGCTTCTAGGCGCCTTTCAAATAAATACTTTCATTTACGGGTCAGCGCAACGAATTTTAATGCCGCTTAATATGACTTAGTCATAATAACAGCAAGTAAGTAAATAAATGTAATATAAGTTTTATTACACATATATCATAAGTAAACGCTACTTAGCGCTAGAGCTAGTAAGTCATTTGCTTTATTGACCACATGCATGCATGTGTGTATATATAATATACTTAAGCACATACATAAAAAGTTCGTGTACATGCACGCTTTTTCAGCTTATTACTGTATCTCACGCTAAACTATGCTGTGTGCTATGGGTTTTGCCTACAATTCATAAAATTCAATGAGTTTCTCCACAAGCGCCTTCCGTTCGACTTTTGTGCGAATGCGAGCACTTACTTGCGGACAATGTACAGCCAGCACGCACACACACATACATATATACAATATATGCATACATACAAAAAAGCTGTATATAACGCATACTTCTGCAAAGCTTTATGTATGCTTCATATGCTGCATGCAAGTATGTGTGTGTGTGCGCGCATGTCTGTGTGGCTGACTACTTTAATTAAGACTTAATTACTTCCACATTGCGTCGTTCTCAACTCAACTGACCGCCCGTTAGTTACTTGATTGTGGCATTATGGAAAAAATAGAAGAATAATAATTATTCAACAGTAAACTCAGACGCATATGTAGCAGGCGCGCACTTAAAATAAAATTCATAGTCATATTCACATATACATATGTATAAAAAAGTGTTTTTTTGTATAAATAATACTGCTGAGCAGAAAACATAGTAAAAAAGCCAAGTCTAGACCATTAAAAATCCGCGTTTGTTTGAAAGCAAAGTACTACGAGTATTATTACATAAAACGCGCTGGGTGCTATGTATAGATACTACCACAATTACATATTTATTTATACTAATATATATACATATGTATAAATATATATATGCATATGTATTTATATATTATACATTTATTTCTCCTGAACATGAAATTCTATTTAAAAATTTTTTATCTTAATAAATAAGAGCAAAAAATAATTTTCCAACAACCGGTGTGGCTTCACATCATATTTGCTTTCTGCTCCGCTTTTGCACGCGATCACGATTTTGAAATAACACTTCTAGTTTTAATAGTATATAAGTATACGTAGACACCTTACTCATTTTTATTATTTTATTAATTTGTTTCCTTTTCGCTTAAGAGTTGGGAGTTGTCTATGACACTACTTTAGGGTGGTCATTAATATGCGCAAGTGTACAAAAAATTAGTTCTCAGTCCTATTATTGATTTTTATTGAAAAATATAGATGGCAAATATAGAGTTTGACAATTGTAATTGTATATTAGCACCCTTCTAACATTGATAAATATTGGAGACTCCTAAAGCTTTTATTACTATGTTAATATTTGGGTATTCCTGCATACCCTTCTGTAATGAATGCTTTGTGCTTAATTTGAAGCTATTATATTCAAATAACATAACTGTTTGACAGCAAGCAGAGTTGTCATCATTTTCCAGATTCTAGAGCACTAGTCGGTAAACTTCACATTTCAACTTTATATTTTATCACTTTTTAATTCTGATTTTGAAAATAAAATTTAAATTTATAATTATGGTGTAATTTATTAGATCTTTAATCCCAAACTTTAGCTTTAAAAAATGTGTAATTCTGTTAGCAATTTCAGCTAATTGTGATCAGCTGTTTCCGAGACTTTAACAGCTGATCGCTCTTGCTCAACCGTTTACAGGTACTGGTATCAAATTGAGCACATTCCGACGAAAATTACATATTCATAATACAAAGACAGTTAACTCGGTAGTATTCTTGAAAATATTTGTGGAAAAAACAAACAATCAACGATGAATACAAAATTGTTCTAAGGTCGTTTTCAGAAACTTCATAAATAGTTCACAAATGAAAAAGCTACAAACGGTTATGTGAGGTTATTGTGGACTTCTATTGGCGAAAGTGTGAAGAAGCTTGGTTCAACAAGTCTATAAAACCACGCAATAAGTGTGGTCATCTTCGAATACTATTTTTTTGTTCTCATATAACCTTAAAAATATTTTTTTGGTATAAAAATTTTATTCATTAATTTTTTCATACAAATTTGTTATAATTTTAAGAAATGTTGACAAATTTCTTTATTAATTTCTTCCAAAAATATTTAAGGTGTACTAAAACCACTTACATAAGTGAGATTTTATAAAAGTATAAACTAATTATATAATAAAAGGAGCTCTGTGCGACGGAACAGAAGTGGTAAATTTTACGAAACTACTAAGAAACAAATCGTTTTTTAAGCTTGTTGTGAGAGACAAACAACATTATATTCAATCATTATACTGACTTAAGCGTCTGCGAAGAGAGATTTGATACTAAATATCTTTAAAAGACGGATATTATTAGTGACAACTAATTTCACTCATAAAACTTTGACATTTAAGGCTATCAGCGCTGTTGCCAAATTTCAGCGAACACAGTGGAACAAATTTATAAACAAGTACATACATATTTATGTTCTCCAATTGTTCTCAGGGCATTTACATTTCATGAAAAAATAATGCAAGTACTTTAAAATACACACGTATTTATTTCACAAGTACTTTTATTGCAGATGTAAATGCATGTGTCACCTATATATGCATTTTTGTATATACAAACAACTTTTTTTCTTTCTCAAACGTGAGCGTTCGATTGCATATTTCGCCTCATGCTAATGACTTATTTGATTTGCCTACGATTTTTTCTCAGCTTTAAGCGGCTTGCTCATTTAAATTATATTTCTACAACATTTTTAACGTTTCTGAATCGAAAAGAAAAAAAGAAGCTGAACACACGAAGTCAAGAAACTTATAAAACTTAATATTTTGCTAAGAAAGTTCGCTTCGTCTTAGTGAAGTGGGCGTTGTTTTCCATATATGCAAGTAACTAGTTTTAGTTAAATATGGCTATTTTTCGAAGTGGATTTAGAGATGATGAGTTAAATTAGTTGAGTTGAGAAATATTAATATGCACTGAGAAAAAATGGTTGTTAGTTGTAAGAAATAAATGCAGTTTTAAATTGAAGAGATTGTGGCAGAGAAATATATGCTTCTAAATAATCATGAATCAATATCATTTCCTTTACAACAAATATAAAGTATTAAATTTTATTATATTTCATTTATTTTTTTCTTTCAATTTCCAGTCTTATGATAACTATAATATTCACTTTTGTACAAGGTCGGTTTAAGCCTGAAGAACTAACATTCTGGACGTGCTTTTTTATATACATTTTTGAGGTTATAATACTTTTGGAAACATTTAAAATTGAAGTCGAAGGGAATATGCCACAGTGTGTTGTAAATTTGGCCTGTTACATAAAACAAAAAAAAAATAATTCTGTTTACAACAAAAGTAAAAATTGTTGAAAAAGCATTTAAATCAGCTTTGCAAATATTTTATGTTGTGGTAAAATCGTATTTTTTAAACACAACTATTATGTTTTATATCCTTGTTTACCATGTTCTCATAATTTACAGTTTTTTCGCATCGTTAACTCTACGCTTACCGCTAAGATACACGTATACATATGTATATACATAAAATGTATCTAAGTGTTCATAATTACAAACTAATTATGATTTGCATTTCCATATTCACTAATTATGCCTTGAATTGTATTCCCGCTTGACCGTAACAAAGCAGGGTAATCAATTGGCGCACAAATTGCTACACTAACACGCACACATATGCGAGCAAGCGTAGCGAAGTTGGCTGCTTTTTAAACTGAACTCAAGACCACATCAATACCGTTAGAAAACCAGCAAAGCACCGACACAACGCTTGGTTGAGCAAATAGCAAAACGTAGCAAGCAAGAAACTTTTCTTGTAGCATAAGAAAAGCATATATAATTGTTTCTGAAGCGCATCGAATAAAGCATAAAAACCTACATAAACTCTTTGTGGTTGAATAAAATTGAACGTAGTTATTTAAATGTACATATTTGCGTTATTATTTAAAATAATTTGTCGTTTAACAACAATTTTCGTTGATGGGTTTTAAAAGTCAGCACAAGTTTTGGTTGGTGTTTAAATTGTTGTTGGTTTATATTTTATTTTGTGTTCATATTTTAAATATTTTTTAATTTTTTTTTTGTATTCGTAATTTTATTTTTATATAAAAAAAGTATTTTTGTTATTATTTTTTGTTAAATTATAAAATTTTTTTAAATAAAAAAATACTTTTTATTTATAATTTTATTTTAGCATACAAAAAATATTTTTTATATTATTTTTTTTTTTATGTACATTATATAAAATAAATTAAAACCTTTACACGTATACAACTTTAATCTTATTTAATTTTTAATTTATTTTCAAGATTTTATATTTTTTATAAAATATTTTTTAATTTTTTTACTGCTTTGTTTTTGTTTTTAATTATTTTTGTTAAAAAAATGTTTTATTTTTTTTACTTTTTAATTTATTTTCATGATTTTATATTTTTAATTTTATATACAAAATTTTTTATTTTTTACTGCTTTGTTGTTGTTTTTAATTATTTTTATTTTTATTTAAAAAAATAATTTCTAGTTACATATTTAATTATTTAAAGTCTTTTAATGCAGTTTTCAATTAAATTTAAATTTTTTAAGTCACTATATATGAATTTGATTTGTTTTTTAGGTTACTGCTACACAATAATTAAACATATTTAATAATAATGAATTTTGGCTGAAATATTTTAGCTTACTTTTTTTTAGCTGAAATTTTTGTTAAAACGCTATAAATTTAATTGTTTGACAGTTAGTGTAAACATTTAACACATAAAGTATACATATATTGATTTTTTAATAAGTATAGTTGTTTTTATAATTTTTTAATATTTTTGTAAATTTTTAATTTTTATTTTGTAAACTTTTTACACTTTGTAACGGCTCGGCGTGGCGCTACTTTTTGAATTTTACTTCCACTTTGTGTTTAACTTAGATTTCTTCAAATTGGTTTTTATTTCAATTTACTACGAAATATTTTTTTGCACACTTTTCCAGTTCTAGTGTTGTTACATTTATTGCTCACACTGTTGCAATTATTGTGAAATTTTCTTTGTATTATTATTAACGATATTTGTTTTTACTGCTATTGCTGTCGTTCATTCAAACATTAGAACATTACTAGCAATAAGCAAATGTGTGAGAATGTGAATATTTTTCTTCCGCACGTTGAGCTGAATAACTTCGTATCTGACACTAGACTGACGACTCGTATAACTGCGACGGATAAAGTATCTACGGTGCGCCGCGAACAGCGAGTGCGAATGCAAGCCTTCATATACCTATGTATGTATGTATGTATAATGACTGCCTCATCCACAAACAAATCTACCGGGTATACTTCAACGCATTCGTTCGCGCACTCGTTCGTGCCAGCGCCACCACCATTGCGCCAATTCGGTTGTGCTCGCTCCCTCGTTTCTTGCCGTTTGCTTTCGGCTCTAATATACTCGAACATACATATTTATACATATTTACATATATTTTCTATGATTGTGTGTGTATGCTCCACTGTCGGCTGACAAAAGTTTGGCGCTCAGCTGTTTGGTTGTTACTAACGCAATTCGTTGCTCTTGGTTACCAATTAGTTACTACCTTTTCAAAGTGGTTAGTGAAATGCAGTTATTCAGTTGATAACATACATATTTTATATACATAAATAAAAAAATAAAATAACTAAAATTTTCTTTATTTAAAATTAATTTTTTATTATTATTTATAAACTTCAAAATTTCTCAGCAAAAGTTAGCTCTGCTCCATACTAACATACACTTTTAACTTCTAGCTACAAAGGCAACCCGCCGCTATAGCATACATTCTGCTTCGTAATTTTCATCATCGCCTTTGTTGTGGTTTTCATATTCGGTAGATAAATTATTAAGAGCAAATTTCAATTGAGTTCCACACTCTCTTTGGCTGGTGGCAGCAAGCGCTTGCTTTGTATTAACTTGTATCTTTCAGCATATTACTTACTTATATTTTTATCTAGACATGTCTTTACGAGTATGTGTGAGTTCTCAGCATGCAAATGTGCAGCTGGAGTGTATCTACAAAAACACAGTAGGTGTCTGCATCTACCTTTGTGTGGAACATATCTCAAATTGCAGGTGGGCAGCAGGTTAATTTTTTTCTCTTTATGCCAGTAAAATAATTTCATTTCATTTTATGTAAATATACATACATATGTACATATTTAAGTATATCTATATGTACAAATGAACACAGATACATACATATTTACACGCATTTGTATATAAGAAAGTTCACACCACCTAAGAGAGGTACAAAAATAATTATTTTAGAATTATGTTACAAATAAACGAAATATTTCGTAAAAATAAGGCTCTGAAAAAAATCATGAAAATTTTATAGAAAGTATACATATAAAAATAGGGAGGCATCTACCTTTCCGACTGACTAAAAGTTGCTGCTGTTTGGCTTGAAAGTGGTTTAAGTTCTGCTTAAGTAATAATTAATGTTTCACTTACACAATTACTTAATTTATACTTAATCCTGCCAAAAGTTCTGTTACAAGTTCAGGGCGAAAAAAAATTGATATACATACATATATTATACATTTCCCAATACACATAGTTAACTTTGTTTATTAATGCATATATAATATTATCTGGGCGTTATACCAAATATTATTTAGAAAGGTCACTTTACAAGTCCTCAAACGATTCCCTCAAACTATTCGCTTATTCATAAATACCAGCATACAACGTTTCTAGTCTTCTTCTTCTTTATTACCGTAGACACCGCTTACGCAGTTATAACCGAGTTTACAACAACAATGTCTGTTGTGTTCCTTCATTGGTTGTTTTGTTGTTTACGTAGCGGGTCTCAAATCCAGCGCACAACTCTGTATGATTCGCCTTCTCACGGACGTTTTTTAGCTACCTGGAGAATACTTGGTCTAAGACCGAAGGTCGTGAGCTGCTTGAGCTATATGTAAAATAATCCATTCTGAGCACTTTACACACGGCTTCAACCTCCCACAGTTTCTAATATTAGTAACATATTGACGACGCTTCTCGAAGCAAACATTTTTCGAGACTCTCCAAATTTCTGTGAGGTTGTGTGAGTTAGTTAGTTACATTCTCCAACTCTGTTTACTGTAGTCCAATGTTGTCCAATGTATTCAAAACTTGACTTCCAGGCGGCCAATAATCTGCAGTTATTATACCAAAAATATTGCTTTTAAATCATTGTTGTGTCGTTTTCGTCTTCTATGCTGGAGCAGAAACTTGCTTGAAGATGCATTGCTTTCCATCGAAGATAATATTTCTTAACTGCTTCGTCATGCCTTCTAAAGTTTCCAGTTTTAATTCCTTTTTCACATAAGTGAAGAGGTGTAACGCCTTTACGGGAGACTCACAATCAAACCTCTCTCCGATTACAACACACATGGTGTCCAGCGTTTCAAAGTCTTTAAAAGTTTTTGCGCAGATTTTGTTATATTATCTTTTTAAAACTTCTTCAACGTGTTGTTTCACCTATAAAAAGCATACTTTTATTGCCATCGGCCGCGTGCCACTGAAGAAACCGCTTGCATCTGTTGAGCCTCACTTGCCTCAGAAGATAATCAGTATACCTATGGTGAGATTTCATAAGGCCATCATCTTGAATAGGCCTTGATATTGATTTGGTCGATATATTCATTTCCCCTGAAAATAAGCTCTGATTGTTAAAGCAATTTTTTGCAAATGCTGACGGGAACAGTTTTTATGGCTGAATTGGTTTGATTCAAGCGAATTATGAGTTTCATGTTGTAGAACAAAATTTTGCTTAAAGAATCCTTTGGCTAGTTTTATTTATAAATTAACTAAGCACACAAAAAGCATATTCAAGAAGTAGAATATGGATTCCATTTTATTAAAGTAATTTAAGAGTAAATATATATCAACTACTAAACTAAGTTGAAAGCTCCATTGAACATTTTCACTTAAATATTTGATCCGTTTTTCAACCAACACATTCTTAAATACGAACTAAAGTGTGTTTACAAGCGACAAGGGATTTTTGCGGGCTGCAAAAATCACTCCAACAACACCAGTGTAAGCAGTTGCCCAAAGCACTAAATTAAAACATCACAGTAAAAACGAAAAGAAAACACACTTCCGACAAACTAGTAAACAGCCCGAACCCACACAGGCGCATAAAATGTGAAATATGTGAACACATGCTGGGACATACCACTTCAAAACACACACACGGGCACATCTAAACATAAAGCAAAGCGTAGCTTTGAAAAAAACCCAAAAAGGAAAGTATGTGGCTTTCAATTGCTAACTGGGGAATCCGAGACAATAGCGCCAAGGTATGCCCAGCACTAAGTCACATTTTATTTGTTGCAATAAAAAGTGTATAGCCAAAATTAGCCTTTTCCAATCGCAGTTACAATAACTGTATAGTGAGAAAAGAAACTTTTATTCGTCGCAATTTCTTGCAGGCACTCTCAAAGCGTAAGCCACTAGCTTTGGCGTCGTGTGCGTAAAGTATTTTTACGCATTTATTTGCTTTTTAAAGTGAAGTGGACAAAATACACGAACACACAACCGCATACTGGTTTCCGCTTGCGAACATATGTGCGCTTTTCTGGCGTTGGCAGCAAGATGTCTTAACAGCTCGGTCAACATGCCCGCACTGTAGTCAAGCTGCGACAACTGGACGCTTCCGCAACAAATCACAGCAGAAATAGCAACAAAAACATCATCTAAAACGACTGCGAATGGTTTAGGAAATTGTGCAAGTCCTTAAAGGAAAGGCGGAAAATTAGGAAATATGAAAAGAGAGGAAATCGTTTAAAATAGTCTTTAGAAATGCACATATTTTAGACTTATGGTATTTGTAGAGCGTAAAAGGTTAAGTGTCATAGCTTTGGTTTACTTTAAGCTGGTGAAAAGAAAATTCTTGCTCTACTTTATGTACTTTTTTGCTGCAAATGAACGCCTCTTCCATCCCCAGTTACTGAGTAATCATGGTATGTTAAAAAATTCCTCTCCTGGTAGATTTTTAATTTGAAACTGTTTTGAAATTGTCTTCAAACTTCTAAAAAAATTTCCGTGGAACATCCAACGCCTCACTGAGGAATATTATCATTGTACATGCAAAGGGATGGTTAAACCTTCTTCCAATGTTCGCAATAACTCTCTAGAGAGTTGCATTGTCTGAACACTGAAGCGAAACGTCTCAATGTCAAAATTTTCAATTTGGGTTAGAATTAAAATGTATATTTTTCAAACCGCCTTAAAAACCGATAGTTTATATACTGTGATAAAGAATACAGTTCAATGGATCGAGAGTTCAAATCGATACACAATTTAAGCCTGTAAATAGAGTCTGACCTTCGGCAGAGAACGTTAAATTGCTGAGGGAACTTCGGATATTTCATAAGAATTTTTGAGAATATGTTAGGCAAGCTGAACAGCTCGCTGACAGTGAGCTCAAAGCTCAGGTCAGGGAGTGCACGATCTCGCTATCTGTGAGGTCAAGCTACTTACAGGGTGAGAACAAGCAAGCTCTCATGTCGGCATGCACTCGTGTCGGCATGCACACGTTGGATGTATGGGCCTCAAGCGAGCCCAGCAAGCTTTGGTCAGAGTGGAATGCAAAAAATCGATGGAGCTGCGAGCTTTTAGCAAGATTCTCATGGTATCAGTGATAGGAGTTCTAACTGCACCTTGTCTCATTGGCTAAAGGTTTTAAGGATCGCAACTTGCCAAAGTTGCAGGGAAGGAAATGAGGCGAAAACACCTAGAGACATTTTTCTTTACTCTCCAGCTTTTGCTAGACTAAGGTTGAAGCATCTCGGTTGCCGTACTGCTTCCGGCAAATTGGCTGAAGTAGATATCAGCGAGCTCTATAAATGTGTCGTCATGATGAGTACTTAGTAGTTCTGGTAATCGCAACTTAAAGGCGTATCTAGCAGTCCAAGTGGGATCTTTCTTGTTTTCACGAATATCATCCTATTTACCTAAATCCTAGATAAGCTGCTGAAATTTTGACCCTTTCTTTTTTCTAAAAGAGAAGATAATGTACTCTCAAAACCTAAATTAAGCCAAAGTTTATATATTTAATCATATCAGAGAGGTTCAGACCACACTCAAGTTCTTTGAGGAGATCATCTGCAATGAGAACGCATGTTTTGAGACAAAGAATGAACGATCTTATAGAGTGTCTCTACTCTCAGCACTCTCACCAAACCCATGGAGTAATAAACATCTACGAAAAATTCATTTTCTCAACACATATGTATATTTTACTATTGTATTATACGAGTATTGTATATAGTAAAAGCTACAACTACACACATGACATTTCTTTCATAACACATTTTTGCTTTCAGTCACATTTTTCCCACATGCACCAATTTCGCTGCAATGCACTTGCACTTTCCATTCAGCCGCGAGCGAATATATTGCTTTGACATTTCTATGCCACACCATTGTGTTGTTGTTACTACTGTTGCCGGCTCAATTTCATTTCCAACTAAACTCTATTTATACTTTAGACAAATCTACGAGAGCGTACACACACGCTGAAATGCACCCTCGCCGCAGAGACCCGCACAACTAACTGTATACATAGCGGTATGCAAGTACATTGCAACAAACTGCTGCCACATTGCACCTGCACCTGTGTGTTGCACTTGACTGAAAATTGGCTTGACGCACTTTTGGCCAAACTGAAATGGTTTGGTTGGCGCTGTAAGTGAACCGCTATGCTGCAGCGCAGCGTTGTTGTAACACCAGTGGCGGTTCTAAGTTAAGTTCTGCCGCATACCTTATTTCCTCTATTTAGTGTAACTGTGCTCTTTCTTAAGACATCGCTTGAACAGTGCAACAAGCAGTAGGGGGGCTGTAAGTTGCGGCATTAAATTTACCAAACCGCTTGAGCTGACTGGATTCCCTTTGCCGCAGGTCATATGAATGCATGTGTTTATGTAATTCTCATTTTGTCGCATTCTTATTTATTTCTCTGGTTGGTTAGCTCCACAAGTTTCTGCTTGCTGTCGGCATGTCTGCGTATTCGGGAACGACGCAAGTTGCAACGATGAAAGCGACTGCTGCTAGCTGCGGCGGTGGCGGCTTTGCATGTGCGCTTGACGCACTTTCTTCACCTCATTGGCCGCACAAGCTTGTCAGGTCCTCACCTAGTTCCAGTTTGGCAAATAATCTGTGGCAGCTTGTGAGCGCCTGAACGTGTTTAGAGTTTAGACACATTTCAGAATTCCGGATTTTTTTTTCAAATTTCGTTAAATATATGTTAGGTTATGTAACCACAGATTTCTTTCATGCCATAACATATAGTAAGTAGTTAAGTGAAGTTGCAAATTAGCTTAGCAAATGTCGCCGGAATTTTCTAGAAGAGCTATATTAATCATGTCGTAACTTCGCTTGTTGTTGCTGCCAAAACATTCGTGACATGTAATTGTCAATTGAGAAAAAACGATTACTCATATCGATCAAACATTGCTGCAACGTTTTATTTTTTTTTTTTTTGTATTCAAATTAGCTTTTAGCTACATTACTACATTATTTCAAAGTTTCCTATGTACCTACATAATACATATACCTACATATATAAACCACTTATATACAAGTACATATCTATACACTTGTCTATATAGACTGGTAAACGCCTGTCCCATTACAACTTGTTAATATAAACCAAACAACTTTGTTTTGACTTTGTCAACTTTGATGTCCTGACAAACAGCAATTATTATCAAATTATAGACAGTTAATTTTGTTGTTGTAATACCGAGTAGCGCCATTTGTGAGTTATCGTGCTTGTGTCATAAAAATTGAGTTTATTTTATGCAGTCAATAGGAAAATTATAGTTTTTGTATTATTATTTTGAATTGAACAAATAAAAAGTAGACAGAAAATTGTTTGATCGATAAAGTGTGTACATTCCATACAAATATGGCGTTTTATGACATGTAAGCCACCATATATTGATTGAAAATTTGAGAATTTCGTTCGATTTGAAGAGTAACCACAGTGACACCTAATCACTGCGTATGATTGATGTGGGTTTTCGTACGAATAGCGAAGCTTGATGGAATAAATATTGAAAATAGGTTTGAATATGTGTTCCAATGAACGAAAAAACGAATGCCTCAGATATTTACCTGCCCAAATGGTGCCGACCACAGCAAGTGGAGACCACAAACAACAGGTAACCACAACCTTGTACAAGTTGAGGAATTTTCATATCTCCGAACCAGCATAAATTCCACCAATAATCTAAGACTGGAGTTCAAGCGCAGAATAACTCTTGCCAGCAGGTGCTACTTTTGGGAAGCATATCCCTCTCTCGACGAACAAAAACTACTAACTATACATTGTTTCGCAAAATATTAAATTATTCATCAATACTTATTTTGTCGCCTTCAAAATATGTTCCAGCAGATGTATGTATGCCCATGATTTTTATAGTCCTCGAAACACTTTTCATAAGTACTTTTTAGGATGTTATTCAGCCCTTTCAGAGAATTTTGTTTTATCTCTTTGATCGACTAAAAACGAGTTCCACGGAGCCCAAATTTCAGTTTGGAGGCCAAGAAAAAATCACACAGAGCCAAATCTGACAACTACGGCGGTAGATCAATAGTATTCATTGTATTTTTGGCTTTAAATTCGATCGTGGCTTGATGCAACGGTGCATTATCATTGTGAAAAATCCATGAATGGTTCTTCCACAATTCTGGACGTTTTCGTCAGATGTTCTCACGCAAAGGCCTCAATACGGTCAAACAGAACTCCATACTGACCGTCTGTCCTTCCGGGATAAAATTCATGATGCACCAAACCAAGAATATCGATAAAAACAATGAGCATCACCTTGATTTTTGAGCAACTTTGATGTGTTTTCTTGATTTCAGCTAGTTTTTCCTTTAATTCCGATAATTGCTGACTTGTTTGAATGACAAGCTAATAAACCAATGTCTTATCGGCAGTTAAAACGCTCTCCATGAATGTGGGATCGGAATTTGCATGATGAAAAAGGCGAGCAAGAACGCATTTCATACCCAAAATATTCACCAAAATCATTCGAACGGACTCGCGAGAGATGTCGAGCTCTCTTGCCATCACTCTAACACTTACTTGACGATTTTCCAGCATCATATCCTTCACTTTTTTATATTTTTATCATATCTTTCACAGAATGAGGAATGTCTTCAACAACCGTCTTTGAAAACTTGGTACCACACTTTTCGGTAACCAAAAACATGTGAAAGCTCCGTCCACCAATTTGTTCCTTTGTTAGTTTTAGTAAAATGTGTCTATGTAGTTAAGATTATTTTTAATCCGAGTGTTAGAATAAAACAAGTTTCAACTGCAAATTCGGTTGATATATCGACCATTCAAAAATGTTTACTTGTTTTTGGCAGTTTTCTTTAGTAGATCAAGGTCAAGTAAGTAAACCTTGCATAGTTAATATAATCAAAATTTTGTTTTGAACTTTTTTGTCTTTGACAAAGAGACTAATTAACTAATTTAAGCGAAAGGCTCCCGTTTCTAGTTTATAACCAAAGATCTGATGTAGTAAAAACCAAGCTCAATGTAAAATAGCTATTGAATACGCCGGATATTAGATTCAAATTATTTTCCATTCTTTTTACATTATAAATACATACATATGTATATGTACTTATATATATATACATATATAACAATACCATTATATGTATGTGTGGCAGCGGCATATATCATGAATGACAAGCCTGTTTCTGCTTTTTCCTACGCATGCACTCATATCTGCCAACCATCTGTCAGGCAGACGTCAACATGCTCACGCTCGATTGTCTCTTCTGCAGCCAAATGCATTGCTGCTTTAGACTTTTGCTTCATTTTATACACACTGTCTCTCTCTTAAAACCTACAAGTCTCACAATTTACGCTCTTCACTCTTGGCTGAAAGAGAAAACTGTGTGCGCTGTTGACCAAATTGAATGTAGGACATGTGCTAGAGCGGCGTGTGGAAGGGCTGAAAGAGAAAACTGTGTGCGCTGTTGACCAAATTGAATGTAGGACATGTGCTAGAGCGGCGTGTGGAAGGGCTGTGAATTAATGATGACCGCATCAACGCTGCTGAACGCCTAAAAGCAGGTGTTTGTTAAACGCCAAGCGGCGCTGCGTTGAAGATGACGTCAGAGAGGCGAGTCAGAATATGGCAAATGGTTGAAATGATATATCGGCGAACATATATACTTACATACCAACATGCATACAAATGTATATATATTAATAACTTTTTGTAACTGTGTATGCCGCGCCAAAGTTGTGTGTCGGTATGTACAAAGTGGCTTATACGACTAAAGTGAGTGTGCTCTCCTGTCTTTGTACGTCCTGACGCATTTTTATTATTGATTCTTTTTGTTTTCGCTGCTTTCTTTTATAATATTATTCTCATTATTTCGATTCGTTGGGGTTGTTTTGCGAGTAGAACTTATTTTTGATATCAAGCAGCTTATTGGGGGTGGTTATATAGTTCCCGAGAAACACCTTTATGGGCTTTAAATGTATATTTTTGTGAACAATTTTGTTGGCTTATTTTCGTTTGCAAGTGTGATGATGACGCGACTTGCTCTGGTAGCACTGCGTAAAAAGTTCAAAAGGGAAAACAAGAAAGCATCAACAAAAATTTTGAAGTATAGCAACTAAACTCAAATTAAAAGTGTTCGAATAGAGATATTAAACAAGCTAAGAAAGATGGAAGACTTCTTCTAATTTTGTATTTCGGATATTACCAAAACATAGGTTAAATAATGAGGTTGATCTGCACAATGAAGATCATTGGGATCATACTTTCATAGACCGGTTCCATGTGTTACCATTAAGAAAAAGAATATCAATTCATGAACAAATTTAGAAAAAAAAAAACAAAAATAACAAATAAATAAAAAATTATTCAAAACAAAACATAAATGTAAACCTGATTTACAGTGTGTGGACTTTGCCCTCATTCCTGTACGTACTTTTCCATGTTCATGAGTATTTCATTGAAATTTTGTTCTTGTGTATTTTAGCTTGACTGTTTTTAATGAACTTTTTCCTTTCCGGCATGTGCACATTATTCGCGTAATTATTTGTCACACCTGGGTAGCCGTCCATCAAACTGCCGGTCACAGTCGGTTGCACGTTTGTGTAGACGATTCGCCCGCACGCCGCCGACCGCCAACAAATTTTCCATGTTTTTCATTTTTCGTTTCTTTTCCAACAAAAATTGTAGTTGCTTTAATTGTACATTATTTGAAAGGGTGCAATATCGGTAGTAGCAGATAAACCATGTATATATGTAATACATATTATGTATGTATATTTTTGTAGTTTTCAGCCATTTTAATGGCGTGTATTAAATAGCTTCTGCTAATGTATGTGCGTTACGAGCCGCTGCTTGCATTTAGTTCCAGCTTTCATGTTTGTATGTTTTTTCGACTGCTCACCATTTCTTGTTGGCCTTTATGACATTTTCGTTCGCATTTAATTGACTGACAGCCAGTGTCTATCACCCTCGCGGCACCGGGGTGTACCTTTTACTTTTATATATGTAGCTGTACATATTAGTTTATCGTATATGAATAAAAATTTATACATTATAGGTATATAAATATTAGGGTGTGCCAAAAAAAGAAAATTTTACGATCTACAAAAACGTCTAACTTGATTTTTTGCTAAGTCGAGTCGCTTAAATATTATTCCAGGTCAAAGTCCAACCTTAAATCGTAAAGTATAATTTTGCAACTTTTTTGCCATATTTCAAAAAAAAATGCCTCAAAATCATAAAATATGTAATTTGTCATGACTTTTGTTATTTTTATTCGATAAACTGAGGAAAACTTTGTTTTATAAATTATGGGTGATCTGTGTCTGGGTTGCTTTCATAATAAAGTTGAACGATTTGTAAACGTTGTTCAAGCTTAAGTCTTTCCATGATGAATTAAAATGACAAACAATACTGAACAAAAATAACATGAAAGCTTGACACGACTTACGTGGAAACTGTCAAAAACAGGCTATTGAAAAAAGTACGTCTACTTGGATCACCCATTAGAACATTTAAGAATAACCTAGCTGATAGTATAAAATCAATGATTTTTTTTAGATTTTCAACCTAAATTTTCTCAGTATCTCAGTATCTCCTTTGGCCCACCCTACTACATACATATACACAAAATGGTTTATTCACTCCTGTGTTCCGTTTCGCTGCCGCGCAGAAGACAAAGTATTGACGCGTTTCGCCGGTAACCAAATCCGGTGCTGACGGCTCTGAGTGAGTGGCTGGCTGCCTGGCTGGCCGGGCGATTGGTTTTGAGCTGCGCAAATTGGTAGCTACGCAGCGCAGGTGAGACAGCCAAATGAGTTTGTGCCCGCTTTTAATAAAATGGGGTTAAGCTTTGCTTGATGATAATGTAAATTACACTACTATTTTAGCGGCGGCGACAGCCACAAAATCACAAAGCATTGCATTTTGTTGTTTGTATGGTTTTTATGTATGTGTGTGTGTGTTGTGATGTTTTTTGTTGGCCCATTTCAAATTCAATAACACAACAATGAAGCTGTTAACAACGGAAACGGATGTGTAGAGTCTGTCGAACGGGTGAACGGATGTGTGACGAGACGAGCGACGATTGGACAAATCGACGCACTGAAGCGCAGCGCACTTTGAATGCCCTTTCATTCCGCTTGGTATGTTTGTGTATATGTATGGGTGTGCTTTTAAATTACTCCAATGTACACAATGCATCGATTTATCAAGAATTTTCGAATGGAAATTAAAACGTTGTGCCAAATATGTTTCAAGCTCTGCTGCAGCGATTAAAATGTAATTAATTTAATGTATGCGGACTTTGACATTGTGCGTCGCCACATCAATTTTTGCGCATAACGAGTAGAGTGGAGTCTTTTGTGAGTATTATTTTGGATTATTGCAATATTTATCTAATAATAAATGCACTAAAATATGCATTTGTATGGGCCTAAAGAGTTACAATCGTTTGAAATGGCCTTACATATAGGTATATGCATCTTCAGTAAAGGCTCATAATTGGAGCTATTAACCCTCCCAACTGCACTCGGTTCGGACGAAACACTTTAAAAAGGGAACTTTGTGTAACGAGAAGTGTTTAGCGCGAAAAATATGTTGCAATATCCAAATTCCGAAAAAAAGTACCAAATGGTTTTCGATCCTGGTTAGAGGGTTGAAACTTGCATAATTCGAGGTTAGAATGATTCATGTAAAATTACCGAGATAATTTTCAATCAACTAAAAATTATATTTGTTAGTTTAAGCTCAACTCAAAATTAAAAGTAAGTTTATGTTTGCAGATAATATTTTTCCACTCCTCTCCGTTTTTTTTTCCACCAACAAACGTAGCACTCAGCTTAGCACCGAACAACGCAGAGTATCTTTATAAAAAGCTATATGGATATACCTCACTTAACCTTTAGAACATTTATGTATTGTCGGTTTTCCATGGTCAGACGCGCCGTTATCTGGTGCAAAGTACCAGCGCAGCTCAAACTTGCCACACAAACAACGCCTCGTTCATATATCTTACTTACGCGCTTATGAGCATGTATAATGTTTACAACTGCTCTCAACTAACTACATAATTATTTATGAGTCATGCTTACAACAAAGCGACGACTCTTTTGGCCCTACGAGTCATTTGGCATATGTCATTGCTGCCAACACGGCGCTGTTGAAAATCTCAAACAAACAAGAGGCATCAAAAATGTATGACTACATAACGGCGTATTTTTCAGTCTTCATTAATTGCCCCTGCAACTGTAGAGTCAACATAAGTATGCATGTACATATGTTTATATTTGTTCCAACGCAAGAGCGCCTGAAATCAAAGTGAGCTTGCCTTCTTCATTCACATTCATTCATTCAGCCTCCGTCAGTCGGCAGCACGACGCTCCATAGTTATCTAAGCTGCTGCTTACTATATGAACCTCTGTTTCACACGGGTGCGTGTGCATCGACTTGGAGACAGTTCGTTTCGTCAACCCATCTAAGTTTTTCGTATCACTCTCCACTTGTTGTCGTTCAGCTTGCAGTGTCCAGCCATAAGTCAACCCGTGTGTACTCTGCCATGGCTAAGCTTTCAAATTGCTTCTGGGCGATTTGCCTTGTTTAATCACCGCTCTGCCTTGTAGTTATAAAGATCCATTCGCTTTAAAAATTTAATATTTTTCGCTTTTGCTTCTGCTTCTGCAAAATAAGAAGGAGCATGCTAAAAACAACAAACAATTGCTACAAGTTGTTTATTTTTCTTTAGTATCTGTTTCCAGGCTAAGCTTTCAGGCTAAGCAGCGTTAAGAACATAGGAAGTGGTTAGCGTTGAATGGATTACATAAAATTAGAGGCTTTTGGATTTTGATCGTTAATAGTGACTTTTCTTGACAGTTAAGAATGGCCAAAAAATGTTATTGTTAACGAGAGAAAAGAATCACGATTGTTTTAACGGTTTACTTTACAATACGTAGTATTTCGAGCGTATGCACTGTGAGACCGGTTTTGAGACATCTTTAAGGGGGTATTCTGGTCTAGGATTTTGAAAAATTTGAGTTTTTTTTGCATATTTTGAAAGTTTAGAAAATATGACCTTGGACGGATTTTTCAAAATTCGACTTATTTTCGGAGACACAGCCGATTTTGTGACGTGACGTCACAAACTTTAAACGCGTTTTTCTCGAAACTACTTTTTTTGATTTGGTTGACATGATGGGGATGTTCAAGCAAGCAAATAACTGCGGCAATATTGCGACATTGTTGTTTTTCTGCAGGATATCTCAAATTCTACTGAACCGATTCCTTTGAAATTTGGTATATATCTTCTTTATACAATGCTCTATCGTGTCTGCCTTGAATTTCCAAAAAATTTTGATTTTAAAAAATCTGAAAAGGTCGAAAATATCGGGTAAAAAAAAATGTTTTTTCAAGTCGACGCCATTTGGTTATTTTGTTTTGTTTTTTTTTGAAAATTTTGATTCACAATAAACATTTCAATAGTTTATGAACTTTCAACACCAAACTGGTTTTGATGAACAGTTCTAAAATTGTCGAAGTGTGTTGAATAAAATTTAATTATAATTGCCAAATTGACGGAAGATTCGAACGGAATTATTTAAATTATTCAATTTAAGCAAAGGATCTATTTGAGGACGTTATACTATGGGACTCTTAAGTGAAATAATGTCTGCAACCCAACCTCAGTGAGCCCAATAATGATCAACACAAAATTTAGTTATAATATATATGCAAATTTTTCTTCTAAAAAAAGCTTTCTTCGACAGGAAATATTATATGTAAATAAAAAACTGAACAAAAACTAACTTGTGCAAAAAGAGTGAAAGCTCAACGAGCTTCGAACCAAAATGAAAGCTGCGAAAAGCTTTTTTGGAAGGCCGTAATACTCATCAAAACAGAAAGTGGACGCGCACCATATATGGTATAGCGAAAGCACGGAAACAGCGAAAAAACTGAAAGCTCCAAAAAAGCTTTGATTATAATACCATTAAATGGTTTTCAGGAAATAAGCAAGTGAACACACACACACATAATTAGTTAAAGCTCATCGAACTTTAAATAAAAGCTTCTAAAGAGTTCGAAAGTGCATTTTTAAGAAAAGTGAAAGCTCTTGAAAAGCTAAGCGCGCAAGCGCCTTGTTCTTAGACAATTAAACTATTGCCTAATATTTTCTTAAACCAGAGTGAAAGCTTAGAGGAAATTGAATATTCGCTATTCATATTTCGATTGCAAATACTTAGATTACTGAAGAAAATAGTATGTATCTCAAAACGAATTCAGAGCTGAAGGCGCTGATACGGCTATACAACCAATCATGTGGCCACCATAGTGACAAAGTAATTGGACATATTCAAATTGTAAACCAAACTAAAATCGAATTCAAAGCAACCTTCAAACAACTACGCGCAGCGACCGCACGCAATACAAAAACAACAATAAACAAAACTTTTAAAAATTAGGTGTTTAATTTTGCTGCAAAAACGGCATTTTTCACGCAATGAAAACATTAATAGAGGTTTTGGAATAAAAATCACTAAAGCAGAGATAATCTCGCTGCGCGCTACTTATTATAAGCGCGCACACACACACGCAAACACATAAGCAATTTGGTCCAGTCTACACAAAGTAAGCCAAAGCCACTTTGCTTGGCATGCCAATGGCTAACCAGCTTTAAGCTCCGAATGCATAAATTTGCTTATTGGCTTGCAGAGTTTTCGAGGGGAGGAGAGTGACGCGCAGGGTGCCGAGCTGTTGGATGGGGTCTATTGGTGGAGTAGAGTAGTGTATATGTGGCGTGTGACATGAAGTACTATATGTAGCATGTTGCATGCGGTAAGCCACGCTTGCATTCACATTTCGGCTAATCTCAGCCGTGGTAAACAACAATAGCAACAATTGCAACAACAATAGCAGTAATAATTTGCTAACAAACAAGCATTGGCGGTGGCAAAGCGAAGAATAAAACACTGCCAGGCGCACATACCCACCTACATACACATACAGGCATATTATTGAGTTAACACACTATCACGTAAACACACACAGCAATACATATATGCTATACACATAACATGTACGTGCAAACAAAGGCAACAAATGGGCGATATATAACGTGTTGGCAGAAATATTAACAGTTTCTGGGTGTGTGTGTATGTGTAGACTGTGCTTTGCCGCCCCCTCAGACGTCACTGGCATGCAAACCGCTTGAGCCGAAATATAATCTGAGTTTCTGGTGCAGCCAAAACCGGCTTTGGGCCTACAACAAATGTGTTACAGCAACAAAAAGCAAGCGTTAGTTAACGCAGTAAACGAATAGAGGCTGCAGTTTCCAACTAACAACAACAATAACAACAGCTATTAGTAACAGCAAAATCCAACATAACTGAATCAGACATTTACCGCTGCACATAACTGCAAAGCGGCGGCAACGCCAACCGCCAGTCCCACCTAGAGACACAGTTTTCAGCTGAGAGGCAGGCTCAGCCTCTGTGTTCGCCTCAGCTTCAGCCTCCGCTTCAGTCACCGCCACAGCTTCAGCTACAGTTTTAGTTTCAGCTCGAGTCTTAGCTTCTATAACTGTGGCAAGTTGTTTTGTTATTGACTTGTGTTGTTATTGGCTTTGTCATTGTTGCATCGTCGTCGCTATGTATCAGAGTATGTGCCGCATGCAGCGCTTTGCGCATTTCGGCGCCTTGTAAACAGCCAGTTCATTGATTGCAAATTCAGAATTTACTGCTAACCGAGACAATGTATTTCTCTTGGCCACCAGGGTTGTGCAGCAAAGACAAAAGCGCTCAGAGCCTCAACGGTGTTGGCGTCAATTCTGCTTTGTGAACATACACACATGCACGCTTGGGGTTGTACGGAGAATTTTAATTGTTGCAAGCACACTGCACCGAGCCGCGTGAACGTTATCGCTGCTCGCCACATGTTGGGCCTCTTTGAATGGGCGCTTATAATACAACCGAGAACGAAGGTTTATCGCTGCTATGGCTACTGGAGTTTAATTTCCGTTTAATTTCTGTTATGATACCGTTGACTTTCATCGCAGGTGCTGCCGCAAAGGTTAGTCACAGTTAAAGGAGGACGTTTATGGTAAACGCTTGCAAGAAATTTGCGCCTCAGTTTTGGGTTCAATTAGGGAGAATTTCGATAGGTATTAAAAAAATAAGGAAAGCTCAAACAGTTTGGCTGTACAAAGGTCCTACTTTTCTTGGCCAAAAGACTTTTATCAAAAAGTTCAAAGTATGAGGTATAGCCCAAAAAATTTTGTAAACCTAAACTAAAGATGGGCCTTCTATACAAAAGGGGATTCTAAATCTCTAAGGTACGTTTTTACCGGTCATTTAGACTTGTCGACTATTAAAAGTCTTTTTAGACTGAGATTCATTGAAAACAAGATTGTCTTACTCAGAAATAAGAAGCTCATAACGTTGCGTACTGCAGTTATACAAAATATTTAAAAGGTTCTTTCACACATTCGGTGTTTTAAGTAGTTCAAAATGAAATGCCAGCATCGAGTAGTAGAGTCAGAGATTCAAAACGCGTTGTGATCACAAAGTATGGTGATTTTTTTTTTAGAAAAGGTAAATCACCCGTCCGTTAAAGGGCACTTTTGTTTCCCTTCCTCGAAATAGACGAAATATTCTTTTTCCGATATAGTTTTAAAGACATTTTTGGTTCGGGTTTTATCTTCTGTTAATGTTCGAAAAGAACCAATGCGGTCACTATGATATAGCGTTGACCAAACGAGACAAAAAATGTTCTTCAAAATAGCTTGAGATGAGCTTAATTATGGTTCAACACTAGCGGCGACACGAGTTTTTGACAGAAATGTTCTGCGGAAGATTTAGGTCCTTTGCGCGTTGGCCACGGCGAATATCGCATTAGATGGAACGATGAGCTGTACGAGATATACGACGACATTGAGATAGTTCAGCGAATGAAGAGACAGTGGCTCCGCTGGCTAGGTCATGTCTTCCGTATGGATGAAAAGGCTCCAGTTCTGAGAGTATTCGATGCAGGACCCGCCGGTGGGAGCAGGCCAGGGACCAGGCGGAGAAGAGCTTGGCTTCGCTTGGCATTTCCAATTGGCGCCACGTTGCGAAAAGAAGAAAAGACTGGCACGCTGTTGCTAATTCAGCTATAAGCGGTTTCTACGCCAGTAAAGAAGAAGAGTAAATTAAGCAAATATAAACAAAAAGATTGACAGGTCTAGTCTGAGTTTCTTAAGTCCACAGAGTTTCAAATTTATAGAATTGTACGAAAATAATCATAAATTTATGTAAGATATGGAATATTGTTTTAAATCATAAGCAACTTTCGTCATTGATCCACGTCTTGTAGGGTCTTTTCCAAATATAAAGTCATGATTTTTAGAAAGAAACAAGCCATAGTATTTTGATCGCAGTATTAATTTTACGTTTTCCTTAAACGTTCTAGGATAAATATTATAATGGTGAAATATAAATATTGCCATAGATAATCGCTTCAAAAGTTATACCTGTTTAGTTGCTGATGTTCAAACTGGACGGTCTTTACCAAATATACAATAGTGTTTTTTAGAGAGTACTGGAGGAGTTCAGGGAGTGAGCTCACTACTTAGTATGAAAAGCTCGAAACTAAAGTATTGGACTAACATCAACGCTGTTCTGAAGGTTTTCAATTGAATGCATTTTCCTTCTATTCAGGTTAGAAGAATGCATCTAAAGTAACTATTTTCTTGTAGTAATTAGAAGGCGGTGTAGAACTTTATACAAAAACAATATTTTCAAACTAAAATGGTCAATTTGGGGAATTTTTAACTGACAGTAACTGACATACTGCAATTTTCTACTAAACATTTACACTCGCTGTATCCCAATCACTGAAAAACTTAATATTTTGTTAATATTTTGAGCAATTGCGACAATTTATATATTTCCTAGTTAAGCATTCAAATAAATGTCTAGGCAAGTTTTCCATACATATATGTATGTAAATTATTGTATATTACATCAAATATTAAATGTTTGAAAGAAAAATTTTTTATGTATTTTTTTTTATAGAAAATATTGTTGTTATAAAAACCATTTGTTTGCAATGGAACTCTGCAGTACATATTGAGTCACACCTCCAATGACCAAATACACAAGATCAACGTGCGAATAATGTTGTAATAAATGCAATAAAACGGAAAATCAAAACCGCGATTACAAAAACAAAAGCACAATGTGAGCGCTGTTAACTGACTTTTATGTCAAACGAAACTAAAACAATGCGCGACCAGTTTATTTTCGCACGAAACCGGATTAAAGTCAGTAACTATGAGAAAAGTAGAAGTTACAAGGGAATTTGTGCTTTCATTAAGCGCATTATATAATATTTTTGTGGGTATGATGGCAAAAGTGGTTCGCGTTTATGATTTGGTTTGCTTTGCACATACAATTGCTTTTTTATAAATATTTATAACAATTTTGGAATATTGATGTAATTGATGTTATGACGGTAGCAAGTGCTTAAATTTTTTTGAACGTTTGACAAGAGTTTATAGTTCATTAGGTATGGCATACAGATGGTAGGATGTGATAAAAATAAAGACGAGAGAAAGGAAAAATTACATGATCAAGTTTATAGAATTTTCTGGTCCGACAATGATTTTTGACTTGCTTTGGCGTGGTTTTTTCGGCTTCGGCTCACAGTTTCCACTATATTCGCTCGTTTGTTTCCGGTCGTAAGCATGGATCCAAGACCGATCGCCAATAATAATATATTTCATGACATTCTGGTATTCGAAAGGATTGTTTTACAGGCGTTAACACGATGCTGTTTTTTTCAAAAAATGAACAGATATTGAACCAAAAGGTGTTTTATTTTTCTTAAACTCAAATAATCTTTCAAAATGGTTTTCACTGATGAAAAGAAATATTTCGACGAATATGTTTTCGCGCGAAATTTAAAAAACGAGACTTACTGGTTCTTGTTCAAAATAGTATAGAAGGAATCAATAGAGAAACTCATGATATCAAAACATTTTTTTTAAAACGCAGCTCATCACGCTATTCAAAAATGAATACGAAATACATATATTATATAGATATAAGGAAGGTAAATGCACTCACCTTTCTCTTCAGTTTCTGCCGTTGCATGCGTTCAGTGGCAATTGACTCTGTAAAGAAGAGAAAACCGAAATGCAATTTAAATGAAAATAAGTAAATAAACTCAAATCATATTATTGCGAGTTTGTAAAATTTAAAAGTTGGAATATTTGTCGGCACTTGCACGCGCTGCACCACAAATTGTGGCATAAACTTGTTCTTCGGACATGTAGCTAACTGCTAAACAGCCAAGGCATTACCATGAACCTACTCAACTAATGTTAGTTTTAGCTATCCGTAATATTTCTTCAAATAAAAACATAAAATTTCTTAACTAACAACCAAAAAGCAAGCTAAAAGTGAATTAAAAAACCTTAACTTGCTACACCACACGTACAACCAGATAGCAAAGTTGCAAACCAGCAGACACAAGCAACAAGAAACAAAAGCAAAAACATAATGTAAGTATAAATATATATCTAGATATGTATATATATATGTATATATGCAGTTATGTAAGTTATGTCACTGGAGCATTTTCACGAGTTGCTCTAGTTGATGGCGCAGCGTAAGGAGAGGTAAGCGAGAAGAAATATCTCCAAAGTTTGAAGCGTGCTGCCGACTCAACGACAGAAAAGAAAATTGTTTGAAAAATGTGGCGCGGTTTGTTTTGCTGTTGTTGCTTTGTCATTTTCTGGACGTTCTGTTCCAATTAGTTTTTTATTGAGCCAGTAAAAAAATGTGTTTTCAGTTTATTCTCTCTTTTGCTTTATTTTCACTCATTATTTGCATGAGCAAAGTTATTATTTGCGTTCCGGTTGAAATCCGTTTAAGTTATCTCTGTTATGATCTAATGACTTGCGAGCGTTTTACTTTTGATTGTCAATGAGTTGATTTGGAAAATGGGCATGACCGGAAATTTGCTTAATGGCATACAATAAACATTTATCCATTTATGATATAAGCAATTAATATTTGAAAAAATATTTGTAAACATGATAAAATTTACCATGTCTGTCTGACGATTCGTTACTCTACTAAGCTGATTTTTGTAAAATAATATGTATTTACGGGTAGTTTAAGGGATTTTATTCGATTAATTATTGTAGATCTTTTACAGGATCGGTAGAGATATAGAGGCCGACGTGATGTAGTGGTAAAAAGAGTGCCCTACCACTCTAGAACTACTCTATTTTGAGTTTTTTTTAGCGGCAAAACACTCGAGAAGCAATAGATAAAAACTACCCAGCCAAGCTATCAGTTTTTGTCCAGTCATCAAAGATTTGTGTGGTATAGCCTTGTCCTGATGGAAGACGAATCCCCTTCTGTCGATCAGTTATGTTCGTTTTTTTCGATTGCTTGTTTCAATCTCATCAGTTGTTGACAGTAAAATGTAGAATCAATAGTTCGACCAACCTGGAGCAGCTTTTAGTGGATGATTCCATTCCAATCCCACCAAACACTCAGCATATCCTTTCGAGTCGTTAATCCTGGTTTTGCGACCATTTGTTTAGCTTCACACCGCTTGGACCATGATCTTTTTCGCATATTATTGTCGTATTTGATCCACTTTTCGTCTCCTGTTACAATTCACTTCAGAAATGGTTTGAAGTCGTTTGGTTTCAACAAAAAATCGCAGAAGTCAATTGGTCCATTAAATTTTTCACAAACAATTTATGTGGTACCCAAACATCGAGCTTCTTTTTGTAGCCAGCCATTTATAAATTGTTTAAAACCGTTTGATGATGAATGTTAAGTTCCTTAGCAATGTTATGGCTACTTATGTGAGGGTTCTGGTCAATATTTTCCATAATTTCATCGACTTTTTCAGCAATAGGTCGACCGAGGTGCATCTCTCACATCGAGTTTTCGAGAACGGAAGCGAGCAAACCATTGTTGTGCTACACGAAGTGATACAACATCGTCTCCGTTTTAATTACTTAAAATTTTGGCACATAATTTTCTTCTAAAAGACCCGTAGTTTTGCCGGGAATCCAGATAAAAAGCGTTAACCCTTAAAAATTCAACCACGTTCTTCGGCTACCTTCTTTTTCTCAACCGCCAATTCTTTTTCCTTTAATTTTTGTTACTTTACCTTTCGCTTCCAATGGATTTGATCCTACCTTTATGATTTTTTTTCACTTTCAGATGTTATCTACCCTGTTCGACGTGTAATTATCCAAACAGAAAGTTTTGAAGAAATAAATTTTAAGAGTGCTAAAATGCAGCTAAGTTTAGCAAATTATAATCCTCATTTGGAATTAAAAATTACCACAAACACAAATATATTTGTGAAGAAACTGCATGAACAAAGAAGAGCTAGAACGAAGTGTTAAAGAGCATTGCTATTTCTACTCTCTTCTCAATCCCAATTTGCTTTCGAATTTCTGGCAACTACGAAATGCTTCACCAACGTCCACAGCACAAAACTTAAATCTTGTAGATAACATACGATAATATATTGAAGCACTCGAAGGAAGTGGCGCTCAGTCCCTTATGATGACCACATACGACAGCACCACAACAACAGCACCGAACTATACCGCAACATAAAATGCGCAGCCCATTGGGCGCGGTTAGCCGAACCCCCACTGGCGCTGGTCAACGGTAAATAAGCATAATGGAGAATGCAAATAGAATATAATAGAATAGTGAAGCTGAAGCTTCTTCAACTGCTGCAATTACCTGGAGTTTTTACTACTTTGCAATGCAAACGCTTTTAGGCGACGAGTAGTCACAACAAACAAAGGGTGCTGTTAAAGGGTGCTGTTAAAGGGTGCTGTTAAAGGGTGCTGTTAAAGGGTGCCATTAGAGCTGCTGTTGGGACCTCAAATGCTTCAATGTACGGAAACATGTGAGTTTGGAATCATCTATGCAAGCTTATGAGCAGTTTCTGTGTGTCTCTATGCTGCATATAGGGCAGAGCAGTGTTACTTTCCCACTCATTCTCTCTTCTTCTAGCTTTCTCAGTGCCACTTTGACCGTTCCTCGTTCTCGCTGCTGCTGCTGGTTTGGCCATTTGCATTTCTCAGCGGAAATTT